>NC_063442.1:12149508-12824508 GCF_020379485.1 Brassica napus | reverse complement strand
AAAATAAGAAATTAGTTAACTGAAAGTTATATTTTTAAATATAAGAAACTTGAGAAATGAAAATTTTAATTTTTTTTTCAAAATCTATATATCCGAACCCGATCTGAAATAACCGAATCCGAACTAAAAATACCCGAACCCGACCCGAAGTACAGAAATACCCGAACGGGTTCTACACTTCTATACCAAAATACTCAAAAATTCAAAATACCCGACCCGAACCCGAATGGGTACCCGAAACATTAAAATATTTTCTAAGCAAATGTAATTAATATGATATCAACATGCGCAAGTTTACTGTTTGAATAATAAGGAAAGTTTTTAATATTTGTCTTAAATCTAATTCTTGCCCAAGGCTAAACTAAATCGATAATTATTATCCCTTAGCTATATATGGGCTTAACGAAATCGACAATAGTTTTGAGCTTGTCTACATAAGCGATTGATTAAAATAAATGAAAAATAAAATTCAAAAAAATCGACCAATAGAATTATAACAATTTTTCTGAGAAGCTCTATATTAATGCCACGTCAGCAGAAATCACTAAATTGACTTCTCTTTTAATGTATATGACGATTAATCTCAAATCAAGTTTAGTTTATATTTATGAACCTTTTGGTCAAACTATCCATGTGACAAGGCGCCCACTACCTGAGGAGATGACTTGCAAATTATAAAGTATATATCTTGTTTATTTTCCTGGAAAAAAACTTAGTTTACATGTTATCCTTTCGGATAAAGAATATCTTCAATGCCAATTAACAAAAATTATAACAGATAGTTTTGATCAAAAAAGTAACAGATAGGTAATGCGACCCATGTATGGATTTATTTTAATATAATGATCACCCCCAACATTATTATCAAAACATGATGCTGTTGCAAAAGTCAATGCGTAGTAACGTTGTACGGATTGAAGAAACCGTACAACACATTTCTAGATAAAAGTCAGAAAAAGAGATCACTTTCAGTTACTAAAAAATATCAACTTGAAAGTATTAGTAACATAGATTACTAGAGTAAGAGATCACTTTCAGTTACTAAAAAATATCAACTTGAAAGTATTAGTAACATAGATTACTAGAGTAATATCAAAGTTGACATTTTAATATTCGGCCAGAAAATTGAAAAGATTTTTGCTCAAAACAATTTTTTTGTTCATAATTTTTAAATTTTATTGAAATTGACAAGTTAACCAAATAAATTAGTTCATTTGTTGTAAAACCATTTTTCTAATAGCATTACATAATAAAAACTATAACTGTTATATTGAATTAACAAGAATAACGTAAAAGACTAATTTCTAGAGATACAAAGAAAATTGAATGATCTTTTTGATAAATATCCACAAGTTTGATCCAAATTAAGAAGTAAGCAAAGCAGATATCAAAGAAAAAAATGAGAGTAAACAAGTTTGAGAAATATCCTAGTATAGCAATAAAATTTTTAATCACAATATAGCGCATAAGAGTTAAAATGATCAAAATAGGTTTTATTAAATAGATAAAAAATAATTAAATCAATAGGGTTAATTAATATAAGTTTATGATTTAGATTTACGGATTAGGAATGAAAATTGTTAACCCTAGCTAGGAATATAAATATTTTTTTAGTTATCCCTAGAATATAAGTGTCTTAACCTCTTTAGTAAAACATGTTTTATTCATTTGATTTTTGTGTTCAATATTTGTGATAAAAAATCCGTATTTCTCAATATTATTAAATTTATGTGTACTTAATAACACATATAGGCTTAAAGAAATAACAAAACGGTATATACCTACTAAAAGATGCCGCGCCTCACATTCTATAAATTCCCCAACATTTATGCACTTAAACCATCTCTTCTACCTCTCATCCAAACTACTCTGATTTAGCGACAAGGTGAGCATATATACAATTGTATGGAAAATCACTTTTGCTTTACAAAAAGCTAATGTTGTAATCTAATGTTTAGGTGCTTAACATGCCGTCTCTTAATTAAACACATGCGTTTCTTTAATGTCTTCCTTTTAGACGTGAAACCCCTAATAAAGAGTCAAACTAGTTTTTTTCCCCTCATATCCGACAGGAGGATCTAAATTTCTCCACATTACAATATTCATGTTTGCAAGAAAATGTATCAACACAAAAGTATTAACGTTTAGTGCGTGAAAGCAGGAGAGACGAGCAAAGCTGAGATGGCTGAACAACAACTAGGAGTGCTGAAGGCACTCGATGTTGCGAAAACGCAACTTTACCATTTCACGGCGATTGTCATCGCCGGAATGGGTTTCTTTACAGATGCTTATGATCTGTTTTGCGTCTCCTTGGTGACCAAGCTTCTTGGCCGCCTCTACTACTTCAATCCGTTGTCAGAAAAGCCTGGTTCACTTCCCCCTCATGTTGCGGCGGCTGTCAACGGTGTGGCCCTTTGTGGGACTCTTGCGGGTCAGCTCTTCTTCGGATGGCTCGGTGACAAACTCGGAAGGAAAAAAGTGTATGGTATCACTTTGATCATGATGATTGTGTGCTCTGTGGCTTCCGGTCTCTCCTTTGGTAACAAAGCCAAGGGTGTCATGACCACTCTTTGCTTCTTCAGGTACAATTATCATTATAATTATATACTTAAACATGTTTTAATAATAATCTCAAAGTGAATACGCATGTTTTAAAAATTACTGGTTTGGACTAGATATGTCTAATTATAATATATTTTAACATCCAATTTTATTAATTAATTTAGGTTTTGGCTGGGATTCGGTATTGGAGGTGATTACCCTCTTTCTGCAACCATTATGTCTGAATACGCTAACAAGAAGACTCGTGGTGCTTTCATCGCTGCCGTTTTCGCCATGCAAGGTGTTGGTATCTTAGCCGGAGGTTTCGTGGCACTTGCTGTCTCTTCCATTTTCGACAAAAAGTTTCCAGCTCCGACCTATGCAGTCAACAGGGCTCTCTCAACGCCTCCACAAGCTGACTATATTTGGAGAATCATCGTCATGTTTGGCGCTCTACCTGCGGCTTTGACTTACTACTGGCGTATGAAGATGCCTGAAACTGCTCGTTACACCGCTTTGGTGGCAAAGAACATCAAACAGGGCCACACAAGACATGTCCAAGGTCTTACAAGTGGAGCTTGAGATGGAGGAAAGAGCAGAGGATATCGTTAAAGACCCTAGACTTAACTATGGCTTATTCTCCAAAGAGTTTGCCAAAACGTCATGGTCTTCCCCTCCTTGGATGTACCTCCACATGGTTCTTGCTAGACATTGCATTTTACAGCCAAAACTTGTTTCAAAAAGATATCTTTTCGGCTATTGGATGGATCCCAAAGGCAGCAACCATGAACGCAATCCACGAGGTTTTCATGATTGCTAGGGCACAAACACTCATTGCACTTTGCAGTACCGTCCCCGGCTATTGGTTCACGGTTGCATTTATTGATATTATGGGAAGGTTTGCGATTCAGCTAATGGGTTTCTTCATGATGACTGTCTTTATGTTTGCGATTGCCTTCCCTTACGACCACTGGATCAAACCGGACAACCGTATCGGCTTCGTTGTTATGTACTCACTCACCTTTTTCTTTGCTAACTTTGGACCAAATGCAACCACTTTCATTGTCCCAGCTGAGATCTTCCCGGCCAGGCTAAGATCCACATGCCATGGAATATCAGCTGCGACCGGTAAGGCTGGAGCCATCGTGGGAGCTTTCGGGTTCCTGTACGCAGCTCAACCACAGGATAAAACCAAGACGGATGCAGGATATCCACCGGGCATTGGAGTCAAGAACTCTCTGATCATGCTTGGTGTCATTAACTTTGTCGGCATGCTCTTCACCTTCCTTGTCCCTGAACCCAAGGGTAAGTCACTTGAAGAGCTCTCTGGTGAGACGGAGGCTGAGAAATGATTAAGCCGTCATATTGTCAATTGTTTTGTTGTTTCCCGTTATTTAAATCTTCTTGTGCAATTTCTTTTTTGTCAAGTGCAATTTACTTTTTTCCGATGGGTGATGTGATGATATTTGTAATTGTTCACCTCTACGTTTGTTTTGTGTGAAAGATCAATCAATACTTGGTGGGCATTGTTATATGGAGTTGATTGCTTACTTTTGTAACACGATATGTTTATATTTCGTTAATACATGTCTACCTCTTGTTTATATTTCGTTAATACATGTCTACCTCTTGCATAACAGCTTAACATATAAAACCATTTGAAATATTGGTTTGTACATAGCTGAATAAAGTCTCCATATAAAAGTCTCAAAAATAAGTTTACAAAGAGAAACTAATAAATAACCTGACTTAAATTAAACGATATCATACACACAGAGATATACAATTGGTCTGAGTTGGCTCGATTGATTTTAAAATATTTACTATGGATATATGATAGCAACTAAGTCCAACTTTATATATTAAATTGAATACATCTCCCTAAGTTCTTCCGAATATCCTATGTTTTTCGAATATGCTTCGTTTTAATAATGATTTTGACTTTTGCTAAATGATAATTAATCTTCATGCCTATATGTATCCAGATTGTCACTCCTCAAATGTCAACTGTTAAGTTGAACGATTCAATCCAAAAAAAAAGATGAAGAAATTTGTAACTACTCCACTTATGTTGGCATTAGAATAGCTTATAATCCAACTTCCAAACCAAATAATAAATAATAAGAACTTTTACCACTCCTTATTTGAATTAAAATGCATCATACGTATATTGCATAAAGCAATAATTTCAAAGTCGGAATCAAACATATATATATATATATAGTAATTGGTCATTATTGGTTACAAATAATGCCATTTATGTATGTAATTTCCAACGGGAAAAACTACAAACAAAAATCGTGTCTAAACTACTTATATTTTGGTAACTTAAATGGGATGCACATCTTTAATTGTTCTCCTATTACTCCTAATCATTCTGTCTCCAGATAATAACAAAGACGTTCTAACTTCTAAGTATATTTCCCAATTAAATCAAAAACACAGTTATAATTTTGCAAAATTCGTCACTTAAATTAGAGATAAGTTGCGATATTATCATTTTTATCTGGACTTTGAACTAAGACAAATTCTTTTAGTATATGCTAAAATATCTTACATATACTAGGGATCAGGTGAAGTTTAAGTATAGATCATAATCTTTCAATATATGTGAAAGAGTAGTTAATAATTGTTGTCAAGTTTATCAAAATTTGAAGTTCATGTTAAGTTTAATGTTAATGTCACACAAATATTTACTCCATCCGTTTCATTATAGGTGTTACTTAGACACTTTTCACACATATTAAGAAAATGATTGAAATGTATTTATGTTTTCACTAATTATATCTAATTGACCAATAACATTTGACATAAATAAATTTACATTTCAAAATTAATATTTAGCTGAAAATAAATAAAAAATTGCATTGGAAATCTAAAACGACATTTTTTATGTAACGAAAAAAATTCTAAAATGACACTTTTTAAGAAACAGAAGGAGTATGTTTGTTCAGCTGTAGCGTTTTTTTTTTTTTTTTTTTGACAGCAAGCATTTACAGATTCATGTTGACTCTGTAAACCAAATTGGCAACTCCGCATCCATGTGAACGACGAAGGACGTTTGTTTCCTAGCACTGCGTGCTAAGCTATCCGCCCGTTTATTCTCCGTTCAGAGAACATGAACGATGTCTAAGTTTAGAAAACTTCTTTTCAAAAGCTCAATATCTTCTAAGTAGCTTTCAAATGCTGGCCATTCCTCTGGTTCCGAAACCATCTTCACCAGCTGCAGCGTTTTATATGAACATAACTTGTGAATCTGTATAAAAAAATAACCAACCCATATTTACAAATTACATACATTGTAATTGAGAAGGCATAAAGAAAAGAGCAATGGTGCTGCGGACCTCTTCTCTGAGTTTAATATGCAGATCTAACTCTTTTCAAAAGTAGTAATAGAAACTAGCTTTCTATATTTGTATTTTTAAAGACCGCATTTGCATGCAGTTTTATTTATAGCAATATATATTTACCATAAATAGTAATAATGTTCTCTCATGTCCCACACTACACAGAATACTATTTGTAAGCTTTCCCAAATACTCATTTTCATCTTAGATTCACACTTGCATCATCAATATACCTGCGATTTTATCATTTTTGTGTCTCATGAGTCATAAGAGGTTGGAGCCGTTTCGTAATAACGAAATCAAAGTAAATGTTTGCTTCAGATATTTTATTGTTTGAGGTTTAAAGGTAAAAGCGATAGTTTAAATTAATGAAAAGTATGAATCAAAATATTTTAGCCAAAAAAATGAAATAGGAATAATATTTTTACAAGGAAACACACAGAAAAGCTTATATAAACCTATTACCTTTGTATTTTCAATGAATATAGGTCAGAAGATTGTAAAACATAAAAATAATTATAGATATTTAGATTTTTATCATGATTTTATAAAAAATAATGTTGAGAATTGATTATTAAAATATATACTGGTATTAAACGGGTCTGGTTTATAGAATATTATGAAAAAGCTATTGTTTTGCGGCTATCCAATATGTTAAATATTGTCTAAAATTCAAATGGATTACTTGCAAATTAAATAGTCCAAGAAGATATATGCAGGCGATCACGTTGCTTGCATTTCTTTCTCATCTTCTCTATAAATTGCCACAATTATTGTTCATTTCTAATCACCACATATCTTCTCTCCCATTTTTCCCTCTGACTCTCCATACAAGTTCTTAATCTCATTCAAATCTGATTAAGGTGAATATTACTTGCCTCGGTCGAATTTGTTTTATACCTTATCAAGTTAGTATGTTAGTCTTTTTCCACAAATGTTTTTTCAACGTACCATATTCTTTAAAAAAATTCAATGACTTTTAGTTTTTAGCTTTTTTTTCTCGTATAGAAAATTTATTAAATGAAATATTGGATTATTTACTTTGTTTGATCATAGAACTCAAGGCAATGGCTGAACAACAACTAGGAGTGCTGAAGGCACTCGATGTTGCAAAAACGCAACTTTACCATTTCACGGCGATTGTCATCGCTGGAATGGGTTTCTTTACAGATGCATACGATCTGTTTTGCGTCTCCTTGGTGACCAAGCTTCTTGGCCGCATCTACTACTTCAATCCGTTGTCAGCAAAGCCTGGCTCACTTCCCCCTCATGTTGCTGCGGCGGTCAACGGTGTGGCCCTTTGTGGAACCCTTGCAGGTCAACTTTTCTTCGGATGGCTCGGTGACAAACTCGGAAGGAAAAAAGTGTATGGTATCACTTTGATCATGATGATTTTGTGCTCTGTTGCTTCGGGTCTCTCCTTCGGACACCAAGCAAAGGGTGTCATGACCACCTTGTGCTTCTTCAGGTACAATTATCATCATATACATACACATGGTTTAATAATAATCTCATACAGGTCTCATAGTGAAAACGCATGTTTTAAAAATTACTGGTTTGGACGTAGATATGTTTAGTTAAAATATATACTAACATACAATTTTGTGAATTTAGGTTTTGGCTGGGATTCGGTATTGGAGGTGATTACCCTCTTTCTGCTACCATTATGTCTGAATACGCTAACAAGAAGACTCGTGGTGCTTTCATCGCTGCCGTGTTTGCGATGCAAGGTGTTGGTATCTTAGCCGGAGGTTTCGTAGCACTTGCTGTCTCTTCCATTTTCGACAAAAAGTTCCCATCGCCGACTTATGCAGTCGACAGGGCTCTCTCAACGCCTCCACAAGCTGACTATATTTGGAGAATCATCGTCATGTTTGGTGCTCTACCCGCAGCACTGACCTACTACTGGCGTATGAAGATGCCCGAAACTGCTCGTTATACCGCTTTGGTGGCAAAGAACCTCAAACAGGCCACACAAGATATGTCCAAGGTCTTACAAGTGGAGCTTGAAATGGAGGAAAGAGCAGAGGATATCGTTAAAGACCCTAGACTTAACTATGGCTTGTTCTCCAAGGAATTTGCCAAACGTCATGGTCTTCACCTCCTTGGATGTACCTCCACATGGTTCTTGCTAGACATTGCATTTTACAGCCAAAACTTGTTTCAAAAAGATATCTTTTCGGCTATTGGATGGATCCCAAAGGCAGCAACCATGAACGCAATCCACGAGGTTTTCAGGATTGGTAGGGCACAAACACTCATTGCACTTTGCAGTACCGTCCCCGGCTATTGGTTCACAGTTGCATTTATTGATATCATGGGAAGGTTTGCGATTCAGCTAATGGGATTTTTTATGATGACCGTCTTTATGTTTGCAATCGCCTTCCCGTACGACCACTGGATCAAACCAGACAACCGTATCGGCTTCGTTGTTATGTACTCACTCACTTTTTTCTTTGCTAATTTTGGTCCAAACGCAACCACCTTCATTGTACCGGCTGAAATCTTCCCGGCCAGGCTAAGGTCCACATGCCACGGGATATCAGCCGCAACAGGTAAGGCTGGAGCCATCGTGGGAGCTTTTGGTTTCCTATACGCAGCTCAACCACAAGACAAGACCAAGACGGATGCAGGATATCCACCGGGTATTGGAGTCAAGAACTCACTGATCATGCTTGGTTGCATCAACTTCGTCGGTATGCTTTTCACTTTCCTTGTCCCTGAGCCCAAAGGAAAATCCCTCGAAGAACTCTCCGGTGAGACTGAGGCAGAGAAATGATCACCATGGAACTATATTGTATATTTATTTTTCATATTTTGTCTGAAGTGTGATGTTTGCTTTTGTGTTGTTTTTAATTATATTTTGTTTGCCAATCCTAACGTTTTATGATTTTATAAGAAGAATGTATAATGTTATACATTATTGTTATGCATATCTTCGATTTAATTGAGTTTTTTTTTAGTTTTTTTTTATAATTGATTCCGAGCTTCTAGTCTCCAAAGGCAAGGGCTATATTAGATTTACCGGCCTCATTCCATATTTGATTAGTGGATCTTTTGGGGTTGATTGACAAATGCTTTAGAAGTGCTGTAAGATAGCCTAAATTATTTTTACAGCCCAAATTTTTTGTCAATAATGCTTTGTAAAGATTTTGTAAAGCTACAGATTTTTCTTTCTCTTTTATTTGTTTTTAGCTGTGGAAAACTATAAATCTAGAGCACTTATTTTTTGCTTTAGAAAATTTATATGCAAGTCAATGAATCTTTTTAAACCCACAGCTAATATTTTACAGCAAAATTATCTACAGCCACAACAAAAAAAAATCTATAGTTTTATTTTTAAAGCAAAAATATAAAACTACAGTTCCTTCCAATCATCCCCTTTGAATCATTTCTTGTTTAATTTGCTTTTTGATAAACTCTAGTAGGCCTAGGCATTTCGGGTATCGGTTCGGATCAGGTATTTTGGGTTTTGGATAGTTTGGGTATGGGATTAGAGGAACTATTTACTACTTGGCATATCTTTGGTCGGTTCGGTTCAGATAGTTTCGGGTTCGGTTCGGTTCGGATAGTAAAACTAGGAACCGGAAAATACACGGAAAAAATTCAGTTCTAGTTCGAGTAGTTCAGATAATTTGGATAAAATATCGTTATTTAGAAATAAAATATTAAATAATTAGGATGATTTAGATAAATTTTTTGGATATTTCCGATTACTTTGATATTTCGGATAAAACTATCTGGATAGTTTTGGATACTTTCGGGTAGTTCAGATACTTTATAATAATTTAGTTATCCTCAACTATTTTCTTATACTTTTAATATACTTTTAAATTAAAAATATATCAATACTATTAAAAGGCAAGGAGTCTAAAAAAAATCTACCTATAAAAGTTGTTTGGACCCTTTCATTTAACTTATTATTTTTTGGTCTTACCTTAAATTTATACTAACAATATGTTACCATATATTTCTCTAACAATAAATTTAGTCAATTATTTTAGTTATTTAAATCTCACTCCTAAATCCTAATCATTACTAATACTATATTTATCATTTTGATTTTTAATTGTAAAAGCATTGAAACTAATGTTTTATATTATCACTTTTATCATATAATATATGATTTAAAGCAAGATAAATTACAAGACATATATATGTACATTCTAACTTCCTCTTTCGTTTATAATAAAGTAATCATATCATATATAAACTTTTCCACTAAAATCTCATATCATATACTAAACTTTCAACTGTCTATAGTTTGATAATATTTTCATATTTAAAAATGATTTTTCTGAATATTCATGTTACCTACACAAAAATGAAGAAATTCATTGGTTCTATTAAAGCTAATCCGACTTCAGGATATCAGTATTGATTATTTAAGATTTTGAAAATTATTTGTTTAGATATTAAACTTTTATATACTTTTCACTTAAAACGAATCAATACTATTAAAAGGGAAAGAGTTTTAAAAAATCTAATATAAACAAGTTGTTGGAGTTATGTATAACTATTTATTATTTTTCTGAA
Organism: Brassica napus; assembly: GCF_020379485.1. Lineage (NCBI taxonomy): Eukaryota > Viridiplantae > Streptophyta > Magnoliopsida > Brassicales > Brassicaceae > Brassica > Brassica napus. Next base: position 12,814,084 of record NC_063442.1, on the reverse strand, counting down.
AATACATTAATCATTCTAAATATACAATATTTCAAATATTTTTAACAGATCTTAATATTATTTTTTATGATACCTTTACTCAGAAAAATATTTCATCAACCATGTTTTTGTACAATAACGTTAAAAATTTATATCAAAAGGTTGTTGGACCTGATATGGACGTAATGGGTCCACATCTGTTCGGATATTTAAGATCCTAAAAGAATTTGAAATATATAAAAAATCTGAAAAATATCTGAAACACGAAAAGTATTTGAAATTCCAAACAAATACCAAAAAAATTCAAATACCTAAAAATTTAAAATCTTATTCAAAATCTGACACGATGAACTGAAAAATACCCAAAATTTTATCCAAATACCCAAAAAAAAATTTAGTTTGAAAATTTTACCTGAAATCAAAACTCTAAAACCAAAAACTTAAAAATAATATCCGTAATACCGGAAATATATTCGAAATATCCAAATATACCTAATAAACACATATTTATGATCGGGTCTAGGGTAGGATCCGGACTCAAACAAAGACCTGCGGGTCAAAAAAAACACAATAGGTTATCTTCTCTGGACCTAAACTAAACCTATAATTTTGGGTCGGTTCGGTTTGTTTTTTTTATTCGGATATAATTCTCATGTCGAAAAGAAACTTACGTAAAAGTGTACATATAAAATCTCAAATAAACTAATTTGTAGATTATATAGCTGTTAAAAATTATGTTTTTCGATATAATAAAACTTTGTATTATAATATAATCCAACAACCCCGCGCTTTCCAAGTGCGGGTCAAAATCTAGTATTTAGTTATGTTATATGTATATATAATTAATAGCTTTATATATATTCGGGTACCCGTTCGGTTCTCAGTTCGGATATTTCGGATATAAAAGTATAGGAACCGTTTGGGTATTTAAAGGTATAGGTCCGGTTCTGGTTTCGGGTATTTCGGTTTAATTTGGTTCCGGTTTGGTTCTTCGGATCTGGTTATTTTGCCCAAGCCTAAACTCTAGTATAATATATCAATTGGTGTTACACTCCATAATGCATGCATAATCATCTTACATCTATATATTGATACATGAATTATTAGTTTAAAAATTATCATGATAAGTAATTGTTGATGTTTTTCAAACAGTTTAAACTGAACATCTTTTTAAAACTTTACATTTTCTAAATAAAGATGAACAATATTAAATTATTAATTTTATTTTATTTTAAGTTTAGTTTTGATATTTATAATTATCAAAACCACTAAGTATTTTTTTATTTAGAGTTCATTTTTTATTTTCTTCTTGATAAATATATTAAAAAAATTTCATGTTTACCACATTGTTGGAACAGTTATTCATTAAGAGAGAAAAAACTCGTATACCTTACTCTATATATATAATAAATAATTATTTAAATAAATAAAAATATAATTTTTTTATAGTTTTCAAATTATACGTTTTCAAATCAAAACTTTTTATAATTTTCTTTTTTTTTGAAATATTTTTTCAAATTTTATTTTTGAAATTCAAAAATTATTTTTGAAACTATTTTATAAAGTTTTTTTAAAAAATAATTATTTATTTATTTATATATTTATTAAAATTTTAAACTCTACATTTCAAAACCCTACCCACCCCCAAGCTCTAAACTCTAAAGAAGAATTTTCATGTTTATCACTTTCTTGGCACCTTCAGCAATAAGAACTCCAAAGAGTTTTTTAAACAAAAAAAAACATATTAATATTCCAAGAAATTGTAATTAGATAATTAAAAGTTAATTATAAAACCAAAATTCAACCAATCTATTGTTTACAAGTGTCATATCAAATTTTAATGGGGTTCTAAAAAGTCTAAACATTAAAACTTCTCTTTACTCTCTCTCTGTCTCTTCAAATAAATAAATAATATAAAAAAAGTTTTTTATGTTTTCGGTTTGTACTTTTTCAAATTCGAACTTTTTTTATAAAAAATTTTGAATTTTGTTTTTCAAAATTCTTTTTGAAATCGATTTTTTTTTAAACTATTTTTTTAAATTTTTAAGCTCCTATTAATATATTTATTAGAATCCTAAATTTCACATTCAAAAACCTTACCTCACTCCTAAATTCTAAACCCTCAGTCTAGATTAGTTAACCATATGGTTATAAATATTTTTTACCCTTCATTAAAAGTGAGAATAAAAGTGGTTAGTGTAAACATGAAGAGAGGTACTATGATTGTGATATTTTTGGCAATTTCTTAACTCTAAATCTATATTAGTTAACCCTAAGATTATAAGTGTATTTTTCTCTTTTAAAAAATAAGGGCAAAAATGGTTAAAGTAAACATGAAAAATGGTATTAGGAATGTGGTATTTTAGGCAGTTTACCAAATATATTCAGAGATTTATCATACTCAAAGAAATACAACACTACTTTTAGAACTACTTTTAAGAAAGTAAAAATAAAATTAAAATAAAACCAATTATAATGTTTAAAAAATGCCAAACAAAACAAATAACTATCTTTATGGGGAAAATGGGTTTTTAGTTCCTCAACTAATTGAAATCAGCAATTTTAATACGCAACTTTAGGTTGTGCAGATTTATTACTAAAGTAATATTTAACTAGGATAAGACATGCGCTTTGCACATGTTGAGTTTATTTGTATATATTATCGATAATTTCTTTTATATATTTGATCGTTTTATTTATAAATATACAATATTTTTTGTTATTATTATATAATTTCTTTCCGATGGATCAGATCAATTTTTATTAAAAATTATGGAAAAAACTATAATTAATATATCATGGGTTGATCGAATTGGACATTAAACAAATTATGACACAAAAACCTTAATTTTTCCATCGAACACATTCTTTAAAAAGTGAATTGTATTGTTTCCACATTTGAATTATTTTGACATTTATCTTCCATATGGTTTTGAAAGGTTTCAGATCAACTATCGAATTGATACATGTCATTTTAATGTTTTTAGTCGTATACTTAAGGAAAACCTATGTTGCATGGAAACTCGGTTGAAGGTACGTTTCACGTTTCAGAAACGTTTCGGAATTGGAATCTCTCGGAAACTCATAGAAACGCATTGGAAACTCGTTTCTTAAAAATCTCAGTTTGGAAACTTAGTGGAAACTTGCGTTTCTATTTTGAAAACTCGCATTTCTGTTTTGGAAACTCGCGTTTATGTTTTGGAAACGCTAGAACTTTCCAATTGGTTATGATTTGCTGTTATGATTTTTATTTTAGATAAACTATTTAATATTTAAGTACTGAATTTTTGTTATTTTGAAATTTTTATATAATTTTGATGTTTAATGATGACTTTTTTCGTATGATTACTTTTTTGATAAACTTTTTTGTATTCTAAGATATACTAAACATAATAAAAATGAATGCAAATACATATATATATAGACGTTTCTAAAACGTTTCCAAAGCAAAAAAAAAATCAAAAATCACGTTTCCACGTTTCGAAACGTTTCGTTTCCGCGTATCTGTTTCCGTTTCCATGCAACCTGGAAAACTTACATTTTTGTAGTTTAAAGTTGTTTTAAAAATTCAAAATATAACATATAAGAAAATATATAACATATAAGAAAAATATAACATATAAGGTTTCCTCATTTTTGTATTTTAAAGTTGTTTTAAATTTTTTTTAAATATAACATATAAGGTTTTCTCATTTTTGTAATTTAAAGTCATTTAAAAAAATTCAAAATATAACATATAAGAAAAAATCTAATTTTTATTATATGGTTAATGTGATTGTTTATTTTTTTAATAATATAAAATCAAACAAAAATGAAGAAGGATGCAAAAATTGTTATCAAATCTTTATTATTCATAATCATTAATTGCTATACATATGTTAATCATATTAGGTAATTCCGTACTTTTATTTAAGAAAAGACTACACACTTCTTATATTTTAGGTTAATATAATGTTGTCTTTTTTTTTTGAACACCACTTTCATTAATACTTAAACATTCGGACTACACTTTGAAGAAGGAATAATCCTGGTTCTACGAACAGTACAAAGAGACAATACAACATAAATGATAGGAGTATAGAAATCTCTAGGATAAATTGACAGCGAATTCTGAGTAAAACCCGAATGCGTCACAGTAAGGTTCACGGCAAAGCCGGAAAGTTGAAACTTAGTCACATTATATCGTGACGTTAATATAATGTTTTCTAGTAATTAGATTTGGACCAACATTTTTTTCAATTGATTCTTAAGCTGCCACGTAAGCTAAATTGACATATTAATTAAGTGACACCTAAGCATGGTCACTTTTTAATTAGTACAAACTTAAAGTTACTATTTTTAAATGATTCTCAATTAATATATAAGGGATTACGCAAAATTAGATTAAAAAAGAGATTAAACATTACAATAATAAACAGAGACGTTAAATCTAAAAAGCCAGAAGCATTATCATCAAAATTCATAGTTGCTTCTTCTTCTTCATTCCTTATCTCTTCTGCAACCAAATTTCTTGTCTTTTCTGAATTTTTTTATCTCTTCTTCTTCAAGCACATTCCTTGTCTCTTCTTTGTTCCTCAATCAGTTCATCACTTTGATTAGGTGTTCCTTCTTCAGCCAAAATATTTATGTCTTCTTCAAGAGTATTCGTCATTTCTCTTTCAACGACATTGCTTCTTTCCTCTTCTTCTTCATTAACAATCCTAGAGCCAAATTAATGAAAAGATTGTAACAAATATTAATCAGACACTATACAACTCAAGTAATGAAGAAGATTGAATTTACATTTCATTCTCTGTTAATTTTGGAAACTTCAGGTTAGACACACAATTCAAGGGGGTTCTTTGAATTGGAAGCTTGTTTGGTCTTTCCCCACGCCTTTCGGTGAATTTTTTCACCATTTCATCACCACAAATCGTGTTTCTTATTTTTACTTTTTAGGTTTTAGTGTTGATAGTTTAGGGTTTAGTGTTGATGGTTTATGGTTTAGCATTGAAGTTTAGGATTTATGTTTAGAGTTGAAGGTTTAGGGTTTACGGTTTAGAGTTTACTTTTTAAGGTTTAGGGTTTAGGGTTGAGGTTTTAGGTTTTAGGGTTCATATTCAAAAAAAAGGGTTTAGGATTCGATGGTTTAGAGTTTAGAGTTGAGTTTTAGGGTTTAGGGTTATAATTTCGAAATAGTATAATTCGAAAAAAAATTAGGTCGACAATCTATTTCCCCAAGACAACTATCATATAGCATCAGATCCCCACCAAACTATGACCTCGTGCTAGATGTCCATGAAATAAATATTGTAGATTTATTTATTTAAATATTTATTAATCTGTTTATTCTTAACCAAATAATTTTGAATCAATTATCTTAGATTTTTTATTTATTTAAAATATTTATTTATTATATATATAAAGAACAAGGATATAAGAGTATTTTATCATTTAATGTAAAATGTATTTTTAAAAATGTTTCTTTGTTGTTGATAAAGATGAATAATGGTATCTTCAAAATGGTATAAGTGAAAATTCTCCTTCTGAGTTTCCAAGACAAAATACGATCTCTATTTATTTTAAACTTAATTACTTCAAGAATAAAGCTGAGCAACCTTTTTTTGAACACCACATACTGAATTATATAGAAACCCCATATACCAAACTAGGCAGTGGGGGTTGAGTTGCAGAGGTACAATGCTGATTTAGCTAAGCTATCAGCAGCTAAGTTCTGAGCTCGTGGAATAAACATGAAAACAACATAAGCAAAGGTAGATGACAACGTCTCGATGTCCAAAATGATTCCGTAGATATCTGCCGGGTGTAGCCTCGAGGAAATGGCAGTTAGAAGTGCCTGACAATCTGATTTAATACAGATTCGAGAAATTCCTGTCGCCTGAGCGTGGAGGAGGGTAGACCTAGCCGCCATTGCTTCAGCCATAAGTGAAGAAGACACAAAAAACTCACTCTTGGATCCATGGAGAATTTCGATATTATTCTTGTCGAAGATGATCCAACCTGATCCCGCAGTGTTGATGTCTGAGCGCCATGCTGCATCAGTGTATCCCATAGCCTCCACCTCCTGCATTCCTTTCAGTGGGAGCCATCTCTGCGAGTTGTTGATCGTTCGTCTTGGGTATATCTGCGCTTGGTGCCATTTTCTTGCCTGTTGGATTGATTTTGAAACTATGGCCGGTTCAGATGTTTCTCTGCTTTCAAAGATTCTTTTATTCCTCGCGGTCCATAAACCCCAACAGATCCATGGGAACAAAGGACCCGGTATACCTAACGGTGGGAGGCTTGTCCAACGTTCTGAGTACTTGAAAGCTTCTTCAAAATCATCAAGCGTCGATGGATCAATGTTTTGATTCCATAACTGTGTCTTCCAGACTCTACGAGCAATGGGGCAGTAAAGAAAGATGTGGGCTGCAGTCTAAAACTCTCCGCACAACCCACACAGCGAGTTATTCAGGAGACGTCTTGTTGCTAGGTTCTCGCCCAGAGGTAATGCTCCATTTATAATCTTCCACAGAAAGAGTTGAATCTTTGGTGAGACATTGCTGTTCCAGACTGCTTTCGCAGTTTCCTTAGCTGAACTCGAGATATCAGTATTCGCCTGATCTATAGATAAAGCCACATAGTAACCCGATTTTGCAGTGTAGTTTCCATTTTTTGCAGCGAGCCAAGCATAAGAATCCTCTATCTGTAGTAAGCTTGGTTTGATCTTGCGAATTTCATTGCTTAGGTGCGGCAGTACTTGATTGATGCGTGTCATGTTCCATTCCATACTTCCTCTGCAGATCAAATCTAAAACCATAAGATCCCTATCTTCCTCTCTTGCCGGTCCTACCGGAGTAGTTGGCTTGACTGTACTTAACCAAGGGTCTTTCCACACTCATGTGCTCTCTCCATTGCAAATAGTCTTGCATAGATTAGTATCTAGGAGATATCGCCCTGCCAGGACGCCTCTCCATCCTTGGGATGCTGACGGGGAGACAGATATTTGAAGAAAAGATGTAGTTTTACAGTACTTTCCCCTCAATACACGAGCCAGCAAGCAGTCTGGATTGGTTACAATCTGCCAGGCTTGTTTTGCAAGAAGGGCTGTGTTAAAAGCCTGTATGTCTCTAATGCCAAGACCTCCCAAAGCTTTTGGGTTTGTGAGCTTCTCCCATGATACCCAGCACATATTTTTCTTCCCCGGAGAGTCCCACCAAAACCTCGTAAGTACAGATTGGATCCTCTTACACAAACTTATCGGTAGCAGGAAGCATGTCATGGAATAAGATGGGATCGCCGTCAATACCGACTTCAGCATTACTAGCTTTCCGGCCCTTGAAAGATACCGTGATGACCATGATACTGCTTGTTTGCTGATTCTATTCACAATCCCGGTGAACAAATCCTTCTTTTTTCTTCTGAAGTGTTCTGGGAGACCAATATATTTTCCAACTCCTCCCTCTTGAGCAATCTCGAGGTAATTTTTGACGCGTAAACGTGTGTCCTGCAGGGTCCTAGAAGAGAAGGATATAGAGGATTTGCTTGTATTTATCACTTGGCCTGATGCTGCTTCATAACATCGTAGAATATTCTTAAGAGTTGAACAGCTGATCACATCGGTGTTGAGGAAGAACATAATATCGTCTGCGAAGAGGAGATGATTTATCCTTGGTGCTGATGTTCCCATTTGCAGGCCTGATAAATGTCCGCTTTTCTGAGCTCTCTTACACATGCCCGAGAGCACCTCGCCGCATAGAATGTATATGTACGGGGAGATGGGGTCCCCTTGTCTTATCCCCCGAGATGGTATCACGTTTCCATGGACTGAATCGTTGATGAGGAAGGCAAATGAGACCGAAGAAACACACTGGACGATCATGTTCACCAGTGTAGGTCTGAAACCAAACCACTCAAGTACCATCTTTATGAATCCCCACTCCATCCTATCATATGCCTTGCCCATGTCCGTTTTAACGGCCATCAAGCAGTTCTTATCTGCCACAAAAATCTTCAGAGTATGAAGAATCTCGTGTGTAATCAGAACATTATCCGCAATGGTGCGTCCTGGAACAAACGCTGATTGAGATTCCGAAATGATGCTCTGAAGAATGGGTTTCAGCCTGAGAGAGGATTTTCGTGATCGTTTTTTAGAGCACACTGCATAGAGCAATTGGTCGGTACTCTGATACAAGCTTAGCCCCTGTCACTTTCGGAATCAGTCTAACATACGTCACGTTCGTTGCTGGTTCCATAACTCCCGTTCGAAAGAACTTCTGTACTTCCGCTACAAACGCTTGACTGATCATTTCCCAGTTTGAATGAAAAAAACTAGCTGAGAATCCGTCCGGACCCGGTGCTTTATCTGGATGAATGCTAAACAGTGCAGTTCGAATCTCTGCGACGTCTGGTATCCTCTCTAGCGACCTGTTCGTCTCTTCCGTAATGGAAGGTGATATCGCATATGTGACCTTTCGCCAAGTTTCCAAGTTGTTAGAGGCATCTGAAGTCGTTGTATAGATGTCTGAGTAGTACTTGGAGATTTGGATTCCAATTTGATTTTCTTCATAGTAGGTCTGTTCTTCAGCATCCTCAATAACCGAAAGTCTATTCCGAGCTCTCCGTCCTTTAGCAACTGCATGGAAATAACCCGAGTTCTTGTCGCCTAAAGCAAGCCACATAATTCTGCTTCTTTGCCTCCAAAACTCTTCTTCAGCTCGATAGGCTATCAGGAGTTGTGTATTGAGATTGTATATGTGAGCTTCAAAGCCATTAGGATCTGTCATCACAATCTCTAAGTCTTGCTTCAGGGCTGCTGTATTCTCTTTGCTATTGAAGTGATTTTCTCTGCTCTATGCTGCTATAGCTGTGCGGCATTTTGCCAGGCGCTGTTCTATCGGTGTGCTAGGACAAGCATTCCAGACTGTTCTATCAGCTCTTCCACCTCTGTGTTTTCCTTCAGTCTACGATCATAGCGAAAGAGTTTGTTCTTCTTGCGCTTTCCTGAGTCACAGAATGTCATGAGAGGTCGATGGTCTGATCCTTCATAATTCAGATATGACATTTCCCAGTTGGAAAACGATCCGACCAGACAGGGTTAACCAGTGCATGGTCCAATCTACAATATACTAAACCGTTCTTCCTTTTAATTATATAGATCCAACAAATGTTAATTATATTTTTTTTATTTAAATCGAAATTATTAGTTATATATACATTTTAAGTTAATGTTATAAATTATCTGATTTTAATACCCAACAATTGATGTATTAAAGTCTGTATTTTGTTTCATCTTTTTTATTTAGGTGTGTATTTTCAGATCAAATTCTTCTATCTAGTAATAACCAAACTATCTTTAAATAACTTAGATTTGAAATCAAATATTTCTTATAGTTGCAGATTGAAAAAATTTTAGCACCTATACTATTATTAAAAAGGTTTTATTTTCTCAAATATGATCTAAAATTTCAAGTCAAACACAAAAATAATCCATGTTTTTTAAACTTTTTTCCCTATACCCTATAAGTTTGAGTTATTCATGAAAATACCATTAGATTTTTTTTTCTTTCTTTTTTTTTTGAAAATGATTCTTTTACTTTATCATCCTCATCTTCACCAAATATTTACAATACTGTCATTGCCATTAATACACTAACCACCAAGAAGAACCAATTTGAAGCTATCAACGCACCAAAGTTTCGATTTTTACTCTTCATATCTCATTAATTATGCACACAAATCACATCTCTTTCACTCTCTCTTCAAATTCATTCAAAAAACTAAGATTTTGATTCCAAGCTTTGTAAGGTTCATAGAGACATTGAAGCTCATGCTTCGTGGTCATTAAGGACTTGGTAGCTTTTGTAGTGAAGTTCTGGGTGCTTGGAGAAACAAAGCAAGTAATCTCACAGGCTCAAAGTATGAAATCATTTTTTTTCTCAGATTTGTTCGCGAAGACTTTCAGAAGACTTCGGGAAAACTTTCAAAAGACTTCGATAGATGTGTTCTCCATCAAGAAGACATCCCTAGAAGTTTTCTAACTTTCATTTATTTAGAAAAAAAAAACTGAAAATCCCACAGAAGACTTCTCGGATAAATAGGTTAGTTTTGCAATTACTGAAGTTTGTCAGAAATTTGATTTTTTAATAGAAGAGAAGTCTTCTCAAATTTTATTCCGGGTTTTGCTCAAATATATTCAATTGCAAAAGTATTTCAAGTAGACTTCTTGCGACATTGAGAAGACTCTCAGATGACTTCTATAGAAGTCTTCTCCGATAAGACTTCCCGAGAAGTCTTCTATAAAAAGTCAAGTATCTGACAAACTTTAGTCAATTGCAAAACTAACTTGTGTATCCGAGAAGACTTCTCGAGAAGTATTCTCTGGCATTTTCGAAAAAATTTCAAATTCAAAATAAAGCCAATATTTACAAAGGAAGACTTCTCAAGATGTATTTTGTAGAGTAGACTTCTTAAGAAGGATTCCTTCTTAAATTTGAAATTGCAAAAATGACCTAAATAGAAGATTTTTTAAGAAATCTTCTCGTAGAAGACTTTGGTAGAAGTCTACGAAAGTCTTCTATGTCAATGTTTAATAAACTTTCATTTTCTCTACAATTAAAATGGCTTTTTAATATTTTCTTATTAATTCATGTGTATTAGTCAATATTGGGTCTCCTAGATGAAATTCATAACTTATTTGGTGATACTTATGAGATTTCAAATATTTATGTTTACTAATGTTTTTAGCTAATCCGAGAAATCTTTTACGTAAGATTTTCAAGAGTGTTAAGTAACTTCAAGGTATGTTTTTAACTTTCAAAAGTGTTAAGTAACTTCAAAAATATCAAGTCATGTGGTTTTATGTGTCTTCTTAGATTATAAGGTATAATTTTTAACTTACATGAGATTTAAAATTTTGACTTTCACTTAAAATTCAAGTTTTATCTTTTGTGAATTTGACTAAGTTTTCTTCCGAAGTATTCTCTCTCAGATTTAGTAAATTTGACTAATTTTTTTGTGTTGTTGTATTTTGTTATGAGTGGGTAGAATGCTTAAAAACATTTATTGGTATGTTGTATCAATAATATCAAGTACTTTGGAAAAAACATGAACATATATACCAAAATCTTTTGATTAACATCTCTTCAAGTTTACAAAAGAATTCAAAACTAAAATAGTACACATACAAATCATAAAACAGAACTTAAACAAAACTATTAAACATGGAGCTAGATATCATTCATCAACATAGATAAGCTTGGACTCCATTTGACATCATTCATTTACCACTTTGGGTAGAAGACTTCCCGAAGACTTTGTGGGAAGTCTTCTAGCATAAAATATATTACAACAAGAGTCTTCTGAGAGTCTTCCAAGAGTCTTTCGAGAGTATTCCAAGAGTCTTCTAAGAAGTCTTTCAAAGTCTAACTCAGATCTGAAAAAATCTGTATATTCAAAAGCATTCAAATGGCTTCAAAACAGAGAAAACTTCAAAAATAATTTTTGTTATGCTTAAATAATAAACAAAACAATGACATTAGGTTGAATCTATAACATTTTAGAATCTAATATATAAACACACATAAAATAATCCAAAATTTGTATCACTTTGGACAGAAGACTTCCTGAAGACTTCGTGGGAAGTCTTCTATCATAAAATGCATTAGAAGATTTCGTAAGAAGTCTTTCGAGAGTCTTCTAAGAGTCTTCTGAGAAGTTTTCCAAAGTGTGATTCAGATCTGAAAATTCTGAATATTCAAAAACATTCAAATAACTTCAAAACAGAGAAAACTTCAAAAATAAAATTTTTATGCTTGCATAATAACAAAACAATTAAATTAGGTTGAATCTATAACTTTTTAGAATCCAATATATAACACACACACAAAATACATATTCAAAATTTGTACCATTTTGGACAGAAAACTTCAAAAGACTTCCTGAAGACTTCGTGTCTAGCAAAAAATGCATTAGAAGACTTGCCTAAAGTCTTCCAGGAAGTCTTCCGAGTGTCTTCTGAGAAGTCTTTCAAAGTACGTTTCATATCTGAAAAATCTGCAAATTCAAAAACATTCAAATGGCTTCAAAACAGAGAAAAATTTCAAAAATATCTTTTTATGCTTAAATAATAAACAAAACAGTCACATTAAGTTGAATCTATAGTATTTTAGAATCTAATATATAAACACACAATAATAAATATCCAAATTTATAGATCTACATTTGAAGGAGTGAAAGATGAGAACCATATAATGAAAAATTTGCAAAAAGAAGATAAATTAGTGAGAAAACATAAGAAAAAATGAAAAATAGATTTAAAGTTTGGTGTTTTGAAGTTCAAAAAGAATAGAGAGAGGTTGGAGAGTTTTAGAATGAGAAACATTATATTTTTGTTGCAGTCATTTGAGAGGAAGAAAGATAATGTGTAAATTTTCTTTATATATAGAGACAAAAATTTCAATTAGGTTAAATATTTTAGCGTTTAATACACAAAACTAAATACATGTAGGTCAATTTTTTTTTTAAGTTGAGATTCTAAAATCAAACCCTAAATACAAACAATATTATAACATATGTTACTAAACCCTAAACCAAAGTCTTCTCAGAGACTTCCAGACCCTATAATCAAATAACTAAGCAAAAACACTTCCTTAAACTTAAAAGAAACTTAGAAAGTGTTTAAATCAAATAATTAGATAGTCACTAAACACATATATGTCAAACTAAAAAAAAATTAAAAAGATAATATTTCAAAATCTAACCCTAAACATACCAACAATATTATAACATATGTTACCAAACCCTAAATCGAAGGCTATCATGACTCAATCTACATTCATTCATCTATGTTAAAAATAATTCAATTTCAGTACAACTAAATTTTCACAATTTAGAAATGTTTATTAATACATGATTTTGATTTTTTTCCCTTTCAAATTTTTTATAAAATTTATTAATTACTTTTAAGATCTAATACATGAGAAGACTTCCACTAGAAGACTTCTGGAAGACTTCGATTTAGGTGGAAAACCTAAATTCTTTTAAAATTTAGGCGGAACCCTAAATTCTTTTAATATTTAGGCTGAAACTCTAAATTCTACTAAAATTTAGGTGGGACATGTCAGGAGACTTCCCAATAAGTTTTCTGTGAGTCTTCCAGACCCTAGAATAAAATAACTAAACAAAAAAAACACTTCCTTAAACTTTTAAGAAACTTAGAAAGTGTTTAAATCAAGTTATTAGATAGTCACTAAACACATATATGTCAAATTTGTTTAAAAAAAAAACAAAATATAAGATTTCAAAATCTAACGCTAAATATACCAACAATATTATAACATATGTTACCAAACCCTAAACCAAGGACTATCATGAGTTAATATTTTTTCATTCATCTATGTTGAAAACAATTCAACTTTAGTAAAACTAAATTTACATCATTTAGAAATGTTTATTATTACATGATTTCAATTTTTTTTCCATCAAAATATTTTTTATAAAAAATTAAATTATTTTTAAGATCTACTGAACGAGAAGACTTACAAAAAAATATTCTCTGAGAAGACTTCTTTTTAAGTCTTCTCACGCGGAGGAATATAATGGTAAAACTCAATACATATTTTTTGTTTAGTGATAAGAAGGTTGTCGTAATTTTACTAGCCTTTTGAGTTACTTTTGCATTTGATTGAATGTGAGGATACATTTTTGTATTCAAAATCAAGTTTGAATTATTTTTGACAATTTTCTCTATTTAAAATATGATAAATAATAAAAATAACTTAAAAATATGAAGAAGATGACAAGTAAGACAAAAATTACTTCTAAAATTATAGTATAGATGTATATATTCTTAATTTGTAAAAATAAAACTTCACACTTAAATAAAAGATTGATATATATATCTTTGGTTTTTATATGTCGTTACTTAAACTGGAGTTTATTCCGTACGAAGGGACATTGAAAGGAATAATTCCCAGTTACAATATTTTACCATCGGATATCAACAAATATCCTTCCATATTTATCATATATATATTTTATAATATAATTATTCAATAAAAAGAAAGTCGGTTAGAAGTAACAAAAATAAAATAAAACTTTATTATGCTTTTTTTATCTGTGATTAAGGGCCTGACTGGTTCAAACGCAGCGGTTGCGGTTGCGGTTGCGGGAGTTTGTGGATGCGGGCGGTTGCGGTTTCTAGCGGTTTTAAGAGATTTGTACGACTGGTACTGCGGTTAAAAATTGGTGCGTTTGCGGGTGACTTATGACTGGTTAACTACCAAATGCGGTAACAGTCAAATAATAAATTAACAATATTTACATTTAATATAATTATAAAAATATCAAAAATCATAAAATTATAATAAATATAAAATTTATATTTAGAAAGTTATAATTTTAATTTTTGAAAATTTATTGAAATTGTTTTTATTATAAAATTTTATAATATTAATTAAAATAAAATAGATATATTTTAATATTTTCATAATTTCAATTTTAAATTTTTTATTAAATATTTTTTCTTTGTATATATATTGTTTTAAAAAAAAGAAAAAAATTTTACCCTCCCGCAACCGCCCGCAACCGCAAACGCTAGCTGGAGCCAGCTTTTGAATTTATGAGATTCGGAGCGGTTTGAAGCGGTTTAAGGCGATTTGAGTGATTGTTGCAAACCGCCGACAACCGCTACCGACCGCAAAAGCTGCGTTTGCGGGTGGTAGCGGGAAAACCAATCGCCACCTAATTCTATTAGTATATGCTATTGTATTCTCATCTCAATCTATATATATATATATATATAACGCCCTAACCCTAACAAACATTAATCAAGACTCTTCAGCTTCTCAATTCTTCGTTGGTAATCACTCCGTCCCTATTTATTCTATTGTTTCCAAATAATATTTGTTTGCAACTATTATCAGATGTTTCAACACGGAGAAGTCATGTCATGATCTTTCTGTGTTTTAATCTCTTTTGTCGCAATATTTCAGATCGCTATTTTTTTTTTGGGTATAGTTCGTTGATAGATTGTTTGTTTTCTAAAAAATAAGTTCCTACTAGTCAAAATCCTATATATGTAACAATTTTTTCTTCACTTGTGTTGTTTTCAGATTGCGGAGAAAAGATAAAAAAAAATCATGGCGAAGCAAGAACATAGCAGCATCTTGGAAGCACTTGACGTTAAAAAGGTTACATGGTACCACGTCACGACGGTTATAATCTCCGGTATGGGTTTCTTTACGGACTCATACGATCTCTTTGTGATATCTCTCGTTACGAAGCTCCTTGGCCGTATCTACTATCATCACCCTGGCTCCTCCTCCCCGGGAAGCCTCCCTGATGGCATCTCTGCTGCCGTGAGCGGTGTGGCCTTTGCCGGAACATTTATCGGACAGATTTTCTTCGGGTGTCTCGGTGACAAGCTCGGCCGTAAGAGAGTCTACGGCTTAACTCTTGTGATCATGACCGTATGCTCTATTTGCTCTGGTCTTTCCCTTGGCAGCGACCCAAAAACCGTCATGGTAACGCTCTGCTTCTTCCGCTTCTGGCTCGGGTTTGGCATCGGTGGTGACTATCCTCTCTCGGCTACGATCATGTCCGAATACGCCAACAAAAGTACACGTGGCGCGTTCATAGCAGCTGTTTTCGCTATGCAAGGGTTTGGGATCTTGGCCGCGGGATGTGTGTCCTTGCTCGTCTCTGCTATCTTCGACCATCAGTTTCCGTCTCCAGCCTATATGGTCGACCCGGCTGCCTCAACCGTCCCGCAGGCAGATTACGTGTGGAGGATCATTCTCATGTTAGGCGCTGTACCGGCTCTATTAACTTACTACTGGCGTGCGAAGATGCCTGAAACAGCTCGCTACACTTCTCTAGTCGCTAAGAACCCGGAGAAAGCGGCTACAGATATGTCTAAGGTTCTCGATGTAGACATTGAAGCCGGTTTTGCGAAGAATGACCAAGCTAGGGTTTCTTCAGACGAGTTTGGCTTGTTCTCCAAGAAATTCCTCCGTCGCCACGGGCTCCACCTGCTCGGAACAGCCACCACATGGTTCCTTCTCGACATTGCTTTCTACAGCCAAAACCTCTTCCAGAAAGACATCTTCACCACCATTGGTTGGTTACCCTCGGCCAAAACCATGAACGCAATCCAAGAGCTGTACCAGATCGCTAAGGCACAGACCCTAATTGCTCTTTGCGGCACCGTTCCTGGTTACTGGTTCACCGTAGGTTTAATCGACTGGATGGGACGGTTCAAGATTCAGGTCCTTGGATTCTCTTTTATGACGGCTTGCTTGATTGGTCTAGGCATACCGTACCACCATTGGACCTTACCACATAACCGAATCGGTTTCGTTGTTCTCTACTCTCTCACGTTTTTCTTCTGCAATTTTGGACCTAACGCAACTACTTTCATTGTCCCGGCTGAGATTTTTCCAGCGAGGCTAAGGGCCACTTGTCATGGTATCTCTGCGGCTTCGGGTAAAGCCGGTGCGATGGTTGGTTCTTTTGGTTTTGCTGCTTTGGTGAAGGCTGTGGGGATGAAAAAAACCTTACTGATCATGGCAGGAATCAGTTTTCTTGGCTTGTTGTTCTCGTTTCTTGTTCCGGAGCCTAATGGAAAATCGCTTGAGGAGCTTTCCGGCGAAGCTGAACCGGAGAAAATCTAGGAGAATATTGTTGTTTAGATTTCTTTTGTTTTTTTTCTCTCTTGATTATCGTGTTTAATTAGGATATTTCTTTTTCTTTTTATTAGATTTAATGAGTTTTTGTTTGTTTACGAATTATCCTAATTTTATTATCAGATTTATATAATTTAAAAGATAATGACTTTTTTTTTTCTAAAGTGACTATTCGAAATTGATATGGAGTGTTTTTTCTTTTCTTTTCTTTTTTCCTCTAATGCAAAACAACACACTTTTTGTTACTCTCTCGGGTCTCTCAGCTATCCTAATCCCATTATGTTTTCTAGGTCAAATTTCGATAGTGGCAATAGTAAATACGGCTATTAATAATAATCATTAGTCTTATGAAAAAACTAAAAAATACAACAATAAAACAGAGGGATATTATCGAGATATATCATATGAAGGCTTGATTGTTTTTTCTTCTTCTTATTATCTTATATTGGATATTAAAATAGAAATTATGATTTCGTGTATAAAATAAACATTCTTTTATAATAAAATTTATATTATCTTTCATATTTTTCAACATAAACAGATTTCTAAAACTTTGTAAACCAAACCGGTAACTCTGATCCATGTAAACGACAAAAGACAGTTACTTCTTGGCACTCCAGAGTATTCTGTGTTTTGGATACATAAATGATGTTCGAGTTGTTCAAACTTTCCTTCAGCATCTTGATATTTTCCAAATAACTTGCAAAAGTTAGCTATTTTTTTTGTTCCAAAATTATCTTCACCAGTTGAAAACAATCTATTGCAAATGTGATCTGAAACAGACGTAAATTCTGCATACATTACATTGCCCAAATAAGCGCTTCCACTTCCGTGTGAAGAGGTGACAGACTCGCCCTTATATTCCTTGCAACCATCAAACCATCAAAACCTTCCAAAGTAGTATATCATCCTTGTCCTCAAAAAATCTCATCATCTTTCGATGATCCATCTGTAAAGCACCATCTACCTGGAATGATTGGTAGGTTAGTGGCCTCGACCTCTATATTTTGGGGAATCCTTTGTGTCAGTGAAACATGTGCTCCAGTCCACAATAGAGACTCCGTTTCTGCCAATTTTAAAGTGTCTCTAGGATCAATATCTATATTACTAAAAAAAGTTATTATTTCGTCCCTTCCAGATGTACCATAATATCCAAAAAAAATTGATGATCCTCCATTTGTGGAACAATTCTCCAAAATAAATGATTCATATTCGCGAAAAGTGATGGATTAGGAAAAACAACTGGATTCGATGGGATGTTGAGAGTGCCCAAACTTGTATCGTCGGTAGACATTCAAAAAGCACATGATTTATTGATTCCTCCAGTGCCCCACACCTCAAACAGCAAATATCCCCTTGCATTCCCCTTTCTCCCAAGTTTTTCTTAACTCCAATGCATCATGATACTATTTCCATAAGAAATGCTTCATTTTCGGTATGTATCTTATTTTTCAGCAAAACGCTTTCAAAAAATCAACCGAATGACCAAAAACTAGTAGCGGTTTATCCTTGCCAGTGTAGACACGTTCTACTAGGTAAACAAATTTCACTGTATATTTTCCATTATTTGTAAAATGCCATCCGTCTTTGTCAACCAGCTGTATCCGATTCAAAGCGATACTTTCTATGAGTTTCACATCATGGACATCTACTAAAGTTCGAATTGCCTGTGAATTCCATGTTCGTGATGATGTATTGATGAGATAATTGACTGTAAAGTCATGGTAAAGATTATGATGGTTACTATTTGCTGGTCTCGGGAGAGCGGTTGGGAGCCAAGTACTGATATGGTTGATCCTCATCATCCCATTCTTTTGATTAGTCATTTGCTTACTAGAGATCTAGTTGAGACAATACTCCTCCAGCCATATGACGGGGATATGATCTAATCGGGTCTAGGGATGATGCATTCCTGAAGTACCAAACTTTAAAAACTCGAGAAACAAAGTATTCAGTTTCTCGATTAATCGCCATAGCTGCTTTCCTAGCATGGCCGTATTAAAATCCGTGAGATCTTTAAATCTCAAACCTCCTTCGTCCTTATTGAGATAATTTATCCCATGATTTTCAGTGCATACTTTTTGTATTTCCTTTTGGACTCCACCAAAACTGTACTACCGCACTCGTTAATTTCTTTGTTACTGTCTTTGGTAAATGATAGCAGGACATCACATGATTTGGCAAGGCTGTAAATGCCGATTTAATAATCATCTTCTTCCCCCCTTGGAGAAGAACTTAAAAGTTCATCCATTAACTCTATTGCTTAAGAGATCTTGAATTAAATCAAAAATCTGTATTTTCTGTCCTCCCAAACTTTTTGGTATTCCCAAATACAATCTCATCTCGCCTATATTTTGTATCTTTACAATATTCTGCCGAGTAAATTCTTCAATTTTATGTCCAAATTGAATGGAAGATTTCTGGATATTTATCAGCTAACCCGTACCGTCTCATATTCCTTTAAGATCTTTAGTAGAGATGGACACTTTACCCGATATCCGAAGTGGCACCTGAACCCGATCCGAAAAACCCAAACCGAAATCCGAACCGAAGTAGTAAAATATCCGAACGGGTATTGAATTAGGAGAGATTGGATATCTGAACACGAACGGGTAATATCCGAACCCGAATGGATATCCGAAAATAACCGAACATATGTATAATTAACCTTATATTTCTATATTACATCTCTCATTTTTCTAAAGTATTTATATTAATACTACACATATTTTAAGTTCATATGATATACATACAATTACGGAGAAAATGATTTGCTACTCACTTAAAATGCATGTCAAATTTTTTATTTCAAGAATTAACAAAAAGTTACATCCAAAATTTTAAAGCAATAACCAAATTAATGTCTTTTTAGTTTCAAAATGTTATGTCCAAATCTACTAACCATTCAATCTATTTAAAAATAAAAGATTAGTTAAGTAAAAGTTATATATTTAAATACAAGAAATTTGAGAAATGAAAATTTAATTTTGTTTTTTTCAAAATTGAAATATCCGAACCCGATCCGAAATAACCGAACCCGAACTAAAAATATCCGAACCCGACCCGAAGTACAGACATACCCGAACGGGTTTTACATCTCTATACCGAAATACCCAAAAATCCGAAATACCCGAACGGATACCCGAACGCCCACCCCTAATTTTTAGAATGGTTTGACACTCCTCGTTTTGGACCTTGCAAAAAAATAGACTATCTTCTGGAAAGAGTAAGTGAGATATCGGAAGATAGGCTCTGGCCACTTTCCGCCCCTTCAGTTGCTTCCCTCTCTCCACTTTTTTAATATTTGCGATTAAAGTTTATATGCACATGATAAAAAATAAGGAGATAAAAGGTTTTCTTGTTATAAACCTTTATGTGAGATTATATGCCCTTGTGGATGACCCTAATATTGAACTGATGATATACAATCCATCATTAGTTTGATCCAGTGAAAATTAAACTTCATCTTGTGAAGAAGGGGCTTTATAAAGTCCCATTCTATCTGATCTTAGAACTTTCTATGAGTGCATCATAAATAAAGCCCGTCTTACCTCCTCTGTAACATTCAGTTAGTTTTTTACATTTGTATAATAAAATTTTAATGATAAATTTAATTCCGTTAATTATTTCTATCAATATATAACTAACTTAATACTAATCATTATATATTTATGTCATACGTACATGGTTTAACCCATCAAAACAATACAAACATACATGTGCCAGTGGCGTACCATTTAGATACCAAAATAAGACACATATTTTTATAATTTCAATGGCTAATTCGTTTATATACATCAAAATCTATAATTATATACATTATTCATACTAACAGCTTACAAATTAAGAATGATCTTAATAAATTTTGTGTTGTCCATAAATAAAAAATTTGAAGGTTCAAAAAATTATTCCATGTATTAAGTACATGATTCATTAAACAAAATACATTTTAAATTTGACTCTTGCAATATTATATACTTAATAGTTAGAAATACCCATCTTAATAAACATTCCAAAAAAACATTTTTCCTGCTTACAGTTTTATGTTAGTTTACAAATCTGTTAAGATACCACTCTGATAAATATTTTCCAAAAATTTTAGTAATAAAAGAGGATATTCAAGATAAATTGTTTTTCTACGTAAGAAATTATATAAGAAAATATATAAACTGATTTTTAGTATATTTAATGATTCTTTTGGTTTTAATGGTTGTTATATTGAAGACACTGATATTTTCATAAATAAATAATCAAAATGAATATGTTTGAATAAAATTAACATATTTAGAAAATGGTACTTTTGTCAATTGGTTAAACTTTTTAAGGGAATAAGGGAAAGCAAGAATTCATAAAATATAAATTTTGAGTTTGATCAGAAAATTTAAGTCTTTTTTGAAAAAAAAAACCTGTATATTTTTATCAACAAAAAGCCCTATATATAAACCAATAAAAATTCTAGAGATATTGTTTAACTAAAAATAAAAACCTTAGATCAATAAATCTTTGGCCTATAATTTTTTTACAAAACAAACCAAACCAATAATTTTCCAGATCAAATAATTTAACATACTAATGTTTATCAAATGATTAAGCACATATTTCTTTAAATTATTTGATAAAAAAATTTAAACCGTGTAGTGTAGTAGTTTTGACAGTTTGACCGCACACTTTGGCCCATATGTTCACAGTTTTGGAGTTCTTTCCCATTACGCAAAGAAAAGTGGAAAACTAAAGACGAGATTGAAAGAGATCAAAGATTCAAATTGCTGTTTTATAAGGTCAGCGAAACACAACAATAGAAAAACAAGTAGCCCTCTTAATCTCATGAGGTTTAACAACAAGCATCATTATTCGAAACAAAGCTCCTTTATCATCTTTCACAGATAAAAACAGGTCTAAGAGAGGCAAGAGTAAGCAAGGTCCTTCTCTTCCTTCAACTCCTCTGCTGTCAAATCCATCTTCTTCCTCGATGCTTCATCGATCGGTAAACCTTTGAACAACATCAAACAACACACATCAGCAATCACCAACTCTTTTAAAACATTTTGTTTTTACTTTGGTAAGAGAAAAAATATGTATACCTTGGACAATAGACCACTCTCCGTTACGGCAGGTTACGGGGAAAGAGTAGATAAGTCCAGCGGGAACGTTGTATGATCCATCTGAGTATACTCCCATTGAAACAAATGTGCCCTGAGAAATTAAACAAACAATATATTTTTAGTTATTATAGTTTATTTAGTACATAAATAATCAACTGGTTCGAAATTGAAAAGAACCTCGGGGGTTCCAAGGACCCAATCACGGATATGGTCACAAGCAGAGCTAGCTGCAGAGAGTGCACTAGACAGCTTCCTGGCCTTGATAATAGCAGCTCCACGTTGTTGAACGGTAGCGATGAACTCTCCATTCAACCTACATACATTACTCTTTAACAAACATCGTATTTACAAGAAAAAATAGATTGAGATATTAAAAGGGAATTTAAAGATATCTTACCACTCGTCGTCCTTGACAAGCTCACGCACTGGCTTCTCCCCAGAAGAAGTCTTGACGCTAGCGTGGTTGACATCCGGGTACTGGCTCGACGAGTGGTTTCCCCAGATAATCACGTTCTTGACATCAGACACCGGCACGCTTAGCCTCTCAGAGACCTGTCCCAAGGCCCTGTTGTGGTCAAGCCTCGTCAAGCAAGTGATGTTCTTCTCAGGAATCGACGGTGCAAACTCCTTAAGGATCAACGCGTTGGTGTTTGCAGGGTTTGCAACAACCAAAACCTACAAAAAAAAAACAGTTAACAATCTCATGATTTAATAGCTGATTTGAAAAAAGACTCATCATCAATCATCAATCATCAATCATCAATCATCACCTTGCAGTTTGGTGCGGCGTGCTTCTCCAAGGCAGCGGCTTGAGACTTGTAAATGGAAACGTTCTTGGACATGACATCCTTCCTCTCCATTCCTTCTTTCCTCGGGAAACCACCAACCATAACTGCAACGTTGACGCCAGTACAGCCTTCAACAGCGTCAGTGGTAGCCACCACACCTTTGAGAAGAGGGAAAGCAGCGTCGATCAACTCCATTTTGACACCGTTCAAAGCTTCAGCAGCAGGAGGGATATCAAGCATGTGGAGGATCACAGGCTGGTCTGCACCAAGCATGATTCCTCTCGCAATCATAGGGACTAGAGCGTATCCGATTTGTCCTGCAGATTTGTTCACACACACACTTGAATACGATCCTTTTTAGATCTAACAACTACACTATGATTCATCGATCGGACGATACGAAACGATAACTATTGCGTTCGCTAACCAAAGATCTGATACTAGATCGGAGAAATGTGAAGTTACCTGCAGCTCCGGTGACGAGAACACGAACTGGATCCTTCGCCATCTGATCGATTGGAAAAGGTATCGCCGGAGAAAGAACTCGTTGATTTTCTCAGTCTAGCAGAGCTTGAAGGCGTGAAGATGGGCTGAGGTTTATTTATTAGTCATGATGAAGCTTCAGATCCATGGTGTGTTAGCCACGTCAGCTTATGCAATCGAATATCTTGAACGTGGAGATTACGTTTATCCTAATGAACTTCTTTAATGGGCCAATGTTTATATAAACAAGCCCATATTTTAACCAGAGTCTTTAGATTTTAGGCAATTTTTGTATGTGTCGGGCTGAGAGGCCTTAATCCATGCTTAATATTCACTTTTAAAAAATCATTTATATATAACAATTAGGGTTTAAAAAATTCCTAAAAATGTAAATATCACTCAACAAAGGGCAATTTTCTGAATTAAATTTTTGTCACAAAATAGTTATCGATAAATAAAATGACCAAAATAACTCTTTTTATTTTCTGAAAATTTTTATTTTTATTTTTTATTTTTTTATAATTTGAAATTCTATCTTCAAAACTTCACCCCTTAATTCTAAATTCTAAGTATAGATTAATTAGTGTTTCAAAAAAAAAGTATAGATTAATTAATCTTAAGATAAAAATAAATTTTTACTTTTTAATAAAATTTATTTTGGTCATTTATTTCATTAAAGACAAACTAAAATGGTTGTCCTATAAAATTTCTTTTCAAACAACAAGATGAGAGTAAATAATTTGACGTGGGGTGGATAACTTTATTAACATTATATTAACAAACGAAAAGAGAAAGATGAGAGATTCAACAAGATGTTCGTTGTTTCCAAAATATACACAAGTGTTTTTATTCAAAATATCAATAATCTATAATATAACATATCACTTGTCTTGCTATGTCACATAGCCTATATGCATAGAGTGGTTTAAAGTTTTTTAGAAGTTATTTTACGCAATTTTTCTACCAAATTTGATGATTCTTTTTGAAATGAAAATGTCGGAGTGAATATCCTACTATATAAAAGGGACTAAATTTAAGGCTTTTGAGACTATCCACCTCAGCCAAAATATTCTCATCCAAAAAAAATTAGAAATAGATGTCATTTACAAGATAATTAACTAACATATGACTTTTGATATTTCTAGAAATTTCAAATTTGTAACTGCTAATTTATTAATAGAATCATATATCTATATTGAATTATGTTATATTTTTAATCGTGAGACTTCAAGGAAAAATAAATTATTAATTTATAATATATATAGTTTATAACTTTATATTGTAGTTATAAATAAAGAGAAAATAACCGGGAAGGGTGAAGAAGCTCATGTAAAATTATGTAACTAAAATGGTAAAATGGTGAGTATGATGAGGTGAATCTAAGAAAATTTATTGTACAGATTATGGTGCTTTCTTCGTCCACTATAATGATTTAAAATAAAATATATATTCACATAAATAAGTCAATATTTGTTGTTTTTTTTTTGGTAAGATGTTAAGATTATCATTTTCTGAAAGGTTACACTATTGTTTTTAAACAACTTATTACAGCAAGGAAACAAAAACAACCAACAACAACTCAAGGTAAAAAAAGCCTTAAGGAAGTCTTATACAAGAAAAATAAAAAGAAGTAGAGAAGAGGAGAAAGGAGAACTTGCCGGGTAAGAGAGGAGACGGTCACCGCATCATACGGTCGAAAGAGGCAAGGATGACTGATGAAGGTGAGGAGTCAGCTGTGAACACACGAGCATTACACTCTTTCCACAGCAGGTAGATGGCTGACTGAAAGTAGAGCTTGATGACTGGAGTAGCATGCGGATCTGCATTGACGCGAGATTGATTGATCCGGGCTGCAACAAAGTATAGATCAGCCGGAGGAGAAATCCAAACTTCAGGAGCAAAAAGCTCTCATATCAAGCGAGAGAAAGAGCATTCAAAGAAGAGATGATGGTGAGTCTCTATTTCCAGATTACAAAGGACGCACGTTCCTGAGACATTTAACTCCCAACGCCTCAAGCGATCCTTGGTTGGCAGTCTTCTCCGCAAAGCCAGCCTTGATATAAACACATTAAGTGGAATATGTTCATTGAACCAAATAGTCTTCTGCCAATATCTGTTGTTGATAGTGTTTATATTCTTTTCTGACATTAGTATCCATATTTTTTAGTAAACTGATCCAAAGAGATTAGTTTATGGAGTTAACCAAACGAGGATTATAGTGTTTACTTTAGAAAAAGTAATAGGTTGAATGATAGATGGCGTGCATGCTTTTTCACATGAAAATCTGCACATATATTAAAATTGTAAGATTTGAATCATAGAGAAAATATAGTGTATATGACTGAAGTTGGGCCATTCTGAAACTAAAAATGGCTAAAATTCTTCTTTGTCAAAATGCATAGATGTGAATCTTATATGAATAGAGTTCTCCATTGCTTATAGCAGTGTAATAAACTCCGTGTGTAAAGGAGAAAAAATGTTATATAAGTGAAAACAAAAATTATGATTTTTTTTCTTGTGCCTATAGGCTCTTCGCAATTTGAAGAAGAAAGAACATATTGTGTGAAAATCTTTGGCTCGGTCAAATTTTATCCAGTTGTTTATAAAACTGTTGTTATCTGATTCATGTAATTTTTCAGTGTTGATTTAAAAGCCAAAAAAAACCATCTATACTGACTTTTTGATATTTTTCTGTGATTTGAATTTAAAAAGAGATAAAACTTTCGATAAGTTATGTAAACTCAGAACAAGTATTTTGCTTTAGAAAGCATTTACATGTTTCAAACTTATAATATATACATATATAATTTTTAAAATTATGAATATAAAACATGTATAAAATGTGCCTAAATATGTTTCTCATCTTTAATGTGTTAATCGTACTATATATAACATTATTTTAAAATTTCAAAAAGTTTATCACATACAAAAAACCATCAATAAAAAATATAATTCTCCATCTACAACAACAAAAATGAAAAATTATAAACATATAAATTTAAATTAAGAAAAACTAACATTAGAAAAACAAGAAGTTAATGTAAAAGAAAAAAATCGACAACTAATATTATAAATAAAATAAATTTATAAGACACAATCCGCGCGAAGCGCGGAAAAAATCTCTAGTAGCATTAAAATTAAGATGAGAAATGTAAGAGATACTGTACGGCAAAAGAAAACAAAACTAAAAGTGTAGATAGAAACAGAAAAGAAAGACTACAAAAATACTAATGTCAACTATTTACAAAATCAAGGTTGATATTTAATTGTAGTTAATCAAAATATACGTTTTCTTTCAATTTGTTTTAATATATGTACTAGATCTTGATCCGCACAACCGTGCGGATAGTTATTTTCATTTATCTATTTAAAAATATTTGATTTACATGATTAATGGTATATAATTTTAACATTTACTATATTACTGATCGTTTGATAGTTTAATTTAATATTTTCAAATACAACAATTTTGTAGTTTGAATGCAGTAATTTAATTTATTGTTTCAAATATTTAGTGATATTTTTTATAATAAAACATGAACACTTACTAAAAACCTTATATTATGAGATATTTATGATAAATTCTATTCAATTTAACTTAGATATTAATTTCTTTAAGTTAAACTTTGATAGTTATGTATTTATTTGTTTCTTTGTTCTTCATACTATAAATAAAGAATGAGTTAAAGGTAACGCAACTTTCATACAGAAATAAAATAAAATAAAGGTGACACAAATAAAACAACCCACCATCTGCTATAAAAGTCATTAGCAACCAAACATGTATTTGTAAACACTTGCTTCTGTTTTTTAGGTTTTAGAATGTTTATTTATGTTGTGCAACCTCATGGTTGCTGCTGGACCTGTGATTGAAGACAAATACACGTTGTTCTGATAGATAAAAAGCAAGTCATTACAGAGGACTTTGTCTCTTGGTTTAAGGCAAGACTTAAAACAAAAGATGTAATATTTTCTCTAAGAAAATAGAATCTATCTATCTATCTATCTATCTATAATAATAAAGGAGACTTTTCTCCCTCATTATGCTGCCACATCATTTGGGAGACTGGGGCAAAACAGGACACGTCAGCGTTCTCATTTCCCGTAAGAAAGTTAACTCAATTTCAGTGTGGGCCGTTTACGTTAGTATTGAAATGATGAGGCCCAATTCACAAACACAACAAGCCTAACGTAATCTCACTCCTTCTTCAACCATGGCTGTCTGCTCGAATACCTTCACCGGATTTGCCATAGCTGAAACGTAACTCTTTTCTAAGCCATTGAAATTAATCTTATTATTAAAATTCACCATTAACTCTTTCATTCAAGCTCTCATGATTTAATTACCCCTTACCTAACTTCAATCACTAATCCCTAATTTGCTCAACGTAAATATGGATGAAGAAAACTCAGAATCTCACTGC
This sequence comes from Brassica napus, assembly GCF_020379485.1. NCBI lineage: Eukaryota > Viridiplantae > Streptophyta > Magnoliopsida > Brassicales > Brassicaceae > Brassica > Brassica napus. Next base: position 12,786,644 of record NC_063442.1, on the reverse strand, counting down.
TACGCCTAATACAACCGTTCTGCTTCCTTATGCAAACAACCAGCAACAATGGTTTCAGCCCATATATTTGATTTGAAGTCCGTTTGTGTCTCTCAAACGGTGGTGACGCGTCTTCAGCGTTTATGGGAAGCACGGAAAGGAGGGGAGCTGATGGAACTTCACCTGCTTCTGCTTGATGATAAGGTTTGACTCCTCTTTTTACCTTAATCATGTAGTAAGAAGATTTGACAGATCTTTGCTGATATACATTTTCTTCTCCCTTCCCTTGAGGTTATGAGTTTTTGAGCTCTGTATCATGAATTAGATAAATATTTCGTATTTGTTTCAACTTTTTAAGAAGCTCTCAGAAGTTCATTCCACATAATCTATAATTGTCTACAGATTTTCATGTAAAGTAACTTGCAAAATCTTAACTTCCTGTGTTCTCTATGTATCTTTAATGTTCGATTGATATGTTCATAGATCAGGCCCCTGCAACAATAGACTCCGACATTGAAGAGACTCTCAAGAGTCTCTTGCTGCCAAAAAGACTTCTGAGTAGGTGTTTGATGCTCTCAAGAATCAGCATGTTGACTTGGTATTAACTGCTCATCCCACACAATGTAATCATTGGTCTTTGCTCCAAAAGTTTGGAAGGTCTGTAGACTTTTTTCCCAAGTTACTGACACTTGATTACTGATTTGTTTTTGCAATGTTATCAGGATATGTGATTGTTTTACACAGTTATATGCGAAGAACATTACTCCTACTGATAACACGGACTCGATGAAGCTCCGAACAAGAGTTATACACAAACAAAGAACTCTCTGTAAAGCTTTCTTTATTGCATGAGATATACTAAAGCTATGTATTTGTTTCACCAGATTCAAGCTGCTTTTGTCATGGATGAAAATCTGAAGAATTCCACCTACACCACAAGAAAATGAGAGTGGGTATGAGCTACTTCCATGAAAAAAAACTGAAAAGGAGTTCGGAAATTCTTGAGACGTTTTGGCACGGCTCCGAATAACATTTGGATCGAGCATGGTCATTACAATGCACCTCTCATTCAGTTCTCTTCTTCTATAGGTGGAGACCGTGACGACACACTCTTATTTATTTATTTTCATGAATCATGAAAATATATGATTGGTTTTAATTGTTGAGCATTTCTGAATCCAGGAAACCCACAAGAAACTCCTGAAGTTACAAGAGATGCATGCTTACGACCCTGGTTCGAGGTGGTTGATCAGTTGACTCATTCACCATTCCTTTTGCAATTTGAAAGGTGGACAGTCTCATTACGGTTCAATATATGAAATGACTAATTGATAGTCTTTTTTTAACTACTACCGAATCACAGCTTCATGATTCTCTCTTAGTTTTAGAGTTACCGTAAGTTGTAGTTTGCCAATAAATAATGGTTATAGAGTTTATAGAAAATAACAATGCTATTACAACAATTTCTCAGTGTCCTGTTTATGACAATATCTTGCTTTATGTTTCAGTAGAAGGGCAGTTCCAGGACCAAAATAAGTATGAAAGATTGTAAAAAACTATTCAAGTCTGTTTCAGCAGGTTAGTAACAATGGATTTGTGTTATTGTGTAATGGAATTATTACTAATTAACAAACCTTGAAAACAGTACTTCTATACATTTAAGATTTTAAAAGGTTGATGTGTTCATGTACAATCAAACAGAGTTCACTATGTATAGTAAAAAACTAAAAACAATAAGTAATGATGACAAAAAATGCAAAGGAAAAGATGCTCTCATCACGAGACGTAACAATCTGGAAATGATTCTAGATGTAGAAACTCAAATAAGAACCTTAAAACAACAGAGGCCGAACACAATGTCAAAGATACACGAACAGTGATTTAGTAATTGCCAAATATTTCCACTCCTTATTAGCATGATTACTTTTTTTTTCTTCCTGAAGACATAGCGTTTTAAGTAGCAAATGGTCATCTAACTAATTCCTTGACAGAGTTCTCTAAATGCAAGATACATTTTACCTACACAAATCACAAGAAGTAATTGAGCATATGGACACTGAACAATTACATGATCCCAAGAACGCAAAGCAAACATAACAAGGTATAAGATTCTAGCAAGCAGTTGTTTAGTAACTTGCCAAATTAATCCAGTGGTATTGTAAAATACATAATATAACTTAAACTTGGTAAAGAATATAGTAAAAAATTAACATATTCGTGAAAACACATTATACAATTCATAAATCCAATAATATATAGAGAACTTTCAAAAGAACAAAAAATGTTGGTTGATCTATTTCAATATTATTAGTCCCAAACTCAAGTTTTGAGAAACTAACAAAAAATATAAAACAACAACCAATGATTAATACATAATCAAAACAATTTTTTAAAAATAGTTATAAAAAACAAAAATCTTATTGATTTTTCTCTCTTTCTGGTAGAAGCTCAAGGTAAGGGAAATTAGCAAGAAATTATTAGAAAACCATGACAAAGAATTGATACACAAATAAAACTAATATTTTTAAAATAGTTAATTAAAAACAAGCAATAAAATAACAAAATAAGATTCAATCAGTTAACAAATAAACCAAGTAGGATTCGGACCTACGACCAATCAGTTAACAGCCGACCGTTCTATTAGCTACTTAGAAATAACGGGATATTAGATCTCATAGAGTTCAATCTTAAACTCAGGTTATATATTTTGTTGTGTTTTATTATATTATATTTTTGTCCTATCTAGGTAATTAATTTTTTTATAGTAAATCGTTGTTTTATTTTTTCGTATTATGTAAATCAATATGTTTAAAAGATATAAATCTACAACCAATATGTAAAGATATAGTAAATATGTTTATAGTAAATCTAGCATACAAAGCACTTTCTATGGTACACCCAATAAATCTACAAGCTACACATAATACAAATATTAAAACCATACAACCAACCGTGAAGATATATAAACACAATACATGTTCTACGTTCACTGATACAAACACATAAAGAAACCATACATTATATAACAAACAACATCCCGTGCGTGTAGTGTTTAAATGGATAACTTATCAGAGAATAAAGCATACGAACTACTATCAAATAGATAACAAAAAAAAAAACAATTTTGAATTCATTAGAAAATAGAATTTACGAACCCGGCGCTACGCGCCGGAATACCACTAGTTAATTCAGTAAAGTCAAGTTTTGGAAACCAACATTCTCTGACAAAAAAACTTTTTGTTCTTCAAGATCCGTAAAAAAAATTGATTATTCAGATATCATAATCATTAAGTTGTTAATAAAAAAATTAGAATAGAGCTTTAGAGACAAATAAATCTATGCTCGAAATCAAATACATTAACAACATAAGTAATTACTCTAGAACCTAAAAAACAGAAGCACATGTTTGTATTTTTCAGCCTTCACTTTCTTTTGAACAGAGCTGCTAGGTTTTTTAGAATTGCGATCATTTAGTTTTCTCTTTCCCTTGGATGGTTTTGGAGAAGGTGTTCCATGGGAAGATGAAGGTGGTGCTGCTGGTGCAGGATTTTGAGGACTGCTTTAAACAGGTTCTTCTTTGGTTGCAACCTTTTATTTTGAATTCGTAAGGGGATGAAGTTTGTCTATACCTCCACCGCTTTAAATATAATGAGTCGCATATACACTACCACAGATAAGAAGCTGCACATATATATTCACATTATTCTTCTGTTTCTTAACCAGCATGAGTCCATTTCTTATGATAAAAAATCTGAAGTTGAGATCATTGGCGTATGAAGAAGAGACTATGAGGAATGTGCCGAGACCCAACACAAGCTCCAACGATTCATTTTATTCCATCATTTAAATGTATGTAGATGAATTATGCATACTAAGTCATCAAGAATTATTTTATATTAGGGTTATATATAGGTTCACCAGACCTCTAGCTGCATCTTCAGTTATTTCAAGCCGTTTAATCAAAAAGTAAGAGGCTTTGGAGAATACATCCATATCGTTTTTGACTACTCTTGTGGCTGCATCTCTCTAGGATTTGTTCTCATCTTAAGCAAACCTGATACAAATCTTGCTAATTCTCTATGTAAGAGCTGTGGATATCTGATGTATATGAGATAACAGGTTTTGATCGGGGAAAAAGAAACAGACTTGAAAATATGAGAGTGTACCTTTTTGTTGTTGATTACTTGATGACTTCTTGTGTTTATTTTTCTGAGAACTGAGATATCACTTTCTTCTGTTTATGTAAACAACCCAGAAATTGAAATTAGGGTTTGCCAAAATCGAATTACAAATAATCAAAGAAAGAATCAGACGTATTTGGGCTAAGGTTCATATTTACCTTGGGGTTTGTGATTGCAATTAAAATTTGTGTGTTTTAATATCTATTAATGTAAATACACTGAATGAAATTTCTAAAGAATAGTCCAAATAAAAGATTACATTTTAAATGATAGGATAATTAAATGTGATGATTTTCTATAAGATGGTCCAAAGTAAAATATCACACATGAAAAAAGTCAAACTTTTATAAAATATTTTACATTCATATGGGGTCATATTACACTCTTATAAAATATAAATATCAAACTTTTAACTTTAAAATAAATATATAGTGTAGACACAAACAATGAAGGCGTGTATACGCACCGGAGATAATACTAATAATATATATTTTTCAAAAGATATTTTAGAATATGGTCTCTTTAATGTAGATTAGATTTTTTTTTTTTTTAACTTTAGATTAGATTTTTTAAGTCTTAATATTTAAACCGAAATCGTAGCTGTCTTTGTAGAAATGCATGTCATTATGTTTGATACTGTTCAGGTGTACAACTGTATATTTTTATAAATAATTATTGGAAAATTTTTTTCTAAACAAGGGCTTTCAATTAGTGGAGAATTCAAGAAACACAATGAAGTAATATATGATTATTATTATTATTATTATTATTATTATTATTATTATTATTATTATTATTATTTATATACATACTTAGTGATTGTGAAAAAGAAGGCAAATAATAGAGAACTATATTTTCCTTAAGTTGAAAATAAAACATTCATAATAATAGTGATTGTGATTGTACAGGACACAGTTATAGAATACAGAACATTCAAAACCAACCACTAATGTTTAATATAAATATAAAAAATCTCATACGGTAATGTAAATGGTTTTAGTTTTAAACGGTGACGCCACTTTCTAATTAAACAACAATTAACCCACAAAAGAAGAATAAAGCAAGTTTTCAGAGAAAGAAAACAAGCAAACAAATTAGGGATAAGGAAAGACAATCTCTCTCTCTCTCTCTCTCTCTCTCTAAAGGCCGTCTCTCGTTTTTCTTCTAAAGTTTGATTTCGTCTCTAATTCGTTACCGTCCCATTTTTTTCAAAAAAGATACTCAATCGAATCCGAAGATCCCTCTTTTCAGCTCTCTTCCCTTTCATTATCCTTTTCTCCTCCTCAACCTGATCTGAAACTTTTGTCTGAAACAGAGTTTTCTCGATTACGACGCTGGTCAATTGGTAAAAATTTTAGTTAGCAGAAGCGTAGCTCAATCAATTAGATCACTTTGTGATTACTCTGATCAATTCAGCGATTAGGGCTACTTGATTCGATCTGAGTGGTGGTTATAGATTCTACCGAGCTAGGGAGGGAACACGATTGAAGATCTGGGTCAACTTGGGTTTTGTCTGGATTAGCTAATCGGGTCTGATTAGAGGCGAATTAGGGTGAGATAGATCGAATAAAGAAGGCGGCTTTTTGATTCGAAACTATGGATCGAGTGGTTGGTGGCAAGTATAAGCTGGGACGTAAACTCGGAAGTGGATCATTCGGTGAAATTTTTATAGGTATATTGAGAATATTCTTCTTTGTGGTAAATCTCAATCTCAAAGTTTTCTTTTTTAGTAACTTGTTTTAATTTTCAGGTAAGAATGTGCAAACTGGAGACGAAGTTGCCGTGAAGCTTGTAAGTCACAACAACGTTTGACTATCTTCCTTTACTTTGTTCGGATGATTAAGGGTTTGTGTGTTTTGTGCAGGAGCCTGCGCGTGCTAGGCATCCTCAACTTCATTATGAGTCAAAGCTCTATATGCTTCTTCAAGGAGGAAGTAAGTTTCTTTCTTTCCTTACTTGAGTATTCACACTCTTAGGTGTTGTTATTCATTATATTTACACTTGTTTTCGTGAAGCTGGTATTCCTCATTTGAAATGGTACGGTGTCGAGGGTGAATACAACTGCATGGTGATTGATCTTCTGGGGCCTAGCCTGGAGGATTTGTTTAATTATTGCAGTCGGAGGTTTAATCTGAAGACAGTTCTAATGCTCGCTGATCAGATGGTATGAATAAATATCCTCTTCATTTTATTTTTGAGTTATTACACTGCTTTACTTAATTGTATTTTTTTTTTTCTAATTTGTTTAGTTAAACCGAGTTGAGTATATGCATGTCCGGGGATTTCTTCATCGTGATATTAAGCCAGATAACTTTCTGATGGGTCTTGGACGCAAAGCAAACCAGGTGAGACTGAGAGCAGTTATTGTATACAATCTTATATGTTTGTATCCATTCTCTGATATGTTACTCTTTGGTCTTGTGTAGGTGTACATCATTGACTACGGGCTTGCGAAAAAGTACAGAGATCTTCAAACTCATAGGCACATTCCCTACAGGTACATATATTATGCTTCATCTTTTTGAAAGAGTTTAATTTAGAAATGTTAGAATAGAAGGAATATTGAGAGATACTTTTTCTTTTTTGGTAGAGAAAACAAGAATCTTACTGGAACAGCTAGATATGCAAGTGTCAACACTCATCTTGGTATTGGTGAGTGTTTTTGGCTCTTTTACTCTTCTATGCTTCCATCATATTTGTCAACTTTCTAAAACTGAGATCCCTTGCCGCAGAGCAAAGTAGGAGGGATGATTTGGAATCCCTTGGCTATGTTCTTATGTATTTTCTACGTGGAAGGTATATATATAAATATATAGCTGCTTCCATTTGCTTTTTGTTTGGTTCCATTTCACCTTACCCTCAGTTTTCCTTTGCTAGTCTGCCTTGGCAAGGCCTTCGTGCGGGTACAAAAAAGCAGAAGTATGACAAGATCAGCGAAAAGAAAAGGCTTACACCCGTAGAGGTAATTAGTTTCTAATCCTGTAAGGAATATGCCAAGGATGTTGTCTTAAAGGTACCTGAAGATTCCTTTCTTACCAAATAATATGTACATTGACAGGTTCTCTGTAAATCGTTTCCACCTGAGTTCACATCATACTTTCTCTATGTACGATCATTACGGTTTGAAGACAAACCAGATTATCCATACCTAAAGAGGCTTTTCAGAGATCTGTTCATCCGAGAAGGTTGGGGGAAAACTTATGCTTGAATATTTTCACATAAAACACAAAACAAAAGGTTTTTTTTTTAAATGTTATATATTTGCAGGTTATCAGTTTGACTATGTATTCGATTGGACAATCTTGAAGTATCCACAGTTCGGTTCAAGCTCTAGCTCCAGCTCCAAACCAAGAGTAAGTAACATACATATTCGGAGTTATTCCATCATTTTCAATTCCTCGAGAGCATATTAACTCACGATTGTCTCTGTGTTTAAACAGTCAAGCCTTAGACCAGCTCTGAATCCCCCAGTGCCATCTGCCGAGAGACCAGAAAAACCTTCAGGTAATCCCTTAAGCTTTGTTGTTAGATCATATGAGAAGAGTATTGATTCAATTCCAGTTTTGATTGAATATTGAAGAAACCAAATTTTTGTTTTAATGTATTACAGCTGGACAAGACAGCCGTGAGAGGTTCTCGGGTGCTTTAGAGGCATATGCTAGAAGAAACGGCTCAGGAAGCGGTGCGGTTCAAGCTGATAGATCTAGACCAAGAACCTCAGAGAATGCATTAGCATCATCAAAGGACACAATAACACCAGTGAGTCATCTTTAAAAATTTATCAAAATCTTCTCATAAATGCTCTTTGAAATATAACTTTAAAACAAATAAATTTCGTTCTTGGTTAGCAAAACTACGAGAGAGTTGTTGAAAGACCAATTTCTTCGACAAGACACGCAAGTTCTTCAAGAAAAGCCGCCATTGTCTCGAGCGTCGTTCGAGCTACTTCTTCAGCTGACTTCACAGAGAACCGCTCCAGCAGAGTTGTTCCAAACAATGGGCGTTCCTCAACCGCTCAAAGGACTCAGCATGTTCCTGACCCGACCACTAGACCATCGTCTTCTTCATTTTCTCGAGCTGTGCCATCGAGGACTGCTCGTGACACCGCGCTCCAGAACTTTGAGCTACTCACCATAGGGAATGGGAAGAGGAAGTGAGAAGCTCTGACATTTCTATACCCTGGCCTACTTTAAGATGAATGAATGAGTGGGTCAAACTGTGACATTTCTCTTCGCCACTTTGTTTTTATTGCGTGGTTTCCTAATTCAAGGAATAAAACGAACGTCATTTGACTAAAAAATGTATGTGATAAATATATGGTTTTAGTTATGATAATACTTATAATTTATCATTATAGTCATTCAGAAACAAAGACAAAAACTTGCAACAATAAGGGATACTAAAAAAAAAAAAGGATACTGGTGTAAAGATAATTTATTTTGGTTATTTTCTTCATTGATGATTACTTTTGTGACAAAAACTTAAAAATGACTATCTAAAAAATCTCTATTTTATATGATGAGTAAAATGGTAAATAAAGCCATTGCTATCATATTTTACATAATATTTTGAAAAACGTCACAAACAAAAAAATAGTTTCAAAACGTCATTTAAAATCAAAGTATCATTTAGTTAAATAATTTAATTTCTTTTCTTTTATCAAATTCCTTCAGAATAATGTATGGATACATTAAATTCTCGCTTTTGCACTTCTATCTTTATTGGGTAGATTAGAAGAAGAAAAAACTGTTTCATTTAAAATCAATCCTTACACCAAAAAAGAAGAAGAATCTACCTAAAATTAACATGTATCTATAATCTATCTATCCACTTGTCTAAATTAAAGCGTCTCCACCTTGTCCTATAAGCCGTAAACCAGATAGAATCGTCCAGAAAAGAACACAACAAAATATATCAAAATAATCAGAAAGAACAAAATTCACCTCGTAAATCAACAAAATTTCTTCTGGACACAAGAAAAGGTTGAACATTCTGCGAATGGACTATTCCATTCGATTTTTAGACCTTTCTTTTGTATCGAATGGAATATTATTATCTTGTCACTATGGAGATTCCTTCTGCTTCTTCCATTTATAAACTTAAGTTTTGAGACTTTAAAACATTGCTCTAGAGACACTATGGCATTGTCGGTATCTTCTGCCAAGTTGTCAACAGGTAATAATAAGAATAATTCTTGGAAATTCACTTTTTTATTTCAAATTTCTAATATTTGGTTTTAGGTGTTGAAGATGATAAGAAGCAGAAGGCATTTGTTTTCCCTAAATTTGTCATAATGGGTCATAGAGGGTTTGGGATGAACATGCTTCAATCTCCGGACGAAAAACTGAAATCAATCAAAGAAAATTCTATTCTTTCTTTCAATGTTGCTGCAGATTTTCCTATTGAGTTCGTTGAGTTTGATGTCCAGGTTTGGGTTTTTTGCCTAGAATATCTTCATAATTTGTTTTTATTAATAAAATAATAAAAAATCACAGGTAAATTCAAACCACAAGTTTTAGTGTTAAAATACATTGCTTTTTAAAATCATAAATGTAAACACTAAGCACAAACGCCATACAGAAATGAAAGGAGAACCTCATTTGCGACAAGTAGTATTTGCAATAATATTTTAATTTTTTGTAAAGAACGTTTTTAAAGAATAAATGCAAATTGCATAAACCTGCGTTTGAAACCATGACATCCTATATAAGGAATGTAACTATTCTGTAGGTGACAAAAGATGGCTGTCCTGTAATTTTCCATGATAACTTCATATTCACGCAAGAACAGGTTAGGTTTTACTCTCTTTTTCCCACACAAATAAACTTGCTGCTAGTTAAAAAAAAATTGTTTCTGATAAGCAAAGATAAATCAGCAATGTTGGCATCAAATTTTTCAGGGAGTCATCATTGAGAAAAGAGTAACGGAAATGGCCTTACATGAATTTATCTCTTATGGACCACAAAAGGATGGTGCAAATGTAAATCCAATGTTCAGAAAGACAAAAGATGGAAGAATCTTTCAGTGGAAAGTGGCTGAGGATGATCCTTTGTGCACCCTTAAAGATGCATTTGTAAAAGTTAAACGTTCTCAAGGATTCAATATCGAGCTTAAATTCGATGATAATATTATGTATGGAGAAGAAGAGTTACGTCAAACTCTTGAAAACATTTTGAAGGTAAAAAAACATATTCTTTCACGCATCTGATATTTGGTCTTGTTGTGTTGCTTTTGATAAATCTGTTATTGAACAGGTTGTGGATGAGCATGCAGAGGACCGGCCCATAATCTTCTCGAGCTTTCATCCTGATGTGGCTCGACTAATCAGGAATTTGCAACTGAGCTATCCAGTAAGATTGCTTCTTTAAGTTTTTTTTTTTTAAATTTTGTAATAAATTGAGGCTTAAGTACTTTACTTGGTTTAGTTATGTACTGGAATGCATATATACGTTTAGGTATTCTTCTTAACAAATGGAGGATGTGAAATCTATGCGGATGTTAGAAGGAACTCATTGGACGAAGCCATCAAGATTTGCAAAGAAGGCGGTTTGCACGGGATTGTTTCTGAGGCTAAGGCCATATTAAGAACCCCAAACGTAGTTACTCAAATCAAGGACTCAAAACTTTCACTTATATCCTACGGCCAGCTTAAGTACACAGAAATAAGCATCCTTTTGGTTTTCATATTGTGGTCTTATATGTGTTTTATGCTGAAACGAATTATCTCTTTAATAATTTCAGCAATGTCGTGGAAGTGGTTTACTTGCAATATATGATGGGTGTGGACGGAGTGATCGTTGATATGGTCATGGAGATCTCTGAAGCCATCGCCAGTATCGAGGTTAGGAATGATGAAGATGATGAAGAAGACGATGGAAGAAAGTGTCTAATTCTGTTCGGAGAGGAGAGTAAAAAAGTGAGGATTTCTAGTGATGCGATCGCTTTGTTAACAAAGTTCGTACCAAAAACTACTTTATTTGTTCAACAATGACGTTTTTGATTTATTTATTCCACTTGTACATAGACTATTTCTTACAACTATTTTTTGATTTGTGCGTGTCACGGACCATGCTAATATTTCCTTTATAATTCCAGTTTATCCAATTTTAGGCGGTTTTAATTAAAACATAGAAGTTTGTTGCATAGTTGTTGTATGCATGTGAGACTATCTCGCTAGATAATAGCCTTAAAAAAAGAGTAATGAAAGAAATAAAACTAGTTAAATATTTTCTACACTAGTTGATGGTCCGCGTTCTGCGCTGGGTGAACTTTTATCAAAAAATTTGCTCATAGTTTATTGTAATATCCCCTATATATTAATTGAGAATCTTTTAAATAGTTATAACCTTAAGTTTGTACTAATTAAAAAGAGACCCCATCCTATGTGGCAGTTGTTTAAGCTCTCTTATTGCTGATGTGGCTGAATTTTAGAGAGTTTTGGCAAAGCATAATCTAAAAATATACATCCCTAGCGAGAAATACAATTCGATGGACCTATAACCGTATTATTTATAACATGCGCTTTAATTCATGGATGGTGTGCATACTACGTATCATGTAAGCGTAACTATATATTAGCATATAATAATTCAAGTCCAAATCTATTCGTTTGTAAAAAACTGTATCAAATTTTTCTGGAGCCATTACGTACAAGTTATAAAGCTTTGGAAAAAAAAATCTAATTGTCTTTGATGGAAAATATCATGTACATGTACATGTATACTAATTATCTTTTTATACTCAACATTCAAGTATTTTTAAAACACGTAATATATTATACTTAATACATTATCATGAATACCATAGTGTGTATTGCTACATAATCATGAATACCATAGTGTATTGTATACATAATTGTGGATCGATCGGTTCAATATGGAACCTTACCAGTAATTTATGGTTTGGGGTGGATTATGAATCGTCTGGTTCTCATACGGTTGAAGTCTATATAGTTTAAGACTTAAATCTAATAGAAGTTGATTAAATAGGAAATAAAAGATGCGATTTGTTAATGTATAGTTGTAACATAAAATATTAATCCTTGCTATTTCTATATGTGCAACCATTACATTTAAGAATATCTTTCGTAAGTGAAACTTTCTTAAATTATACAGATGTACATATATTCTATTTTTAATACGAAAGATGTATATAGTGCTTATTACTTAAATCTAGAAGTGTGTGATTCAAACAATTTGTTACTATATATATAGTTTCACATCAAATATATATTTTTTGCCAAATGATATTTTCTATACGTGAAAAATACTTTTATATGGATCATTCATAGTTGGAATTTTAAAATTTTGAATAATTCACATATATTCCATATTGTGTTGACATAAATGAGCTTTCTTCAGTTGTATACATTATTCCATAAAATATTGTTGAATGATTGTTATACTGTAAGTATAGATTTGTATAATAAATAATGAATCGTAAGATCCCACTATATAAAAGGGATTAATTTTGGATGTTATAAAGGATGCCACATGGGCGAAATATTCTCAGCCATTCATTCTGCCACGTCACGTCGACAGTGGGTCCTCCGTGTTTTATTGTTTTTCGAGTGGGTTTACGGTGTGTTTTGTTTTGTTTTGATTTGGGCTTTCACATGTTATTGGTTGGCCCAATCTCTAAATGGAATGACGTAAGTGATGCGTTGTTTTTACCGATTCCTCTTCTCGCTAGCACATTAATTAGTGAACCCTGTTTCTTAAAAAAGGTTTAACCATGTTAATCGTACATCTTTCATGGGAATAACCTCAATCGTGAGGCATTTAGGTGAGAGGAAACGACGAGATAGCGATTTCTTTAGGTTACACCGTGATTGGAAAACCCTAGCTTAGATCCTCTAGACTCAATCCAAGCCTAAAGGTTCGTCTCTTCACCTTCTCCTTAGATCTGCTTCATAATCATCTTTCTCGATTCGCCGATGCTTTGAATGGTTGACACTAGGCAGATTTTTGTAGATTTTCGATTCGTTGCACCGTTTCTCAATACCAATTGAGATTCGTGTTCTAATATTGCTGAAATCGATTACGAGGTCTCTTATCAAAGGTTGTGCAGAACCCAAGAAAGTTTAGATCACTGACGGTGACCTAGGGGATTCGTTTGAGATGTCAAGCTTTCACGTGGGAGGAAAGGTAGTGGACAAGGTCGACTTGTGTAGGAAGAAACACTGGGCGTGGCCTTTGGATGTTTGGCCGTTTGCTATCCTCTATGCTACGTGGTTGGCTACAATCGTGCCTAACGTAGATTTCATCGATGCTATGATCGGTTTTGGTGATCTTCTTGCTTCTCACATCTTAGTCTTGCTTTTCACTATGTGGTCTGTGGATTTCAAGTGTTTTATCCAGTTTAGCAAGGTAAATCATCACTCTTATGCCTGCTATTTGTTTACTTGAGTTAAAGGCTTATGATGGCCATGTGTTTGTGTATTGATTCACAGGTTAACAGTATCATCCAGGCAGATGCGTTTAAAGTCACCCCAGCCAAGTTTTCTGGTTCTAAAAAAGTTGTGCCTCTTCATTTTCGTAGCCAAGTAAGCTCATTTGAGATTTTAGATTCAGTTGTTAGGCTGCCACTAAAATAGTCTCGGTGACTGGTTTGGATTGTAAACTAGATTTAGACTACTTTAATGACTGAATATATGTAAAGTTCAGTGTTTACCTCCAACGAATGAACACACAGTCTCTGCAAAAATTAATAATGAATATATACCGTATACTATTTGAATCCTCTTTATCCTAGAATGCTTGAGGTTATTTCAGTACTCTTACTTATGATGTTTTATCAGTTAAGCCCTTTGATGTTTGCAGATGACTGGTTCGTCATCCTCAGGAGACATGGAATAAATTTTTTTTGACTTCAGAAAGCAGCGTTTTATGTACTCAAAAGAGTTAGGAGCCTTTTCCAAGCTTCCTTACCCCACAAAGAAAACATTTGGTCATTATCTAAAATATACTGGCCATGGTACATAAGATAAAGTTGCAACAGCCACTGAGAAGTGGGGAAGGAACGTGTAAGACAACTTATCACTTTTATATACATGTTTTTTATTATAAGTTCATTTTATGGTCGACAATTGATGTTTTTATTGGCAATTCTTTTTTGCATGTCTCTTAATTTCTGCAATCAGTTTGTCTTTTTTTTTTTTGTGTCTAACTAACTTTTCTTTTCCAAACATTTCTCTTTCTGAATATATCCAATCCAGAGCATGGTTGTTCTTTTTTCTTAATAAAATGTTGGATCCGTCAAAGCCGGATCCGGATCCAGATCCAGATATTTTAATTTTTTAGTCCGGATATCTAGATCCGTAAGTTTTATTAATAACTATTTCAAAAATAATAATATCTATATATAAAAATTAATTTTATTTAATATATTTCATTTTTAATAGTATATATAAATTTTATGTAAATTATGTAATATTATACATAAAAAAATTAAAAAAAATTATATATTTTTTATTTTTAAATTATTGTTAATATTTTATATACATTAATATTATTTTTTATTTATTTTAAGGATCCAGATCTTTATCTGGTGGATCCATAATTTAACTATCCTTATCCGGATTCGGGGTTCTCGGATATCCGGATGTCGGATATCCTTCTAAAAATTGTAATATCCGGCGGATATCTGATCCGTCCTAGGCGGATTCAAAATTGAAAATCTGTTTTGTAATTACACAATGTGTTAAATGGAAAAATATTAAAATTTCATATTTTATTTTCAAATCAAACAAAAACATAAAAAACAAAAACATAAAAAATAAATAATCAGAAAACAGGTTAAATAGATATGTAAACATTTACAAAATTTAATAAAATATTAAAATAAAACAATTAACATATTAAGTCAAAAAATCAAAATCAAAATTTTAAATAAAAATATATAATTCGCGCGTAGCGCGGAAACGGACCTAGTTTGTATAATAAATACTGCAACCTCTTCTTTTCGATTGATTGCAATAATTGAGAAGTTTTTATTATAATGAAAAGTTCATGTATTGCATGCATGCATCGATTGACCCTTTTTGCAGTAGTTTCTCCAAAATTTAATTTGCGCATCTTTGCTAATATATATACCAAATCTTATAATAAATGTTATTAAGCTACTATACAATTGATTATTTTTTATTCAATTGTATTATTCAGAACATTAGTTAATAGTATGGACAAAAAAATGAACCGAACCGAACCAAACCGAATTCAAAAAGATTAGAAACTAAAGTATATGTCTAGAGTCTAGACTATTTGATTAAGATTTTATCAATCAAATTGGTTTATTTTGGTTCATTTTAAACTGAACCAAGCCGAAGCGAAGTGTTTTTACTTATATTAGTTAAACATGATAGTAATATTAAGATTTAATAAATTTAATCATTGCTAAAAGTGAAAGATCACGCGTATTTGGATCCTCTTTCGTCAACTGCTTTGCACCAAGTTGGCTGGCTCCTTATGCTGGCCAAGAGGCTGCAAGTTAGTTTTTTAAAAGTTTCTATTAGAAAGTCAAAAAAACTTAAACGATTAAAAAATTATACATTTTACTTTTAAATGAATAAAATAAACACAATTAAAAATAAAATAAAAATATGAATTTCATACATTAACATCAAAATCAAAAATCTACTTATTATACTTAGTTATATTAGGCTTGAATATAATAATACAAAATTATAGGATTAAATCTTTAGCTTTAAAATTAAATGTGAAGAAAATAATGATTTAATGTCAAATGATGATTTGTTTATGTTTTTATAAATTATATTTTGTAACTAAAGTAGAACAAAACTACAAAAGGAAAACTAATCGACTGAAATAAACAAACACAAACAAAACCAAATTAAACCGCACTAAACACAACCAAACCAAACTCGAACCCAAATCGAACACAAATCAAACCTAAGTAAATCTGAACCAAATCAAACTAATTTGAGTTGAGCATAGTTAAGATTCTCTTAGACCTAAATAAACCCAATCAAACCTATACCGAAGCTGTAAGTAAACCGAGTGACGTGACATCATTTGTCAATACTATATGTTTTAAATATTTATCATTAAAACTCACCCTGCGCAAAGCGCAGGTCTTATCCTAGTCCCCTATATATTAATTGAGGAACATTTGAAAAGATGTAACCTCAATTTTGTATTAATTAAAAGAGGCCCCAATGCATAGGTGGCACTCAATTAGGTAGTCAATTACATTCAATTGAAAAATAAGTAGGTCCATATTCGATTTTTATATGTTGTTAGATACATAAGTTGGTCAAACTATATGATATAATGATATGATATGTTATTTTCTTTCCTTAAATAAAACCTACGGAATTACCATAAATGACTAATATATATATGACAATTAATGCTTTTAATAATAAAGATTTGATAACAATTTATATCTCCTCCATCATTTTTTGTTTAATTTTATATTATTAAAATAAATTAAACAATCAAATTAGCTATAAAAATAAAATTTAAATTTTTTCGTATATGTTATATTTTAAATTTTTAAAAACGACAATAAATGACTAAAACTATTAAAATTATTATGTTAAAAATTGATGATCAATGGTTTAACATTTTTATTATAAGAAGATACACATGATTTTAAAACCATATGAGTAAAAAATATCATTTAATAATAAATAAATATATATATAGATTAAACACGATATACCATAAGATTACATAAATATTTTAATATTAAAACTTTCAATGAATTTTCAAGAACATTTATAAATTATAAAATTATTAAAGATTTCAGATTGAAAATTTTGTTATCGATGATTTAAATATTTTGTTATAAACGATATGAATGATCATAGAACCGTATGATTATAAATTCTTATTTAATAAATAACTATACAAAATATACTATTCTTAGAAAAATAGGTTGGTCCATCTTAACTTATATTACACTTTTTATAAAACTAACTATCGAATTGATAAATAACGTACCAAAAAATGTTTTGCACTTTCCTTAAATAAAAGCTACGAAATTACCTAATATGATTAACGTATATGTGAAAATTAATTATTATGAATAATAAATATTTGATAACAATTTTTGTATCTTAGTTCTTTTTTTAATTTTATATTATTAAAATATATTAAAAATCACATTAAATATATAATAAAAACATTTATATTTTTTCTTATATGTTATATTTTGAATTTTTCAAAACGTCTATAAATTATTAGAAATTTGAAGATCTCCACTCTGAAAATTTTGTGATCAATAGATTATTTTTTTGTCATAATAAGTTACAAATGATCATAAAATTGTATTAATATGAATTTTTTTTTAATATTATAAGAAGATACACATGATTTTAAAACCATATGAGTAAAAAATATCATTTAAAAATAAAACACATATATATATATATTTAGATTATACTATATACCATAAGATTACATAAATATTTTAATATTAAAACTTTCAATGAATTTTCAAAAACATTTATAAATTATAAACTTATTAAAGATTTCACATTGAAAATTTTGTTATCGATGATTTAAATATTCAGTTATAAAATGATATGAATGATCATAGAACTGTATGATTATAAATTCTCATTTAATAAATGACTATATAAAATATATACTATTCTTAGAAAAATAGGTTGAACTATCTTAACTTACATTATATTTTTTATTAAACTAACTATCGCATTGATAAATAATCTATCAAATTTGTTTTTGCACTTTCCTTAATTAGAAACTACGAAATTACCTAATATGATTAACGTATATATGAAAATTAATTATTATGAATAATAAATATTTGATAACAATTTTGGTATCTTAGTTTTTTTTTTAATTTTATATTATTGAAAGATATTAAAAAATCACATTAAATATATAATAAAAAATTTATATTTTTCTTATATGTTATATTTTGAATTTTTCAAAACGTTTATATATTATTAGAAATTTGAATATTCCCACTCTGAAATTTTTTTGATCAATAGATTTTTTTTTTGTTATAATAAGTTACAAATGATCATAAAATATAACGCATATGAATTTTTATTTAATAAATATTCAAACTAAATAATATATATATATATAAATACTAATGATCTAAAGCAACAAGATTGGCTGATCAATTTAGTCGTCCAGTTGAAATCTTTCAAAAGTATGTAAAAGACTAAAGTCAAAGTAAATATGGTTTTAGAATAGTAATTATATTTTACTAACCGAAACACCGAAAAAAACCGAACCGAACCGAAACCAACCCGATATTCGGATTGAACACCCCTAATCCAAATGAAGCCAAACTATTGTTTCATTCTCCAAAATATAATAAAAAGAATAACTTAATCCTGCGCAAGGCGCGGGTCTTATCCTAGTTTGTATGTATAGAAAGTATCATTTAGCAAGAAGTATATATTTAATGTTGAAACCATATAAGTTAGAAATTGCTTGAATCACAAGCTTTTTGTTTTAAGTTATAAACTCTACAGACTTCTTAGCACGTATTAAAATTTGGAATATATGTATATTCATGAAATTTAAGAAAGTTCCACTTAAGAAAAGGTATGTAAAGTTTGCACGTATATATATAAAATCCTATTTACCATAGATTAATATTTAATGCTGCAATTATATATTACATTGAAGTCTTATTACATTGAAAGTCTTAAACTACTTAAGAAAAGGTATGTAAAGTTTGCACGTACACATCTTTTATTTCCTAGACCATAAACCTTTATTACATTGAAGTCTTAAACTACATAAACTTCATTCGTATGACAACTGGACGATATATAATTGACCACAAAACATAAATTACCATTGAACCGAACAATCCATGATTTTGTAAGAACAAAGACAATATAGTATTATTATTAACATATGATTGCTATACAATACACCACGATTGTGTATCGAGTATAATATATTAAAAAAAAATTCCTTTAACCTATATTATGTATAAGAAAGACAATATAATATATTGTAGATATGATACTAATCAATAATATATAAACACTCTTTTTAGTGTTCACATAAACTAAGTTTACATTAGTAGTCGTTGATGTTTTTGCCAAAGCCTTACGTTAAATTCTTGAAGGAAGTCATATGACCTCAATCAAGACTCATAACAGGTCAGAAAGAATAGGAATCTTGAAACTTTAATAAAGAGAATTAGTAAGGAAGCTTACATAATTACTCATTAGTTAGCTGATATATAACAAAATCGGTGGTTTAATATTTTTCTAAACAATGGAAATTATTAACTGAAAACATTGTATTAATGGGTCGTCCATATAATGGCACTTTTGTAATCCCTTTTTTATTATTTGAGAAGCATTATAGAGAACTAATCTTGAACTAACGTGTTATTATCAAAATTGTTATTTTTTACTACGTGGCAACACCACAAGCTCTCTCACTCCATATATTCAAAAACCCTTTGTTTGTTAGACTAATTACAAAAATTGTCATTGATCATTAGATTGTAACTTGACATAATATACTATAACCTTCTTCATTATTGACTAAAAAAACAAAAGACCACGTGAGGTTTAATGTGTAGTGCTATGGTTGCGCAAATTAGGAAAATAAGTTAATGCATATTCATTATTAGTTATATTCATCAAAAATATTGACCCATAATAAATTTTTGTATTTATTATTGAGACAAAAAATATTGTATTGGTTTTTACACGTATTCATCATATAGCAGGTTTTATAATTTTCACACGATATGCATATCTATATTAATAAAGTTGCCCAGAAACTCTCTTTAGAGTACCACCTCAGCACACCCTGTTCCTTTTGCCGCCACGGTGTCGAAGAGAGAGGAGCTTCACTTTTTTCTTACGGGAGAGTTTGGTTTTTTTTGGGATTTAGTTTGAAAGAAGAAAGACCCAATCCAGTGTTCATGCTGCTATGTTTACGTTTACTTATGTTTACGTATCCTATTATGTTGTTTCTCTTTTTTTCTTAATCAGCTTCTTATTTTGCATTATGTTTTAATAATATCTATGTGAGGTTTTCTTTCTTACTATCATCA
Source organism: Brassica napus (assembly GCF_020379485.1). NCBI lineage: Eukaryota > Viridiplantae > Streptophyta > Magnoliopsida > Brassicales > Brassicaceae > Brassica > Brassica napus. The sequence continues at coordinate 12,766,455 of NC_063442.1, read as the reverse complement.
TTTCATAATAATAGCATTACATTGTCCCTTAATACATTCGTTAATGAAAACAAAGAAACCAGCTTTACGATCAAGAGTAGAACCAAGACCTAAGCTATCTTATACGTACGCATACGAACTTGAAAACCAGGCCTATGGCAAATCATAATTCATTGATCATAAAGTTATAATCGAGATGACAAAAAAAAACAAAATCAAACCTGGCAAAAAAAATTTGGATTATAAGACTATAAAATTTTACAGACGTAATAAACAAATTAAATATAATATAAATACACACATGCGCTATTTTACTCATGATACCCCGTTTATTTAATTTGATATCCCGTTTATTTAATCTTTTAAATTGATACCCTGTTTATTTAATTTGGACTCCAAACAAATACAAGTCAATGCATAACCACAATGTTTAAAAGATTATATTTTAAATCACCTACCACAATGATACACACATTATTATCAGAATTAAAATTACAAATACTCATTCAATATTTCCTACAACAAACTGAAACTGTTAATCAAATTACAAAATAATATTTTAACCAAACTACAAACAAAAAATATTAGACTTCCCGTGTCCTTATCACGTTTGACCTATGATTTTACCATGCATAGAAACTTAAGAAAACTCATTAAACGGTTTATGCTCATGGGCTCAAAACATGTGTTCATTTTCTGATACTTAACCCAAAGCTGACTTTTATAAATTAAAACAATTTAATAATAATGTGTACTAAACCACCAAACCTGATTTAATATATTAAGTCCAAAACGGGTTTCTTCTATGCGTTTTACTTATAAAAATTAATCTTAGTCATTCAAAATTCATAAACAAAATCTTGGTCATTCAAAATCCATAAACGAAATCTTAGTCATTCAAAATTCATAAACAAAATATAAGATTAATTACTTATAAAAACTAATCTTAATCATTCAAAATTCAAAAAAAAAAAAAAATCCATTAATCCAATTCTCATATATATCTATACTATTAAATACAATATGATAACAAAAATAGTCAACACCAAATTTAAACTATACATGGAATCCAATATATACGAAGTTCAAATGTTTATCAAAAAAATATAAAACAAATACTATGAAATAAGCATACTTTCTGAAATTACTTTTAAAAAATCAATTACAAAGACAAGATCACGTCAAGCAATAAACATTGCTCGACATATATTGATCAGACCAAACCCTTGCCACCTACATATAAACTCTGAAACTTCCACAAGCACTAACCAGAAGAAAAAAACACTCAGATCACAATGGCCGGAAACAGAGATCTCTCTAACCTCGAACTCATGCCAATTGATATGCAAACAGAAATCATTTCACGTGTAGCAAGGCACTCCAGGAGAGCAGTCCGCAATCTCTTGGCTGCGGTTCCTCCTCTTGCCCGCTCCGCGGCAGTTCCTATTGTCTATAGGAACCTCAATATCCACCCGTTAACCGTTCATTCACGAGCTGCGTTACAAAGGTACCAAAGTCTTATGGAAAACGTCAATGGAGGCTTGCTACATCTTCAGATCGCAGCAGAAGGATCGTACGAAAAAGCTGTTTCCCTTTATGGTGTAATAATGCTAGCTAAGGGAGAAACGGTAATTGGACAAGCAATGTTAGATACCCTTGGATGGAGATAAAGCAAAAACCAAGCTGACAGGTGCTGGAGAAGGGTCAAGCGCTCACTCCATGGAATAAGAGTCACAAGACTTGAGTCTTACATGACTGCTTACCGTAACACAAGGGAGACCATCGCATGCCACAGAGACAATATTCACGAGCGCTGTGATACGTGCTACTATTATAAGCAATTGACAAAGTTTGTTTACATGATGTAAACGAACAAAACGTTTGCAACTGAGAGAACCAATCATTCCAGCCTCTCTTTTTTTCATGTTTTATTCCTTAATTTTAATCTAAGTTATTTCCATTTAAACTCTATCATTTATGTGTTTTGATTTTAAATAATAAATTATGATTAGTGAAAGTTTCTATTATTATTAGAATTACCAACAGTTATTATATTAGGTCATTATCGTTTGCTTCAGGAGAATGAAATAAGGTTTTACTTCTTCGTCAAGGCATTGGAATATAAACAGAACTCTTTATGTTATTATTCATTTGACGTTTGTTTCAACCAGACAAATTTAATTCAAATATTACCTAATTTTTCAAGTTTCATTAATCATCAAAAGAGAACAGAAGAATATCTATCCCTCAACGTATATTCAACTTTCAAAAATGAAGTCAATTCAACACAAACAAATAATTCCAAAACATGACTACATCAAAAACATAAGAATTACAACAAAATACAACCGTCCCGCCCGTAGGCATGCCACTAGTGTTATATAAAAAGGGGATAGTAAATGTAATAATTTTAAAAATTGTACTGCATAATTCTGCTTACGAGAAAATAAAGTTGTATGTCCTGGAATATATATAGATGATACGTATTGTCTTCTGTCTCTTTTTTTTTGTCAAAAGGGTACTTCATTGAGATGTCTAAGTCATGCGACTTAGAACAATAAACGAAACAGAGTATGTGACAAATGAAAAAAAAAAAAAAAAAAACCAACAGAAACAACAGAAACATCAGAAGATGCTATAAAAGAAATAATTAAACCATCATGGCCGAGATCAAAGATAGAAGGGGAGGAACCCCTCATTATGATCCCAACTATGCTCTATTAGAGCCTTCTTCAGATCGAGCGACTCCTAGCTTCGGAGAGAAGGAAGGATGATAACCAACTAGGGCCTCCTTTGGCTACATACGATTGAAGTCTACGGTCCCTAGTAACACTAGAGGCAATTTCCACAGCCATTGAATTAACTTCCACAGGGGCATCCAACAGTTGGCATTGAGCAAAAGACTTAAGTGAGCGGAGGATTCTAGAGATTCCTAAAGCCATTGTTGGGACCACCGCGGGATTAAAAAGAGCCTCTAACACCCGTGGAGACGAGATCTCTATTATCACTCGTTGAAAGTGAAGGTCATGAAGCGCGTTAACAGCCCATCCAAGTGTGTATAAGTCCGCTTCTAATGTTGATGCTGCCGCAGGGAAGGCTCTCCTGCTATGAAATAGTGGAGTGCCAAGGGAGTCACGAGCGATCCAGGCGGAACCAAAGATATTAGAGGAGCTTGTCCACGAGGATGAGATGTTGCATTTGACGACACCCAACGGTGGTTTTTGCCACTTCAGAGTAGCTCCCGCAGCACCGCCCACCGCCTGTGAAGCATCAGAGGGTATAAGTTGAGCATTTAACCAGATTGAAGATTCCTCAGAGGCTTTGCTGAAGACAGAAGCCCCATTATACTGCACTTGTTCAAAACAGAGAGAGTTGCGGGCTTTCCATAAGTGCCAAAGTATCCAAGGAAATGAGAGGCGGGAGGGATTATCTGGAGGGAGCTTCTTACTGACAGACATGAGATGATAGAAATTTAACCATACTGAAGATGTTGAGAAGCCACCCGGAGGGAGGGGGATCTGGGAAAGAACCCAAACTTCCTTTGCAACCTCACAGTGAAACAGCACATGAGAAATTGTCTCAGCACATAGCCCACACCGAGGACATGACGTATCTAATAAAATGCCTCGCGATCTTAGCCTTTCCTTGACAGCTAGAGCACCTGATAATGCTCTCCACATGAAGTGCCTGATCTTTGGGGAAGTATTCGTTTTCCACAAGTCTTTCCAGAGCTTTCTCTCAATAGGGGGCAGACCAGGGGAAGGGGGAGATTGGAACGTCTCCAAAGTCTCAGCTAATTTATACCCACTCTTGGAGTTGTAGATCCCAGACCCTGAGAACCCCCAAACTTTGACATCCTGAGATGACAGATCAAAGCAAGTGTTCAAGACTAATCCAACATCTTCCTCTGCTATCACTTCTCTAACTCTTTGAATGTTCCATGTGCCTTCATTCACATTGATCAAGTCCCTTACGGAGAGTGTAAGATCGACGAGGGCGTCCTGCCGGTACATAGGGGTACGCGGAACCGCATCCAAGAGCCAGTTATCAGCCCAGACCCGAGTATTTTCTCCATTGCCAACCTTCTGTAACAAGCCTTGAGAAAGAAGCTCTCTGCCGTGCAGAATACTCCTCCATGCGTAAGATGGTCTTGAGCCGATACTACAATCCATGAAGGAAGACCGTGCAAAATACCGTTGTTTTAGAATCCGAGATAGAAGAGATGTAGGATTCGACCATATTCTCCAGGCCTGCTTTGCAAGAAGGGATTGGTTAAATTTTTCGATGTCTCGAAATCCCAAACCACCCAGTTCTTTGTCTTTGCACAGCTTTGTCCAAGCAACCCAAGGAATTTTTTTCCTGTTATTTCCAGAGCTCCACCAGAACTCCATCATAGCGCTGGTGAGTTTTGCACACACAGTCTTTGGGAGTTTAAAACAGGACATAGCATAGATTGGTAAAGCCATTGCCACTGATTTTAACAAAATTTCCTTCCCACCTTGACTGAGTGTCTTTGCAAACCATCCCTGAAGTCTCCCCTGAAGTTTTTCCTTAATAAAGTTTAATAACCTTATCTTGGAACCGCTAAAGCATTCTGGCAACCCGAGATAGGAGCCTTCGCCACCCTCTGTCTCGATTCCCAGTATCTCCTTGATCTCTGTTTTCAAGTTCTCTTGTATTTTGGCGCCAAAAATGACAGAAGATTTTTGCAGGTTAATGATCTGTCCAGAAGCATCACCATAAAGTTTTAAACACTCCATAATCTCCTTAGCCTCAGATACATTGGCATTGCACATGAGAAGACTATCATCAGCGAATAATAAGTGATGAACAGGGGGACAGGACGTTGATAACTTGATATCGTTAATGCGACCTGTAGCTTCTGCAGTGTTAAGACAGGAAACGAGGGCTTCGGTGCAGAGGATAAAGAGAAAAGGCGAAAGTGGATCTCCCTGGCGGATACCTCGTTCTGGTCTGATATACCCATGAGAAGTTCCATTCAACAACACTGAGAATGATACCGTGGACACACAAGCCATGATCCATCGAATCCAAACTCTATCAAACCCCATCTTCTCCAACAAGATTTCCAAGAAGTTCCATTCGACCCGATCATAAGCTTTAGACATGTCGGTTTTAATGGCCATACATTCTTCTGAAACTTTGGGGTTAGTACGGAGTCCATGCACCATCTCATGAGCGATGAGAATGTTATCAGAGATCAGTCTACCAGCCACAAAGGCGCCTTGAGTTTCTGAAATTAGCTCTGGCAAGATGATTTTCAACCGGTTACATAAAATCTTTGAGATGATTTTATATTGAACCGAACACAGGCTAATGGGGCGTAAGTCCTTCATGCTAGATGGCTTAGGGATCTTAGGGAGAAGGCTGAGTTGTGTGTGATTCCATCCTTCCGGCATGATAGCAGAGTTGAAGAACTGAGTGATTTCTGCCGTAAGCTGAGGCCCTACAATGTGCCAATATTTTTGGTAAAAGACTCCAGTCAGCCCATCCTCTCCTGGTGCACTACTAGCCTTAACATTAAAAGCAGCTCTCCTGATTTCGTCAGCAGAGACAGGCGCTATAAGCCTCTCATTCATCTCCTCAGAGACACGACCTTGGAAACCTGAGAACAAAGCTTCTATGTCGAAAGGATTAGAGCTTCTGAAAAGCTCCCGGTAATACTCCACTGCAATGTTTCCTTTGGACCCTTCAGCAAAATGTTCGTTCCCAAGCTCATCGAGAAGCATGAGGATACGGTTCTGGAACCGTTTTCCTTTCACAGAGTTATGGAAAAATTCAGTATTGTGATCACCAGACCTTAGCCATTCCTCTCTACATCTCTGTTTCCAATAGAGTTCTTCTTCTCTCAAGGCTTCTGCTAACTCGATTTTCAACTTCTTCATAAAGTAAAACGAAGGATAGCGTTTGGACACTTCTTTTTCTAGATCAGCTTGTAGACGAGCGATCTTTGTTTTCGAGTTAACGTCTGCTGATTTTTTCCATCGCATTATGTTCCTTCTGCAACGCCCGATACGGTCCATCGTGTTACTAGCATCGCCATCACTCGAAACCCAACTTCTTTTAACAACTTCCTCAAACCCCGCTTTATTGATAAACCGTTTATCAAAGAAGAACCGGTTCCGGCTTGGATCATCCTTTTCCAAGGCGAAACAGATTCTAATCGGACGATGATCTGAGGCCCACATCTCCAGATACTCCATGTTCGACCGGGGAAACAAGGAGAACCATTCACTGTTACCAAAACTACGGTCTAGACGACACTGCACCCACGCTCTATCTCTTACTCCTGCCCAAGATAGCCAATTCCCAGAGTGGCGGAGTTCTCTGATTTTGCAATTCTCAGCCATATTTCTGAAATCCCAGAAACTTGCATCACCACGAACAGCACCTCCCAGCTTTTCTTCGTTCGACATCAGTTCATTAAAGTCTCCCGCAAGAATCCAAGCCTCGTCTCGGACCAAACCAATATCCTCCAAGCGATTCCAAACCTCATGTCTGTTTGCTTGAACTGGATCTCCATACACGCATGACAAAAAGAATTTGATCGACCCCAACTTCACTTCCATGTCAATAATTCTTTTGTCACTAGAAAGGACTGTAACTGAATAGCTATCCTTCCACATCACTGCTAAGCCCCCACTCAAACCAATAGGCTCCACTGTCACCAAATGATCATAACCCAAACTTTGCTGCAAACCCTTAACGTAACCATACTTTTGTTTCGTTTCCATAAGAAATAAAAAATCCGGGAAATATTTTCTTCTATAAACCCGGAGTTGTTGAACCGTCTCAGAGCTTCCTGCTCCTTGACAGTTCCAGCAGAAGATGCTCATTGGGATGGCAGCGGCTTCAATACGGAAGCCACCGAAGATTCTGTGTGTCGTGGAGTTTTGTTGTCTGAGAGCGGAACCGAGGAGTTCTGTTTCCTTTTCGAACAGGGCCCTGATGGTTGAGGTTCTTCCTCTGAAACAATAGAGACTAGCGCCATGGAGTTCCTTGGAGCCAGCTTCCTTTTCCAGGAAGAAGGACGTTTCCTTTGCCCTTTGCTTGCATTTGAATTTGCATTTCTGGAGACACGCCCTTCCGAAGAAGGGCCAAGCTGAAAACCCGTCGAAATCATAGCAGGCGCCGAGAACGTGACAGAGTTAGTGTCTGAGCATTCACCGTCTTCACCAGTGTCCTCAAGCTCACGACTGTTGTGCTCCGAAAAGCGAAGAGTTCTCTCTTTTTCCGAGCGTCCCGTAACACCAGGATAGAGATAAACATGCCCCTTCCCTTTGTCAAGCTCAGTTGTGATTTTTGCCATTCGCATAGCTGATTCTCGAGCATTCTCAGCAATACCTTGCCTCACACGTTCAATGCGTGCTCTTCGTTCAGTCTCATCAGCATGGGAGATGTACAACATGGCCATCTTTTGTTCCTCAAGAGATAATTCAGGGAACAGAGGAGGGAAACCAGGAGGACCTTCTAGCTGTGGAACCTTCAAAGGAGGAGGAGCCACTGCAACACTATGTGGATTAACAGCATTGGGGCCAGATGTTCCGTCCCGTATCTTAGCCCCGCCTGCACCTCTACGAAGGAGAGGGCATCTGATCTTTTCGTGAGTCAAACGGAGACAATGAAAGCAACGCTTATGAATTTTCTCATATTCAAACTCAATGTCAACAGTCCCACCGGATTTAGTAGACAGCTTCCGTGATGCTTTCGCAGGGTTTTCAACATTAAAAGTCACTTTAGCTCTAACATAATCCTTAAAGTGGGAAACTTTGGGATCATAGGCGATCTCCTCCACCTTCCCTACTTCGGAAGCCAATCTGTCCATAGTACCAATGGTGAAGTGATACGCTGGGATGTTTCTGATACGGATCCATATCTCCATTGTTCCAAGGAAATTTTCCGGAGGAGATGCAGTCCATCTCTCCAACACCATAGCCCAATGGTTGTAGGACCATGGACGATCCTTTAACACGGTTTGAAGATCCTCCTCTCGTTGAAATATGAACTGAAATCGATCTCGAGAAAGCGCAATGCCTCGCACCCTTCCAAAGACCCTCCATGCGGTAGGCATGTAGTCAATCATACGCGCCATGTTTTGACATTCCGGGTTAAGTAAGCGACCCATCAAACTCGTCGCATTCTCATCACAGACGATAAACTGAGGGCTATCGGGAAGAACCAGAGGAGCTTCATCTTCAATGGACATAGTGCTAATAGCCTTCTGTAGCAGATCAGCCATGACGGAGGGGGATAGAAGCTTGTGTGCGGCGGAGCAAACAGACAAGGGCACAATCAAAGGAAGAAGGTCTAGCGTAATGACAGTAAAGGAATTATGAAAAATGGAAAATTCCGATAAAATCTTTTGAGACATCATGGGAAAAGGAAAGTGTAGTCAATAAGGTAAGACCCAAAAGGAAAGTTTCTGGTACTAAAAGGAAAGCGCGGGATTTACTTAAGAGAGAGAGGATTGACAGCCAAGAAAAGGGAATAATTTAAAATAATACCGTAGCTTACTCACCGGTAATAGGAGAAAACAAATCAGAAGGAACGGTGGAGAATAATCCAAAAAAGGAAAACAACTGGCCCAAGAGAAAACTGGCCGGAAATCGCACTTTAGAGGACTGGAAGACTTATTGAACCGTGATTTATTTTCTTTATATGTAAATATTTGATGATCGATGGAGAGAGAGGGATATGAAGTGTTGATTTGTATAAGAAATATATGGATTACAAAAGAGAGAGTCGAAAGACTTGTCACGTATTGTCTTCTGTCTCACCATGCATTTTTAATATACCTAACGTGATAGCACTCTCTTCTTTTTGGGTGTGAGTCCATTTTTTTTTTCAATGTTAACTAACATAATATCTATACTGTGTCATTTGTTTGGTTCGTCTTTTTAAAGAAAAAACATTTATTGGTTCATACGCTGATATTTGTATGGTTTGTTATATTAAGTTTTATTTCATGGTGGAATATTTTTGAATAAGATATCTCTAACAATATAAACATGCCATATAACAGTTTTCCGTTTAAACCATAATTTCGTTCATTTGCGAAAGTTGATGAGGGGATCTAACTTGGTCAAGAGGTAAATTAAAAGCTTTCCTTATATGTATATGTATATGTATATGTATATGAATACATCCATTTTCAAGGTTAACTTTTAAATGAGGAGCAACAAATTGGCTTTAATTGGTAGCAATACATTTATCACAGAATATATGCATAAGAGCATCATTTTCCTTTCTAAATGAACTCCATTATACTTAAATTGGTAACATGTTTTATTTACCTAGCTTACAGGCAAATTAATCATTTATGCTTATGTATAGAAATATGATATTACTCAAAATCTATCTAATTTAAATTATATATTTTAAATGAATTTTCCTATAAAAATCTGTTTGTTAAACGAATTGGTCTATTATGTTTTATTTTATATAGTTTAAACGAATTTGCCTTTAAAAAGTTGTTTGGCTTTCTAGGTAATCATCTCACCCCCTTATAAGGAAGTTAGATTATGAATTCATTTTTAGGAATCAAATAAAAATCTTACTTTTATTGATTTTATTCAATTTGTCTTATAAAAGGGAAGCTTGATTATGTTTTCAAATTTAACGTAAGTTTTAATAATGTTTTGGAGCGCAAGTTATGTGAAATTAAATTGGTAATCTTTAATTACGGCGATTTGATTTTATATCATTAACCAGCGTCTTGCGGTTTTGTTATTAATATAAATATGTCTACAATGCATCGAAACATCACACCCTTCTTCTCGAACCTCTATACCAAAACATTCTCCCGAGCAAACTTATGGCTAGCTTTAACTTTGTTTCCGATTTGAAACATTTCAAGACTATATATTTCAGTAGATCTAATATTTATGCGTATAACTTTAGAATTTCTAATATCCGTAGATTAAAAGTAATAATATATTTTGGTCACTCATTCCGTGCACACCTAGTATTTCTAGTAACTTAAAGACATTTAAATAAATGATGTGAAAATGGTATTGACACCTCAGCATAGTATTCAAGGTTGTAACTTAAAAATGTTTCTTCTTTAATATATAGGGAATATCAAGGGAAATGACTTATCGTCCAAATAACTCTAGAAGTTTATTTGAAGGCCGTTTGACAACATTTCGTTAAACTCTTTATCAGTGGTTGAACAATAATTGAGTGATTTTGATCATGTCCCAGAATTGTTAAAAACATAACTTCTGTGTATTTTTTCTAACCCTCGATAACAATACTATTACGAACTATATTAAATATTACTACTTGTTTTATGAGAATTCATGCCTAACTACATCATTTGAGTCATTCTGTTGGATCCACGTTTGACGGTACTCCTTGCACCATGATGTAGATCTATCGTAAACAATTTTTCATTAATTTGTATAATTTTGCTCCTCAAAATCGAAAACTAATAGTCTAAAAACATTAATGAATCCTTAGTCAAATTATTAGACTAGTGAAGCTTTCACAACATCATTTATATGTTATGCACATCTTTTGGTGGCATATTATATGATATGGAGTCGAGATTGCAATAATTGTGTCTTCACATATCAATAAATTAAAATCAATATAAATTAATAATTTTGAAACTATAATATTTTATTAATTTATAGAATTATTAATTTATAAAAACATTCTTTTTAGATTTAATGGTATATACATTAACTAAACTTTAAGTGTTGTTTTAGATATAATTTTACTAAATATTATCAAAAATATATTGAAGTGCATGTTAAGAAAAAACATAGATGAATTCTATTGTGTATATATATATATTTTTTATGGAATTTAAAACCTCTCTTATTACGCTTTTGTAATATAAATTGGCTCCCAAATTACAACTACAATTCTACAAAGAAATATAGGCTCTCTCTATATACGTTAACAACATGGTTGACTTTGTTCAATGATTTGAGAAGGAAAAATCCAAAACCAATTCATCAAATAGCAGAGACGACAAAACCTAAACCACTAAGTCAACCGAACCTGTCTATGTCCGCTACCTAGTCACACAAAGTTTTTTGTATTTACATCGCAAAGTCAAAGCCACATAGCAACAAGAAAACTCGATTTATTAATGTATGGGACCTAATACAAGCTTTACGAATTTAGCCATGACTGGGGTTTTTTTTTTTTTTTTTTGGAGACAAAGCCATGACGGTTTATTCATAAAATGTGTGGACAACTACTAAAAAACTAGTGATAAGATGACCCATTTAGGGCCTGACTGGTTTAACCGCAGCGGTTGCGGTTGCGGTTGCGGGAGTTTGCGGATGCGGATGGTTGCGGTTTCTAGCGGTTTTAAGAGATTCGTACGACTGGTTCTGCGGTTAGAAATTTGTGCGTTTGCGGGATACTTATGACTGGTTAACTACCAAATGCAGCAGCTGTTAAATAATAAATTAATAATATTTACATTTTATACAATTATAAAAATATCAAAAATAATAATATTATAATAAATATAAAATTTATATTTAGAAAGATATAGTTTAATTTTTTTAAAAATATAGAAAATATTTTTATTTTAAAGTTTTATAATATTAATTAAAATTTAATTGATATATTTTAGCATTTTTATAATTTCACTTTAATTTTTTTATTGAATTTTTTTACTTTTGTATTTATATTGTTTTGGAAAAAAAATAATTTTTTTTTATCCTCCCGCAAACGCCCGCAACCGCAAACGCTAGCTGGAACCAGCTTTTGAATTTATGAGTTTTAGAGCGATTTGGAGCGGTTTAGAGCGGTTTGAGCGATTGTTGCAAAACGCCAGCAACCGCTACTAACCGCAAAAGCTGCGTTTGCGGGTGGTAGCGGGAAAACCAGTCATACCCTTAATGGTAGTGTTATAGGTCGTTGCAAGTTCAAAAATGACAAAAACGCATTATTGCCTCTTCTTTTCGAAATAAAATTTAAAAATAAAATATATTTCTTATGTTTCACAGTGTGTGTTAATTTGACATTTTCTTTTATTAAACTAAGAGTTTTAGTATTTCAATGCATTTTATAATTACTTTTAATTTGATATTGATTACAAATTATATTGATTTTATAAATTATTTTATTTATTTCAAATACTACTGATTAAATAGATATAACTAAAAATAAATAAATACATTCTTAATACGTGTGAAAATATGAAAATATCACTTTTTGTGAAACTGAGAAATTTTTTGTCTGAACTTTGATCTCAGCACATGGCATTTCATCAAAGTTGAATAAGAGACACTTCGTACCAAGCTGCTTCAAGGATCCAACGAATAGCTAAAGGTTTGTTAACGATCCCTGGCTACAATCCCAGAGACGTCATAAATAGCACCAGCTACTCCTATTTTTGCTACTTGGCATATTGGCTTTTCATTTTACTCAAAAATGTATTACAAATAAATTACTAAACACAGATAGAGACGATTCATTTTAGTATTATATATGTAAATTAGTATTGAGTATTGACTAGACCCGTCAATAAAGTTTGAATATAAATTCAACACACCTTTATCTTTAAATAACAAGAATCTCTCATTTTATTCCTCTTTATCCCTTCACCTGCTCCGCTGCTCGTATCTGTTTTCTTGTCCCATACTCATATGGCAGAAAAAGATGTCTCTGAGTGGAAGACAAGGTATGGAAGCCGCGTCCTTGACGAGCCTTTTGTTAATGAGCCACATCTCTTCTTTCAGCCTCAAGAACAGCATCTTAGGCTCATGCCAACGGAAAATTCCATCATCAACAAGTTAGTCTCATCAAAGTTCGACTCCGGTCCAAGACTCCAAGATATTGCAAACGCTCTAGCCATTGTTGAACCCCTAGCCCACCCAGTCCGACAAATCTCCGAATCAACGTAAATAAATAGAGATTTTTTCAACTTTAAGAACTCCTATTTACTTATAAATTTACTCATCACGCTTGTTTATCAATTTTAAGGTTCCCAAAATTGGGAAGGAATACTTTGAGCAAGGTGGATAGGTATACATTAAAGGTGAAGAACAACTCTAATGGAATGAGTGATGATGGATACAAATGGAGAAAGTATGGTCAGAAATCCATAAAAAATAGCCCCAATCCAAGGTACATTTAATATATACATGATCTGCTTCAGACTCCTATATATTTCAAACTTCCATGGTTCAGCCAAAGCATATCGTATTTGTATATAGCATATACTTAAGCTTTTGGTCACAAGCCTAATGTTACTACTGTGTCTGATCTCTGTGTAGGAGTTATTTCAAGTGCACAAACTCAATATGCAATGCAAAGAAACAAGTGGAGAGATCAATTGATGACCCTAACACATATATCATCACCTACGAGGGTTTCCATTTGCACTTCACCTATCCTTTCTTCTTATCCAATTGCACACATAGATCCAATAAAAAACCCAAAATACATAATGATGCTCAATATAAAGCCCATTTTGAAATCAATCCTAAATCTCAAACCCAAGAAAAACACAAACAAACCAAACTAGTCAAACCAGACTACCAAAATTGTATGGCCTATGAAGCCGATGGAAACACACCGGCAAACCTGGAAGATGAATTTTTCCCCCTACTTATTCAGGACCGGCAGCAACAAGGTCTTCTTGAAGATGTGGTGGCTCCGGCAATAAAAAATATTCCGACCAATGATGGTGTTTTGGCAGCTTCTCGGTCTTCACTATCGTCTTATACTTCCTCAACATGCTCTTTTTCTCTGACCGATTCACCACCCCTCTCTCCATCTTACTTTAAGTTGGACTCCCAGTTTTTTAACATCGGCTTTAGTGATGAAATAGTTCAATCGGATCTTGTAAACTTCAAGCATTTATGATATTTGTATTAAATATATGTTTGTATGTATCGGGAAATTGTTGTTTTTTGCTTTAGTCTTTCCGGATCAATATAGATGTTCTTTGGGACAGTTGGCAAACTAATTTTTTTCTGATGGAGACTCATCATACCAAAGGTGTTATCCGTTGGCATCGGAACAAACGAAGACTCTCTTGGCGGGCTTTGCATACAGATGGTTATTTTATACAAAATAGCATGTAAGAATATATATTTCTACTTAAACGATATGAGATATCTACTTAAATGACATAATGTAAGATATATCTTCCATCAAAATCTAATCAAAGATCAACTTCACTCAATGTGAATCAAACCGTTCAATAGGCTTAACCATTGATATAAAGGATCTTAACTTTCAGGAAATTTGAACGATCGAGACAAGTGACTCAAATCAAAGCCCAAACTAAAGTCATCAAATTATTCAAGCTGCTGTAGAAACTATATAACAAATAGTTTTTTTTCTAAACTTCTTCCAATAAAGACCTTATTGCTTTGTTACCAGGCAGACAAGAAGAAAGCAACAGAGACTCTTGTCACAGTTTAGAGAAACGAGGTTGTCTTTTCATCATCTGCGCAGAGACAGCTTCGTTGAGATCGTTCGATATAAGCATACCCGAGTTCCAAGTTGCTACATAATCAAGACCTTGTTCTACACTCATCTCTCTGCTTCTCAACAACACAGCCTTCGTCCCTGACACAGCTAAAGGAGACTTCGCTGCTATTCCTGAAAAAAAAAAATTATAAACTTTAAAAATTCTCATTCTAAAATAAAAAAAAAAAAAAAAGTGAGATTACTTTCAGCGATCATCGTGACGCCTTTATCAAGCTCCGACTTAGATCCGAACACCTGAGAAACAAGACCAAGATCCTTCGCTTCACTCCCCGAGAATCGCCTCGCCGTCAACGCCAACTCCATAGCCTTCGCGTGCCCGACGATTCTCGGCAACCGCTGGAGAGTCCCGAGATCCGCGACGATCGCTAGATCAACCTCCTTGATCGAGAAGAAAGCCTCCTCGGAGCAATACCTAACGTCACACGCCGTGACGAGATCGACTCCCCCTCCGATACACGCGCCGTGCACAGCTGCGATCACAGGCTTCCGGCACTCTTCCACGGCGGTTATCGCCGCCTGCATCGATTTGATCCTGCGGCGTAGCCCCTCGCTCGAGCGCCCTCTGTCGCCGCCTGAGGAGGCTTGGGTCGAGATCGAGGAGAGGGAAGCGAGGTCGATGCCGGAGCAGAAGTGTTTTCCGGCGCCGGAGAGGATGATGACGGAGACGTCTGGGTTTTGGTCGAGGGAGGATAGGGCTTCGGGGAGTTCGTCGAAGAAGTCGAGGGAGAGGGCGTTGAGTTGTGACGGCCTGTTGAGGATGAGGTGGAACACGGAGGAGTCGGTGTTCTTGCGAACGATTTCGAGGGTTTTGTAGGATTCCATTAGCTTCGAGTTTGGAAAAAAAATGGTGGTGATAAGATTTGAGGTTGCAAATTTGTATTTCGTTGGGAACGATGATGACCTTTTTGGTTTGATTGGAGACGGTTTACGTGAACCGTTTTTCTCGGTTATCAGTTAGATGAGCCGATGAAATCAACTTTGCAACATGCCTTGACCGGCGTGACGGGTTGGAGTTAAACTCACTCAACAAAATGTTGCCAACAACTCATGTAATATTTTGATAACTAGATGCGGACTAATATATATTATATATACCTAACAAATTTTAGTTCTATTATTTAATTTTTGAAAAATTTCCATTTATTAAATTAGATGTACTTTAAATTATAAATTATATAACTTCAATATCCATATTGGTCATCAATGTATTAAATATATATATATATATATATATATATATATTTTTTTTTTTTGGGATGTTGATTTTAGATTAAAATATTTTTATACTAATAATCAAATTAGATTAAAACTTGAATTTTTAATAAAACGCTTATTATACTTTTGGAATGAAAAGAATTCGAGTGACATTAAAATCATTATAAACAGTCGTAATTCATAAATTATCAACAAATAACAAAAGTGAATAAACATCATATATTATCAACAATTTAAATTTTAAAACCATGAGAAAATAAATAAAAACAAAAAATTGGAAAATATTACCTTTGTATTTTCTTAGATTATACATATATTATGTTTTGTTATTTGTCGATTTATTTTTAGTGAAATTGCACTATCTACACTTAACTTTAGGCGTAATTAGATAAATGCCATTATAGACTGTTAAGTACTGTTCTGCAAATTATAAAAACACTTATGCCCTTATCAAATCAATTTGTGATGTATGCTCTAAAAGATTATACAATTCGTAGGTGAAGATATTTTAGATTTGCGTATCCTTATCGATATAAAATCTACGAAATACACCCTAGAGATCCTAGTGGGCTATAACGATACTTATCTCTGACATTTGCAAAAGGGCAGATATGTATATTTACTTCACCACTATTCATTATTAGGCTCAATTAATTTTGTTCATGGCATATACCTAATTTTGCATTTTCTTGTATTTTGGCCCAATTGACTTTTATTTTTATGTTATTTAATATTTTATCCTAGTTTTTCATGCTTCCATATTTTTAATATTTTAAATTAATTTTAAAATATATTCTTTACTATTTTGGTTAAATGTATTATTTTTGAATATTGGTAATATTTTGGATTTATAACTAATTTGATGTTTGTCATGTATAAATATAAATTATTATATTGGAATATGATTATTTATATTCAAAATATATAAATTATTTAGCATAAGTATTCAATTTATAGTCTACGACACATATTTCAATAATGCTTTAAATTTAATATTAAATTCAATATTGAAATAATATTTATTTAGATCAATATTTCTAATAAAAATCAGACAATCTGACTATAATATTAACCATTAAAATAATAAATTAAATATAATATAAAGCTAATTATAATATTAATATTATAATAATCTGAATTTAGATCAATATTTCCAATAAGAATTACAAAATATGGCTATAATATTACCCATTAAAATCATAAAATAAATATAATTATGATATTATCAGTCGAATTTGCTAATATATTTTGTTAGTATATGTTTATTAATTAATAACCCCAAATATTTTGATAATAACCCCAAATATCATGTTAAATATGTATTTATACTTAAATTATATTTTAAATAATAGTATATACTATATATATATATATATATATATCGGTAGAATTTGTCAATATTATCTTAAATATTATGATAAATAGATATATGTTAAAATAACTTTATAATATAAATTAATTAGATTAATGATTTATCCTAAAATTATGGAGAAGATGACAAGTAAGCAAAATTTATAAAATAAATATAATTATAATATTATCAGTCGAAATTGCTAATATATTTTGTTAGTATATATTTATTAACTAATAACCCCAAATATTATGATAATAAGCCCAAATATCATGTTAAATATGTATTTATACTTAAATTATTTATTAACTAATAGTATATATATATCGGTAGAATTTGTCAATATTATCTTAAATATTCTTATAAATAGATATATGTTAAAATAACTTTATAAGACCATCTCCAATGTATTTCTCTATTTTTACTTCTAAAATAGAGGAACTCTATAATAGAGATGGGTTTTACTCCAATGTATTTCTTTAAAATAGAAATCTCTACATATAGAGCAAAATATAGAGGAATGCTATTTCTTCCTCTATAAATAGAGGAGAAAATAGCAATCTCTATTTTAGAGGCAAAAATAGAGATGGGTTGGAGTAGTTTTACCTCTAAATGCTATTATAGAGTTAGAAATAGAGGTGGGTTGGAGATGCTTAATATAAATTAATTTGATTAATGATTTATCCTAAAATTATGGAGAATATGACAAGTAAGCAAAATCATTTCATAAATAATAGTATAGATAATCCTAGAGATGTTTTACGAACTGAGAACAAATACTTCATGGAAGACAAATAAACGGTGGACATGAATAAAACATATGATTTGACTAAATAACTTTATTAAAAATGGAATTTGTATAGTTTGTATATATAGTTGATTTGGTTTTTAAAAAAAATATAAAGAGTATTGCTAATAAGTTTTAAGGCTTTAAGGATCGAATTCCTCAGAGACCAATGTTACACTATGAACCTACGAGAGTAGAATCAAGCTAGAATGAAAAGAGTTTGTTTTATGGTTTCAGTTGAGACAAATGTAAAAGACAGAAAGTAAACGATGTTGAAAATCAAATTTATGGATTAAAATGCGAATCAAGAATGAACATTAGACAAAGAATATGATTTAAAGCCGTTTTTGAACCCAAAAAACGCAAATAGTTTAGTCTACTTCCGCAAAACTAAACCCTACTAACTTCCATTGAATTTAGAATCCTAATCATGCAATCTAACAAGTTTGATTAGTTCACAAGTTCCCTAACAACAACTTCCGTCGGTTATGAATACTTGCTCAACTAGATTTATTTCAAGAGTTTTTTTTTTTGGGTCAAAATTTCAAGAGTTTAAACATTCATTTTTGGGTGCATTAAACAACCTACACTCTAGTAAATTTCTGACATAATATATTATACTTTGAAATGATCAAGAAAATTTCCAGATTAACCATCCAACTTCTAAATATAGTTTTTTATGGTTAAATTTGCGAAATCAATATCAGTTTAGAAAGTGTATTCAGCTAAGAGATT
Source organism: Brassica napus (assembly GCF_020379485.1). Taxonomy (NCBI): domain Eukaryota; kingdom Viridiplantae; phylum Streptophyta; class Magnoliopsida; order Brassicales; family Brassicaceae; genus Brassica; species Brassica napus. The sequence goes on along the minus strand of NC_063442.1, from coordinate 12,747,898 downwards.
TACCTGATTTGTATAAGAATGATAAATCCACAGTTACTTAAATATGATTTTAAAAAAACCTCATTTAAAATTTAGTGTTATTAAATTTAATAATTTATACAATAGTCTAAAAATTAATGTTGTTGATAATATGTTAATTTGTGAGTTTTAGAAATTTTTAGCAATTTAGAATATTTGGATGAAGTTTCTTAGTTAAAATAAAAATTTTAGTTTCATGATTTTAGATGAAATTTTAAAGTGGTTTAAAAAAAATTATTTTAAAATCTCTAATTCATCTAAAAACTCAATAAAAATAAATAGCTTCAAATTATAGATTGAATAGACCTTCTTAATTTACGATGCTATGGTTGGAAGCAAATCTGTTAATTTAAATATTTAATCAACTTTTTTTAACAGTATTTAACCAACTAAATGAGCATTAATCAGTGCTTCAGGAGACAATTTTAAATAAACAAAAAATACAAGGGGATTATAATATAATTGAGCCATACCTGATGAGTGGCTTGTCTTCCAGTACAATGATAACTCTAACCAACGTTTCCATTCCTATGATAAAATGTTTTAAAAACAAACTTATTAGTATATATCAATTTACTAACCCAAGAACTTAACCTTAAAAGGGTGTATCGAATCATTTGCATTTTAATATAAGATTAAGAAAATCAGTTTTAAGAAGGGGAATCATGGGTTATTCTTGATTTCGACGCTCTTTGATATCTACCAAGTCCACATGCTTGTTTAACTATCAAATTGCTTTTTAATATATAACATAAAGGTTTTTTATAAGTAAAATTTTGCTTTTTCCTCGACAATGAAGGAATCGTCCAAAAAAGTTGAAGGTGATGAAAGCAGTTTGACTCCTTCCCATCTCCCAACTTGCACACACCACATGCTCTCACTCTTTTTTATCTCTCTCTCTCCTCACTCTTTCTCTCTCTATCTCTGCTTCTTCTCTCTAATGCTCATTGTTTTGTCAAGCAAGAAATGGAAGTTTTACTCTATTGACGACGAGATCCTTCCCTAATTCTCTAATCAGCAGGTAACCCATCTTTTGCTTAGATTAATTTCTTGTTCTTATAGCTTAAAGTACAGATTTGTTATTTACTTAGCTTAAAACAAATATTAAAACAAAAAGTTGTTATAAAATTGGAGAAAAACTTCTTTACCATAAATGGTGAGACATCAACTTTATCTCACTCTTCATTTTCTATTTCCATTATTCTTTTTTCTACTTATAGCATCATAAAAGATAGGGATGGTTGAGTAAAAAAAATTTACCATTGTTTTGCATCTATTGTTGAATATATAAACCTACCCCACTTTCTCAACAAGAATTGTTACTCTTTTCAATTAGCCCTATAGATCTTAGGAATCAAAAAACCTTGCAAGGAATGTCATGTAATTTAAGTAGTAGAGACACATGTTACGGATTGTAATTTTAAAAGGGTGATTTTGACAGCTTTTGAGTAGTTAATCCGCATCTGTGAAAGGGTTTTGATAATGAAATGGTAAAGGAGGGTCCTACATCTTGAAGGATTGTGCCCCCACAAACTCAATGAATGTGAATTATTGGTGAGCAAAAAGTTTTTGTGATGAGGGTATCTTTTGTTGTTGTTGTTGTTATAGATGTGGATGACCTTGTGATAGAAAAACTCTTACGCACCCAAAATAAAAAATACAGAAAATAATATTTCTGCTTCCTCTGTTGTCACGTTACGAAGAGATCCACAAGTGTGTGTGTTTAAGGTATGTTAGTGTTTATGTGATCTGTTGAACTTCTCCTAGGTAAAGAGTACTTTTTTGCAGGTTGAAGTTTTATGTGTGTTTTATTTCTCTTTGACTTTACAAGTTGATTTGCTGTTAGAAGATTATGGTTATGTCGTGGAAGAGCTAGAGAGTGGGAAAGCTTCTTAGAGATCTGTGTTTAGTATTTTTCGTTTACTTATTGATCAGACAACAAATCTCTCTTATTTCTCGAGGAGAGGATGAAAGATATTGAGCAATTCAGAGAACTTAAGCTAAAAACATCCGAGACTTTTGTAATAGAGAACCTTGGAAACCTTAAATAAGACAGCTCATAATTCGCATTTTAATGGGAAAATCATTCTTAGGAAAATCTATTTTATCCTTTTTATTTTTTTTCTTCTTGCTCTGCTTTTAGGTTGGACTCGAGTTGTCATGGTTTAGTTTGTAACAGAGTTAAATAAAGTAGACCAAAAATTATGCTCTTTCATAAACTAGCTTTGACAAGCAAAAGAGTTAAGGTTGACTATTCTTGTAACCAAAAGTTCCAAGTTTTGAAATACTAATTATTACTATATATTGTAAACGCATTTTCGTGCATTTGCTAGTTAGTTTCTAATGAGAATTTGTGATTCTTTCAGATCTTGGTGGTCAGTGTCTAAATGGAGTGTAATGCGCAGTGTGATTGGGAAAATTTAATATCTTTTGGTACATCATCAGCTGAAATTCCAAGAAAGCTACGACCAATGGATTGGGAAACCGATGAGTTTGATTGTAGCTTTACTACAGCTGCGTATGGTGGTAATTCAGGTCTAGCTCATGCTTTCTCTAAAAGCTCAAAGTCAACTTCCATTAGCTCCTCATCACCTGAAGCGAGAACACTCAACTTCACATCAGAAGAGTTGGGGAGCAGTGAAGAGTTTGCTAAAGGAATCAATACATCTCCAAGTCTTGAACTATCCTTTGGATCTAGTGATCCAGTTCTTGGTTTAAAGCTTGGTAAGAGAACATACTTTGAAGACTTTTGGGAAGTGGAGAACGCTGCCAGAGGCTCGGCACTTCCTGTGAGTCTTGTGTCATCTTCTGCTTCTCCCGTGAAGAAAACGAAATCTGTTCCTCAGAAGGTACAAACTCCTCGTTGCCAAGTTGAAGGATGTAACCTCGATCTCTCGTCAGCTAAAGACTATCATCGGAAACACAGGATCTGTGAAAACCATTCAAAGTTCCCTAAAGTCGTTGTGAGTGGCGTAGAGCGTCGGTTCTGCCAACAATGTAGCAGGTAAAGTGGTTTTTGATCAGTTAGCTAATGCATTAAAGAAAACAACATATGACCTTTTATGTTTTTTTTTGGTCTCCAAAGGTTCCATTGTCTCTCTGAGTTTGATGAGAAGAAGCGTAGCTGTCGCAGGCGTCTCTCAGATCACAATGCAAGACGTCGCAAGCCAAATCCTGGAGGGACATATGGTATTATATAAAACAATCATTTCTCTTTAATTCTTAGATGAAATCTGAGTTTGGTAGCATTTAGTAGTTTGAAGTTCACAATAATTTTGTGCATGAAAAATTAGATTAAAATCATAATAATAATTTTGTGCATGCAGAAGGGAAACAACAAATGGATTTTGTATGGAACAGATTTGCTCTTATCCATCCAAGGACTGAGGAAAAATTTCTATGGCCAAATCCAAAACCTATACCATCTAGAGGGTTAATACAGCAATCTGCAAAGATTAGAGCTGAGTTGTTCAGTAAAGGTTTGTTCATTTCTTTCTCTTCGTTTATATATTGATCTTTGGCTCAAGTATATTTGTTCATGATTTTGATGATGGTTGTTTTATGTTGGATATTTTAGAAAAGGTCACAATCTCTTCAAGCATGGGTGCTTCCCAAGATCTTGATGGTGCTCTCTCTCTTCTGTCAAATTCAACAGCATGGGTTCCCTCTGACCAGCCAACACGGTTTTCCCTTGATCACCACCCCACAACCAACCTCCAACCCACGGCTCACCGGTCCGTGACTCACCTCAGTACGGTGTCCGACTACTGGCAGCCGGACCCACCAGCGGTTGAGGGCCCAACCGATGTACATAGAAACGGAGTAGGCCAGTTTAATGAGAACTACTTCAGCTTGAACCAGTTTTATAACTGAATATGTATTGCCTTGAAATCCTAATAAGATGTGTAAGGATCATGCATGCATAGTGTTAACGTTAATATAGGAGCTGTGAAACTTGCTGAGACACCAAATCCTCTCTTCTTTATTTTCTCCATTGATTTTTTTGAGAGAGAGCTCTGACAATTAGTCTTATAAATCATCTTGTCGTGTTATTATACATTAGAATTTTCATATTTTGTACTGATAGTCTAGCAAACTACAAAATTGATCAAACGCATGATGATGTATATGATCTTTGGAAATTGGAAGTAACGTAAAAGAGATCAGTTATTCGATCTATAGATATAAACTTACATTATTAAGTTTCACCAGTGGAAAGACTCAGTTATTTGATCTATAGATATAAACTTACATTATTCAGTTTCACCAGTGGTAGTGGACAAAGTCATCATAAAGTGCTTTAAACGTTATTGAATCAAACTGAAGTATGTTTCTCCAACCATAGCAGAAACAGTGATCCTTATGTAGTCACATACACAGGTATATATATATATATAGCTATGATAGATTAGGATATAGTGTCATCTTCCCGCATTGATCTTGACTCCAAGCATTGGTTTATGGTCGCTGTCTTTGGGTGCCACAAAGCCTGTGGAGTAGGACGTAGAAGCGCCCGTGTCTATAGTTTGAAAGGTGCTGAAAGAGGAGTTTGAGGTCTCATCAAATCTCATGTCGGTTAGGTAACCTAGCTTGGAGGTTACATCACTGACCTCAACATCTCCTGTAAGCATAGCCACCACTCTTGACATCGATGGTCTCAAGGAATGAGATGAATATGTGCACAGCAGAGCAATGCCTATCATGCGTTTCACTTCTTCCATATTGAATTAAGTCAGCTTATGATCAACTAGTTCAACTTCACGGCTATTCTCGTGTAGATTCCATGCCTGTATACACCCATAATTGATAGTGTTAATTTTAAAAGTGTCTTAAGTGTTTAGGTATTGTAAATTCATTAATTTACATAATCAATATGCAAACCCTAAAATAATAGTTGTGTCAATTCGTTTTTTGCTCTTGAGTTTTCTTTTAAAGTTGATTCACGTTGTTGGTTCATTGATAGATTATATAATCTTTTGGATGATAACATTTACAATCAACTTTTGAGAAACAAGAAAGGACGTACCCATTCAAGAAGATATTTTTTCTCATTTCCTAAGTTCACATCAGAGTTTTTCCTTCCACTCACCAGCTCAAGAGCCACAATACCAAAGGCATACACATCTGTTTTCTCCGTTAAATGCCCACGCATGGCATACTCTAAGATATCCACTTGCATTTCGTACAAAACGACACGTGTGTTATAAATAATACCATAATGTATATAATAATGCTGCAAGGAAGAAAAAGTTGAGGGTCTGGAATGCTGCTTACATGGTCCCTGCCACTCGGGTACTTATGTGGGTTTTCTTGTCATCGTATAGCCTTGCAAGCCCAAAATCAGAAACTTTTGGGAGAAGATTAAAGTCAAGCAAAATGTTGCCGGCCTTCACATCTCTGTGTACTATGCGAACACTCGCCTCCTCGTGGAGGTAGGCTAAACCTCTGGCTACTCCCATGCATATCTCAAAACGTGTTGACCAATCAAGATGTAAAGTCTTATCACCTCCTGCAGCATCCAAATAATGAATAACTGAGCCTTGTAGAAACAAAGATTAAAATAATTCATATTTATGTTTATGTTCATTACCAAATAGTGCGTAATCGAGGCTTCCATTTGGTAGATACTCATATACCAGCAAACGATGATGTCTTTCAAAGCAGCACCCGTAAAGTTTTACTAGGTTGCGGTGCATAACGGCAGAAATTGCTATGATTTCTGCAACAAATTGTCCCTTCCCTTGTCGGGATCCAACAGACGACACTTTCACCGCGATTTCTCTTCCATCATTCAGGGTTCCCTGTTGCATGTGTTAAAATCATCACCAAAACACCTAGGTGGTTCTGGGTATAGCCAAATGAAGCATTGACATATGACCCCAAATTTTAAAAAAAAAATTACATAGAAAAAGTCTTCGTATTTGTAAAAAAAATTTTACAAAAAGCATTACTAAATTGTTTATGGACCCCATAATGTAGGATCGCCCCTGCATGTATATGTTATCCATTTTGTTGGTTTTAGCATTACCTTATAAACAGACCCAAAGCCTCCCTCTCCAAGCTTGTTTGCAGGATCAAAATCTTGAGTGGCGCTTTTAAGCTCAGAGTAAGTAAAAGTGTAAGGCTTTACGTCCATATTTAGAAGCTCTGCAACAATAAAAGTATGAACCCATTTGAAAGATGATATTAAAGCTCAAAGCCTTTCTTGTGCTGTTATCACTACCTTCATCATCTGTGTAAGCCTTACTGCTTTTTCGGATGATAAAGATAACCGCACCAGCGAAGAGGCCTAAAAGTCCGAGGCCAACAATAACACCCGCAACAGTACCAGTCCTATTATTTTGCTTTGATGGTGGCCTGCTGTCCACAGTTGGTGTAAAGTCTGAACAAAGACAACATGTAACACTTAGGCACCAGGGAGGAGATAGAAAAAAAAAAGAAAAGAGTTTGCCAGTATCCTAGGCCAACAATAACACCCGAAACAGTACCAGTTCTAGTGTTTTGCTTTGTCGACGGTGGCTTGTTGTCCACAGTTGGTGTAAAATCTGAACAATGACAACATGTAACACTTAAGCACCACTGCACCAGGGAGGAGATAGAAAAAAGAACATGTCAGTTGTTGTGATACCTTGTTTTGCACTGACGGCCGATATAAGTGGTCCATAATTACCCATAATAGGAACATTAAGTGATCCTTTGCCAGCCCAGAAAAGATGAATTTCAAGATAAATTTCTGATACATTTGTTTTATATTCCATGTTAACTGCTCGGAGAGTAGTGTCACCGGATGTTCTGCTTATATCAAAATCCTTTTCAACAAGTCTTCCCTATAAAAACGGAGCTACGTCTCAGAATTCAGGAAGAGGATTATTACACCAACAAGTTAATTTCTAGAGCTGTAGAGCAGACCTGGACATAAATGTCAAAACGTCTTGTTCCTAAACCTTTCCAAGAGTAAAGGCCAATGTTGACTATTTCAGCAAACTGAAGTGTTACGGTGTAGCCTCCATTTCCGAGCCCCAACCCATAATACCTAAGGGAAGATGAAGAATGTCTTGCTGACTGAAAAAGCTCTGAATCCAAAGTGTTGTTAATCCGTACAATATTGCTACTCCCGTAATAAATTCCTACGCTACTGACTGCCCATCTCTCAACATCACTCACGTAAAATGAAGTTGATCCATGATCCACGTCGTCAGGGCCGGGCCTGGATACAAGCCCATCAAGCATTTGCTTGAGGGCCGATCGGTATAAAACAAGTTTGGGGGCCAATTCTCATGAAGATTAGGTAGCAGAAATGGTTAAAGATGCTATTATTTGAGTTTCACTTGTTGGGTGCCCTGGGTTCGCATCATGGGTATAGCAGTTCTGGTTCAAATTTTTTTTTCTTGCTTCTAGCCTGCCAAATGTCAGGCACGGCCCTGCACGTCGTCCCTCTCAAATACTGCTCCGCTTAAGGACCGTATTTGTGGTCCTCCGCAGTTGATCAAAAACTCAGAATCTAGTCACCAGACAATAGAGAAACCCTTAAGCAAATATTTTGTTTTCCAAACAGTAAAGACAAGCATAGTCCAAAACAATGATACCTATTTGTCACACTTACAGATTCCTTTGCCTCGGTTGCAGGGAAAGTTCTTCTGCAGACACTTCAGTCTTGCGAAAACCCTTTTAACAAATTGAAAACAGATCTAAAATGTAAGACTGAAATTTGAATTTCAGATCAACATGAACATATTTAATAAAGTCACCTCTTGTCAAGACCATTCAAGGTGAAGTTGTTAGCAACAAGATTGCTGCACAAATACTATGTCAAAATTAGAACTAAATGGAATAAGTTATAAAAAGTTTTGTTAAACATCTTGCTTTGTCCAAGCTCTTCTTTGTCTCTCTCTTTATTTTTCACTCTCTGTTTTCTTCTTTTTCTAGTGTTTCATGTTAAGTTGTTAACACAAGCATTGCTCTCTCTCTTCACTTTCTTTGTCCCTTTTTATTCGGTAGGGACGTTCGATCTAAGAGAGCTGAGGTTGATTGTTTGTAGTTTTTAAAGTAGTTTTTGGTTTTTGATTTTCTAGAATCTATTTTTTAACCGATCATGATTTTGACAAAGTAGTTTTCCTATTTTCTAGGGAAACTAGTTTCTGGTTCATTTTACCTTTTTCTACTTAGAAACCAAAATCACTTTTTTCTTGGTTTCTCACGAGCAGAAACCATAAAAGTATTTTTTAAAAAAATATTATTAATTTTAGATAAAATTGTAGTATATAAGACATACACTTATCATTCTGCAACCCACAAAATAAACGTAAAACAACATCACTTTTCTAAGCAATTGGAGTTATATCTTCACTACTTATAGAAACAATTAAAATTTTATAGGATAAGTTAATTTATTAATGTTTAATCAATATTTTGTACCATACATTTTATATAAAATTAATATTAATTAAAGTTGTATTTTACAAAAATGTCATTAATTAAAGTTGTTAACTAAAGCATAATATTTTGTCACACTTTAATTACTTCTGTGTTTTAAAATATTTTCTATTAATATTAATGTAAAATATTTTAAAATTTATTTTTTGCCATTGTTTTTAAAATATAATTAAATTTTACTTTATTCATAAAATATAACTATGATTATGTATTATACCATATGTGTAGACTTATATTTGCCGCAATTGTAGAAATATTGTTAATTTTTGTTAATTTTTAATTTAAATTTGTAAATATTATTTATCAATAATTATTTAATTCTAAAATTTTACATAAAATTATTGCATATAGAGTTAAATTCTACACATCGAATTAAATTTTCAAGTTTATGTTTAAAACATAATAATATTTTTTTGTGTCTGCTGTTTATTTATTTTAAAATAAGCTTATGTGTGTTTTGATAAGGATATTTTATATTTACTATGTCCAGATTAAATATTTTACTATTAATAATTTTTTTTCATTTTATTGCTTTAAAAGCCAAAACCAAAAACTAAAAAACAAAATTTAAAGTCACCATTCATGTTTTTCAAAAAACCAAAATCTACTGCAAAATCTAAAATTCAAAAACCAAAAACTAAAAACCAAAAACCAAAATCTAAAATCTAGAAACCACACAAACAATCATCACCAGAGAGAAAAAAATGCATTTGATGTCTACTGATATATCTTGGTTGTTACTACGTCTTAAAAGGTTTTTAATAGTTTTAGGCTTTTCGGAGTCTTCTATCTATGTTTTCAGGGAGGTGTTTGGACGATTTGGAAGACTTTGGTGAAGTTTTACAGGGATTTCAAGAGATTTTAGTAATGATTTGAAGAAGAAGAAGAAGTGCGGAACATGAGGAGATTGATCGATCCTGTTTCAAGAGCAAAAACGGATCGATCGATCTGGTACAAAGAAGTGGGTGGTCAACCATGAAGCATGGATCGATCAATCTGAAACCAACACTGATAAGATCTTAACCAAAGTAAACCAATAATTTGGTTTAAGAATACACGTGTATTAGTGGAATTGCTCTTGTATTAATGGAATTGTCTGACGTGTGATATTTGGGAGATTGAGTAATTATATATTGATGTAATTTTATTTGGATGATATGAAATGGGCCAGATAAGGCATTGACACCAAAGTCCTACGGTAGTTGAGAAACAGTTGGAGCGTGAGATACAAGAAAGACAGATTTGGAAAAAGAAGAGGAACGTTTCATTCAGTCAACAGCCTTACAGCCATTCCATTCGAGTCAAATTTCCAATAGCAGGAGAAATGGAGCCCGTAAGATAATTTTGAGCTAGGTTCCTGAAAGAAAGAGGCGTATGATTTTGAGGTACAGTGAATGCATTTACAGACTCTTTTTGATGATGATAAGAAAATAAAAACAAAAAGGTATAGTCTATACAGATTGCTGAGGTATATCAAAGTCCAGAGCTGTGGAGGTATAGGTCCTACAACATCTAACGCATAAACCTTGCTGTGGAAGTAAGAACAACAGTATGGTAAAGATTCAGTGGGTTAATTCACAGAGATTAAAAAAAAGAAAGAGAAAGAGAGATTGTACTGTACAGGGCCGTGATGCGGCAGAATGTGGAGCTGTTGAATGTGCAGTCACATTTGATAAAAGGGTTGTAGGCTTTGTCGTCGATGAAGATGTTGTCATCGATGGCTGCCCCGGAGCACAATTCACCGCTCGTGTTCCATGCCCTTGACGCCCGGATCTTCCAAGCCGCGAAGATGGAGTTCAAAGCTTTCTCTGTTGTTAACAACTATCAGTTTATTCAAACCAAATAACTTGTTATTAATTATTTAAATGTGTTCAACTACAGAGGAAAGACCGTCGTCGGGATGAGTAGTGGCTCCGATTTGATTTTGAGCTCCAACCATGTGAAGTGAACCGGGGATACACAAAAGGAACCAGACGGTGAGGAGCAGACACGTGGGCATCGTCGCCTACCGAGGTTTTACTCTCTTTTTTTTTCTGTTTGGTTCAAAACAGCTATCGTCTATCTTACTAAACTAAGAACTTAAGCTTTCAATTTATCGTCTCCTTAACTGTTTTCATACGTTATTGTTTTTCTAATTGTCTTTACAAATATATTTCTTGACTTAGATCCATTGACTTATATATATATGTGCCCAACCAAAACATGATAAGTAATCCCAAAACCTTATTGGGAAATTGCCACAAATACCACATTCATAATGCCACTTTTCGTGTTTACACTAACTAATTTTACCTTTGTTTTTAATGAAAGGTAAAAGACAATTATACTCTTATGATTAACAAATCTAGACTTAGAGTTTAGAGTTGAGGGTGGATAGAGTTTTTGGAATGTGAAATTTAGGATTATAATAAATATATAAATAAATGCTTAAAAATATATATAAAATTTTTAAAAAATAGTTTCAAACATAATTTTCGTTTTTCAAAAAGAAATTTGAAAAAAAATAAAAAAAATTCGAAAAACAAATTTCAAAAAAAAAAATTTAGAAAAAAGTTCGAATTTGAAAAACAATAATTCGAAAACATAAAAAAAAATTTACTTTATTTTTTATTTTTATTTTTTTATTTTTTATTTTTCTTATTTAAATAATAATTTATTATATATATATATATAAATAACAAAGGTATAAGAGTCTTTTGAATGAAGAAGATATTTTTGAAAATATCTCCTTAGTGGTGGTAAAAATGAAAAGTGGTACCATGAAAATGGAAAACAAGTAATTTCTCCAACCTTATTTTATCTAGGGTTGGGCATTCTATCCATTAATTTTTATTTGATTGTTATTCAATCCAAAAAATTAGGACATTCGTAAATATTCATAACAAGACAAATATTAAAAATCAGTATCGTTGAAAATGAAGCAAATCATAAACACTAAACTCTTTGGAATCGAAAATCCGCTCCGCTCTGACTTTTATACAAATAGATGTATATTTACAATTAAATATACAATTTTCAATGTATAATTTTATCTTATAATTATTTTTACATATAATTCTATCATTTTTATTTATAAAATTATTTTAAAAGTATTAAACTAAGAAAGGAATAGAAAATCTTTATAAAACTACATTTTTTCTAAAATAAAATTTTTATAACTAATTTTAGAATTTATAGAACATATAGTTTCACTAATCTTTACTTTTTATTTTATATTATGTTAAAGATATTTTTAAATAAATTTTTATAGTTTTTTTTTCTAAATCTACTTGTATTGAACAAAGTGAACGAAATATCCGTAAATATTTGTAAATAATTTGTAAAATTTCTGGATATCTAAAAGATCGGATATCTGTATTTTTCTAAATAAAACAATCACAAAATTAGATATCTGTAAAATATTAAGAAATAAAAAATATTAAAAATTATGGTAGTATTTTATCCGTGCCCACTCCTAATTTTATTGTAAGCCACCAATTTTTTATTATTTCAAGGGTATGATTTTTGGCTATAAAAAATTATAGGTAAAATAAATCATCTTTGTTACATTGTTAAAAAAAAAAGCTAAGATAATTCAAACAAAAAAGTAGTCACAGCTTGATAAAAACAAAATCTTTTTTTTTCTGGGCAACCACAAAATCTGAATACTACATTTTATAGTCTTTGTCGGTTTACACAGGTTTAATCTCTCTTTAATCAAACTGAAAGAAAATATCGTTCTCCTCTCTTTTATGAAAAATTTACCCTGAGAGACACATTCTGAGTTATTAATTACTCAAAGAGACACATTGTGTCTTTAGAACACTTTCTCTCAGAGAAATTACCAAGATAACCTTCAATCAATGAGATGGCATCTTTAGGTGATCATGTGTCTTTAGTTATTTTTCTAACTATTTTTTTAAAACAAATAAACTATTAAAAAAAACAAGAACATTATCTCTTGGAAATCTCTAAAAACACAAACAAATCAAATCCTAACCTCTTGCTCCAACATAAGGGTCTGAGAAATTGAACCATAATCCATGTTTCTCGATCCCCTTTCTTCTCCTTGATCAAGAGGTAGAATCACAATCACTATACAAATTCCTCTTGCCCTGATTTCTCTCTTATGTAACAAGATCTCCGTCATGGCGTGTTTGGTGAAGCGTCGGAGCCGTCACTTTGTTCAAGCTCTCTGTCTCCACCTCTAAATTTTACCCGATCTGAGACTGGTTCGCCGGATTAGCCTCTCCAGCTCTTCATCCTCGACCATTAGTGAGTCACACCATGAATCCAGAAACTCAAATCTATTCTCAATCGTGTCTCTCTATTCCTAATTTCATAGATATATCTAACAGATTCATATATGAAAATTTAGTTTTTTTTGTCTTATTGTGGTGGTGGATGCCGTGATGGTAGATGCCGTGGTGGCGGATGTGGATACGGAAGTAGATGACGTGGGGAGAAGGTGGTTGTGGATGCTATGGTGGTGGATGTGGAAACGGAGTTGGAAGACGTGAGGAGGAGGAGATGGTGGTGGATGTTGTGGCTGTGGATGTTGTGGTGGTGGATGTGGACACGAAGGTGGAAGACGTGAGGAGGAGGAAGTGGATGTGGATGTTGTGATGGTGGATGTGGATACGGAGGTCGTAGACGTGAGGAAGAGGAGGAGGTGGTGGATGATGTGGCTGTGGATGCTGTGGTGGTAGATGTGGACACAGAGGTGGAAGACGTTAGGAGAAGAAAGTGGTGATAGATGCTGTGTTGGTGGATGTTGTGGACAGAGGATGTGTGGATGTGATCGGCAGTATGTGGAAGTGGTGGCTGTGGACATGAGAGTGAGAGGAGGGGAGAGGTCAAGAGCGCAATGGTTAGATAAGAGGTGGTAATATAAGATATGGATAACAATGAAAATCCCACCTCTGTCTTCTATGTTCTGGGTATTTACGAGATTTGTATAACATGATAGGGTTCAGATACATTTTTATTTTGTATTATACAATTAGATTTTGGTTCATATACATTTTTGTTTTGAAACCAAAAGAAAAATTTATCAGTGAAATGGTTAAAGCCGTGTGGCTCACATGACATCACACTATTCTCACCATCTTTGTATCTCTTTTAATTGCACTATCTACCAATATAAAAATATTTACATCATAGAAGGTAAACATATTTGCAGTCGTTAGATCTTATGCCTGTAAATAGATCCAACGCCCCAAAAATTTCACTTTTACTTATATATCTACTTTTTCATTTTAACTTTTATCATTTATTGCAACTAAGAACAAACTTAGTTTTATTTTGCTTAACTTACGTTTGCTTCTTTAAAATAAACAAACTTCTCCTTACACAAAAAGTAGGGTTATTTCTGTCCACACAAAAACAGCTGTCATGAAAAAGTGTGTCAAAGAGAGAATGTGTCTCTTCACGTAAACGAAAGACAGATTGTGTCTCTCAGTGTAACTCTCCTCTTTTATTCACTTAAAACAGAGAAGACGCAGTTATAACTAGGTGACTTCATTCCATCTCACAAGTCCAACAATCTCTCCTCTCCAATCTTAAACGCTAGTAGCCGACTGCTGATCTCTTTGTAGATGTAATGAGCAAGGGACAAAGGTGATGATAACGAGCCATTGTATTTATTAAATATGAAATCTTATGTTTGTGTAAATTATTACTTTTATAATTTTCTTTATTTATAATTTTGGAATTTTAAACTTTTTTAAAAATAGAATTTATATAAATAGAATTTTAATAACTTTTTAAATTTGTATTCCTAAATATTTTTAAATTGTAAAGTAATATAATCAATTTTATTATAAATAAATATACGTCATCACAAATTATATTGTCATATATTCACATCGTCAATTTTTGCTACATCATTAATTGGTTAGTGTGATATATAGTTTGAATATGTTAATTCTTTTTTTTCAAGTTAAAGTAATAATGAAAAAAAAAATCAAGATTAAAATGTATGTATGTGTTGCATGATGTGCTTATGACCGAAGAATCCGATAACCCAAACCAAACCTTGATTGATAAAGTAATATGGGTCGGGTTAGCTTTTGATAAGAAACCGTCAAACCGATAGATCCTTAGATTTGGTATTATGGGTGCTCAAGTCGGTATCATATATATTTGAAACCGATGGAGTATATGCATAACTCGAGTTATCTTATATTTACCTTTTCATAACTTGATTCAAGCATCAAATTTCCACAAATCCCATTATTTTCTTAACAGATCATTTCCTAAACCTTATACTCAAATATTTACTCTAGCTTCTGTAGAGGATAAGTATAGAAATGTCTTTTATACTTATCTTCTACATAGTCTTTTATACTTATCCTCTACAGCTTCCCTTTAATGATCACTAGATTTTGATCCGCGTTTTCAAAGCGCGGGATTTTCGTTCATATATTAGTAACATGTCTGTTAGTTCATATTAGAAATATCTATTTGTTCAACCCGCTTCTACTCGATAAATATTTTGTATATTCGACGAAATAACAGGGAAAACATAAGTTGAGAAAATTATACTCATTAATCATAGGTTGGTTTAGAAAAATCAACTTTGTTTTAAAATTTTAAATATTAATTTAAAAATAACTAAAAATTATTTAATTAATATTTATGTATAATTATAGTTTTGTAAGCTATATATATTTAGGAAATTTATGTAATATCAATTTAGAAAAGTATTACATTTAATTTTAAAATATATCTTATAAAACGTATTCTAGTATAATTAAATAGAAAGTATAGATTGCATAGACTTAGAGTTATTATGATTCACAAAGATATGGAAAGATTAGTTACCATAAATATAGGAAATATTCAGTTGTTTATTTTAAATAAAAAATAAATACCAATGGCAGTCTCTTGTAAATAATTTGAAAGTTAATGGAAGAATTCAAGTAGGGATTCTGCTTTAATAGTATAGATTATCAGGTACTCGTAATGCTCCTATGTACTCAGTATCAAGAAGAGATCAATCATTTTTCATTTTGGGTTTATCGGTTCGATTTTGTATACAATAATTTTGAACTTTCTTGTCCCATAGATTCTTTGTTTTATGTATATTCTTTGTTGTTAGCATAAGGTTTGCGAGTTTACTTTGAGATTTATATATGATTTGTGTTCTCATTAGTCTCATTATTCGGGTTCGTGTTCATGTTAATATATGATTTTTTGTTACTTCCTTATTCTTTGTACTCAAGTTTTTTTCTTTTTTTTTTGGATTTCACGGATAACCAAGAAATGAAAGAGAATAATGCATTTCTTACTATTCATAATTTGTTTTTACCATTTATAAGAAATATTTTTTTTCTTTTCATTCATTCTCGGTCCTTTCATTCTATAGGAATATAGAACAAATTTGTTCCTCAATTAAAATTGATAAGGAATAATCTTCCTTTTCATTACTATAATTTTATTCTTCTGTGTTTTTTCCCTACTCATTCCTAATGTTCCTATAATAGTCACCAGTTAGATCGATAGTGTTTTTATATATGACTTACCAATAAATGTTATGAATACAGTAAAACATCTATAAATTAATAATGTTGAAACTTTAAAATTTTAATAATTTATAGAGATATTAATTTACAAATTTTCATTTTTTAAATTTTTTAATTTTTTTCTATTTTTATTAAAAGAATAAGAAAATATTTGATTTTACTGTATATAAATTATTTAAATTTTAGAAATTTGACTTTCATATTATTTTATTTTTTGTATATTTTTTATGTTTCATAGATTTTACCGCATATAAGTTATGTGGTTTTCGATATAATTTTACTAAATATTATCAAAATAAATTAAAATATTTAGGAAAAAGAAGTATTTTCGTTGTGAATATAAAACCAAAAATTTTTGTAATTATATAAAATACATATATAGATAGATTATTAATTTATAATTTTAATGAGACTATACATTTACATGAGAGTCTTACAAATATTATTATCGTATTATTTTATTGATTTGTGTCATATTTTACACCAATCAAAGTTGGGACCAACAAAATTTATTAATTTATAAAGATTATTAATTTATCGATTATTAATTTATAGAGGTTCTACTGTGTGTATATATATATATATTTTCATGTTTGAGTTATTATTAGTTTTGTTCTTCTTTGGTATTAGCATAATTTTTTTTTTTGTATATATGAGTTATGTTAAGAGTTGTGATTGGTTTGTAAAAGGCTTTTTTAACCAAATCTTTGTTCTAGGTCAATGATCTCAGTCACTGACAATTACAAATCCCACATTTTACGCTCTGAGTATATTTTCAATATAAATGAATGTATCAGGTTTTACCAAAACCCGATTTAAGGTAGTGATTGGTAACCGGGGTGCGGGATGTTATTGCAATAGGGAGTGCGTAATTGAGCAAGTGTCACCAATCAACATTTTTTGTTAAAATTGTTCGGTTTTAAAGTGAACAGAACCAAAAACGCAAATGCTCAAATTATTAATCGAGCGCTTGACATCTGTACAAAACCGCACTTACGTAATGACCATGAAATAACTAGCGTATTTGGTCAAATACGCACTTCTTCTGCTGTTTTTTTTTTCACTTCTTCTACTGTTAATATTTTATCTTTATATGAAGTATTAATTTGTTACTTTTATTTTTTAAAGAAACTAATAAATTAACAACCAGCACATATTTCAACTAATTCTAAAAGAGTTTTAAAACTGATACATAGTTAAAAGTATCTCATTTGCAATTTTAATTTGAACTACAGATATTCAACTAATGGCATATGGTCTAACATTAATATTAAAAGTTAGTTGATTACATCAATAATCATATTTGAAAAAAGTATTCATATGATTATCAATTAGTAACAGAAAATTAAAAAAAATATAAAAACATATAATCTGAAAATATAAAAAAAAATTCCTTTTTTCATTTTTTATTTTATTTATTTTTATTTGTTTATTTAATTTTAAATCAAGGGTAATAGAGATATTTTACCCTTTAATGAATGTCATTGTGACTTTTTTCTTCTAGTGCTATTTTTGAGATAAAAACTCAAAAAGTACTATTATTGACAATTGCCCGTAAAAAATTTTAACTTTAAATTAATTTCATTGATATTTTTGTTTACCATTATTTTTCTAATTATTCAATTCCGCAAAGTACATATGTTCACCAATCAACACAATTCCGCACCGCTAATTTTGTCAAAACCGCACTTGTCCCGCAAACCGCACGAACCGCACTTGGACCGTACCGCACTTAAATTTCGTCCCGCTAATATTACCAATTCCGCGGTCACCATTCGGACCCTAAAACTACCTGAAAGTGTTATAGATGCAAAAGGTTTTCTGTTTTTCACATAATTTAATAATTCGAATAAACCAAAACTAAAACAGAAACTTCTATAATATATCTGAATTTAACTTTAGGGGCATGTTCAATCTAAAATTTGAAATAATTTGAGTTTAATGAGGTTTTAGATGATTTTAATGAATTGCAGAGTTTAAAATAATTTTTGTTAAACTGCTATAGAATATCACCTAAAATCATGAAATTTAAGTTTTGATTTTTTAACTAAGAAATTCAATTCAAACACTCTAAAATCACTTGTAAACTCTACAATTTAAAATATTTTTAATAACAGTAGATTTCAAAGAACTTTATAAAATGTCAAATTTAGTAACAATAGATTTTCAATGAGTTTGTAAAATCTATGAATAATCGTGGATTTGTCCTTTTAATACAAATTTTTTATTTTTTTTAAAGTTGAATACACTTTAATCTGTGCTTGGAAAACCGAATCGACCCGAAACCAACCCCGGCTGGACACCGCCTAACTATCACTTTTGAGAATTAAAATGAACATTTTCTCTTAAATAAATACAAAATTAAAGACCACATTTTTGTCTGAAAACGAAAAGGAAAAAAAAAATCTTTCCTTTCGTTGGACGGTCTCTCTTGTTCAATCTCTCCACGATTCTACCTTTGCGTTATCCCCAAAATTCGCAACCTTTTTTCTCTCTCTTCTCAACACAATGGGTCCGATCGCCATCACCCAGCTTGCCACAGGTCTTAGCGTCTTAGCCGGCGCGGTTTTGGTCAAATCGGTTCTCGACCAAAAGCCTATGGCCGGTGGTCCGTTCCCTCGTTGTCCGACCTGCAACGGTACGGGACGAGTCACGTGCTTCTGCTCTCGATGGTCTGATGGAGATATTGGATGTCGTAGGTGTTCCGGTTCTGGTCGTGCGGCTTGTAGCAACTGCGGTGGTACTGGAACCGGTACACCTTTACCGGTTCAGATCACGGTTCGGCCACCGAGTCGCCCTTTCTAATTCCAAAGATTTGTAAATTGCTTCTCTTCCCTTCTCTCTATCTCTGTATTGTAAGTTGATTATATGTACTTTTGTTTCACACAAAGAGAAATAGGAATTACTTTTATTTGTGATGAATAAATTTAAATAGTTAAGAAGAAATAATATATAGCTTTCTTGATTGTGTTTTTGTGTTGTGATATAAAGATTGAAAAGGTTAGCTTCTTTAGGCTAATCGTTTAGGATATCAAGAAAAGAGTTGACAGCAACTTGTTTCTTCACCACGAAACTTAAGAATTGTTTTCATCATAACATATATAGCCAAGACAAAAAAAGGAGAAGAGTCATTGTAATCCATCTTCCTTCCATATTTCTCTAAGGAGCTGATATCTGACGGTCTTTTTGCGTCCGTATCCTTTTGGCATCCACTCTGATGAACTGGTTGTTCCAGGAGCAGAGATTATAGAGTTAATGGATGTATCTAAGTCGTCTAGCTCATCGTCACTCGTGTATTGTTTCTTATATACCGATGACCCTACTTCTGATAAAGATGGGTTGTTCAGCTCTCCTATAAAGCGTTTTATGGAATCTGTAGAGGGCATTAAGTATACTGTGGGTGATGCTGCACACGGGAAGACTATAATGCATCCATTATCTTCTTCGGTCAAACCCTGAGTTTCAGACAAAAGGGTTTGTCAAGAATAGACACACACACTGACTATTGTAGTGTGAAGACGGTTTTTATTCTAACCTCGGAGTTCAGAACGTCGAATAGCCTTCTAGGGATTCTGTGCGGGTTAAACTCATCTGGGACAAAGTTTCGTAGAACTCTTTTGATAATTGGTGGACCAAATGTTGGACAAACCTTTCAGACAGGAACAAGAAGTAAAGAATTAGTCAAAAACTGTTTTTCGGAATAAGAGGAAATGAGTTGTAAGTAGTGTAATTACCTCTCTTCTTGTTGCTTTGTCTGCCAGCATTTTGAATGGAAGCATCATAAGATCGCCTAACGAGTTAAGTAGATGGAACAATCTGAAATTTTCTGTTTCTGGCTTCTCCTTATTATTGCTATCACGTTTGTCTTCCTTTTGCTCGAATTGATCCTCAAGCCATCTAGACCAAGTTCCAATCTGCAAAGGCAAATAAAACATTACATACCAAAAAGCAATATGAACATAATGTTCATGTGGAGCCTAACTAAGTTACCGCATTTTTTAGTTCTGCGCCTGCCCCAAAACTTGCTTTTCCTGCTGGAATTGGAAGAACATTTATGTCACTGATCGGATCAGAGACAGGATCTGTCGGCATTTCACTTGCTGACTCACGAAGTATCGCGTTGAACATTGCTACATCAAGTCTACTGATTAACTGTTCCATAACCTGATTTTCAGAAGCAAGTTTAGCATCTATAACAAGAAACTGGTCAATCTGATTTTAACCTAATAACCAAAAAAAAAAACTAAAATGCTTAATATCTCATACCAATTTAGCAAGCATAGGTAGACAACCACACTCTTGTCTCGAACCTCTAAGTGGGCAAAGTCTTTCACAAGCAGCTTTAAAAGCACTTTTCCATAGCTCTATAGCATAGAGTCCCTGATTCTTATGACCTAACCGTCTTTTCCCCGAAACTTTCCTCGACATCGATCCTTTAACCGGTGCAGATTGCATATACGGAGTCATACTCTGCAATGTGATGATCATTTCAGATCAAAGGTTTGATGAAATAACTCTTCGAAACAAATATTTTGAAACTTTCGGTCTTTTTTATTACCTGCCACCATACTGACTTAACAACTCGAGAGAATATCCAAGACTCAAACTTCTCCAAAGCCGCAAGAAAACCTCGAGGATCTTCCCATTCGTCTGAACCAGGTTTAATAGAGACCAGGTTCAGTTTCTCTATACCTCGGCTTAAAGTTGCTCTAAGCACAATCGAATTTGATAGCCAAAATGTTAACCTGTGTATATATATTTATAGAAACATACAACATTAGAATCATATTCCAAAATGTAAGATCGCGAAAATCCTGATTCACATTACAAAAAATTTTACTAAGCCCAAAGGCTTATAAATTTGGGTTCCAACGGTAACCACTAACCATCAATATATATTATGGAGTAGAACAAAATCTGAATAGAAATGGTTACGTATGTACCTTGGAATATCATTTCCACATGCTTTAGAAACTAATATCAAACCAGAAACCGCGGCTCTAGCTGCACATGCTCGCTTAGAATGATCTGAGCCGCCATTTCCTTTACAAGCATGAAGATAAAACCTAGCAAGACGGCGAGCTGGAGCATGAACCTTGCTCATGGAGCTACTATGCTCAGCGACCACAGAGTAAACAGCGGCTTCAAGAGCTGCTGCTTCTTTCAGCTCATCTTCAAGCGTCTCTGTTCTAGACTCTTGCGGAGTTATCAAACCTAACTTGTTGCTCACTCCACTCACCTTTTTCGGATTATCATCATTGGTCGTATTTGTACCGGTTCCGTCAAAATGCACCTGAATAGACTTAAGCTGTTTAAGTCTTGGCACACCTTCCATTCCTAGAGTCTTTCTTCCTAAGGCAAGAGTGTTTGTCCGAAGTCTCATCTGTTTCCTCGCTGCGTCTGGAGGTAACGGAGAGGGAAGGGATTTGATCTCAGAGAACTGTTTCTTGAGCTTTGAGGCAATTGTATCATTCTTGTGTTTTTGGTCACTCTCTGCGGTCACAGCCACTAACTCACTGCTATGTCTCTTTCTTTCTTCTTCTCTCAGTAGATTCTCGATCTCGGAGACTAGTGCTGCCTCGTTGTTACTGTGCTTAAGCGTTACATGTTTCCAACCTTTCTTCTCATCTTTGTTCATCTCCGCCTCTGCGTTCTGCTTTTATTCAACAGTTCATAAATATTTAGTCTTGCTTCTTCAGGAATGCACCAACGAAACACTACTATTGTACTTATACCACATATATTATTTTTAAAAATCAGATCTTGATAGCCCTATCACAATCATAAAGTGAAATATTTGCTATACAATAGTGATCTTTAACAAAAAAAAAAAAAAAGGTTCAGAGAACAGAGAAAAAACAAATAAAAACAAATAACTCATACCAATAATTAAACAAATCATCAACAACAAAAAAAAAAAATTGGTGTAAATGTTACAAATCATCAAATCTTGTTTTGCTAAAAGCCTAAACCTAAATTTAAAATATTTCTAGTTATCCTAGTAAAAACAGGGGAGGTCAAAACATTACATACTAGAGATATTTGCTAGACTTCAGTTACAAAAAAAAGATTTGCTAGATAAGTGAAGTGTGTGTGTTTTTTTTTTGCGTGTGCTTTTAATTTTAATAAACAAGATATACTATATATCAATTAGATATGATATTTGTGTTTTTAAAAACATGTACTGTCATTTTAAATAAAAAACATGTGGTTCAAACTACTTGTGATTTTGCCATCGGTATTTGATAAGTAGAATATCTCTCTTATTAAAACATAAATTTTGTAACCAAAATCATAAAAATACAAAGAATCTAGAGCATAGACGTGCGTACCTCAGATCCAATTCGAAACACAATGTTACTAATCCAAAGATTAAAAACTAGAAATAAAAAAAATTATGAAATGTGTACCATGGGATTAGCATCACAAGTAGCTGAGAAAGAAACCCTCCGTGAAGACGAACACTGCGACGAAGAATCATCGTCGTCATCCGTCAACGACGCCAAACTAAACTCACTACCTTCTTTATCAACAGATCCTCTCATTTTCGGCTGCGATGAACTGCTACTCCTGTAACCATCATCATCTCCGGCCGGCTCAATGGTTAGGTAAATCTCA
This sequence comes from Brassica napus, assembly GCF_020379485.1. Lineage (NCBI taxonomy): Eukaryota > Viridiplantae > Streptophyta > Magnoliopsida > Brassicales > Brassicaceae > Brassica > Brassica napus. Next base: position 12,725,324 of record NC_063442.1, on the reverse strand, counting down.
GAGTTCGCATCGTTCCTCGAGCTTTTCTTGAAAGTAAACGGAGCTCCCACGGGAACGGAGTTGGTCAACACGCCGTAATCAGCGAGGTTGACCACGGCCGAGCCAAGAAGCTTGTTCTTGACGCCCTTGTCTTTCTTCTTGGCGTCGTAGACATGAAGTTCAAGAAGATTCTTATGGAATTTCTTGTCATCCACACCTTTGGGTTCTAGCGTTAAGGTTAGCCTAAAGGACTCGTTGAACATGATCGTGTCTTTGCCCACGACCGCGATAAATGAGCCTGAGCTGTTTTCGCCGTTCTGCCATTTTAGGAGGACGCATTGTACAGGGACTTGGCTCGTTGGCCATGGCTTTAGCTCCTTGATTGAGATTAGATACTCAACGAAAACTCCATTGTCTCTACGGCTCTTTGTTCGAAGACCCAACACCATTTCTTCTGTTTTGGATGTGGATGAAAAAGTGATTGTTGATTGTGATTTAATAAAGAGGGGTTTTGATTGTGGGTTGTAATGGAGTTCATGTTTTGGTGAGAGTAATAAACAAAACCACCTTTCCTGAATAGGACGTGGGTTGCACCATTTTGTTTTTCTTCTTATTATATAAATCATGAGTGCTCTAATATACCTTTGCCTTTTATGTACTGAAAATTTTACTCATTCTGCCCATCAGAACTAACTAATATATTACATGAACTAGCAAATAATCCCAATGAAATTTAAATATGTTGAAAAATATAGTAGTATTATCTTTTTTTTTAATGAATAGTGTTGTTATTCTTAAAGCGAATATTGTTAGAATGATATTATTCTAGAAAACTTTTGAGAGAGTAAAAACCTTGTTAGGCCGGCTCAACATTTTTTTGAATCCATAGGCAAAAAAATATTAGGTTTTTAATGTTCATGTTTATTTAAAATTTAAATTTAGTTTAGAATTTTTTATCATTAGCATGTTATAAAAAATTTTGATAAAAACAAATTATATACATGCAAAATATTTTAGGACCCCTTTTAAACCAAATTTAATGAATATATAAAATTTTCTATATAAAAATATGTATATATAAAAAAAATGAGCCCTTAACTATCAAATTACAGAGGAACACAGGTTAGAACCCGGAGCTTCGCACCGCTTGTACCTCCATATTAGCCGGCCCTGACCTTGTAGAGAGAAAGTTTTGAAGGATCAACCAAAGGACGTGTGATGGTAATAAGTGGTAGATTTTCGTCTGTGGATTCTGCCCGATTCGTGTATTCAATTTCAGTCACACAAACTCATATTGATCACTAAATTAGGGTAATATTTGTGTTCAGTTTACATGCTCCCATGTAAAACTCTAAAATTGGTATCAGAACATTCAGTTCGTGCATATAATCTTCTTAGTAATCATGGTTTAAAAGCTCTATGTGTTAATCACCACTCATGATGACCTTGAGAAAATATTTAATGCTTGAAATTATTGAAAATGGTGAATCCGTGAAGACATTAATACTAATCAACCGCTGCATATTGACTTGCGTGTTTTTTAAAGTATCGCATTAATAAACAAGTAAGAAGCTCTATGTGATAGTCATGCCCCCTCACTCTCTACATCATTAGGAAAAAGAAACATGCATCGGCATGGCACCGACCAAGCCATCCACGACTAGTCATATTATCCAAAGCAACGCAAATTAACTAAGAGATCATTTACAGTCGATCCCAGCCATGGGTGACAGTAAATACGAGGAAAGCTTTGTCCAGTGGTTCACAACAAAATAAATAAATTAAGTTCCAAGTTACGTTCTCTATTTTAAAAACTCTCAAAGTAATTCTACCCACAAAGTCATGATAGTGTGGTCGGGTGGTCGCATGGCATTTCAGTGTCTCTAAGGGATCAGAACTCAGCCAACTCGGTTTACCCATCTATGTGGCCAAACGACATAAATATCTAAACCCCTTGCGAATAACCGGGTCTGATTGGCGTCGGTGGTCAGGCCCCCAAAAAACTAGTCAGTTGGATCTCGGCCTGCCGAATACTCTCAGGTTATAAAAAAAAAGTGTCATGATGCATTTGATGTAAAATGATATTACTTAAATATTAATTTTACATACAATTCAAACGAAAGAATAAAAAGTAAAGTGTATGAGAAATGAAAATTCAAAATGTTGAAAAGTGAACATGAGTTTACCAGACTAAAATTCGTATGATTTTTCTATATTAGATATTTGAAAGATTTTTCTAAAGTATGTAAAGAAAGAACTTATGTATGAGTTCATAAGTGCATACCATAAGGAGTATGAATAAGAGGATACACCAAGCTAAACGCAAACGTGCACGGCATTTCTCAGTTCGGTTGGGTCCGAATCTAGGTCGAATTGTGACGCAGTCGGAAATCACTAAGGTTAGCAAACACTAACCCTTAGATCAAAATCAAGCTCTCAAGCAAGAATTCGAATATTAAGCTCTGGAATCCACCAGAAAAGATAAAAGCTTGAAAACCTCTATTGATAAGAAAAGATATGAATGTCCAAAACAGAATACCTAAAACTCTCTTATATAGAGAGAGCCTAAAACATAAAAAGGTAAATCCCTATAAGAAAAAGAAAACATGAAATAAAAGGAAAACTTCTAGATTAGGTTATGTAAATCTAAGAGTCTCCTACATCAGTCTCCTCCACCTCGAAAGAACTCGACCCCGAGTTCTCTTCTGGATAAAGAACACCATCAGCATGGTATTCATAGATGTCAGCCACATTGAACGTATTAGAAATGTTCATGTCTTCTGGAAGTGCCACCACATAAGCATTATCATTTAACTTCCGCAAAATCTTGAATGGACCATATTTGCGAGGCTGTAGCTTGCGATATGTGCCCACGGGGAATCTTTCTTTTCGTAGAAACACCATCACTTCATCTCCTTCTTTGAAAACCTTGAGTCTTCTACGCTTGTCTGCTGCTTCTTTATTCTTTTGGCCAGTTGCTTCTAACTTCGCTCGGACAGCGTCTCTAGTTGCTAGAATATCCTCTGCCATAGCCTCAGCTGAGATACTAACTCCAGGAGCTTTAGGCAACTTAACCAAATCGACCACATGCTTCGGAATAGAACAATAGACCAAAGAAAAAGGTGATTTCCCTGTAGCTGAGTGCACGGCACTGTTGTAAGCAAACTCCACTTGAGGTAAAGCCAGATCCCATTGTTTCGGTTTATCTCCACAAACACTTCGAATCATATTCCCCAAAGTTCTATTCGTCACCTCGGTTTGCCCATCAGTCTGTGGATGAGCTGTAGAACTCCGTTTCAAGCTGGTTCCAAACATTCTCCAAAGTGTAATCCAGAAGTGACTCAGAAACTTGGTATCTCTGTCGGAAATTATTGTCTTAGGAACCCCATGAAGACGTACCACTTCCCGAAAAAATAACTTGGCGATGTTAGAGGCATCTGCAGTCTTCTTGCAGGCGATGAAATGCGACATCTTGGAGAATCTGTCAACGACCACAAACACAGAATCGACGCCTCGCTGTGTACGAGGTAAGCCTAGCACAAAATCCATAGACAAGTCTTGCCAAATATCTTCTGGGATTGGTAATGGCATATAAAGTCCAGTGTTCTGAGATTGTCCTTTAGAAACCTGACAGATATAACACCTTTTAACTATAGCACCCGCATCTCTCCTTAAATGTGGCCAATAAAACCTTGTCTCCAAGCTAGCAATGGTCTTGTCTCTTCCCAAATGACCACTAAGGCCGCCACCATGCAAATCGCGAATCAACTTTTCTCGTAATGACGAGCAAGGAATGCACAGCCTGTCTCCTTTAAAAAGATAACCATCTCGTATGTGGAAATCTGCCGAAGGATGCTTCCCATTACATTTGCCCCATAACTCCTTGAATTCAACATCACATTCGTACAACTCCTTCAAAGACTCGAAACCCACAACCTCTTGTGCTAAGATAGTGAGTAAGGAAGCTCTTCTACTCAAGGCGTCTGCCACCTTGTTAAGAGTCTCAGACTTATGCTGAATAATGAAAGGAAACTTTTGCAGAAAACTTACCCAACGAGCATGCATCTTATTTATCACTTTCTGGCTGTGAAGATACTTTAGAGCTTGGTGGTCTGTAAATAGAACAAACTCTCTCTGAACCAAGTAATGCTCCCATTGTCGAAGAGCTCGAAAAACCGCATAGAACTCTTGATCATATGTGCTCCACTTTTGGCGAGCTTCACTTAACTTTTCACTAAAGAAAGCTATCGGTCGTTTTTCTTGTGATAAGACGGCACCTATTCCCACACCACTAGCGTCACATTCCACTTGAAACACTTTGTCAAAATCGGGTAAGGCTAATACTGGTGCAGTACAAAGCCTCTCTTTAATTAAAGCAAAACTCTCTTCCTGTTCAGAACCCCAATGAAACTTCCCTTTCTTCAAACACTCAGTGATAGGCGCAGTAATGGTACTAAAATCTCTAACAAATCTTCTGTAGAAAGTAGCTAGACCATGAAAGCTGCGTATCTCAGTGACTGACTTAGGAACCGGCCAATCCCTTATGGCACTCACTTTCTCCTGGTCAACCTGAATCCCTTCTTCACCAATAACAAATCCAAGAAATAACAGCTTGTTGGTGCTGAACGTACATTTTTTAAGATTGATGTACAATTGGTTTTCTTGTAAAACCTGCAAAACTTGCTTCAAATGTTCCATATGCTCGTCTTTTGTTTTACTGTATATCAAAATGTCATCAAAATAAACCACCACAAAAGAACCAATGAACGGGCGGAGAACCTGGTTCATTAATCTCATGAAAGTGCTAGGAGCATTTGACAACCCAAAAGGCATCACCATCCATTCGAATAATCCGTCTTTACTCTTAAAAGCAGTTTTCCACTCATCTCCAGGCCTGATTCGAATTTGATGATAACCACTTCGAAGATCTATCTTTGAAAACACCTTAGAACCTGACAACTCATCAAGCATATCTTCCAACCGGGGTATAGGGAATCGATATTTAATGGTTATCTTATTAATGGCTCTACTATCAACACACATCCGCCACTGGTTACCTTTCTTAGGAACTAGCAGAACCGGTACGGCACATGGACTCATGCTCTCACGAATAAATCCTTTTCTTAGCAAATCTTCAATCTGTTCCCTTAAAATCTCATTCTCCTTAGGGCTCATACGGTAATGGGGAAGATTTGGCAGACTGGATCCTGGAATCAAGTCAATATGATGCTGAATATCTCTCGTGGGAGGTAGATCATTAGGAAGTTCTTCCGCAATCAACTCTTTGAAATCATCCAGAATTTCTAACACTTCTCTTGGGGTTGACGTTTCCTCCGTTACTGCACTCAACAACCCTTTAACAACCAAGGGATAGAAACACCTTGCTTCTTGAACATCCCCATCAAGCTCTTTGTCGTCATGTGTCATAACCAAGAAACTTGACTTCTTTTCCTTCGCAGTGTTACAAAAATCCTTAACAGGTGCCATGGCAATTTTATGGTTGCCCCACGTAAACATTATCACATTGTCTCGACCTCGATATGTGATATCGTTATCATACTGCCAAGGTCGTCCAAGAAGAATGTGACAAACATCCATGTCAAGAACGTCACAAGTGATCTCCTCCTTATAATGTTTACCTATAGATATGAGAACTTTGCAAGTCATGCTAACTCGAACTTGTGATCCTCTCTTCACCCAACCAAGACCGTACGGTTTCTCATGACGGGTTGTGGGTAGCTTCAGATAGTCCACCAGCTTTTGAGAAACTAAATTCTCTGAGCTTCCATTATCCACAATCACATTACACACCTTGTTTTGAATAGAACAATGTGTTCTAAACAAATTCTTACGTTGGCCTTCTTCTTTAGATGATAACAAGACTCGTTGTAGCACAAGGTTTATCATCTCTCCAGATTCTTCTTCAGCGAATTCAGCTCCCTCATATTCTTCATTCTCAGCGAAATCCCTTTTATCCTCTTCATCTTCTTCCTCTATTATAGCAACTGTTCTCCGACTTGGACAGACATTTGATTTATGACCATGTCCTTGGCAACGGAAACACTTGTCAATGGAAGGCTTAGCATAAGGATTGTTTTGTCTCTGAGCTGGTGCCTTGTTCTGTTGGGTTGAGTTAGAGCTACTAGCTCCTTTGTTTTCCGGATTGGAGTCTTTATTGGCTACACTCTTTTCTTTCTCACTTGTTGGTTCAAAATTGGTCTGAGACGTGTTTCTTCTAAATGTTGAGAACCCGCGTGATGACTTCTCCATTAACTCAGCTTTTAATGCTAGACTGGAAGCTTCCTGCACGGTCCATACGGTTTGCAAACCCATCTTTCCCTGAAGAGAACCCTTTAACCCACTGATGTACCTAGCCACCTTCTGATTCTCTGTTTCGCCTAACTCATTGCGTTCAGAGAAACGCAAGAATTCAGCTGTGTACTCGGTCACAGTTCTGTTTCCTTGAACACAATCGAGATACATCTTGTAAAGAATTTGTTCGTAATCTTCCGGTAAGAATCGCTCCAGCATTAATTGCTTCATTCGACGCCAAGTCCTAACTGGTCCTCTCCTTTGTCTTTGCCTTTGGACAACGAGTTTATCCCACCACACTGCAGCAGTCTTCTTCAGTTTGACAGCTACCATCTTAACTTGTTTATTCTCAGGAACGCCCATGACATCAAAAAATCGATCAACATCAATTTGCCAATCAAGAAACTCCTCCACTCCCATAGTTCCATAGAACAATGGAATATCGGCTTTTACCCGATAATCATAATTGTTTTGTTGGTTTCTTTCAGCTATTTCTTCTTCTGATTCTTCTTCTGAACTAGAATTATCAACAACAACATCACGATTGTTTCGACCTTGTTGACCCCGAATTGGTCTTCTTTCTCCACCTCTTTGACCGGCGTTATTAACCTGATTGGGATAAGCCACAACCTGATTATTTAACGCAGTTACCAGATTTGATTATTGTGGGAACCGAAATTCGCACTGTCGATTTCCGTTTAAATAAGGAAACTAAGAAAACCCTAGCTTCCCAGGGGACCCGGATATCTGTTAATTACCACACGTCAAGCAATCAGAACACGAGAATAACAACGATAAAGATAAGAAATCGAAAAGAGAGCAAAGTAGATCTTATTCCGAATCTGCGTATGAGCGTTACAACAAGGTATAAGCCTGGGCTCGAGAGCTGTCGGCGAGATTCCTAGTTCTAGCAACCCTAAGACGGCTAAACCTAATTGAGTCGCAGCTCGAAATAACAAAAACGGAAAGTTGCCTAAATTGCTCTAAGTGCTAAGTTTGCTCTGAAAAAGTCCTCCCTTCTGCTCCTCGCCTAGGACTCCTTATATACTAGCTCCAAGGTCGGTTTACGTTTTTACTCTTCTGCCCTTAAGCCGTCATAGCAAAAAATGGAGATATTCCATTTTTCCCGATCTTCACAATTATCTTCAAAACTTCCGTATTTATCCGCGGAAACTTGACATTTATCCTTCCTCGTGGGCCAAGCGTGAACCATGCTGTGGTTCACGGGCTTTTGATTAGGAAAAATCGTAGGATGGGCCTCGAGTCGTGTTTTGGGTCCCTTTGGGCCGTCTTCCGACTCGACACGTTCACTACGAGTTTTCCGCGGTTTCTAATCGAAGTTTTGATCGATGGATTTAGAATAGCGGGAAACATGGACTGAGCTTACCACGGTCTTCGGGAGATAGCATTCGAAGGTTTGACGAGAATGCAAGGACTGGTGTCGCATCGTTGTTCGGAAAGGTTCAATCGCTACACCGCGACCGATCTTTGGCTCGAGCCCGGTCGCTACGTAGCGATCGAGCGGGACGATCGCTCGGTCGCTACGTAGCGACCAAGCTTGGCTCGAGCTCGGTCGCTACGTAGCGACCGAGCGGGACGATCGCTCGGTCGCTACGTAGCGACCGAGCTTGGCTCGAGCTCGGTCGCTACGTAGCGACCGAGCGGGACGATCGCTCGGTCGCTACGTAGCGACCGAGCTTGGCTCGAGCTCGGTCGCTACGTAGCGACCGAGCGGGACGATCGCTCGGTCGCTACGTAGCGACCGAGCTCGGTCGCTACGTAGCGACCGAGCGGGACGATCGCTCGATCGCTACGTAGCGACCGAGCTTGGCTCGGGCTCGGTCGCTACGTAGCGACCGAGCGGGACGATCGCTCGGTCGCTACGTAGCGACCGAGCTTGGCTCGAGCTCGGTCGCTACGTAGCGACCGAACTTGGCTCGGGTTTGGTTTGAATCTCAAAGGATACTTCTTCGTAAAAACCTCGTGTAGGTTATTTTTACGGAAATTACATCCCTTCTTTTACTAACTCTTTCGGAAATGCGATCTCCGAGGATTTTCGGGTGGTAATTCCGTCGTGACCGTTTTTGACCCCAACAGTTAGCCCCCCAGCCCGTTAGGATCATGCATCGTAGGATCCTAGCGCGCGGTTAGGCCTGTTTGGCAAGTTAGGCGTGATGGGTGGAATTAATATCCGAAAGTCCGAGCTTGAATAGTAAATCCTCATGTCTTATAAGAAGAGAGGTAACTTGTTCCATAATTTTTTCACTTTCTTGTTTTTCTCTAAGATCTCTAAAAAACTTTCTATCTTTCTTTCCACCCTTTTCCTTTATTCTCTCAAGAGAAGTGCAAAGATGTCGAGCAAGAAAAAGATTGCGAAAAAAGGGTCTTCGTCCGCGAGCCCTTACGAAGAGCTCATCGTTCCGAAGATGGAGTTCGTGCCTCACTCGGTGCATCCTGCCGAGAACGAGGCATGGTGGGTTGCTCATTATGGCTCGTTGACCCCTCCCAAGGAGAAGCCATTCCCGATCCTGGTCCATCGTGGAGTCGAGGAAGAGGATGCAAGCAGGACTACCGACGAGTTTCTCGCGACGATGCGGTCGTTCTACCACATCTCGGATGCCGTGGAGTTCCGGGTTCCCTGCCGCGGGGAATGTGCTAACAACCCCCCGGAGGGTTACTTTACTTGTTATGAGGCGTTCATAGTGCGTTGTCGCCTCTGGTTCCCCATACCCGAAATTCTCGTCCGAGTGTTGGATCGTTTCGAAGTTGCGATAAGTCAGTTGACACCCCTTGCCATTCAACACCTTATTGGGATCTTGGTCCTAAGCTATGAGCATGGCCTTTCCCTCTCCGTCGATCATTATGAAGCGCTTTTGAGGCTTCAACTTGTCACGGATTCGGATAAGCATAGGTTTGTCCCTCGGAAATTTATGTCGGTGGTTAAGAAGTTCATTTCGAACTTCAACTCGTGGAAGAAGTTCTTTTTCTTTGTTCGTTTGGACGCTGCGTCCGTCGAAGAGAGTTGCATTCCACTGTTCCGAAGGTTGCCGAACAATCGTCCTTTCATCAATCCTCTTGCTCCGTTCCCCGAAGATATCATTTCGGTGAGGGATCTTCTCAGGAATGGTCCCTTCTTCTGGACTTCTTTTACGCCGAAGAGGGTTCGGAAGGCACTGAGATTCGTGCAACCTGGTCCCGCTCTGGATGCGGACACGGGAAGCGACTCCGAACCCGACGACCAGAATCCCGTCGAAGCTCCGACAGCTGTGCCGGAGTCGAGCTCTTGGAAGGGAAAAGATGTCGATCTCGGCGACATAGAGTTTTCGATGGACGACTATATGCTTCCAGGATGGGATCCGAACCTTGCTTACGGCGACGGGAGCGGTTCGAGCGAGGCCCCTATTCCGGATTTCGATGATTTCTTTGCTGAGCTGCCATCGGGTTTCGATGCTCCTCCTCCTACGAAAGAATCGGCGAGGCCGAGAGTCGTTGCGGAAGGATCTCGCATCATCAATGGGGTTAGTTTTTTTTTTTTATTATCCTATGTATGGATTTGTAACACGCCCATCGAATTTGCAGGGCCTGAGCTTGCTGGGCTCGGCCATCGAGGCGGGTCATAGAGAAGCCATGGTCTACCGTTTTAAAGCGGAGAAAGCGGAGCGGGATCTTGCTCGCGTGCAAGGCGAGATGCTGGAGCGAGAGGCACAGCTTACTCGCGATCATGCGCGGGCTGTTCGTAGAGCGGAGAGGAAAGGCAAAAGAGAAATCGTTGAGGTGATGAAGACTCGCGCATCTCAGTTCCAGGTTGAATACGGGAACCTTAAGAATGCCTTTACCTCGGTGGGCGACTTTCGCGAGTGCCGTGGTTCGGTCGGAAGTCTTTGGCGGACGCAAGCCGACGACTATGTGTTTGAAGAGGAGATGAGCTTGATGAAGAGTGGGATGAGTGACCGTGCCCACGCTGAGGCGCTTATCCCTCCGATCGACGAGAGGATTCAAGGGTTCTGGGATTCCATCCCGGTTTCTCCTGATACCGAGGAGGTCCCGATCGATTTTCACGATGGTGGCGAGGAAGTGGATCGTCCTGCGGATGCGTTTGGTTCTTCGTTGTCCGGGGACTTTGACTTTGGAGTATGAGGGGTGGATCAGTTATCCTTGTTTTCGGCCGAATGTGGCCCTTTGAATTTGGATTTCGTTTAGGCCAAGATGGCCGTATTTGTATTTCCGGGACTGGCCGTTGGTGGCTTTGAATCCCTTGCCGCTTTACGCGGTTTATTTATATGATAAATGTTTTGTTTCGAGTTTTTCCTGAGTAGGGTTGAAGTAAATACGAGTTGTCGTCTCGTATGTAGTTCTAATTAGACGTTCAATCTGTTGGTTCGTTCGTGATTTTCGTAAAAATTTATCTGTCTTTACGATTTTCGAGAACATTGAGATACGAACGGAGAGGCATGGTTTATGATCTCGTATCTTTTAGATATCATGCCTTGAGATGTTTGAGACCAGAGCGTTGGGTTTAGGGCAAGACCTAGGTTTACTTTCGGTTAAGGTTTGTGCGGTGACTAGCCGGCTATCGTTTTTCCTGTTGCGATTTCTTCCTGACTCGCACCGGTTTAAAGTCCGCGATATGTTCTCGGCTTATATGACTTGTATGGTACGAATCGAGCATCTTCTCAGAATCAACTGGAAGTGCTAAACCAAAATTTCGGATTTTTGTTGTAGCGCGCTTTTGTCCTTGTGCTGGACGTTTTTAAAGATCAAAAGAGTGATCGGATTGCGTTTGTTTAAGACGGCTGGCGTGTTCGTCGGGGCCAATCGACGAACGGGGTGTAAGGTTTTTGGTGGTCGCGTTTGGACAATTTGTTTAGCATTGTCCTCGAATTTTAACTTTTTGCGACGTCTCGCAGTTATTTTCGAGGATTATGCGTGTTTTTGCGTGTTTGAGAGGTGATACGTTTTTTGGGCCGGATGAGGCCGCAGACGAGTGTAAACTGAAGCGTAGGCGTTTTCGATAAAAAGACAGTGTATATTATAAAAAATTTTATGTTTCTAAAAACTCGATTACAATAATGGCGATTGTGGGAGTATATGAGTATACGCACCCACTCCCCCCCTTTTTAGAGAGGGGGATAGCTGAACTCGTCTTTTGACAAGCTGCCTACGTACCCCTTTCGAGGATCAAGCCATCTCGTAGTTCTGTTTCATGCCGCGAGTGTTCTTACTCGGCGGTTGGTGTCGCGATGTCCGCCTTGACCGTGTCGATCGTGGCTGGGTCGACGCTATTTTCCGGATGTTCCGGTTGAGTTGTCGCGTGGGCTTCGGATTTATGTCGAGCTTCGACGTCCGATGCGTTTGCGTTGACAGATGATTTTACTTCGTCGTGGTGCGGGGCGCTTTTGGCCGAAGATCGATCTATCTTCGCGCGTTTGCCGTTTGCAGAAGCCGTGATTTGCCTTAACTTATGCTCCGCGAGAAAGCATAGTCGCGACTGTTTTTGGCATCCCCAGATGGCCGCGACTCCGTTCGGCGTTGGGAACTTGAGACCCAGGTGGTAAGTTGACGGAACTGCCTGCATGGCGTTGAGCCATGGGGTTCCCATGATCACGTTGTAGATAGCGGGATGGTCGACTACCGCGAATTCGACGATTTTCGTGATCTCCTTGGCCATGACTGGCAATTGGATCGACCCGAGAGTCATCGACACTTCGCCTGAAAAACCCGTGAGTGGTTTTGGCGTTGGAATTACTTCTCCGAGTTCGATACTCATCCGCTTGAGAGTGTCGCGGAAGATTACGTTGACCGTGCTTCCCGTATCGACGAGTACCCTTCCGACTTCTAAATCTCGTATGACGAGATCTATGACGAGCGGGTCGCAGTGAGGTTGGTCGATACCGCCGGCTTCTTCCTCTGTGAAGGTGATCGAGCAACTTTGGCCGTCTCGAGGAGGAGACCATGTAGGCCAATTTGCGCTTGATTCTGCCTTCCGTTGGTAAGCCTTGATGGCCGACACGGTATCGCCGCAGTATTGAGATCCTCCGATGATCATATTGACTCTGCGACGATTGTTATCGTTCCCTTTGTCATCCGGCCTCCTACCGCGTTTATCCCCAGGTTGGTTTCGTTGAGGGGATTTTTCAGCGGGCGGATTTCTGTCCGATTTTGGGGGCCGATCAGAATCGAGGATGAGATCCTTGACGCTAGTTACCTCCGAAAGCTCTCCAGCGAGTAGCTTCGCGGCTAGTCTTGCTCCCAAGACTTTGCAATTGGTCGTGGAGTGTCCTCGGGATTGGTGGAACTCGCAGAAGGTGTTCTCGTCGTACCCTTGATTGCGAGTCCATGTGTTGCCCGTGGTCCGGCCTTGATCCGAATTGATCGCATAGTTATGCGCCCCTTGGAGATCTTCCCCCTCGTGATGGACGTACTTGTCGTTACGAGAGTTCTTCTTTTTCCCCTTCGGATCCGCGTCTTTCGAGGATGGTCTTGCCGGCTTATGTTTTTGCGATAAGACTTTAGTTTCTTCCTCGACTATGATGTAGTCCGTTGCTTTGTGGAGGGCGTCCTGGATCGTTCGCGGTTTGTCGAGAGTTATCCATTTTCTGAATTTCGACTTGTACCAGAGCGTCTTTCTCAGCGCGTCGATGGCCACTTTGTCGCTTATCCCGCTGACCCTGGACATTATCAGCTTGAACCGACTGATAAACTCGCGGAGGGGTTCGTCTTCCCTCTGGGAGAGACTCCAGAGGTCAACATCGGAGGTTTCCCTGTCTATGAATACAGAGTACTGTTTGAGGAATTCCGATGCGAGCTGTCGAAAACTCCCGATGGTGTTGCGACGAAGGCGTGCGAACCATTCGAGCGCTGCTCCTTCAAGATTTTCGACAAACAAGCGGCAATAGCCGGCATCCTTTTCGCCGTCCTTCAGTCTTGCTCTTCCCATCGCGATGTGGAAAGCCTGAAGGTGCGCTTTCGGATCGGCCGTACCATCGTACTTTGGTACTTTGATTTTTCCCGGATCGGACACCCTCATGTCCGAAATGCGGCTGGTAAAGGGGGTCTTTCGAGCTCCTTCCAGCAGTCGATCGATCTCGGGGGCAGCACTAGTAGCATGATGGATTTGAGACTTTACGGCTCTCACTTCTGCCGCAGTCTTAGTGATGTAGTCGCGAAGATCGCGGATATCCGATGTCTCGTCAGTGGATTTCCGAGCCTGTCGGCGTTTACTGCGAGTGAGCTCGGTTTGCCTTTCGGCCAGCTCCTCTTGTTCGTTCCAATAGGCGACTTCTTCTTCTTCCGTCATTGGTTTTTCGAACGGGGAGCCTTCCCGAGCGGATCGGCTTCTAGTCCTTCTTGGATGTCTGTCGACATCCTCGTCGGTGTCGTTGGAGACATCGCTAGGATCCAGGTCAATGTGTTCGGCTTCGTTATCCTCCGAGTCCTTTGCAAGGGGCGGAAGGCTTTCAGAGTTCCCCTTTTCGATGGGAGATTTCTCGCTGGGGTTTTGACCGGAAGGTCGTTCCCGCGCGACTCCTGCTCTATCGAGTGGGGTGGCGAAGTCGAGCCTCTTCCCGCGGATTTTGGTGGTTCCGCGGGGACGGATAGCTTGGGTCCTTGCCGTTAAGGTTTCAACCTGTTTGGTCAAGGTATTCACGAGCTTATCCTGTTCTTCCGACCTTTTTTCATAGGTGGCGAACATCTTTTTAAACTCCTCGAGCGTCGCGGCGTTGGCTTGCGCGTTGGCCGCAGATACGTCCGCTACCGGAGTGTGGAGATCGGTGCCGCTGCCTCCGTTAAGGGGAGTTTGCACGTTATCCGCGTCGTTGGTTGACATGTCTGACTGTGTGTGGCTTTTGCGGGTTAGATTGATCCGTAAGGCCCCCTCCTTCTAGCGCCAAACTGTGGGAACCGAAATTCGCACTGTCGATTTCCGTTTAAATAAGGAAACTAAGAAAACCCTAGCTTCCCAGAGGACCCGGATATCTGTTAATTACCACACGTCAAGCAATCAGAACACGAGAATAACAACGATAAAATAAGAAATCGAAAAGAGAGCAAAGTAGATCTTATTCCGAATCTGCGTATGAGCGTTACAACAAGGTATAAGCCTGGGCTCGAGAGCTGTCGGCGAGATTCCTAGTTCTAGCAACCCTAAGACGGCTAAACCTAATTGAGTCGCAGCTCGAAATAACAAAAACGGAAAGTTGCCTAAATTGCTCTAAGTGCTAAGTTTGCTCTGAAAAAGTCCTCCCTTCTGCTCCTCGCCTAGGACTCCTTATATACTAGCTCCAAGGTCGGTTTACGTTTTACTCTTCTGCCCTTAAGCCGTCATAGCAAAAAATGGAGATATTCCATTTTTCCCGATCTTCACAATTATCTTCAAAACTTCCGTATTTATCCGCGGAAACTTGACATTTATCCTTCCTCGTGGGCCAAGCGTGAACCATGCTGTGGTTCACGGGCTTTTGATTAGGAAAAATCGTAGGATGGGCCTCGAGTCGTGTTTTAGGTCCCTTTGGGCCGTCTTCCGACTCGACACGTTTACTACGAGTTTTCCGCGGTTTCTAATCGAAGTTTTGATCGATGGATTTAGAATAGCGGGAAACATGGACTGAGCTTGCCACGGTCTTCGGGAGATAGCATTCGAAGGTTTGACGAGAATGCAAGGACTGGTGTCGTATCGTTGTTCGGAAAGGTTCAATCGCTACACCGCGACCGATCTTTGGCTCGAGCCCGGTCGCTACGTAGCGATCGAGCGGGACGATCGCTCGGTCGCTACGTAGCGACCGAGCTTGGCTCGAGCTCGGTCGCTACGTAGCGACCGAGCGGGACGATCGCTCGGTCGCTACGTAGCGACCGAGCGGGACGATCGCTCGGTCGCTACGTAGCGACCGAGCTTGGCTCGAGCTCGGTCGCTACGTAGCGACCGAGCGGGACGATCGCTCGGTCGCTACGTAGCGACCGAGCTTGGCTTGAGCTCGGTCGCTACGTAGCGACCGAGCGGGACGATCGCTCGGTCGCTACGTAGCGACCGAGCGGGACGATCGCTCGGTCGCTACGTAGCGACCGAGCGGGACGATCGCTCGGTCGCTACGTAGCGACCGAGCTTGGCTCGAGCTCGGTCGCTACGTAGCGACCGAGCGGGACGATCGCTCGATCGCTACGTAGCGACCGAGCTTGGCTCGGCTCGGTCGCTACGTAGCGACCGAGCGGGACGATCGCTCGGTCGCTATGTAGCGACCGAGCTTGGCTCGAGCTCGGTCGCTACGTAGCGACCGAGCGGGACGATCGCTCGGTCGCTACGTAGCGACCGAGCTTGGCTCGAGCTCGGTCGCTACGTAGCGACCGAGCGGGACGATCGCTCGGTCGCTACGTAGCGACCGAGCTTGGCTCGAGCTCGGTCGCTACGTAGCGACCGAGCGGGACGATCGCTCGGTCGCTACGTAGCGACCGAGCTTGGCTCGGGCTCGGTCGCTACGTAGCGACCGAGCGGGACGATCGCTCGGTCGCTACGTAGCGACCGAGCTTGGCTCGAGCTCGGTCGCTACGTAGCGACCGAACTTGGCTCGGGTTTGGTTTGAATCTCAAAGGATACTTCTTCGTAAAAACCTCGTGTAGGTTATTTTTACGGAAATTACATCCCTTCTTTTACTAACTCTTTCGGAAATGCGATCTCCGAGGATTTTCGGGTGGTAATTCCGTCGTGACCGTTTTTGACCCCAACAATTATTTAACGCAGTTACCAGATTTGCCAATTGAGAGGTTTGTGGTTGCCTCCCTTAAACCTTCTGCGAAACCCTCGAAGTCGGCTTTGGTTACTGGTTGATCACCCATGGCTGATCAAGCTTCGAAAAGAGAAGGAGAAGACCTTGCTCTGATACCACTTGACGCAGTCGGAAATCATTAAGGTTAGCAAACACTAACCCTTAGATCAAAATCAAGCTCTCAAGCAAGAACTCGAATATTAAGCTCTGGAATCCACCAGAAAAGATAAAAGCTTGAAAACTTCTATTGATAAGAAAAGATATGAATGTCCAAAACAGAATACCTAAAACTCTCTTATATAGAGAGAGCCTAAAACATAAAAAAGTAAATCCCTATAAGAAAAATAAAACATGAAATAAAAGGAAAACTTCTAGATTTGGTTATGTAAATCTAAGAGTCTCCTACGTCAAATTGTGAACATATGTTAAACAGAACAAGTCAAGTATATTGTCAAACTTATATAATTTCTTCGTTAAATGTATAGAAATCAAACTATGAATCAACAAACAACCTCGAAACTGCCATTTTTCGGACTGTCAATTTAATCTGCCAATGACAACTATATTGGATTATTTATCTTCAGACTATAATTGTGGTTGCATGTGAAATGACTTGAATTTGAACATCCCCGAATGTAAGAAACCCAATCTTATCATTTTTTTTTTTGAACTTTTTCTAACCCAATCTTATCATAAAACCTGCTTGTGTATCATGTCCTCTTATCTCCATACAGAATTCTGAATGATTGAAGCAACACAACAAATGCTCCTACTCCCAGCAACATATTAAACTTGACCACGAGAGTTTTGTTTTGAACAAATCTGATGCATAAATTTGAATATAAAATGAATCTGAATGATCTGCTCCTTTTTAAACTCTTTATAGTTACCGGTAGACAGCTTAGTATTAACTAGTAGTTATCTCTTTGCAAATTCAAGTTTACCTAAGATAGACTATAAGTAATTAAGTATGATTGTCTTTGATATCATTTTTAAAATCGATATCAACTAACGTCGTCCTACGATTACTCATTCTAACCCACTTGTTCCTTTTCTCAACACTAAACATGATGGTTGTCTTACGCCGTTCTGACTTTGATAAATGCTATCAACTCATTAATAGTCAAATTCGATTTTTCTGCTTGATTAATAATTGCATAAGCAAAGTAGAATTTTTATAATAGTTTTTAGCATATTTAAAGTATGTATGTATTAAAACTAGTATTGTTATGTATCACCATCCGAATTCAAACCCATCAAAGACCACACTTCAAACCCATCAAAGACCACACTTAAATTATTTTATTCCGTTCAATTTGGTTTCGCAATAACTTTTGTTACGTATTAATTGCGATTTGAACTTTCCACGTCTATTGTCAACAAACGGGATTCTTTACACGTCTTCTTCCCTTCTCCTACCTTCTTGAAGTAAAGCACCACTTGATTCAAACCACTTTTTCTCTCTAATCTTGCACCATGTTCCGACTCAGAGCTCCCGGCAAGAAACCCATTACCATCACCACTTCAACCTCCGCCTCCAATTTCCTTTACTGGTCACCGGAATCCTCCCCCACCGCCGTATCCTCTCCCACCGCTATGGATCCGGTCATTTGGTCCAATCTACCTAACCACATCCTCGACCACATCCTCTCTTTCCTCCCTTTCAAAACCCTCGTCTCTCTCCGATCAACATCCAAGCATCTCCGGTCTCTGATCCTCTCTCCAACTTTCCTCTCCGACCATTCCTTCTCCCTCCCTTCTTTCCTCCTCCTCTCTCACCCTCAGGCTTTTCAATCCTTCCCGCTCTTCGACCCTAACCTCATCTCCTGGCGCACGTTACCACTCCCCCGCTCCCTCTCGCTAACCTGCGCCTCCTCCCTCCTCTCTTCTTCCCACGGCCTCCTCTGCTTCTCCGTCTCCCCTTCCTCTGCTTCTTCTCTCTCCGTCTTCAACCCCTTGACCAGATCCTCCAGATCTATCAAATTCCCGTTTTACCCTTTCCCCTTTGAGCTTCTCTCCCTCGTCGCTTTCCCCGACAGCTACCGGATCTTCACCATCTCCTCCTCCGCCTCGAGGTCCGTTTGTCTCTACGATTCCGGCGACCGCTCGTGGAGAATACTCGGCGGCGTTGACCAAGTGTTACCCCGTGGGTTTAATCAAGATGGAGTCTTTTACAATGGGTCACTCTACTTCGTCAGATCCGAGCCTTTTCTCCTCGTGAGCGTCAATCTCGACGACGGAAAATGGACAACCGCCGCCGGAGACGGAGTCTTCCCGGCGGAGGATGAGATCACGTTTGCTAGATTAGTTACTGATCCCGAGAAGAAGATTCTTTACATGGTGGGAGGCATAGGAAGCAACGGGATATGCAGGAGCATCAAGATTTATGAATTTAAAAGAGAGACAGAGAGTTGGATCGAAGCTGAAACGCTCCCGGACATTGTTTGCCGGAAGTTTACTTCGGTTTGTTACCACAACTACGAGCATGTGTACTGTCTTTGGCACAAGGAGATGATCTGCGTCTGTTGCTATAATTGGCCTGAGATTCTCTTCTTTCATGTTGGGAGAAGGACATGGCATTGGGTTCCCAAGTGTCCTTCGTTGCCGGAGAAATGGAGCTGTGGGTTTCGCTGGTTCTCTCTCGTCCCGAGCTTGTCTGCTTCCGTTTAATTATATTGGTCTTCGATCGTTTGTCAGTATTTGTTGTATTGTCTATACTTCGAATCTCCTTAATTGTCTGCCTTGCAATCTCTGGTTTCTCTTTGTTTTCATCATCATTGATCCAATGTGCATTTAAAAAATAAAACCTCATTCATTCTGTTTTTTTTTTTCTTCTCAAATATAGAATTTAGAATAAAATCTTCTCTAACTTTATATTATTTTTATCCATAGTGGACTAAAAATTAAATTACTTCAAAAATGGTATAATAATTTTATTTTTACTTATGACTCCATCTTTTACTTTACAATAGAATATAGAGAAAAATACTAGGATAGCACCAAACCAAGTTTTTGTTCACAAAGTAGCACTTAAGGCTCAAAGTCACAAAAATAGGTTTTATTAAAGAGCTAAATATACACTTATATCCCTTGGGTTAATTAATCCAAACTTTAGGGTTTAGAGTTAAGGGGTGAGGTTTTGGAATTAGGGTTTAAAATTTTATAAAAAATAAATACTAAAATAAAAAATAAAATTTTTAAAAACAGTTTCAAAAAGTATTTTTAAATTATAAAAAGAAAATTTGAAAAAAAAATTAAAAAAAAATCGAATCTGAAAACATATAATCTGAAACTATAAAAAAAATTTCTTTTTTTCATTTTTTTTTGTTTTTATTTTATTTATTTTTATTTGTTTATTTAATTTTAAACCAATGGTATTTTACCCTTTAATGAATGTCATTTTTGTGACTTTCTCCTTCTAGTGCTATTTTTGAGATATAAACTTCAAAAAGTGCTATTATTGACAATTGCCCTAGAATATATTAGAGTGAGACTTATTTCTATTTTTGTATGCTGACAAAAAGACACAGTTTTATATAAATATTTTAGTTGAACTTATTCATTTGATTATTATTTTTAAAGTAGTTCAACAACTATAATAGAATAGGTGGCAACTAGATATCCAAAAAGTTCAGTAAATGTATTTTTGCTTGTTTGCTCCAAAAAATGTATTTTTACTTGCTAATCATGGTTATGAATGGTAAACATGCAGAACAATTGCAGTGTATTACAAAAATTAAATTTAACAAAAATTTATAAATACATAATTATATGTATAAATTCTGTTATTGTTAATTTGTGATGCTGTTTACTACAATTTGAAACATAAATTCTCTAAATGTCTCATTTGAGATACAACTCTCATTTTTCTCATGTTTTTTACAATTTTTAATTTGAAAGTTCTACATATATACTAGGCATAGGTATTCAAGTCTCCGGGCCAGGTTCGCATTAGTTCATTTCTGATCCGGATCTTGTGGGTATTATAAATTTAGATCCAATTATATATTTAGAAATTTACGGGTTGGATCAGTTTTTATCAGATTCGGGTCAGTTTAGTTCTATAATTAAAATACTTATAGTTTTTTACTATATATCAGGTTCGGGTCGGTTTGTGTATTTAAGACCCGAAAAAACCTCAAGCGGTCGAACTGGACTTGAAAACCCGAAAAATAATCGAAATCCAAAAAATACCTAAAAATATTCTAATAATTGAAAATAATTGAAATTTTACCTAAAGGCCAAAAATACTTAAATTTTTATCTGAATATCTGAATTATATTTATGAAAAGTCTAAATTTTACTTGAAACAAAAAACTATATCCATAGACCCCAATAAGAAACTTTAAAAATATCTATAATACCAAAAGTATATTGAAACACTCAAATATACCTAATAGGATTAGTTCCGGTTCATATTTACAGATCTAGGTAAAATGTCTATGCCTAGTAAATATTGTCACATAAACTGTTCTTAGATTTTATGTGTTTTATTGCTGAGACATGGTACGAATTTACTAATTTAGGATTTAATATGTTAATTTTTATAGTTTTATGTCAATTAAATCATTTATATAGTTATATTTTAGTTAGTCGTCTAAAAAATCTATGTATAATGTTTATCATTGTAATAATTTATTTTTGTTAATATGTGGAATGGTTATTATATGTTGGTATTTTGAATCATGTTATAGTTAAGAGTATCTGATAGATGTATTAGCCATGTCGGATTTTGGATCTTTTGTACAAGTCGCTTCGCGAAGTTCACTATCAAAAAGCAGGTCAATATAAGGTAGGGATATCAGCTTCTAGAAAGAAAAAGCATGTCCACGGTCAGTGTCCTGCGAACATGTTCAGGGACCTACTTCGTTTGGATACGCAATTTAGTTTTATAGTGAACAAAAAGAAAAAAAACAATTAATTTTTCTCTTTTTAATAAAATATAACCACTAATATGTTGACCGCATTGAATTCATTCGATGCAAAATTATCCAAAAGAGCTTTTAATGATATACTTCCTCTGTATTCCTCTGTATCAAAATAAGTGGATTGTAAGGTTTTTTGCACACCGATTAAGAAATTACAAACTTTTATATAATTTTTCTTGTTGGTCTAAAAACAACAATAAATACATACTTATAATTCAACCAATAGAAAATCATACTGCAGAATACAAATAGTTAAATCATAAAATTACATTTACTTTTTACATTGAAACTCGAAAACATCACTTAAAATGAAACAAAAGAATTCTCTTAAAACATCATTTAAAGTGATACGAAGGGAGTAGTTACTCATTTGCCAATTTCTAAAACTCCCAACTCAGCCGATCAACAGGCGAATATACGTGACATGCTAGACCACCGATGCGAATTGACGCTAATCAGTTGATAAATCTGAATTTTGAAAAAAAAACATTTTTTGTTTGAATTTAAGCTAGAAAAGATGTTCTTTTGTCGGATCTATTGAAATTTAAGTAAACTGAATAAAAATAGATGAAAAAGTGATAATTATGGAAGAAAAATAGAGGAAATCCAGTTTGAAAACAGAAAGTTACAGTTTTTAAGAGAAGGAAGATAATTGCAAAATTACTTTAATGCACTTCAATTAAAAGAAAAGAAAAATTACTTAAAAAAAGCTCTCTCCAGAATACAAACTCGCGGTCAAAAGACTATTAAAACCTTCAGGTCAAAAGACTATTAAAACCTCCAGAAACCAACTGAGCTACTACGTTCTATAGTAATTCCAAAGAAAAGTTAGATTTTATATAGATACGAATATGCAAAAATCTTAGAAACTAATCCTTGATTAATCCATGCTTAAATTCCAATTTTTCATTAATTCTCTAAATCCATGTCTACCCTCCGACTTGCGTTGGGCGTAATTTCAAACATGGCACATTTTAGATTCCATGTATCTAAGAGCATATCAAATGGGAGTTCTAACCACAAGGTTCTTAATATATACACTAGTATTTAATTAAGAATTTCTTAAAATTATGGAAAATCCAACCAAAATTATCTAAAGTATTCGAACTTTTCTAACACTATTCATTTTTATTTAATTATATTATCAAAACTATAAAAACTCCACCAATGGAATTGCATACATATTTTGTGTGTATACAAAAAACACGAATAGCAAATATATTGAATAGTGGAAGCCCAATTGGTCCAATGGTTTGACCTAAAGATTTATTAATGTTTTTCATAGTTTGTAATTTCATAATTAACCCATGTAAAAAAGCAAATATATAACGAATATTTTTGTAACAGAAATCTTTCACAAAATAAGCAAACATGTAAAGATAAATATGAAACAGTATAGAGAAAATATATAAACAGTTAAATTATTTAGATAAATATGTATGTAATGACTCATTACACTCATGAACTAATGTATTGTATGTATATATATATATATAAAAGAAAATAAAATTGAAATCTACAGGCATTTTTATTGGTTAATTCTTAGATGAATATCGTACTAAAAATAATAGAAATTAAAAAAAAAAACAGATGTGAGAGTTAACAAAATAATATATGTAGAATTCTGACCATCTTCACAGAGTATTTTTGTATGCTCATGCTTTTTTGTGATGTGGTACAGTGAACTGAGTAATCAAAGAACATAGTTTGGATACAACACGAAAGCAACAGCAAATCAAGTGGTCGTGCATTGATTAAAACTACAAGATAGTGGAGTGAAAAGAGTGACAAGGTTTCTGAAAAGAAGACATGTGATCTTAATCATGTCCAGCCATGAACGCATAGCAGAGAAGAGGACAATAGAGTTCAAAATTAACTGATGAGACTTGAGAGTCTACGAGTCTGTCCAAATTGAAGAGTTTCAAGCATTTTTATAGCTTCGTTGGCAAGGGACGAGCCTGCGCTCAAACTAATAGAGGAGCCTTGGGAGTCATGGGCTTCACCCTTTCCATAGATAGACCACTCAAAACCTCCAATTTTTAGAGCTTGAAACCACATTCCATTCACCGAATCAGTCGGAAGGATTTTAAATTTTTAACATGAACAATTGGGGACCTTACAGCTACAAACTCAGGCGACAAAGCCCTGCTTTATGAAGTCTGAAATTAAGCTTCATAGTGAGGTTAATGAAACTCACAGAGCCTGCAACATCCTCAAACTGACGTAAAAAGAGCTTCAAAGAGAGCACAACATTCTCATTCCAGAGTAAAAGGAGACTCTTATTGAGATAATTAAAACCTAACAAAAGGCAAGGTTCCAATATAAGTGATTTACTCCAATAGACTAAGGAACCCAAACCTTGTGAACGCTTGATGAAAGAAGCGAAGGGTCCAGCAAAAGGTAACAATGGGTTCTCCCCGAGAATATGACACGATTGAAAACTGCACAAAGCAGTATATTGTCTGGATCGGGAACCAGACTCGTCGTGGCTGAAAACCGAGCAAGCACCATCGTAGCCATGGCAGAAAGAAAGAGGAGAAAGGAAGAAGAAGATTCTCGTTGGTGGACGTGAGGTCACACCGACGGAGGAGACAGTAACGACGAAAGAAGATTCTCACTCACATGTTCTCTAAAACTCAAGAATCGAATATGATCAAGTATAAAGAATAACTCTCTTTACTAATGCTTAAGAAAATAATTCAAAACTTAAACTCTAAACTGCAATGGTTAGCTTGAGTAATCTCTGAAACATCCAAGAAAAGTTATAGGTTTCTCATTTAGAGACCAAAGATGAGCATGATTTAGGTATGTATGCCTCCTCATAAGCGATCCAAATAGATCCAGCTCTAAAAAAGAGCATCCAAATAAGCTTTACAGCATATTTTCACTCTAAACCTCAATGTTACGGATCCCTAATTCTCTCCTTGGTGTCGGGGCAGAGAGATCCAACCAAGCGACTTATGCACCAGAATGATTTCCAATCACCTTCTTTGAGAGGAAGAAGGAGGTACAAACAGAGTTTATGACAGATTTGTCGATTGTACCTGAGATATAATATTTTTATAGATTCATGCTAATTTCCCTTTTTTAAAAAAATATCTAGATATTCAAAGAGTATCTTCAACTGGAGATCTCTTATCAAAACACTAGTGTAGTAACAATATTTTTTGAAAAAATAAGAACACAAAAAAAGCCCAAAGCATTCTCAAACAAATTTCATCAAAAGCATATATAAGTACGTATTGTAAATGGAACAAGAGACAATAATAATCGAAGAATAATAGGTTGAACGAAGTAAGCAGTGAAGCAAAACAAGAATAAAAACAACAAACACATACATTTAGTAGTCGGAGTCTTTTACAGACAGAGTTGCTAAAGAAGACAAACACCAAGACAAATCTCCCAATACAGGACATATAATGGTGTATGATTTCACAGAACAAACCCACCACAAAACACTCACCTAAAAAACCCAACGACGATTAAGTCAAAGATACAAACCAATGGCATAAGAAAACCTGAAGCAAATACATTCTTAATTCTTTCTCCCCTCTAGAGATTGAGACTCTCCAGAATTTTATTCCCATACATGTTGCACCTCATCAATCGTTTATTACGATTAATATGCATCATCAAGAGCATGCGCAACTCCTCCTGCATACACCAAACAAGATTTGCATGATCTCCAACATAAATCTCTACGCAGAAATATACCACAGTACTAATCAAAGTACGTCTTGATATTCATTACCTTACATACAAACCATGCCGTTTGAATGACATAGTTTCCAAACGGATCAAGAAGAAGTGTATCAATATCTTTAAGCAAGTCGTATACGATGAAGCTAGGGTCGATATACTCGATTTTCAAGAACTTTTGCACAACATGGCTTGCAAATTTGTTACGGGCGAGGAACGCGTAGTTCCCTAGCAGCTGTTTTAGGAGCAAAACTGTTACATTTGTATCACCGAGCTCCAGTAGATACTGCACCACGTAGTTTCTGAAGGAGAACATATAGTACTTGTAAGTAACCAAATTAGGATATGAGAACATAAGAATATGATTGTATGTATGATCATTCATCTCATGTTTACCCGTAGGAGTTAGCGCAGAGTCTCAACGCGTTCGCGATTATCTCCTGAATCAATCTTTGCTTTACCACGTTACAACCAGTTTGAAGACATTGTTGAAGCATGCGGCAGCCATATTCATCAGTTGCTATCTGCAAACAGTTCTGAGCGATAACTGCAAGAAGCTCCTGTAAAGAACAAAAGACAAAACGCAGGGGAGTGTCATATTCCAAGACCAAACCTGTTTGGAAAATACGATTGCTAATTTTACTTGTACCACAAGTAAGAAAGTTAGCTAGGTTAGAACTGCTACAGAACATACTATACAGATATTGTAGAATATATTTTTGGTCATGACTTCATAACTGAAGAAAACAGACAGTACTGCAAAAATAACTGGTCCATCTAACTATTGTAACTACTTTGAGTTGGTACAGTATATTTCTTTAACTATATATATATATATATATATATATATTTTTTTTTGTGTTATAAGGAAGTGATTTCAAGTTTGAGAAAGACAAAGATGAAAATTGACTCCAAAGAACCAACCATATCATAAAAGAATATATCAAGAACTGAGTACTGTGGATAAGAGAGATGCGTACCCTAGTGTGCGAGGGAGGAAACTGCTTGAAGCATTGGAGAATCACAACTGCATTGCTGCTCCTTGTCAATACAAGTGCTCCCCAGCTGACAACTCGCACTATATGCAAAATTTGTTCCTCATTTTGAAGACACCTCAACAGCGCCTTCACCGAAAGGGCTCTGAAAATGCCAAAACAAAGAAAAAATCCAAACTAAACACACATAAACTAAGCGTAATGCTTAAGTCAGCTCAACAAAGGTTGATAAGAGGTGCGTACCCGACAGGATCAGTACAAATTTTAACAAATAGAAACTGTTGCTGAGTGATGACATCAACAATCTGAGAGATCTGTTCAGAGGTGCACCTCTCCATAAGCTTCCTGAGAACGTGATGGCCGTAAGGGTCAACCATCAAGTCACAGACGTGAAAGATAACACCCTCGAAAACCACATCGATGGTCTCCTTGGAACCCTCGGAGATCTTCCTCTGCAACTCAGCACTGGAACTCTGATCTTTAGCAAGCGAAGCAATCGATCTCGTTCTAGGGTTCCCGAAATACAGAGACTGATCATGGTTGTTCAAGAACCCTTGGTTGCTCCTCCAAGAACTATCGTTCCTTACATAACCTAGTCCATTGTTGGAACCCCACTGACGACCTCTTGACAAAGAAGGAACGTCTTGCGAGTATCCGTTTCGGAAAACACCACTGTTAGTGTTAGGATTCCTATAAATACTATCCCATCTCCCTGCATAAGCATTATAGCCAGGGGCGCCATTGATCTCTTGGTATTGTAGTGACGACGACGAAGACGATCCATTGGTCCAACGGTTTTCAAGAAACGGAGGAACACTTGAATCGGCAAAGGAGAGCGAACCGAAGGAGGATTCTAGGGTTTGCAGATCAGCACCACTGGGGAATCTAGATAGCCGTTCATCTAGAAATCTGCGAGAGTAATTGGGTTGAGGCTGAGAAGGTTGCAACTGAGTGGCACCTAGTTGATTCGCTGCCGGAGTTGGATTCTGCCCTTCTTCATGGCTTTCGCTGCTGTTTTCCCTGTTGATGCCAGAGGAGTCCATGACTATGGAAAAGCTGAATTACCAGAAAACAAAAAAAAGAAAGAGAATATATATATCTTGATGGAAAGATAATCTGAGATCTTAGATATTAATGGAAAAATACTGATTAAGGTAAATAAGAGAGAGATTTATTTGAAGAATGAACAACTAAAGAAAAGAAAATCTAAGAGATTGAACCAATACGTTTGAATTCTGTAGATTCTTTTTTACTCTTTCCCCCTCTCTCTCGCTCTCTGGCTTTTTATCTCTCTAGTCTTTAGTTTTGAGTTTTTGCCACGCAGATTAAATAATCACAGAAAATATTGAAGTTCTTATTGAGTTATGGGTTAAGACGGATTGTTATGATATTTTTTTGTTGATACATACACAATCTACCTTGAAATATGAAAAAAAAAATATTTAATTTAGATTATGATAGACGTAATAGAATAATATATACTTGTGTATTTATGTATATCGGTAGGTTTTACCAAAGTAGTTTAGGTTTTGGTAAAAGGATATTCTCGGTACATTTAAGTTTTTTTATCTCGTACTAAACCAAAAGAGAAGAGAATCTGCAAGCTTTCCTCCTCTCCTACTCAAGAAACTGCAGTTACTTCGAATAGTCTTCTAAAATTAATTCGAATATCATACGAATATAAGATATTTGATTTGGGTCTGATTCATGTATAGATTAATACTTGCAAAAATTAGTCCACTGGCGAAGAAGCATCACCAACCCGGCAAAATCCACCGCCGGCAGCATCTTCAAGCGCGGAAGGAGAAATAGACAAAGAAGCGGACGAGTGAAAAAGACACAACGTCCGTGAATGCACAAACAAGACATGAGAAGGAGATGGAAACAGACACGACGTCTCATCTTCTTCAGTTCGAGTCTTTGAAAGATAACGCAATTCTTGATCCTCAGATCCTGTATCCAAAAATGAATTTAGTCCATAGATGAGAGGTCTTATATCCATTGCCAAACTTCTGATTCATCTGCATAGAGTTATGCATCTTTAGTTACTCGTTTGCATTCAAAATAACTCATTCTCTTCTAAAGCATTATAAAACTTGAAAAGAGGACAAAAGGACTTTAAAGTACATGCTTTGATTCAATAAAAAAAACTCAAAACAAGAATTAGAAAAAGCTAAAAATATAATTTATAGCTTTTATTCAATACTCTCTAGCTTGGTTTAAAAAGGTGAGCGTTGTCCCCATGGCGCAAGGCGCACCAAGGCGAAGGCCCTAATGCCATAGACCTCTAAGGCGAGGGTGGTTCCGCAAAGCGCTCGCCATGGTGTGCCTTTGCCTTAAGTCAATGGTGTCAAAGGCGATTAAAAGGCGCACCTTAGAAATCTCACGGTGTTTTGACTTCTCATTTCCCTCTCGACTCTCTTCTTCTCACTTATCTCTCGACTCTCTTCTTCTCAGTTCATCTCTGTCTTTTTTTCTATGTCTCACCTTAGAATTCATTTGTTTTCTTTTTTTGCTTTGGTCACATATCCATAGTTGAATTTCCACTGTTTATATTTGATTGTTTGATCATAGATTCACAGTTACGTAACACGTTTTTTAACATGTTCCATATTGATTTTTGGTTCTTCGCTGTGTTAGTAACATGTTTGTGAACACATGTTTACTTTCGTTTCTTACATTTAGCTATTTGTCTTTGGTGTTCCTGTTTTGAACAATTGGATTTGAGTTATGGTTTTGAATGATTGGATTTTGAATTGGTTTTGTCAAATGCTAATGCATTTAGTTTAAATTTCTTTGTAGCTTTTCTAAGTTTCTATATATATAATGTATTTTCTAGCCTAGTTTGCATGGCGATCGCTTTATTGCGCCATGGCGCATGGCGCAAGGCACACCACTCATCGTCATTGAACGTCATGCGCCATTTAAAACACAGCTCTCTGGCTTTCATATTATGTGTTATTCTATAGTATATTTGTTACAATGTAAGTGTTATTTTATTATTTGAGTATAGTTTTTACGATTATTTCTTAAGTGATTAATTAAATTAATAAGAATCATATTATGCATTTTAATTAATAGTTAAACAAAGACAAACTAAACATTTATATATTCTTAAAAGTGGAAGTGTAGAATTAGACTTCCTTTGAATGTAAAATTATACTTAAAAACCATTTTACATCAAATGTCTGATTAAGTTTTTAAAAATTAATCATTGAATTTTTTTTTCTTGTTCTATGAGATCCATACTGTAGCATTTTTATCATCATATATATTTAATTTTTAAATAATAGTAAAATTTACACTTTAAATTAAATACTTCAAAAATATTATTCAAAATTTCTACAATTTTAATGACCAATTTGATTTAAATAAAACATAAAATAATAGCCAAAGTCTCAACATTCTCATTTTCTACAATGATAATTCTATAACTAAAGCCCAAAGCGGAAGTTGTTACCAATCGGAGCCCAAGTGTTAACTTATAAGTAAACTTTGGGATACAAAATGAGCCAAACCAGAAATGCAAGATATCTTCATACTTTGAGCTCTTAGTGTTCCACATCAAGAATAGGCTGTTACAGACATTCTTGTCTATTATTTTCATCAGTCTTTGAGCCGGAGAAGGAGCTTGGCCGTGGCATCGTTGATTCTTTTCTTTCCACATTAATACTGATTTATTGATTATGTTTGTTTCTTTCGTCTGATCTGATTGTTTAAGAAATTTAAAGGTTATATGTAACTTTTGTAAAGGTTTTGTCGTGATTTTCAACAGTGTTTAGCTCAGCTTATTACATGACAGCCAAGATCTCATATGTTTCTTGTTGCCATATTAGTGTTTGAAAAAGTATGACAAAACTAGATTCGGTTCTTGCGCGTGATGAATATTGTACGTATATATATTATTTTATGTATTATATATTTTCATATATTATGAAATAATTGATATACTAGGTGATAACCTGCGCCCTGCGTGAAATGAGTGACCAAAAGAATTTATTTTTTTAATTTATATATATTAGAAATTTATATATGAAACAAAAGTGTGAATGTATATATAGTGTAAGCTTAAGTGTTTTTTTTTGAAAAAATTGTTTTGTGTAATTGGTTATGTGTAAATTAGATTGATGTTATTTAAAAATAGGTTTAATAGTATGCAATAACTTTTATTAATTTATTATGAATTTAAGACAAAACAAAACATAGGAAATAAAATTATTGATTCCATAATAAAAAATTATGATATAATATTCAAAGAAACATATATAATAGAAAAATAAAATACGAAAGAAAATTTTTTTTAAAGAAACAAATAAAAAGGGGTATAGTGAGTCAATGAATTGTAGAAGGCGTATATTTATATTAAGAAATCATTGCCCATGTGGTTAATGAAACATAAGATAATCGCCATAACTAAAAAAAATATTACATATTTGATTTCATGTAACTTGCGCTCCAATCGTAATCGCAACTTACCTTAATTTTGTAAATAGTTAAATCAAACTTCCTTTATATGACACAATTAATAATAATAATAAAAT
The DNA here is from genome assembly GCF_020379485.1 of Brassica napus. NCBI lineage: Eukaryota > Viridiplantae > Streptophyta > Magnoliopsida > Brassicales > Brassicaceae > Brassica > Brassica napus. Next base: position 12,695,112 of record NC_063442.1, on the reverse strand, counting down.
TCACGATTATTAATTAATTACAATAATTTGAATGCATAATCTAACTTCCTTATATACAAAAGTCAAGTTGTCGTTTCCAATTTTGTAACCATAATCGACGTTATATTATTACCAAAAATGATCAAAAATAATAGCCCACGCCTTGTTACCAAATTCATAATTTAAAAACATATCAAAGTTATTAGAAGTTTCCTTTTAACAATCATTAATCACAGTTGTGCTCGCAAATCACATTTCTGTAATATCATCCAGATTTGAATTTGTATTTTTTCATTCATGCTACTAGACAACGTTATTTCGTAACAATCATTAAACGTGATAAGTCCTTAAACGGAATTATACAGGTCATCGTGATTTCGTTATAGTTAGACATTTAATTAATTTGTAGACACTATAGTTAGCCATTTTTCTTGAATTAGACTATAGGTAGACATTATACTTAGATTGTGTCTAACTATCTATAAAATGCTATACAAAATATATAATTGTACAATTATATATAAAATGGTATACAATATTTTTGTCTCAATCTATTTAACTTGATCATAGATATTATAATTTTAACGGTAATATTTTGTTACATGAAATCCGATATATATACACATAATGGTATAATCCGACACATCATGATTATAAATTGATCATGCATATATATATATATATATATATATATATATATATATATATCTTTTATTTAACTATTTAACTATAAGAAGTATAATTTATAACACGTATATGTCGACCATGTACCAAAAACTCGTTATCTCATATATAAGTAACTTTGTAAGTATAGGAAATAATAATAATAATAATAATAATAATAATAATAATAACGTCATTAAACATGGACGTCAATGTTTTGTTATTCATTGTAATGAAGAAACGTATAGTATATTAGTAAAGTTATAATCTAATGATCAATGACAATTAATGGCAATTATTGTAATTAGTCTAGTTAATAAAGGATTTTTGAATATAGGGTGTGAGAGAGCTTGTGGTGATGCCACATAGGAAATTGTAATTTTGATAATAACACATCAACTAAAGTTTAGTTATCTATAATGCTCCTCAAATAATATAAAAGGGATATTGAATAATTAAAAAGTCAGTAACTATTGCGTATATAATTAAATTGGGGCGAACATATAAATAAATTTTATTAATCAAAACAATATTTTTTTCTAGGGAAAATTTCATTAATACATTCTTCATTAAGTGGCAAAAGACTTTTATATCTTTGTTCTATATATATATAATAAATAATTATTTAAATTAAGAAAAAATAAAAAAAATAATTTTTTATGTTTTCGAATTATACATTTTCAAAATCAAACTTTTTTATAAATTGTTTTTTGAATTTTTTTTCGATTTTTGTTTTCAAATTGTTTTTTAAAAATCAAAAATTATGTTTGAAACTATCTTTTTTATATTTTAAAGTATTTATTTATATATTTATTAGAATCTTAAATTTCATATTCCAAAAACCCTACCTCACTCATCAACTCTAAACCCTAAGTTTATATTAGTTAACCCTATGCGTATAAGTGTGTTCAACCTTTCATTAAAAATGAAAGTAAAAGTGATTAGTGTAAACATGAAAAGTGGTATTATGAATGTGGTATTTGTGGTAATTTCTCTTTTATCTATTTGGTATGGTATATAATTAAATATAAATGATATTAAAATATATATAGTATATATTTGCATTAATATCTATTAAATTATGCTTTCTACTCATATGTTTTTTTTATCATTTGTATGTCTTATACCAAAAATAAATAAATTATTGATATCAAAATTTTCATTGTGGGATTAATAGTTTTAGTAATCAATATTTTGTTAGAAAAATTAAGCTATTAATATTTGTTCAAAGCTTTTATCAAAATATATTGTTCAAAATAAAATATTTTATGTATTTTTATATGGTATATAGTTTAATTTAAAACGATATATATATATTTATATCTTCTAGTCTTAATAATTGTTAAATGATATTTTATACTTATATGATTTTGTAATCATTTGTATCTTTTCATAACCAAAATTTTAAACGATGTATTACAAAATTTGAATGTGAGAATTTTAACAGTATTAGTAATTTATAATCGTTTTAAAATCAAAAACAAAACATATTCAGAAAATATTAAGTTTTATAATATGATTAATATGGTTGTTTACTATATTTTAATAGTAAAATTAAAAAAAATCCGATAGAAGATACGCTAATTGTTATCAAATTTTTATTATTCAAAATTATTAATTGTATATACTCTAGGCATATTAGACAATTTCGTAATTTTTATTTTAAAAAATAATGAAGAATATTAATAATAAATTTATGATTACTTTAATAAAAAGCTTATTATATATTTAGATGGACCAACATATTTCTCTAATGATTCTAAAAATCATCATAGTGATGACACGTGACTACAAAAAAATGTTGTAGTGCTCTCAATTAATATATAACGGATCTTACTGTATTTTATGAACACGTTGACAAAAAGATATTTCTAAAAGATATTTAATTTGTTATATGTTGTTTTGAGAAAAAAATATCAAATAGTATCAGTTTACCAATTTTCTTTTGTATCAAAAACAATCATACTTTAATTACAATTTTTAAATTAAGTATCTAATCTATCAATTTAGGTCATACTTTTATCTAGGCCTGGGAATTTTAACCTGGACCCGAAAATCCGAACTGGAACCGACCCAAAAATACCCAATCCGGAACCGGATCAAAAATTTACAAGTATCTTTTGGGTCTAAATTCTTTTACCCGAAAGAACCGGAACAGAAAGGAACCGATCCGAATAGACCTGGATCCGAAAAGAACCGACCCGAATAGACCCGACCCAATAAAAACCAATTTGTACCCGACTTAAAAACATGTATATCTAATACTATGATGTTTTTTGTTCTATATTTTTTTTTTGACAGCAAGAACATTTACATACTCATATAGACTCCGTAAACCATAGTGGCAACTCTGCATCCATGTGTATGACGAACGACGGTTGTATCCGAGCACTGCGTGCCAAGCGATCCGCCATTTTATTGTCCGTCCTCGAAACATGAACAATTTCTGAGTTGGTGAAGCTTCTTCTCAAAAGCTTGATATCCTCCAGGTAACTTCCAAATGCTGGCCATTCCTCTGGTTCTGAAACCATCTTCACCAGTTGAGAACAATCCGTTGCAAACGTGACCTGATATTGTCTTAAGTTTTTCATACATTCCATTGCCCAAGTCAATGCCTCTATCTCCGCATGAAGAGGTGATAAACTTGCCCTTACATTCCTTGCCCCTAACAAACCCTCAAACCCTGGAAGAGTACTGAGCCAACCTTGTCCTGAAAAAACATCTTTATCTTTCCAAGACCCATCTGTGAAACACCATCTTCCTGTGATCACTAAGGGCAATCTAAGCTGTACTTCAGGTACGACCCTTGGATTATTGATATTTTGTGCCTCAGCCCAAAGTCTTGACTTCAATTCTGCTAAGTTTAGCGTCTCTCTCGGCTCAATATCAATATTACTGAAAACTTTATTATTCAGGCCCTTCCAAATATACCATAGTATCCATGCAAACTGATGATCCTCCATTTTCGGGTTAACTCTCCAAAATAAATTATCTATATTAGTAAAAAGAGAACCAGTTGGAAAAAAATTTGGATTTGATGAAATCTTAGATAGTGCCTACACTTGCCGTGCCGGAGGACACTCAAAGAAGACATGATTTATTGATTCCTCTGCGTCTCCACACCGTGCACAAACTGTATCTCCTTGTATTCCTCTAGATTTTAAATTCTTTGTCACTGCTATACAACCTGTCACTGTTTTTTGTTCTATATTATATATATTATTTTATGATTTAGTTGAAATATCTTTTGTTAACAATATTTGTCATTAGTTTTTAACATTTTTTAGATAATATGAAGCTTTAAAATGTAAAATTTAGAGTTTAAAAATGTTTTATTTTAATTATTAATAGTTTCATTTAAGTTATTTTGTAAAATTTTAGATATATATAACAAATATCATCTAAATTTGATGGAATTGGGTATGTCATGTTCTTTTCACATCTTAAATATCCGAACCCGATCCAGACTCGGTATGGACCCAAAAATTATGAATATTTTGTGGGTATTTTAATTATAGACCCGAAGCGATCCGGACCCGAAAAGAACCGACCCGAACTCGAACTGAAAATTTATGAGTACCTATTGAATCTAAATATTTAGGACCCAAAAAACCCGGACCCGAAAGGAATCGGCCCAAACCCGATCCGAACGTCCAGACCTACTTTTATCTACTTAAAAAGTTGTTATTAACTGTTAGACTTATTTAAAAGTACATTAATTAAACAATGTCTACCTCATTATCTCCTAACATTACATACAAGGGTAAATCATTCTATTAAACGCATCAGTTCGCATTTATATTTCAATTATAGTTGTAGGACGTTTACTAACTTTTACACGTATGTTGTTTTATATATAACTATAAGCGCTTCGAAAGCTCGGGTTTTATGGGTTATATACGAAGTTGAATATGAGATAGTATTTTGAATATATTGTGTATTATTATGTTATAATGTCGTATTATATCGAATACAAAAATTTGTTTAAAATTATATAACTTATGAATAAGTTTATTCGAGATTTTTTTATATATACTCATATGTAACACTTTTCCTTAAGTATGAAAATTTTACCTAAATTTGATAAACGAACCATACCAATACGAAATACAGGCTGAGGTTCGGTATTGAGAAAAAGTACCGATCAGATTTTTTTGGACCAGCAGGTCTCTGTTAGACTCCGGGTAACCAAAGTATCTAGAATGTCTTGTTCATATTCTGTATATTTGAGTAATTCAGATATCTTCTCAGTATAAAAATATTATTGTGAATTTAGATTTGCGTTTTCTGTTATAGTTTCAGATTTTGGGTAAAATTTCAAATTTTAAAAATATATTTAAAATATTGGATATTTTTGGTTCTCGGGTAAAATTTTGGTCTTTTAGATATTTAGTTATTTATGGGTTATTTTTTTTATTTTGGGTATTTTCGTGTTTTGTTTTTTTGGATTTTCGGATTTTTTAGATCTTTTTGTCCTAAATACTCGAACCGAGCTAGCCTCATTACGTAACTAAATTACATAGTAAATTTTACAGATTCTTGAATTATTGATTCAAACTGGCCTGGAACTTAAAGGAACTTATATCAACAAAAAAAATTCAAACACCGAGTTGGATATAAATGCCCAAGACCCAAAGAACTTGGACCTGAAAGAAACCGATTTATATTTGACCCAAATCTAACATTTCATTATATTTTTGTGCATTTAATAAAAGTTACATTTGTTCAGTTGGTGAAACTTAAGATTTTTTTTTTTGCAGCAAATAGCTATTCTATTGCTCAAACTTAAGATTTATTTAAAAGGTCTTTTGGCTAATTTAATAGTATAGATTTGTAGGTTTTTTGTTGAGCAGTAAAAAAAGATTTGTTGAGTTTTTGATAATCTTAAACTTATCTTAAACACTAAATTGTTATTGATCAATGAAATAAAATTAACATAATATATAATTTTTAAATTTATCTTAATTATGAAGTTAATGAGATATATTTAGAGAAGATTATAATAAAGTGTACGTGATGTTATATTTTCGTGAACGAAATTTATGTGGTCGTATATATGGTATAATCTTTTTGTTTATAAAAATATATTGGTCCAATAAATAAAAGTTTTGACTAAATGATTGTTAGAGAAATTTAAGGTAACATATTGTTTGTCCAAATCAAAGTAAGATCAAAATATTATTAGTTAATAAAATGGTCCAAAAAAGTAGATTTATTAAAACGCATTCCCTTTTAATAGTATTGATAACTCGGATGAAACCACCCAAAAAAAAATCGTTCAAAAAAAAAAATAACGTTGTCACTATACCAACATCTTAAAATATAATAGATGCAAATTTTTGTTTGATATAGACATTTACTTATGTGTTTCAAAACTTATTTCAACTAGAGTTAATCAAGTCGGCATCCATTGCTCTACTTATAGTCATCAACAAAATAACTTCATCATTTAAGAACAGTCTATGTCATAATCGATATTCTTCTCAAACATAAATATAAACCAAAATTACAATTGCATTGATAATCTCTCCCTAAATATACCTGAATACTGGATGATACACATATCTCTCTTTTCACATATGTATATGTCGTCGTGATATTTGAATTATTTTTTTTTTTTTAAAGATATTTGAATTAATTTTCAGCCACATTACTCGGTCTAAATCAAATAGTCCAACTAATGAAATATAATAATTACTTCAGGCTCTATTCCATCTATAGTTTGTCATGAGATACGAATATTGTATAAAACGGAACTATATGTGTATCTTCTTATATTTTAAAAATCCAAACAATTAAATTGTTTTCAAATAAAAAATCAAAACAATTATAATTGATATTATCAAAATTCTGAAAATATAAACAGTTATAACAAGAAATAGTTACCATACCGAATATACTCAAAATATAAACAATTATACCAATTTTTATAACCAAATATAAACTAAATGGTATTATAAATCATTTAATTAAAAAGTATAATTAATAATGACCTAGCCGAATATACTTAAAATCTAAACAATCACGCCAATTAGTTATAACCAAATATAAACTAAACTGTATTATAAATCACTGAATTAAAAAAAATCAAATTATATAATATAAAACTATTTCTAAAAACAAACTATATTTCTTTAAAAAAATCAATTATAATTTGTTTATAATTAAGGTAATAACAAACCTAACCATAATCATTATATATATATATATATTGATCCTGATCGTTTCTAATCACAACAACACCGAAATTATTCACGTGAAAAACATTATAATTTCTATATTTAATAATTTTAATACAAAACATATTAATTAAAAAATTATAGGATATAAAACCTATTCATTTAGGAAATTATATACAAAAGACTTTTATCATATCCACATTTGTTTTAAAATTATTTAATTGAAATTTATATAAAACACTAATATGTTTATAGTTATAGATTTTACTTACAGCATTAAACATGTTTACATATAATTTATTGAACCAATCTATTTTAATTCAACTAATTTTGTTGTAAAATACACAACTAACACAATATAAACCACACAAAGAAGTAAATTATTCCATGAAAAAAAAGATACAATAACATTTTTTTCCAAAATATTATAAAATATAAGATAAGTAAGAAAAAATAAATTAAAAAATAAATAAATTATAAATATTAATAAATAAAATCCCGCGCAGGACTGATAGTTTAAAGTTAGTTGTAACATAAAAAGTTATGACAATATCATATGATCAAAATGATCAATATATAATACATACGATCGACTTATATTATATAAAATATTTTGTTTATTTTTATTATTTAGTAAGAATAATAAAAGAGAAATTGCCACAAATATCGCATTCGTAATACTATTTTTCATGTCTACACTAATCACTTTTACCTCACTTTTAATGAACGGTAGAAGACACTTATTTCCCTAGGGTTAACTAATCTAGACTTAGGGTTTAGAGTTGCGGGGTGAGATATTGTTTTTGGAATATTAAATTTAGGATTCTAATATATATGTAAAAAAATACAACTTAAAAAAAAATAGTTTTAAACATAATTTTTGATTTTCAAAAAGTATAAAAAAAATTCGAAAAACAAAATTCAAAAGAAAAAAAATTATAAAAAAGTTCAAATTTGAAAAAGTATAATTCGAAAACATAAAAAAAAATATTTTTTAATTTCTGTTTTTATTTTTATTTATTTATTGAATTTATTATTTATTTAAATAATTATTTATTATATATATGAAGAACAATGGTATAGAAGTCTTTTGTCATTTAATAAAAAAAAATGTTTTTGAAAATATCTTTATAGTGGTGGTAAAGATGAAAAGTGGTACCATGAAAGTGATAAACATGAAATTTTCCCATAATAAAATTAGAAATTAGTTTTTTTTCCTTTTAATGTTTATTGTTTCATCTTAATTTAATGTTTAAAATATTATATGATCTCTTAAAATAAAGATCTCTATTAATTTTTATTAATGAATATATTTAAAATTACGTTTATAATTTTTTATATATTCTCTTTATATTTTAATCTATGATGTTTTCTTTTTGTTTTTATGTATTTAAAAGAACTTTTATAATGAAAATGAAACTAAAATTAAAGCTTAATTTAAAATACTATTAATAAAAAGTAAAACTAAAATAAAATATTTAATAATGACACTATACATAATTTGTTTAGTTCATTAAAGATTATATTGTATTTGATCAATCTAAGAATTTATGTGGACCAACATGCATAAAATTTTATTTATAAATATAATCTTTATATTTTAGTTTTATAATATTATATTTTTGTTGTTATTTGATTTGAAAAAATATTATAATCAAAAGAAAGCTAAAAGTAAAACTTAATTTAAAATATTATAAGTAAAAAGAAGAACCAAAAGTAAAAAAATCATAATAATGGTGTTAAGCATAATAATTTTAGTTTATTAAGGATATTATTGACTTTTCAAATGAAATATATTATAATTTCAAATATTATCAGTAAAATAAATAACTTAAAATAAAAAATCTTAATAAAGACATTATGCATTATATTTTTGGTTGATTGTAAATATATATCATTATAATTTAACTATTTTAAAAATTAATATGAAAACCACACATAAAAACTGATTTTTCAAATAATATTAGGGAGATTTGCAAAATACGTACATTTACATGGAGGGATATTATTACTCCTCGAAAGAATCATTCAACAAAAACTTTCAAGTTATACATTTAATTTAAATATAATAAATCCAAAAAAATCCAAAAACAGAAGTAGAAATTGTTGATTAGTGGCCAACTCCTTTTCCGCTCGGCCCAGAAGCTAACCGGAAACCATAGCTCCTCGTCAAAGGACGCTTACTGCTCCAGCTTTTCTTCACCTTCATGGCCGCCTCGGTGGATTGATCTTGGCCGTTGACGTCTCTCCATTGTTTCGATCGTAAGGCTCTGCAATCAACCCTCCTAAACATCAAAGACGAGCCCACCAGTAAAAAAAACATACACAGCACAAACACATTAATCTTCTTCTCCATTATTATAACTATTTTTGCATTTACTTCTATCTCTATCTTTTTCTTCTGTTTCTTGTTTTCTTTCTTTTTGAGATTTAAAAGAACGGCTTCTTGGTTTTTGTTTATATATGCATTTGTGTGTGCGTGTGTGTAACCAAAGGGCATTTATTCTTGACCAAGAATGTTAGACTATCTCTTTTTTTCTTTTTTTTTGGTGAACATGTTAAATGGACTATCTCATTTTGTTATCACGTTTTTACATATATTCAGTTGAATTCTTCAAGTTCGGGCTTTTACTATTTATATAAGCGGGACACAACAATCGACGTGTATTCATATTACAATCGAATGTTGAATGGGTTTTTCCAGACTATCTACACAACAGATGATGCTGAACTTGACTTTCATAACAAGGTTGAAAAAATAACATTTGTTTCAAGGAAATAAAAAGTAGGAATTAAAGTTAGTTGGCAAATTTTGTAAGAACTGGATTTTTTTTGGTTAATAGGAGGCCAATAGGTTTATTATGAAGAAACAACAATCTTACTATTAGCCACTCAGTTTAAAGGAAATAAAAGCTGTCAAACTTTGACTTTTTGCTTTGTAGTCGGTTTTTTTAGCTAACAGAGTGTGAGTAAGTTGGGCAAAATATCCAGAAATTTTGATTCGTTCGTTCTAATTCGTACTGAAAAATCGGATATTTGTAACTTGAAGAAAAACAAATACTAATATTCAATATTTATGAGAAACGAAACAATCACAAATACTAATATTTTAATAACAAATACCCAATTTGATCTTTTATATGCATATGTATAAATACATTTAAAGAATTATATATAACTTATATAAATATTATATTTTATATGAGTTTTACAATATTTCTAGTTATTAAACAACGGGGAATTTATCTTTCATTGCTGATGACAGTATAAAACAAAAAAAAAACGCATGATTAATTGGAGAAAATTCTGAAACTTAACTGGAATAGATTTATAAACACCAGCATCATTCCTAAAACCTTTCAGACCATCAGTACTGGTGAGAGTATTTTTGAATTTCTTGACGATACATTTTAATACATTTTGATACGTATTAAAAGAGTTGTTTCAAATCTACTAATTTCAATGAAACAATAAACTCTCTCATTCTTTTTTCTCTTTTTCTTTTTAAATTTATGAAAATTCTTTTAAGGATTCACCAAGACTAATGTTTTTAAAGGCTTAGACGGTCATCTAGTTCTATAGTATAACTTTTGTTATAGTCGTCTGGATTGTTTTCTAATAAGAAAAAAAAAAGATTACAATTAATCAGAGATTGTTATCATAAAAAAGAACAAAAATAATCGGAGCCCTAAATGTATCCTAACGATAGAGATAACAAAGACAATAAAAAAATTAATAATCGAAGATACAAAAAAAATTTAACACACATATTTCCGAAATGTCAGAATTTTACATAATTGCGGAAACACACCAATTTCTTCTTAATATTTTTGCACGTGGAACTAAATTGCAAGTCAATAGTATCCGCCTACACAAAATGTTACACGATTTTCCTTTGAAATTAGCTGTGTTTTATTATTTTCCCCCATCTATCCGCTCTACATAATATTTTGAACTGTCTTCACTGGATGCGGCAAAGAAATCCGTCCTCTAGTTCTCTGATGGGACGCGTTGCAATAAACATGTCTACATTTGGTGTTGATTGTGTGAATACATTTTTTTTTGTCATTGGGTGAATATATTTTGGTTTACTTTTTGATATTTACATTTTGGTTATTGATTTTTGTATGTTAGTTAAAAAAAAATTGATCTGCAATTTTTTGTTTTACAAAATTTAAATAATGATTTAATTTAATACAAAAAAAAATTATTTTTTTAAATTCTAATATTGATTTAATTTTGGAAGAGGTGGTTAGAATGTGCATTTGCTTTCAGTTTTATTTGATTTGTTATGAATTAAAATTTGCAATTTGTAATTCAGAAGCAGCTTGGTCCGGCTATTCTCTCAAGGCGGGCTTAGGATAATATATATCTTCTAAATATTCAAACACGAACGTTCATGCTACAACTACTTATTCATCCGTGCCCTCGCCGCTACTAGCTGAAGCTCTAGCCCTTAGAGAAACCCTCTGAGCAGCTCAGCATTCTCACCTCATCAACGTCTGGATGCATTCTGACTCACTTGAACTCAATAGAGCTGTCAACTCAAAAAATTATCCAATGGAGCTCAAGTTTCTATCCTCTAGTTTTGATTTCATTCTGATTTTTCGTTTTGTCCCTAGAGCCCAAAATGCTACAACTGACTTGCTTGCAAAATCAGCTCTCTGTAATGGCTCGACTTCTGCATTGGTCTGAAACTCTCTTTATTAATTAAAGTGTGTTGTTCAAAAAAAAGGTTAAAAGGTAAAATAGACAAATCTCACCAAAAATGGTGTTATATCATGGAGTGACATATCTTATAACTAGAAAGTAGAAAGTTAAGATGTGACTTGGAGTGTGTTAATCTTTTTAAAACACTAGAATTCCATATATGAGGAGATATCCGACAAAAGTATTACAAGGATCGTTTACAAACAGCAAAAGAAAAGGGACAAGAACATTGTAGGCTTATCTAAACAAGTGATTAAGCCAACAAGTATGACCCAAAGCAATATATGATTGAACTAGATCATTGTTGATCACACTATTTGCTATGAATTTTGTTCCTTTAATCTGATTATGGTAGTAAAACTGAGCATGCCAATCTGAAATTTCATTAAGACTAGATAGAACCTTTGATGAGTAGAATTTGAGGGATGGCCAAGCTGACGGTTTAGAGATTGCATTGATCAGGCTGTGATCATCTGAAGCAAAGACAATCGAGTTGAAGTGAAGAGTCTTCAGACTATCAATAGCCCATAGCCAGCTTTCCAGAGAAGCGTCACGTTTACAAAAAATATCCACAAAAGAATGTCGACCATGCAATAATACTTTCCCTTCTCTGTTTCTGATGACCCAAGAGGCACCACTTTGATTCCTATTTTTATCCCAAGCGAAACCAATGTCACATTTGATCCAAGATAAAGGAGGTGGCTTCCAACCAAAGATGATTCTCTTTTACATTTCTAAATCTATAGCTTTTTCCTTTTGTTCCATTGATTTGATTAGAAACCAATGATTTACTTCATCATAGATTGTTTTTAGAAAGGATGGACCAAGAGCGCCAGATTACCTTGAAAGAGAAAAGAGTTTCTGTTTTTTATATTGACCAGATAATCCAAGCTCCACTTCTTCTAAATATTTTCTGGTACAAGTTGATCCTTCCATGTCTTTAGAACATAAAAAATGTTGGAGTAGACAGAGGCATGATCGAAACCACTTAAAGTGTGTTAATCATTATTTTTTTTTGTAAATTAAACAATGATTTATTTTAATACAACAAAATTATTTTTTACAAAATTTTAAATAATGACTAAATTATTAATAAAAGATATTAAAGTGTTTTTAAATTATTTTATTTAAAAAGTATTTTAATAAAAGTGAATATTATAAATTCTTACAAATATACAAAATTACTTTCAAAAGACGCATATTCTTAATACTGATATAATTATTTACAAAATAAAAAATATTAACCATATTTAGAAAGAAATTCAAACACGCATTTTCTAATTTTTTACTGAAATTTATTAAAAGTTCAAAACTAGATTCCCTATTTTGTAAAAAAAAAACTTTGTCAATATATTGTTTTTTGTCATTACTAAAAAAAACTTGGAAAATATATTAAATAATTATAGAACAAGCCTTTAAAAAATTAAAACAAAAACGATTTCAAAAACTACAATCAAGCGCCCGTACTTTGTCGTTGCTCCGTTGTCCTCTTTTTCTTCGTCGACATACTTTCAGATCTGGGCTTCTCCTTTGCCCTGGAATTGGCTCTGCACGCGAGGAGTTGTGGTTCTGGTGGTATCGTGGTTTGCTCTGGCTTTGCGGTAGATCGGTGGTCCTAGGTAATAGTCGGCTTTTAGGGTTTAGGTTGACCAATTTTCTCCGTACGGTCTTCCGGGTTTTACTGCTTGAGTGGGCGAGGTTTGTGATACGTCATGAATTGAAGGATCATTTTAGCTGGGTGTTGGATATGATCCGAGAAGACAAATGACACTACTGGAACTGAGATGGATTGAAAGGATCATCAAGAGATGCAGAATGGCTCTTGATATACCCAAGATCTAAGGCTAACCACCTAAAAAGAATGTAGTATGTTGGCTAACCAGCAAACAACACACAAATATGAATTGGCTGACCACCAACTCAACAAGCCGGTTCACACCCATTAACTAGCTAAAGAACTCTCTCTCTCTCACTCAGAGAAAATAAGAATCAAAAATAAACTCAAATTTAGACTGATTTTATTCATGGAAGAGACTACATATTTATACTACTTGTAGTCAAAGAGAATTAAAGAGAATTGTGGGAAAACAAGGCATAGAAAATAGAAACATTGACTAGAATATTATTAATGAGTCAAAGACTCAGTCTTCCATACATATTGGTCAAAGATGACCCTTCGGTTCATGTTCTGGTCAAGGAAACCCTTCGGCTACTGTCCAGGTTCATCCGAACCTAATAGATGCACGGCAGTAATGATAAGGACTCCTGCGGGACTGTCAGGATGGTCTGCCGGGTGAGAATCCATGTCTGTCTTCAGGTTCTTCACGACCCAAGTTAAGTCTGACTCGACTATTGTCCTTAGAATGTCGAGATGGTTGGGAAAGACGAGTTCTGGTACGGTCAATTCGGTTGTCTGGACGTGGTTCCAGCCTTAGCTCTATTCTGGACGTACGCGGGTCGATCCGGTACACGTCTCGGTCAGTCTGATCGGTACGGTTGGATGGATGAACCTCAGTTGAATTGTTCAGAACGTCCTGATCTCCATGCGGAGCTGGTTCCATATACTGATATGTGGACTGGGGCACATCAGTTTGGCTTCTCTTTCCTTTCATCCTCTCAGAGGATCTCTTCTGGTCTGTTTGGTGGTTAAGTGGCTCCAATGTGAGGCTCTTCGGGTATGGTGGTGCTCTCTCGTTTTGTTTCCTCTATGTCGGGTTCCGGTGAGGTCCGGTGGATTTTGCTACCACGGAGGCGGTCTTTGAGTCCATGTACCCATGCTGGAGATGGTACTGGGCTCTTTCGTGTTTTTGCACTTAGGGTTTTCAAAGGGTTTCGTCTATGGCTCCTGGATGGTCTCTCTCCGTGCGTCCTCTCCTCAAAGCTCCTCTAATCGGCCCTTCTCCGTTTTGCTCTGTTTGAAGGTTATGTTTCTTGCGGAGTGGTGCCACTGTTCTGTCAAGATGTTCTTCTCTGTGTGGCGCCAGAGTGGGTTTTTCAGCTTAGAGTGTTGCTTCTTCGGTTCTCGATGACTTCAAGTGGTGTGGCGGCTCTCGGTTGCAGTCGTTTGTTATCCCTGAGGCACACTTGGATTTGCTCACATCCCATCATTGCATAAGATCACTTGAGCTTGTGTGGTCGTGCAGCATTTCTACTCTTTGCATGTCTAGAGGCATCGGGTTGGTGCTAGGCGGTGATTCCAAGCCAGCGCTTCTGGACGGTTTCAGTCCTTTGTGACTGGTGCGTCCCTAATAAATGCTCGTTTTGTCGATGCAGGTGCTTGGCCTCTGGCGTGGCTGTCTGATTGTGCAGGTGGATGCTCTTGAAGTCTTCCGCAAACTGTTCTTGGTCGGGCCTCATCTTTAAGAACAGGTTCATCGGGGAGGCTAAAATTACCGGGTTCTGACTCTCGGTTTAACTGGCTCTTCCTTTTGCGGCAAGTGGTAAGTGCAGATTAGTTGATGCCTCTGGTCTACGGCTTTTGCTTATTGTGTCTGTTCCGGCTTAGATAGATTGAGTCGCTGTTTAGGTTTTATTTTTCTTTTATCTGCTTCTTGTATTCATTGTATTTCTATCAAAAAATGAAAAGTTAACAATAATATCTTTACATTTTACCAAAAAAAAAAAAAGTTAGTCTAAACCCTGTGAAACTTCAACCCATCTTTTTCACGTGGATTTAGAGTTTAATTCAAGAAAAACGATTTGTTACGAATTCCAACTATGAAAGCTTTGGAATACCAAGCTCACCGTTGGTATTGCCACTCTGCCTTCCATGCTTATATTGTCCACAACTCTTCCATTCATGAAATTACCGTCCACAACTTTATCTCTTGTTCTAATAACTCTTTATCGTCCACCGTTTCAAGAGAATTAAAATTAAATATGATTTTCATAGACACATGGTTTAATTTGCAATGAACATCACATGTTATGTGAAACTTTTTTAAAGTTGGTTGTGTCCACAATCCAATGCATTCATCCATAAATTAAGACTCAACTCAAAATACAATACCACGTAATACAATCAAAACTCACCCACTATGGGTCCATGCTTCTACCGTTAATAAATACAAATATATACGTATATTTTTGGTGATTCAAAAAAAAAAGTATTTCAAAAAGTGTGTATTTTCGATTTAACAAAATAATATATTTATTATAAATGTCAATCTTTGTTCTAAAACACCCCCACCACCGATAACTCGTCTGATTAAACGCAGATCGGAAGGTCACCATGGCAAAAAGGATGTGAACGGTATGTCAAGGCGCTGAGCCGTATTATACCCGCCTTACCTGGAGAAATGAACAGCGCCTAGTTTTGTAAAATCGAGTTTCTCAAATTCGAAAAGCTTACAAAATATCAAAATTTCTAGTTCGAAATCAAATTTTAAGTCTTAGATTTGCTATATGTAGATAACTCCCAAAATAAATGATTTAAAAACGGTGAAATCATGAAAAAAAAATTGAAAATGGCTGCATATTAAGTTTGAAAACTTGTGAAAAAAGGTAGAAAATGAAGATATAACAGTCACTCATTAAACCTTAAAAGCTGAAAAATGTCAAAAACACGTGCATTCTTCATCGTAGTTGCTTTTATATACATACTAGAACTTGATCCGCACACCCACCGGATATTCTTTTTTATTTTTTTTTAAAAATTTATATAAATGGTAATATATATTTATAAAATTTATATGTATTAAATAATTGTTTAATATATTTCTAAACCCATAAATTTTATAATTTATAGTGAATATTTTTATTTTATTTTATTTTTAGATCCGTCAATTATTAGATCCATATTTTTAAAATATAACCCGTGTGTTGGTGTAAATGTATTTTTTTATGGATCAAAAATTTAGGTAAAATAAAAATGTTGTATATGGTTATATTTGATTTATACTATCAAATAATCAAATATATATATTATTTATAATTTTGTGTGTTTTATATTATGTATTTTTTATAACATTTTCTATGTTTTTTAAGACATAGTTAATATACCAAAATAAAAAATAACCAAATCCGTGTAATGAACATTTTGTTATATTTTTGGTATTGATTAAGTGTAATTTATTATTTAGCTTGATTATGGGAAATATTCCTTAAGTAAGTTTTACATAATTTGTTGTATTTCATCTTAGGAAAATGCATTCATTAAACTATAAAAGACAAGAATACTAAAATGTAGGTAAATTTATTTTTTCAGTGGCATTGAGATGTAATAAATTAAAAAACTAAGAGTTAATTTATAAGTGTATTTCTATTTTAATAAGATAGATATTGATGTAATTAAGAAAGTTTTCTTTTAAAATCCTAGAAAATGTCAATATGTAGAAGATTTTTTTTTAATTGCTTTTATATAGATATATTGATATTTATACATTAGAATTTAAAATAATGACCAATTTAAACTTGTTGGTGATATAAAAAAACATGTTTTAAACTTAAATACTTAATTATTGCTCTTTTATAATCCTATATATAAAGAAGGGTTTCAATCCCTCCTGGGGATGCCACCTCAGCTGCCAGTGCAACAATTCGAGCTCCCTGAAGCTGACATCTGTCTTCATTAATAAAAACGCTGCGCACAGTTTGATTTCGTACTGGCCTTTTTTTTAATCTATCAGTAGAGTTGGGCTTCGGGCCCGTTCCTTGCTTCCTGCGAAAACATCAGAAGGCGTCACCCCGCTAAACCTAATTTCCGCCTCCATTCATCTCAGTATGATCTCGACGATGATCGTTTACCCTCTCCCTGTAACGTATCTCGACTTTAATGGCATTAATACATACGCCCAGTACGAGCCCTTCAATGCGGCGTTCCGTCTGCGAGATCCAAGTTATAAATAGGTTAGTAGTCACCCTTATGGAGATCTTACTCTTTTCATCTCTCTGCTGCTTATCTCATCGATCTTCTACTAATCTCTCTAAATGGCCATGTCTAGGGTGTTTTTTTTCTGATTTGAAAATCGGGAAGTGTTCATTGGTTGTGGAGGCTAGGCTGCTGAGATACTGGGAGGCTAGGAAAGCATGGTGGAGAGCTTATGTGGGTGGATATGCTTTTGGTCGATGTTAATGTGAGTGAATTTTGATTTCTCACTCTTCTTGGTCATTAGCTTTGATTGTGTTTTATGTGAATCTGACTATGTATTTAAACAGAATAGATCATGCTCACGATTCTTGCTGTTAATATTTGGAGTTTCTCTTTTTAATTCGAAGGAACCAAAAAGGTGGTGGTGGCGGAAAGGTCGGTGTTGGTGGAACTACTTCCGCCGCCGGCTACGCTTCTACAAACGACGCCGTTGACTACTACCTCAAGTCTCGCGGCTTCAAACAGCCTCTTCTCTCAGATCGAGGTCCCTTTTATATTACATTCTTCTTCTTTTTTGAAACCAAGATTTGAATTCTCCAACTTTCATTGTTCTGCTTCTTGGCTTGCTCACAGTTATCGTTCTCTGCTTCCAATTTACGAGACCGTGACTTGATGTCAAAGGTTCGTTCTACTAAATGATCATAGCTTTGATTGAAGGATCTTTCTTGAAACCTTATTATATATTTTTGGTTGGGTGATACGATGCAGAGGTTGTTTTGAATTCTCTGAATCCTAAATGGATTAAGAAGATCACACTCTCTTATCAGTTTGAGCTGGTCCAGACATTCCTGTAAGTTGCTTTTAAAAACATCAACCCTAATATAAATTTTCTCACTTTATGATCATTTCTCTTCTCCCTGCGCATGTTTTCGTGTGTATGATATTGACATTCAGTTTCAAAACTCAAAGGAGGAGGTATATTCAGATTATCTCATTATCTGTTCTCATGTTCCAGTCTCCTACTTGAAAATGTGTTACAATTCATGATTGGGGGAGTTTCATTTCAGATGCTTAAGCTCGATGAGCAGCAGTTTCTCGGCGATGCAACCTGTACATCGTCTGAGGGATCTATCTATTATCCACTGCTGAACATGTACATTGATAAACTGAACTGTGTCCTTATTAGATTAAGTTAGAAGAAACCAATACTGCTTAAGCTATAGTTTTGTTTTATTATAAAGAAACCATAACCTATGGCAGAAACAATGGTTATTAGTTCTGATGAGGGAGCTCTACCTCATAATGGGTTTTAAGCTAGAGCTTTTGTTTGTGATAGTTCTGATGTTTTTATTACATTGTTTTGCACAGATGGATTTTCAATCTTAACGAACTATAGAAACTATTAATATTCAGTGTGAGTATATGGATGTGAGGACTTGACAGAAACACAAGTAGAAGAGTAAAGTACAACTATTCGTGTGGAAGGATGAAGAATGTTTAATCATGTTTTGTTATGTTATGTACTTTTCCGTTTAATTATGTTTTGTGGAATTCTTAGTTCACTCAGCCATGTTATGCATTTTGTTATGCTTCACAGTAGCTCATAATGAAATACAAAAAAAAACATAGAGTAAACAAGTTTTACATAAACAAGAATTCGATGATTAAATTTTGGTTTAAGAATAGAGATCGTAAACGGGTATAAATTAAAAGGGATTTACATAAACGGGTTGTAAACAATTCTAACATAAATAGATATTAAGCTGATATGTGTTAAAAAAAACTGGAGATAAACAGACTGGACAAGTCCAACAGGGATAGTGATATATCCAGCGGGTTTGATGAATTTCTTGAGACACTTCCAAGACCAATACTTAACATTGTGATGGTGCTATTTTATTTTGGCAAAGAATTTATGTCACATCTTGATCATAGGTAGAACCATCAGGTACATATTACAAACTAATATGGTTACTAAAGATATTTTTATATTAATTAACTGAAGGCATAGAAAAATACTTTTATATCACACATGTGATGGATGGTTCGCTGGCTGCACAATGCGAGGTTACAAGGTACATATGATCGTTAATGGACACCTTCGAGTGGGAGAGAGAGTATAAAATGAGGTTTGGGCTCTATTACGTAGATTTCAATGATAACTTGAAACGACACATGAGGTCATTTGGAAATGGCTTAGTGAGTTTCTTGATTCGAAAGTCTCTCTCCATAAATGCTACTTCGAGGGCCATTGTGAGAAAGGATATGCTCCCAAGCTGTTCGACACACTGAGTATTTGGATCCTGATAATTGGCGTATAACCTACGCGAGCAGTGGAACACCGTAGCCAATTGGTTAAGGTTAAAGGTTTCTACACCCAAGTCTGGGGTTCGAATCCCAGACTATGCAATTTATTGCAGATTACAGGAAATTCAGGTTTCAAGTCCCGGAGAAAGCGGTTTATTAAACAATTATGCAGACTACAGAGGAAAGGCTTGCAAGGGATCTTCAACACGGTGCAAGTAAATCTGGTCAGGCGTGGATCTACATAGGACGACTCAAGTGATGCAGTTAGGCGTAGGTCTTCATAAGGTAGGTAGTATTGTCGGTTGTCGAATCGTCTATGTAATCTTTCCTATATCATAATTGTAAGATCATAATAAATCAGCGTTAAAAAAAAACCTACTCGAGCATTATCTGAAGAAATTATCAAAGTACTGTATGATATGATCATCGATCTACTCTTTTCGGATATAGTATATAGTGAATCTTCAGCTAATCATATAGTTTATAAAATAAAAATCATAAATCATAAAAAATAATAATTCATTCATACTATATAACCATATATTTCTAAATAAATAGTATTATCTCATAAATGCATCTTACCGCTGATAATTTATACCTTCTCATATTTTATTATGAAAATAAAATTTTATATAAAACAAAATAAATCAAGTAAATAACAGAAAATTAACGATGCTAATTGATGGTAAGTATTGATGTGTAAAAACGTAGATTGTGTATCATGTTGTTGAAATCTTATAAAAGATTATATTCCAATTTATTTGGTTGTAAATATTTTCCTAACCTATATAAAAAAAATTTAAAAAACTAAATGACTAAAAATGAAAATTTCTTTGCAACAATATTTGACTAATAAAAAATATATAGAACTGTGTAAAATAAATATATAGTTTACGCTATAAATAAATTTAAAATATCTGCATACCATGTCAAAGTTTTAGTATTTCGGTAATCAAAATATAAATAGTACCAATTTCTACCAATGAGTCCTCCAAATCTTGACAATAAAAACATCTTGGTAGCTGATCTCAGATGGAACGCAGAAACAATTATGAATTTCTTCCTCCATAATCTGAAATCCTAAGCTTAACGGTTAAGACCAAGTAATAAATGCTCTAGAGATACTCATATTTGTTCCTAATAAATAATAGAGATTATTTTACTAAAATCAAGTATCACCCAGTATTGAATTTAAGAAATAAGACCGATGAACACCAAGAACAATATTCCCAATCTAGGAACACCATTTCCAATCCAACTGGATGGCTCATCTTTTGATTGCCAGTTTCTAACCAAAGTTGAAATTTTCTTTTTGCAAATTTATGCAAAGACCTTACGGCTCGCGAGGACCTCAAAAAGAATCATATACATTAGTTGTTAGATATAAATTATTCAACTGAGAATTGACATAACAACTCAATCATGGTGATGCCATATAAGCAAAAATTCAAAACAAAAATTACTTACAAACAAACTAACCAATAACTTAAATTAACAAAATAGTATATCTGATACACATCTCTTGCAAAGGTAAACCTAAAATACAAATCACCAAATCATATAAAAAATAATAACCTAGATCATAAGTAAATTGTATCCCGCCCGTAGGGCGGGCCGACCCTAGTAATCCTATAAACCAAACTCCCGTTTAATGCAAACCTCAATCTTAATTACATTCTCTGTATGATATAACTACGTCCACTAATTGACCCATTAGAAGTGACTATGAGTGTTAAAAATAAAGACAAAAGTGATTTACAAACTAATGCACTCTTCTTTTCTAAGATTTTAAAAGAAAACTTTCTTCATCATAGTGGGATGTAACTAGGAATGTTAAAATGGACTCAACCTAACAAGATTAGCCTTAACTTGTATCAAAATCTTTAATTCTAACTATGACTTTTGAGATATGGCTAAAATAGGGGAACATACTAGTTCATAGGCAGAGTCGGGCTTGTGGGTATGCTTTCGAAACATTTGAAAGGACCTCTTTAAAAAAAAAATATTTGTATATATAGGTGTATTTATATTATTAAATAGTGTTAAATATATAAAGTAAAGAAATTTACATTAATTTTTACTAAAAATCACTTAAAAATATCTTTAATTTTAAATTAAAAAGAAATTTGAATAGGGCCCCCACACCTCTAGGACTGGCTCTGTTCATAAGCTTTATAGGGTTAAGTTTTTAGCCAAATGATTTTTGCTTCCTCGATTCTTCTTGTAAACCTTGATACCAGACAACTCTGAAGCAGCTTTTCTTTTCAGGAGGTTATCTTCAAATAGATGTTGGACAATGTAAAGATATTTTCTTCATCTAGTGAAGGTCCGTAGCTGAAGATGTCAAGAGAGGAACTAATCAACCAAGCAACCCCCATTCGAATCTAAGTGTGTAAGTTAGCCCAATCAACCATTTCTCTCACACTCTCTGAGCTTATGGTACATTTCCTCGGATATCTCACATCATTAAAACGTGAAAGCAAACACAAACAAACAACATGAGCTAATGTGAAAACATCTACTAAAAACACTAAATGGAGCTTTAAAATATATATACAAAAGCATACACTACTAGCTAGCGAGCTTGAAGGCATCAATGAAGAGACCATAAGTGAAACCCATCTTGAAATTATTGAGAAGAGCGATGGGGAACGTCACGGTGGTGCGGCTGTAGTAGAATCTCGTCACATACTCCGTTAAAAGAACGCATAAAACCGCAGCGATAACGTCGTTCACTCCCAAGGCTCCAAACGAGAGAGAGATGGTCTGCGCGACATAGAACCCACCTAACAACGAGATCCCTCCGAAAAGGGTTCTTCTTGACGGCTTCTTGAAGTAGTTCCTGGAGATATCAGGAACCGTTCTGATGATGTCGATTAGTCTTCTTGGACCTCCTTG
This sequence comes from Brassica napus, assembly GCF_020379485.1. Classification (NCBI taxonomy): domain Eukaryota; kingdom Viridiplantae; phylum Streptophyta; class Magnoliopsida; order Brassicales; family Brassicaceae; genus Brassica; species Brassica napus. The sequence goes on along the minus strand of NC_063442.1, from coordinate 12,672,567 downwards.
AGTCTCTTGCACAGCTCTAATGGTTCTCGAGAGTCTCATTTTAGATTTAGATGGCGAGACAAAGGATCCAAAACTCCGACACTGATGATGGTTGAGGACAAGAGTGTTCAAGTTGGTGGAGATGAAGCTTAGAGAGTGCGCCATCCTTAGCTAACTGGCAGATGTAATAATAACGAGAGAAAAAGAAAATGAGTAAACTCTGCGATTGTAAACTGAAACTAGGGATTCGATTTCCTAAACAGTGAAATTTGATTACAGTTGAAAAGTTATACTATGAAATCGATACAGGGTTTAGAAAAGGAATATTACCAAGACGGTGAAGATCGAAGAAGCGAGGAATCAGGAGAAGTGATCAGAGCGAGGAGAAGATGTGGAGGGGAGAGGTACAGGACAGGAAAGAGGAAAGGCCCACTTGAATATTGAGCCCATTTTGCTAATAATGGGTTTCGTTCGGTAGGATTTAAGAAAGTAAACGAATATCCACTGCAATAAGTTCTCAAAATGAGGTTCTAAAAATAATATAATAATTATGTTTCATAATTTGTTTATACAACTAATTTTTTAATAATAGTAAAAATAAACTACTTAAAATGTGACACATGTTTCTATGGAATTTTATGGCGTTATAAAAAAAATTAATGGATTCTCAAAAAATTCCATTTGAGAACTCCATTACATATTCTCTCTTATTCTCAAAATTCAATGGACATGTTCTTAGAGTTGATTGATAGAGCTTTAATGAGATCAGTCAAATCTATTTTGTTGATAAAATATGTAGAAAATACCAATGTTTTCAAATGCCTTTTATTTTATTTTATGCTTTCATATATAGATTTTCGCAAAGTATTAACTTAAAAATATCTACACACACAAAGAAGGGATATTGGTAGTTAAATTAATATAAGGTTTGTTGATCTAAGCGTTGAGATATTTGTAAAAACAAATATAAAAAATTGCATATTTAGAAATTCTATGGAAATATTGTACTAATTTTAAGAATCTAAAAGCATCATCATTGGTTGAGAAACTTACTGAAATTTTCATAGAAAATTTTAATATTTCAATAATATTAACCATAGACAACTTACCACATGCGAAAAGCGTCGGGAGACTCTATTGAGCCTATTTTGGTATTGAACTGGAGCAAGCGATGGAATTGGTATAGAGGTGAACTGACTATGTTGGGCCTGAATGCCTGATTGTGAGTGACCCATAAAATACTCATCTGCCTGAAACGACACCATGTGAATGTATGTATGTTAATTGTGCTTGTCGATAATATTGTTATGTACTTGTCGTTGTACGATCATAATCAGAAAGACAATTGAGTTGGACGTGGAAGACAATATGAAAAATACGTATTTTAATAATGTAATCGACTCCTTGATGTATTAACTGTATATGAAGGTCAAAAACCTAAAGACAATGAATGATATCTGACACGTGCGAACACGGAGAAGGAGTTAAAACCGTCCGATGGAAAATGGGCTATTCCGTAATTTACGACTCTTTCACGTGTATTTTCGTGTGGCCTTTCCTTACTCCCGAGAAAGTTCCTTTTTTTCTTACACTTTTTTTTTTAAGTACTTGAAAAATTCAGACAAAAGTAGAAGAAGCAAAGTTCTTCTGGCTGTGTCTGATTCCCTACGTCTGTCTCCGCCACCATGACCAGCTCTTCATCTCCTTCACGCAAGGTCTCTCTTTGATTTCGTATTTCTTCGATTTTGGATGTCAATTTTGTTTGTTCTTTTTTTTTGGGAGTTTTTTAATATTTAGAAAAAAATGGTGATGGCGTAGGCGTTAAGCAAGATCGCGTGTAATAGGCTACAGAAAGAGTTATCAGAGTGGCAAGTCAATCCTCCCACTGGGTTTAAGCACAAAGTTACCGATAATCTCCAAAAGTATATATTTTTACAAAAGTCTCATCCATGTTTTCGTCTTCAAATTCCTAAATTTTGATGGACTTTTGTGTTTTTGATTTGTGTAATTGTAAGATGGATAATAGAGGTAACAGGAGCACCAGGTACGCTCTATGCGAATGAAACTTACAAGCTTCAGGTTGATTTTCCTGAACATTACCCCATGGAATCTCCTCAGGCAACTTTTCTCATCTCCTTTTTTTGGAATTTACATTTTTGTATGTTCTTACTGGCAATCAAATCCTGATTAGTGTTTGTAATTTCTTTTGTGTGTGTGTGTTGGATATTGAGCAGGTAATTTTTGTTCCACCAGCGCCGCTACATCCTCATATTTACAGCAATGGACATATTTGTTTAGGTATCTCTTAGTCAGTCTCCTCTTGTTTCTTCACTCTCTGCATTATATATGCTCTTTGTTTTTTTTTTAATTATTGGTTTCCTTGTGTTGGATGCTTCTTTCTGCTGTATGATTTTTCCCATTAACATCTTTTTTATAAGTAAATCAAAATCATTTTCTTGTAAACCCAGGAAAGAATTTGATGCATACATAGAGATAGATTACACTTTTATTTTTATGTTTGCTGTTTTCACAAAACAATCTCAATGCACCTTAAATCAGGTCTAATTAGTTAAACAATATGGGTTACACATAGGAAATGTAAAACCCTCTCTTTGTTATTTTTGCAGATATTCTGTATGACTCGTGGTCTCCAGCCATGACTGTTAGTTCGGTCTGCATCAGCATTCTCTCCATGCTATCGAGTTCACCGGAAAAGGTTTCTACATTTTTATTAACTCCCACACTTAGTATTACCACAAAGCCACACACAATCTTACTATGTCTATATATGTCTCAGCAACGTCCGGCTGATAATGACCGATACGTAAAGAACTGCAAGAACGGGAGGTCTCCTAAAGAGACGAGATGGTGGTTCCATGACGACAAGGCATGAGGATGATATGATTAAACATCATAAATAAAAGAAGAGGTTTTATATAATTTCCCCAGACTGATGGTACTAATTTGAATTCCTTGTGGCCTCAACTCTTTTTCTTTCTTCCTATCTTTGTCTTCTGTATGGATGATTATGTGACATCTGAAATGTCTCACACCTTGAATTATCAGTTTCTGCGTTTCTCTTCCCTAAAGTAACCTTTGGATATTCTAGGCAAATTGTATTTGGAGACATTTTTTTGCAGTGTATGTTTATATTTTCAAGCCAGAGTGACGGATTTGAGTCTAAACTGATGGCCAAATTTCTTTCTAGATTCTTAAATGAACTTCTTCAATGAAATTATGTTAGAGGCTAGCGTTAATATGGCTTGGAAGTTGGAAGTGCAAGTCAGCAACCTAAAGCAGTATGGAAAAACTTCTATTATGGAATTGGTGGTGTGATTTTTCTTGTCAACAACATAAAACCTAAAACGACTCGGATAAACAGCGGCGGTTGTTGACAAAAACAAAAACAAAGCGGTGGTTCAGAATCACCGTTTTGTTTTTGGTCCCACTTTGTTTCATAAACGCGGAGTCTAGCAGCAGCGGCAAAAGTAAATTGTTCAATTATCAGTAGTCTGAACTGCACAAGTAAAGATCCAAAACCACCGTGCATTTGAGTAACAAAATCAAATTCGACCAAGCCTGCTAAATTCATAATTGGCAATAAACTTCAACCACGGAAAGGAATACAAAAAGCGCTATGTATGGGATTACTAAGTTTTTGTTAGCTCGTGCAAATCTTTATCAGTTTAGCTCGTGAACAAAAGCACATATACATATTCTTGTGAATATCAATTGAAATACTGGGGAAGTCATGTAAACATAATACCGAAATTTGACATAACACAATAATCTCAATAGTTAAAAAACAACTAACATGAAAATGAGAGCATAGCTGCGAGTAATAAAGTTTGCAACCATTTATTCACACCAAAGGCTTGTAGGCACCACCACACAAGGAAGATGACTCAAGCGAAAGTTGTCAACAAGGATTTTATTAAAACACCAAACACATTAGCAAATAGAAGAAAGAAGAAGGGTAATCAAGCGGCAGCAACTTGAGAGTGCTTCAAAAGCTTGGCTTCGATTTCCTCCTTCGCAGCACCAACAACCTTGTCGAGCTTCTCTTCGCCTTTCATGTAGACAAAGGTCGGCATGGCCTGAACATCGAACTCCTTAGCAACAGTCTGCAAACAAAAACAAAAGAACCAAGTTGTTGAAGGCCAAAACACAATCAAAATGAGCTTTTGTCTGGATATAGTACTCACGGCCAATTCATCGACGTCGACCTTGAAGAAGACAACATCAAGGTGCTTCTTAGCGAGCTCGACAAAGATGGGTGCAATGAAACGGCAAGGTGGGCACCACACTGCTGTGAAGTCTATCACAATCTGCGTGTACACAACTACTTATTAGAATTTCAATTTCTGAGATCTGGAGCTTCTTCAATAGGTTTCATAAAATTCAAAATCGATTCGAACATGAACCTCCAGGTCATGTATTCAAAACCCCCCAATCATGGATCCGACAACATACCAACATCAATCGCTAGAAGAAAAAGAAAAAGACTAGATCTGGAGGGGAAAAAAAAGAAATACCAGTTTGTTGGATTCTTTGGCTGCCTTGAGCTTGTTGTTCCAGTCCTCAACGGTGTGGCAAGCGATCACTTCTCCTGCTGGGATCAATTCTGCTGTTGCGGCCATTGTTTTCTCTCTCTCTTTGATTTTGATACTTTTAATTGAATAATTGCTTTGTTGTCTTTGGGGGTGGGTCGGTTCTTATAGAAAATAGAGGACGGTTACGGAGAGAATCTTACCACATTTTATGCCTTTCTTTTTGAGAAAATAGTAGTATTATTTTTAAAAATGGAATAATATTATTATTTACTATGACAAAACTGGACCCAAAGGATTTATCCACCACGCGGAGGAATAAGATGCGTGAATGTGGAATCCAACGGTTGAGACTGAATCAATGTTAAATCGGAACCGGCATTTGGTGACGCGTGTGGTGACGCTCGTTGACGAATTTGCTAGAATGAATATTTTCGTAAAGAAATAAATCAATAATGAGTATATATATATATATATTCTTTTTCTTTCTTAAAAGAATGTTTGGGTAGTTGAATACCGGATGTCTTCATATTAAGTCACAAATAAAACATGCCGACATCTTATCGGAGATTATTACTAAAACATAATCTGACAAATTCTTACAAAACTAAAATATTCGAGAGATTCAGCCATCACATTACTCTAGTCTATAAAAGAAAGGCTTTGTTATTCCTGTTTGATTCATTTACAAGCCGTGAGGCACGTCTCGTGACGATTACCTAAATATTAGCCGATGAGAGAGAGGCTCATGCCTAAGTTTTTGCCATATTACTGTGTTTTGGGGACGATTTGCTTACATTTGATCTCTTAAGCTTTTTGCAGATATTAGGTTTATTTTTATATCGAGAAAAGATTGGGCATGGGAGGATTCTAAAGAAACATTTGCAGATTTTCATTAGATTAAAAAGGAGGTTTAGCGTACTTTCTTTTTTCCATCAGGAACGAATTAGTTTTACAAGAGAATGATCAAAATAGCAGTAACGTGAAAAGTGTGCCACTACCTTTGTTACTACTTCTTCTCTTTAGTATTACCTAATTCCCAACCATTAGAAAAAAAAACTTCTAATCACTTCGTAATTTGTATCACCAATCAGAGCAGCATCTAGATTTTATTTAGGTTTCAAACTTTGAAACATTGAAGTTTGAATAATAATTTCCAGATATAAGAAACCGTAAAGATAATAATACAGAAGACTGGGTAAGTTATTGCAATGAGGTAGCAACCCTCCCATTGGTCTTCGAGAGCAATTTAGCAGAGCAAATGAAGTTTGAGCTATTTACAGGACAGTAGTTTTTAAACGTTGGAGATGCAGAGGTCTGAATCTGAAATCAAATGAACGAAACTTCCTATTGGATTGCAATAACATGTAGTAAACCTGATTTGAGTATCTAATACATAATTTAAAACTGTTGTTCAAAAACATTTTATCACTACAGAGGAACTCAGAAAGTGAAAGACGACAAAAAAAAAACAGCGTTTTCAGTTTACTTCAGGGAACACATTAGTCATCAAGGTTGTGTCTGTATTGTGCCAAAATCTCTGAAATAAAGTAGAGCATTACTCATCAGAACCATGGAGAACACGAGACAAAAACCAACTTCATCCTCCCCTCTTTAATCCTCAATGGACTGAATCTCACCCATCATGATCCTGTTACTAACCACGTTAAATCCCAGAACCGATGAGCTTAAGCTTACCTTCTTCCCTTTCTTCCCCTTTTTCTTTCCTCCTCCCACTTTAGAAAACCCTTCATTTGCCGAGGGGGCTTTGTAATACTCCTCTTCTTCCGCTGCCTTGTTGTTTCGGCTCTTCACTACAGACGACGACGACCCCTTTGATTGAAATGCAATCTCCACTACTTCTGATGGTAGCAGGTCTTTGTAGTTGAGGAACTTGTCGATGAACTTGTGGTCTCTATCAACCGTCCCTAGATTTTCTATCAGAAGGGTTTCTGCTTCTGATCGGGATAGCTTCAGACAAAACTCCAACACACTTGTATCTGACCAAAAGAGAGACAATATTACACAAATCAGAAACAGAATAAATGATTAACTGAAACTAGAGTGTTGTATGAACTTTTTTACCTTCTGAACCAAGAAGTCTGAGACATTCGCTTCTGCACCAATCTCTGAAGCCATTCGCCTCTGAGGAAACCATAAACACATGAGAAGAAGAAAAAAAACAAGCTACAAATTTTGGAGACAGCAATTGTCAGTAAAAAAAGCAAACCTGTGAGTTTTGTCACTTCCTCCTTTTTCCCTTTATGGGACGCAGGTGAAGACGCTGAAACTGATTTCTGCCGATTCAGCGAGCTTCCTGCACTTCCTTTCCCAGGTGTGGTTTTGGTTCCCCAACTGTTTTGACTTGAAAGTTGAGGAAAGTCTCCCCTGTGTTCCAAAATAACCCATAGTTAGTTAGATTCTTTCAACAAATATAAGGCGATGATCAAATGCAAACTTATTGGAAACTCGGGGCAACAAGAGATAGATTCATACTGTTTTGATTCCTGGGTTGTTTGCTCAACTGGACCCCAGAAAAGGTCATCATCTCCCTTGGATTTTGACTGCAGGGAAGATTGAGAAACAGCCTGTGAAGGGGAGCGCGACCAGGAAGATTGAGGCACAGCTTGTGGTGTAGGTTTCTGGATGGTAGGTACTGGACTAGGAGACGGATGTGATGAGGTCGTCATCTTCTCCTGCTCCCTCACGATGTCCCTAAGTGAGCTAGGTTTTGTGGATTTCTTTGGACCAGTCGACCAAGCAGCAGCTGGTGAAGGATTGTTCACAGGCTCTTCTTTCCAGAGAACAAAATCTCCCAAAGAAGGCCCAGAAGGAATAGCAGGCAAATCTTCCTTAAGCTGCTGCTGCGCAATGCGAGCATTTTTTCCCTTCTCAATGGAACTTGTTGAGAGGGATGTATCTACTACAGCAGGAACATGTGCAGCTGTTTTTGCTGCAGAGTTCTTTGCCCTTGCAGACTTCTTACGGCTCTTCTTTGTTTCCTTGGCATCAATAAAGTTATCGTCGTCTAAAGACTCTGCGTTAGTGGATGTGACTTGCGTATATGTGTCGTTAGAACTGCTTCCCACTACATCCCTCTCTTTGACAACAGATTTGGCCACAACATCATCAGCCAACAAGTGGCTTTGCTTACCCTTAAGAGCAGGAACACTTTCAGGCTTTACAGCACCTGTTTGAGTTTTGACTGACTCTCCGAGGGTCTCTCTTAGGTTGATAGGATCTGAATTGGCAACAATTCCACCCCAAGGAGAAGCCAAACCACCAACTGAACCCGAGGAAGTAGAAACCTTTGGAGCTAAAGCTTCTGCTTGTGCTACCCTCTGTTCTTCCATTTGAATTTCTAGCAGTGACTTTGGTTTAAAGCCAGGGGCAGGCTTCCAAGCACGTCCTGGTTGCGTTCGTGTGTTTTGCAGTGACGACTCATTTACACCAGATTCTCCCCTGACTGAAATAGCTTCAGAACTCATTAGTACATCATTGTCTATCAAAGTGTCAGCTGGATTCATATTTTTACCCTTTATCTCAGAATCATCAGAAATTCCTGTTTCAGGTTGCTTTGCCTCCTGCAGAGAAGACTTAGAAGCTGCCTTAACCGGCTCAGCAGACTGCTTGTTACCCCGTTGCTTCTTGGACTTCTTTTCAGAAGTCTTCCGTCCTCCAGAAACTTCATTGCTTTTAACTTCAGCTGGAGGAATCTCCACGTTTAACTCATTACTTGGCTCTCCCTGTCCAACAAACACATCTTTCGTCTGATTCTCCAGTGACTTACTGTCACTTGTTTCAGGTGTGGCGCTTTCATTGTTTGGAAAGCTCGCAGGTAAGAGAACAGGCTTTTCTGAGTACAAGCTGTTCATGTAATCCGCAGGAATTGATCTTTCATAGTCGGACTGTAAATCTTTTTTATGGGTGCCATCGATCTGATCTGTAGGAACTCCCCCCTCACTCATCCTAGGGTCAACATTACCAAACAGCTGGGGTTGAAGGTTCAGATGATGGGTTCCGACAATTGCAACATTCTGACTAGTGGCTTGATTTACAGAGAGAAAATCAGTTAAGTTGGCACCTCGGGCCTCATGGGAAACCGGAAGCTGCATCTGCTGATTGACCTGTGTCACGTCCTTTGATTCTTGCAGCCTAAGAGCATCAAAAGATTGCTGCAACTGTCCATAAGATGGCTCTCCAAACCGTTGTTGAGGATGCTGCTGGTCAGCAAGAACCTGGGAAAACAGCTGCTGTTGCTGTCGTAACAACTGCTGCTGCTCTTCTCGTTTTTGTTGGTGCTTAAGCAAAAGCATCTTTTCAATCAATAGACGCTGTTGCTGTGAAGAAAGGGGTGTCTGAGCATTCATTTGCAACAAAAGCTGTTGCTGCTGCAACAGATTGAGCGATTGCTGTTCTTGGGAGAGTCCAGGGACGAGCATCATATCAGGGGGTAACATGCCAGCTGGATTATTTCCAATAGGTTGACCAAGTAAACCTGCCAAAGGTGAGTTCTGCTCTAGCTGCCTTTGCTGTTGGACCCCAAAGGAAGTCTGAGTTTGGAAACTTTTCGCATGGTGCAAATCATCCTTTTGATTGGGATGCGACCAAGCAGGAATAGGACCACTAACAGCAGGAGCAGACCTATCCTTTGCACCTTGGAGGATGGACAACAAATCAGTACTGGGAGAACGGGCAGGCTGTTGAGCAACTTCTGGCACATTCTCGGATCTTGGCATCAGGTTTGCAGATTCCGGACCAGGCCAATATGAATACGGACTAGCTACTGATCTCTGCCGTTCAAGTTCCAATTTCTTGGCCAAGAGATACATGTCAGCCCCACCATCAGTAACTGGTAAAGACAACCCACCAGAACTATTTACTGCATATCCTTGAACACCTGCAGGCACAACATGGAAACATAGAAATTAAAAAAAGTTAGTGATCCTGAGCGGCTAATAGTAAAATAAAGGAAATCATCAAAACATATCAAATGTCCAACGCCAAGAGACTACCTTGAGATGGATTGTTCAAACTGCCAGACATCAACGATTCAATAAACCGATTTTCCGCTACCGTACCTCCAACTTGCTTATACCTCATATCATTTTGCAACATATCAGTCTCCCCCATCCCAGTATGAACTTTCCCCACACCAGGGAATGCTGGTGAACCGGCTGCATCAATAGTCTGGCTTGGCTTGGCATCGGAAAAACCAGGTGGTGGTCCAGACTTGGCCCGCAAATGTGGCATTACATCACCAAGTAATGAAAAAGGAGAATCGATCGGTGCACTCGCAGGACGAACTAGCAAATCTATGCCAAAATATCCAGCCTCAAACCATCCAATAATATCACTTCCAGAAAAAGGGCCTTGAATTAGACCCTGAGGATCTTTATAAAAGAGTGAAAGTTCTTCAGGCGAAGATGGCATAGGCTTTCTAACTTCTCGCTCCCTGTCAAACACCAAAGATGGCTGCCTTCTTAGTGCAGGATCTTCACCGATTTGCCATCTTGATTCCCCTTTGGACTGTGGCAAGCTCATCACATTGCTTCCTGAATGGTTTATTGAATCTTTAGGGTGTGACCAGACGCTGTCAGAAGATTTCAGCTTGTTATCAGCTGAAGGGTCATTCCAATCATGTGAGATCCTACTCGACCTTTCTCCAGGCTGACGCCATGGCGATTGGACATGATTGTTTCCCTGCACCTCATTGCCTTTCCTAAAAGGAGCATAACCTTCATGAGAAGCTGTAAACAAGACAGAAACAATCAAAATATGAGAGGCTAATAGCAACATAGAAAGAACTCGCATATTTTATAGAACAGATATTAGCTTTTTCACCTTTAACAACACTGCTCACAAGATTTTTTTTTTAAATACGAGTTAAACTCAAAAACAATAGTGTAGAAAAGGACTAAGTTCCCATATCAGCTATTTTAAACAGTACCAAAATGATCAAGTCAACAAAGCTGCATGAAGGCTACAATATTACAGCACATACCTTCAGGCCTAAACTTATCATCTGGATAGTTCCTTGTTTCCCCACTTTCTTCTTTAGATACGTCAGCAGCGGATGTCATATCTTCCCTGCTTCCAGCTGAAACAAAACATTCACTAATTTTACCATATGTATCATATATACAAAATACTAGAAGCCTGGATGTCTTTCACGGAATTCATACCAGGCTTGAGTCGCCTAGGTTGAGAAAACTCGGCTGGATTTCGTCCACTAGGGCCATCCTTGGATATCTGAGGGGCACCACTACTCACTATTTTTCCTTTCTCAATCCCATCCAGAATATTCTATGAGGAACAACAAGGGCATAACGATTAGAAAAGTGACATACTATAGGAAGAAGAAAAACATAAACTAAATTAATGAATACTGACCACTTCCTCAGAACTTGGAGCGCAAATAGCCAGAGGATCCGACGGCTGCTCACAAGTAAGGGAAGGCACCTCGATGAACCCATCTGGAAACTTCTCAAAACACACAGTATCTGCGATCCTGTACACATCCAACAGTTTCATTCTGCTATATCTCAGATGGTAAGGCTCTCCAGTACCACTTTCCCCTTTCTCAGAGGCAGATCCAGGAGGGTGAGACTGGTTTGATGCGCTAGTAAAAAGGCTTCCACCAGAACTCATCCTTCCACGCCCAGCTGAAAAGATAGCAGTGTTTTCTCCACGCCCCCTGCTGTGAGAAAAGGCTGTACCCTGCTTGTTTGGGGTTGACTGGCTATGAAGAGATTCTCCTCTTCCTCGACCTTGAGAGGGTCTCCAGGGCCGGTAATGATCTCCATCACTAGAAGGAAGAGACGGACCCTTCTCACGAATGATCTCACCATCTTTGCCAGCTTCATCCCACTTGTTACGGGCGTTCTCAGCTTCCTTGTCATCAGGTCCCCAGCGAGAGTTCCACTTGCTTTCACGCCGCTGCTCAGTCCCAGCATCCTTGTTACCTGAATCAGTCCACCGATCACTGGGACCACGGCGCTGCTCTGTCCCAGCATCCTTGTTACCTGAATCAGTCCACCGGCGAGGCTCCCCAAACTGTCTAGAGCCCACATTATCCCGCCGGTCAACCTTCTTGCTATCACCAAAGTCTTTGTCACCATTCCGCCAGCGATCATTCCGGGCAGCGGAAAAGGTATCCCTTTCCTCATCACGCCAACCCTCACGGCGGCCAGTTTCAGCAGTAAGTAAGGAAGGCCGGAAAACATCCTTCTTCTTCGGATTATCCGGTGTCTCCTCCCCATTTCCAGAGGGATTATGGAGGCCCTGAGCTTCCTGTAAAAGTGAACCCAGTTACATGTCAACTCCAATACAAAACTGAAAGAGAATGAAACAAACAAAAATGCACAGAGAGAGAACAATGTGAAAATACCACAGTCCCCATTCCAGCCTTGCTCTTCCCTGATTTGGAGAGAAGCCACTGAGGTGAAAGAGGAATAGGATTGTCAGAGCCCTGGACATCTGCACACAGTAGAGAAACATCATTCATCTCCCAACACAAGAACTACAAAACATTCTCAATCCACAACTTATGGATCTACATCAATAAGTGGAGGACTCTGATAAGTTTAAAATCCAGAGGTTATCTCCTATAATCAAATACAAGGGAATAAAACAGAGATCGATCGAGAGAAACCAAAAACCCTAATTAAAAGGGGACTCAAGAGCATAGACTCTGTAAAATCTGGTTTCAATCGACGATTCAGCATCGGAGAGAGAGAGAAGAGCTGCAATCTATCAGGAGATTGGAATGGGAGAGACTCGAACGCAATCGGAAAGAGATGAGTGGTGGGGGGAAGGGGGAATAACCTTTGAAGATCTGGTGAGGTGGATTGATGGAGAGGTGCTTGCTGCGGTGGTCTGCGGCGGAATCAGCGGAGGAGTTAGCCATGGCAGGTTCGTTTCGGAGTTGCAAATACGCGCGAGAGAGAGAGAGACGGCGAAAGAGAGCGATAGCGATTACGGTGAAGAGGAACTAGGTTTAAAAGACCCTACGAGGATTGGGGGACTTAAACGACAGCGTACGTTTACCTATCCTGCGTACAATAGCATCCTCCTTTGAAGCTAATAGTAAACAAAACAAAAATTAAAAATATCTTTCTTCTTTTAGAGGTTAGACAGTTTTCCATGTTTATCCACTTCGTGTCTTGACTCATGCGCTCACTCGGCGCGTGTTACGCATTTGTAGTTGAGTAGAACACTCACGTGGCGTTTACGCGCCGTGCAGCGTAATGATGTGTGTTATTATTATTGTTTGTCTCTGGCTAACATCTTTTTACCAAGTCCTTTGAGATGCTAAAGAGTGGTTTCTAGGTAGTAAAGAACCCTTAACCGGGTATTAAAGAGGCCGAAACACGACAGATTACGAATTTGGATTGGGTTTTGACTTCTGGATACGTTTGTTGGGTCAACATACACACCACATGTGGTTTGTGGTGTATCTTTACGTGTGGTTTGTAAATGTCACGATTTTTTGTTTGTTTGAACTTTAAACTATTTTTTACATTAATTCTTATTTTTTGTTCTTTGTTTATATCAATTTAAATTAGATTTGATTAGGGTCTTGTTTGTTCGTAAATCTGGAAGATACATCCAAATGATTCATATTTTATCAAGATATTTCATTTGAGTGTTGTTCGTTTTTTCATTTCGTCTATACATCCATCTGAATGTAAATATGTTCAATTGTTTTTTATTTTTAATTTATATCTGCATTTAGGCGGACTTGTTAATGAAACAATTAAAATATTTTTAAAAAAATTTGGCGGGAAAATAGCATTTATACGGTTTTGGCAGAAAATACTTTTTGGGTTTTTGCGGAAAAATATGTTTTGGCGAAAAAGTGTGTTTTTGTGGTTTTGGCGGGAAAATACATTTTTTGCGGTTTTGGCGGAAAAATTGTGTTTTGCAGTTTTGGCAAGAAATATTTTTTGGCGGTTTTGGCAGAAAATGTATTTTTGTCGGAAAAATGTTTTTTCGCGGTTATGGGAGGAAATGCGTTTTTACGGTTTTGGCGGAAAATGCATTTTTGTGTTTTTGACGGGAAAATGCATTTTTGCGTTTTTGACGGAAAAAATGCATTTTTTGCGTTTTTGGCGGAAAATATTTTTGCGGTTTTTTGCGGAAAATATTTTTGCGGTTTTTTGCGGAAAATATTTTTGCGGTTTTTTGCGGAAAAATGTGATTTGACGAAAAAGTGTGTTTTTGTGGTTTTGGTGGGAAATGTATGTTTGCAGTTTTGGCGGAAACATGCGTTTTTTGCGTTTTATATGGAAAAATGCGTTTTTGCGTTTTTGACGGGAAAATGTGTCTTCCGGTTTTGGCGGGAAAATGCGTTTTGTGGTTTTTACGGAAACATGTGTTTTTGTGTTTTTGCGAGGAAAAAGTGTTTTAATGCGTTTTTTCGGTTTTGGCGGGAAAATGCATTTTGGCGACAGTGTGTTTTACGGTTTAGACGGGAAAGTATGTTTTTGGTTTTTGTTTGATTTTAAGCTTTTGGCGGGAAAGTATTTTTACCATTTTGGCCGAAAAGTGCGGTTTTACTGGTTTGGCCGAAAAGTGTGTTTTAGGGAAATATATGTTTTTACGCTTTTTGCGAAAAATCATATTTTGCAGTTTTGGTGAGAAAATGCATTTTTCGGTTATGGCGGAAAAATATAGGATTTTTTTGTTTGAAAATAATATTTTGATTTAAAAAAGTTATTTTGCCATTTATCATTTTGGACTGATTCAGATGCACCATGAAAACTCACCTTCATTTGAGTAAGAATTTGAAATGAAATTTTAAAATTTCAGTTAGATGATATATTTTGATGTAGCATTATAATGTATAAAACGAATATCAATTACATTTTTACCCGGATAGATCACCGAGCAAACTAACAACACCTAGATCTTTATCCCCTATATACTAAAGCACAAGTCAATTGCCCAATAAAATTATGACACATGTTTTTGTGTTTCAAAAAAAAAGATATTGTCAATAAAAAAAATTGCATTCTCAATTCCTAAAACTGTAAAAATAAACTAATTTCCTTGATTTTCTCTATTCCACTACGTGTTTAAAAAGAATGTTTTGTTATCTCTCAATTTATATATTTCACATCCCTATATTTTATCACACGATCTCAAACAGTTTTAACTCTATACTAGATTTTGACCCGCGCTTAGAAAACGCGGGTTTATTTTTAAAATTAAATCAATTATTTTTGTATAATTCTATTTAAAATAATGTAGGTTTGGGTACATTTACCTGAGTGCATTGAATCGTACCAAATTAGAAATAATCCAAAATTAAACTGAATTTCATAAATAACTGAGCATATTATATATATATATATATATCTTTGGAACCGAAAAATAGAAACCGCACTAAGAACCAAATGAGTACTTAAAATTTTATAATACAAATTTTATACCTATTTAACATAACTAAACCAATAAAAAATTTATACTATTAATGAAACTATACATGGTAATGTTCACGTTATGTGTAAATATGTTTGAATAATCTGTCATATATTCATGGAGATTTATTGTTAGAGTAATTATATAATATATCATGGGAAAATAATAAATGAGTTTATTTAAATCATGTAAAGTATTTATATAGTTAGAGAAATATAAGGAAAACCAAATAAATAATTAAGTCTAATGAAATGGTCTAACAACTTTGTGTAAGTAGATTTTTTAGGACTCTTTCCCTTTTAATAGTATAGATAATTTTGAAGTAATTAATTTTATTCTTCAATCTCTTTTTTGCCATTCTTCTTCATCTTTCTTTTTGTGTGTATGAGTGTAACAAAAAACAGATTACACAAGTTTATGTCTCGCCTTTAATCATATTTATTTTTCTTTCCTTCTCAATATTTAACACTCTATTTCTTTTACTTCTTTTGTGCATGGATTATGTTGATGATGGTTATTCAAAACTTCATTCTCAAAACACGAAGAAAGAGAAATTTGACAACAAACTAGAGAACTGTAAGTATATCTGAATCTACTATGTAGAAATTGATATTTATAAATCTGTTTGTTATTGTTTGACTATTATACAAATATATTTTCTTATTACAACATTCAACAGAACATGTTTTCTGTCTTATCTTTGAAGTTCCAGGTAAATTTGAACGGTAGAGGAATAGGAAACAGATGGAGAAGAATCCAAAAATGTAAGTTAAAAGAATTAAAAATGTTTTTTTTTTATTATTAACTGACCAATTATCTTTCTACTGGGTTCCAGTCTTCCAGATATCAAACTTAAAAATAAATATTTCAAAACAGTTTAATGTTTTTCTTAATATATTTTAGCTTCACTTTTACTATATTTAAATAAATTTTAAGAGACTTATTTACAAAAAAAATACCAAATAAAACTAAATGGGTCAAATTTAATAATTTTTAACCATATTTTAAGTGTTGGTAGTTATGTATTATTTTGCTTTCTATAATTTTTTTTCAGGAATAAAAACATAAGAATTATTTTAAACCCGTCTAACTGCTTTGTTGAACTGAATACTTCTAATTTTAACTTTTCATTTTATCCGGCTCCAGAAATGTGAGTATTATAAAGATTAGTTTTGATAAAAAAAAAAAGAGAAAATTCTAATTTCAAGAAACAAAATCATTTAAATGCAAGTAAAAATTTGTAGCACGGACTGCTAAGTGCTAACACCAGACCGGTAATACTAGAAATAATACGCTTTAAGATGGTAATACTAGAAACAATGCACTTTAATATCTTCCCGAAGAGCCAAACATGTATCCACCTTTAATATTATGTGATACTGTTCATTTAGTGTTTTACAAGTATTCATTCTTATAAAAACTAGATTTTTTAACCGCGCTACGCGCGGATAAAATATTATATGCATTTTTAAATTCTAAAAAAATAATGTGTAATATTGTATTACATTATTTAAAAAATATAAAATAAGACTACATAACATAAATATATTTTTTAAAACTTTCTTTGTGGAAATCATTATGTTGTTTGATTATTGTACTTGATTCACATATTTGCATAGTTATTTGTGATGGATGAATAACTATATTTTTATTATCAGTAAATAATATATATTTATTATATAATATAAGAAAAATGAAATTATTTACTTATAAAACAAACTTGTCTCATGTTGGGGACTCGGTTATAGATATATCATATTCGAATGAGACATTTTTACAGTTATCAATCTTCTTAACAGTCAAGAAACAAATATGAATATCAAAACAATATCTCATACGATCTCTTTGTGGAATAACTGCTCTGAATAAATTGAATTTAGACATCAAAAACGACTGGAAATGGATGTGCAGATGTATTATCTAAGTCAGCTTTACAAAATACTATTCATTGTTCATATATCATTTATGTCCATCCTATTTTTTTGTCCATCATTTCTTAAACATCTTGAAATAACTGATGCTAATTAATAATAAACTTTTGGCTGGCAAAAAAAAATCAAATTTGTCTAATTATCGCTTAATTTGTCTAACTGATATATATGTATTTCTCAATTCTAAAAAAATAATGAATAATATTGTATTACATTATTTAAAGAATATAAAATAAGACTACCTAACATTAATATATTTTAAATTTTTTTTTTGTGAAAATCATTATGTTGTTTGATTGTTGTACTTGATTCACATATTTGCATAGATATTTGTGATAGATAAATAAATATATTTTATTATCAGTAAATAATATATATTTATTATATAATATAAGAAAAATGAAATTATTTACTTTTTAAACAAAGTTGTCTCATGTTGGAGATTCGGTTATAGACATATAATATTCGAAGGAGACATTTTTACAGTCATCAATCTTTTTAACAGTCAAGAAACAAATCTGAATATCAAAACAATATCTCATACGATCTCTTTGTGGAATAACTGCTATAAAGAAATTGAATTTAGGCATCAAAAAGGACTGAAAATGATGTGCAGATTTGTTATCTAAGTCAGCTTTACAAAGTACTACTATTCATAGTTCGTATATCATTTTACTTCTTAAACATCTTGAAATAACTGATGCTAATTAATAATAAACTTTTGGCTGGAATAAAATCAAATTTGTCTAATTATCGCTTAAATATTTTATTAATATTGTCTAAGAAGCTTTCAATTGATATCGTAGTTTAATCTTTATTAGTTTTTTTTGTTAATTTTAGAGTTTTTTGTATTTAAGATTTTTTTCCATATTAAGCTTATATTTCTTTCACATAATATATATATATATATGTCAAAAAAATTACCATCAAATCAGTTTTACTTATTTATTATTTTGTTTTTAATGAAAATACACTTTTTAAATAATTTAATTTAAAATAAAATTATATATTAATTTTTTGTATTCTAACAATTTGATTGATTTAATTAATTTGCTTTGGTGGATAACTTAAAAAGTTTTCATATGAATCGGGGAAAGCAAGCTTATGTTGTTATATTATATTTATTTGTGTATATGGAATCTATACATAATGCTAGTGTAATAACGAATAAACATTATTATTTTTTTGTAACTTCAAAAAGATACATTATTACAATTTGAAATTATTCAAAATTGAATAAAATGGTAATTAAATAAATCTAATTGTTTTTTTTATCTTGTTTAGTTGGATTCTCATGAAAAGAAATCGATAGGTTAAACAAATGTTTCAAAATTTGTTGTGTTATTGTTTTGTCTATAAATTACAAAATTTATTGAATTGATATATTTAATTATTGCACCTTTAAATAATATTTTATTAAGACATTAGAGAACTATGTTTTGTAACTTCAAAAAGATACATTATTACAATTTGAAATTATTCAAAATTGAATAAAATGGTAATTAAATAAATCTAATTGTTTTTTTATCTTGTTTAGTTGGATTCTCATGAAAAGAAATCAATAGGTTAAACAAATGTTTCAAAATTTGTTGTGTTATTGTTTTGTCTATAAATTACAAAATTTATTGAATTGATATATTTAATTATTGCACCTTTAAATAATATTTTATTAAGACATTAGAGAACTATGTTTTGAGTTGTTTTGTCAAAATTGTACAAAAATCTATGCTTTTTCATATTTGTCACGAAAACTTATATGTTAAACTTACTTTTACAAAATTCTTAACTTTGTCACGAAAACAAAAATCTATGTTTTTTTCATATTTGTCAATGTTCTCACACTTTCAAAGAATATATTAGCTTAGTCACTTACTTATTTTTTTTACAAAACAAAATATCGGAGTCTTGAAAGTTGAATCCATATTATTGTAAATGTACATAAGAGTTTGTGATTACATATTTAGTGATTCTTGTATATGTGTTCAAGAAAGTTTCAATGGCTTAGTGGTATCTGTCCTATATTTATGTAATACTAACCCGGGTTCGATCCTTTCCTTTGCATTGTTTATTCATTTTTTACGAAAAACTAAGTGAAATGACGTGGCAACTTCGGACTCTTTGATTGGACGATTTTTTGTGCCTACGTGGACACTCTAAGAGGAGCTTATATCCCCCTTTTAGTATAGTATATTCTTAACTTTGTCACGAAAACAAAAATCTATGTTTTTTCATATTTGTCAATGTTCTCACACTTTCAAAGAATATATTAGCTTAGTCACTTACTTATTTTTTTTTACAAAACAAAATATCGGAGTCTTGAAAGTTGAATCCATATTATTGTAAATGTACATAAGAGTTTGTGATTACATATTTAGTGATTCTTGTATATGTGTTCAAGAAAGTTTCAATGGCTTAGTGGTATCTGTCCTATATTTATGTAATACTAACCCGGGTTCGATCCTTTCCTTTGCATTGTTTATTCATTTTTTTACGAAAAACAAAGTGAGATGACGCGGCAACTTCGGACTCTCTGATTGGACGATTTTTTGTGCCTACGTGGACACTCTAAGAGGAGCTTATATCCCCTTTTAGTATAGTATAGATTAAAATTAAAACAATGATAAAACAACTTTTAAAACAGTAAATTGACCCATGCGTAGCATGGGGTTCATACTAGTTGATTTATAAAACATGAACTTTTTTTACTAAACTTTATTTTCGGCTAAATTTTTATGATTCAACGTAGTCAAGTTCATATTTTTTTTGCGCATTTTCGAACCGACCAATAGAAACTACACCGGGTGTAGTACACTCTATTGGTTACTTAATCACAAATTGGAATACGGCCTGATATCTAAATGCCCATCTAACTGTGAGCAGCATCTTTAGGCAAAATAATAATTCTAATGAACATATATTGGTATTTTGTTTTCATTTCTTAACTGAGAATCTAATGAGAGATAATAAAAAGTGACGAAATAGAAGATAAACAGAACCAGAAAGTAAACCAATGTGTTATGGTAACTACTAACTAGTTAACAACAAAAGTAAGAAATGAGAATTCAAAAAAATTTAAAGAACAGGAAGGGACGTGGGTGACAAAGGAAAGGGCTATGAATCCTGTGATACTTATTCTGGTTGGGCGTGGGGCATATGTCCATTTTGTCCTTTAAACGTCCCAGAGCAAATATTAACTTGCCAACTTGATTTTCCTCCTCTTCTCCTAAAACACCTATTTACACATAACGTTTATTTAAATTACATAGTTAATATATTGAAATTTAATTTAGTTTGTGTTTGTCATTTGTTCATTTAGTCAAAACATCTCAATTCTCATAATATTTTTTTGGGTCAAATTCAATTCTCTTCTTAAAAATATGTTCGTATCCGTTATCACTGACTGACTATTCATTACCATAATTGAAATTTAATATTTGTTGATTTAGGCAAAGAAAAAAAATAGAATTGAATTGATTTAAATCAACGAATAACAACAAAAACTATACTAAATTTCAATAATGGTAATAAATGGTCAGTCAGTGATAACTAATAAAAACCGTTTAAAAAAAAAAGAGAATTGAATTTGACCAAAGCATTCAATTCTCTTCTTTAAAAAATTGTTCTTATCACTGACTGATTGAACCTTCATTGCCATTATCTTTCTTTCTTACTTTAGTCTTTTTCTTTTTTTACCAATAAATTTATAAAAACTTTTAAGTTTGGTAAAATGGTAAATTACATACACATTGCTGTCTCTCCCTAATAATCCTCTCGTCTGTTCCCATTTCTCCTCATTCCCTCATCTCTTTGGTCTTCCTCTTCTCTCTGCAACAAACCAGTAGGTTCTCTTCTCTTCCCCTTCTGTATTTTGAATCGTTTTCATGAAGAATCTCCCTAAACTTTTGCTTTTCTCAAGATCGGTTTTGTTTTCTAGCTCTTATGTATCTGTTTGTATTTTTTGTCTATTGTTCTTTCTTGGTTTTATTGTGTTCCCAAGCTCCATCGATATCGATTGGTGGGTTCATTCATTTTTGGAGCTTTGTTATATTTTATGGGTTTAATCATATTCCAAGCTGAGCAAAATCTATTGAAAGATGGTTCCTTTAGATAAGGTTTAAGGCCATCTCATTTGAATGGATCTCTATGAACGTGTTCTTGCGTTTATTAGTCTTTTGAGGTTGTTGATTGTTTATCTATCTTCAAGCTGTTGTCTTTCTTTACTTTTTAAATTTCATATCTTTATAAATTATATGATTGTTTACGCCATTTATCATTACAGTTCTAGTAGCTGTCTTTGTTGCTGAAAAGTTTTACTAACTGGCATTGTTCTTTTTTGCAGTCTCCCATTGTTGACAGATCAAGGAAACTCTCGTGAGTAAGTGTAACAAAGCTTTAGCCGAGATGCAGGAAGAGAGGGGCATCCTCGGCTTTTTATCAGAAGCCTTGAGCTTTGAGCTTGGTTCTTCTACCTCAATTGATGCTGTCACAGATCATTGGGATCACATTCACAGTCTCGGTGATAACGACTTGCACGATTACATGATTGCGAATCCCGAACCAAGTCACGAGGAGCAACATGATTTACATAGCGAGGCTAGCTCTAGTGGCACCAAGAATGAAGCAACTTCCAGTCACAGTGAGCAACGAAGAAATGAAGATTCTGAACAACCACCATCTGCCCCCAATCAACATGTTCAGAACTCAAACCCTCCTGCTCTTAGCGTACCACCGTTTCAGTGGACGGAGGTCTCACTCGCGGATGGATCATCAACCTCCACTGTACCACCTGTAGAGAGAAATCTTCATCTAGATGAAACCAGGCCAAGAAGCATACCAGAGAGTCCCTTGTTTATTCCAGCTCCTGAACTTAGGAATGCAACAAGTGGAGACCTGAATGTTGCATCAGCCGTATCTAGGACAGGCTCAGCGACAGGTGTTCAACCACCGTCTTACCAGAACTTGCCACATCAGCAGAGAAGAAGATCCGAGCTAGCTCGTAGGTCATTGATATCTTCCCTTGCGGGATCTGGTGATCATCCAACACTTGGTGCCTCTCCGGATGGGCTTGTGCTTCAGCCTGGTGGTGATAGACAAGGGGATGGTGTGGCCGGGGCTCATCATTCTTTTCGTGCCTTGGCAGCTGCAAGCAGAGGAAGAAGCAGCAGACTCACGGTGTCACAGGTCAGTTCATTACAAGTTCTATGGTCATGAATGAAGCCCTTTTAACTTTAATGGTCGTTTTGTTCTTCACTCAAATAGAAGTGACCAATGAGCTTTCCTTTTGGACAGATGCAGAACATCTTGGATGTCATGCGTAGGGATCCGAATCATAACTTGCGGCTCGAGGTTAGTTTCTCCTTCCGGCTTAGTAGAATAAACAATTAAGAGTATTGCAAAGTTATCTTCTCTTGTTGCTAGGCCTGTGGGTTTGGTTTTATTGGTTAGTTCGAAATTCAGTTACTTTGGGTCGGTTTTCGGTTAAAATTTTGGTTTAAATTGAATAATATTCAAACTTTTTGGGTTATGCTCGGTTATTTCAGTTATTTCGGTTCGGATTTTGGTTTTTTTTAAACCAAACTAAACGATTACCAAACCGAAAACCGATTTTTTAAGCTGCTGAACTGAACCCAACCTTTCGGTTTGGCAGGTTCGGTTTGGTTAATAACCGCAGGCCTGCTTGTTAATGTCTAGCTGAACTAACTTAATAAGTACTCTGAATGGGTGTTTTGTCACAGGACGTTATGCTTCTAAACCAGTCATTGCTGTTTGATGGGGCTGGTGGTATGCATGATCGTTATAGAGACATGCGACTAGATGTAGACAACATGTCATATGAGGTGAAAAAAAAACCCCATAAATCTTTGTCATTTTTGCTCGTAAAAGCTTCACTCATTTGGTTAATGAACTTTAGGAACTGTTGGCACTAGAAGAGCGTATTGGAGATGTTTGCACGGGTGTAAACGAAGAAACCATATCAAACCGGTTGAAGCAGCGTAAATTCAAAAGCAGCACAAAATCTCCACAAGATGCAGAGCCATGCTGTATTTGTCAGGTACAAATATATACTTGTTGCTGCAATGGTAATACCAAGAAAGATTACATTTTTTTCCGGTTATGAATGGTGAAACATGGTGTGTAGGAGGAATACAGTGAAGGAGAAGACATGGGGGCGTTAGAATGTGGGCATGATTTCCATAGCCAATGCATAAAAGAATGGCTGAAACAGAAGAATCTTTGCCCAATTTGCAAGACGACAGGCTTGAACACTGCCAAGAAGCGAAAAATAGGATGAATAAGAGTATTCAGAAGAGAATGAAAATCCTCTTTTTTTCTGTATTTGGTTGGATAATATATTTTACTCATTTGTCAATGGATTATTATGAATCCATTGAAAGAAGCAGGAAGTTGAGTCGGTTGATGTTGAGATGTTACTTATGAGAGGATTGTTAATAACAACCCATACTTTGTTTTTTGAAGGTGGCTCTCTCTTTTCTTTAACTCGAGCTTGAAAATGCAGTCTTAGATATTTTGATTCCAGAGACAAACCTGCTATGCTTAGCCTCTAAGAGACCTTCAACATTTAAAACACCAAACGAATTGTCGAATAATATGTAATCCGTGAATCTCCTTTGATGTGGTGAGTACGTTAGATGCATTATCCCGCGGAAAGACTTTACGCTATTGTATGTGGATGTATCTATTAAACTAATGATGTTAATTTTTTTTACAACAAGAGGAACACCTAACTTAATAATCTTTTGATGTCAAAAAAACTTCTTTTTTTTCTTAAGCTATTACTAATTCAAAAATTCCGGATCTATGGGGATCATGTGTGATTGCTGGACTCGTACATTCATTGCCGGCTTGTCTGTCATTGTACATGTTTTTGTCACCGGAATATAAGAGATTATAAAAACGTCGAAAGATTTCCATATGAATTGAAAAAATAAGCCATTCTTTTGGTATACACACTATCTTAATTAACTATGCATAATCTGTTCAAATGCTAGTTTTGATTGTTAGAAAATGATCATGACCAAATCAGTGTTTCAAATTCCGCATGTAATAAGGACATGCCCGGCTGTGCAGAGAAGCTGAGGAAGTATGGACTTCCGGCCCACAATAATATAAATAAAATTCATTCAACTTTTTAAAAATCTCTTTAGTTTAGTGGTGTAAATCATCTAACTATCACCTAAAAAACATGAATTCTTCTTTCTAATGTTCCTAGCACCTAATAACCCTTCAAAGACTCCATGTTTACTATACCACCTTTGCCCCTAACCATATATGTCTCCTTTCAAAATCCATCGATTTTACACCATCGAAGAAAATTCATACTTGGATGTACGATGGGGGAAGATAAAGATAAGTTTACCCCTTGGACCATTTTTAATACCACTTTCGGGTGTGCTTCAGACCAATGAAACAATTCTGAGTCAGCTACTTTAATGTCTTAGGATCCTGTCAATGTTACTACATAATTTAGCATTCCAATTTTTTCTAGATAAACCAGAAAATTCATGATAATTTATTTCGATCATCAACATAAATTATTCTCCAATACAAATAATTCATATTTGTGAAGATTGATTATGTTGAAAAAACTGTCGGATTCAATGGAGTATTGTTGGATAATGCCCATTACTGCTTAGATGGAGGACAATTAGACAGTACATGATTAATTGTTTTGTCCTCCATCCATATCTCACACAGTGTGTCTTGCAATTTATCCCTCTCCCCTTAAAGATTTTGCTACATGAAGACAACTTGAAAGAGCTTGCCAAATAAAGCGTCTCGATTTTGGTGAGTATTTTAGTTATTATTATTTATTTTATTTTTTTGCTACAAATGTAAATATCAAACTGAAGGAAAAATTTGAATACTCCCTAAGTAAATCGATAAAACTGCATCACCTCGGCAAACAAGTTTAAAAACAAAGGTGAGACAAGATAGGCAAAAGATAAATGTTTGAATAACATAAAAATTTGTTATTTGTATATTCAACATTCAAGATTAAAGCCATCATTATATTTTTTTTCTCTAGATGTTCTTGGCCTAAAAAGATACTGTATATAAGAAGAAATTGAGTACCCTAAAAAAGATTTTTTTTTGTTTTATTTTAAATAGACCTAGGCCAAAGGTTTATCTAATTTATTAATTTAGGATCCTATTTTTATTTACCATTAACAAGTCATAGTATGACCATTTAAAGAATTAATTAATATGACATACTTGATTATTTACATTAATAATAAATCAACTATAAATTTGAATTTTGTTTTTTAAATTATAGCAAAATTTATCGAGAAAGAATCTAACAAAATCTTACTTAAAAATTTAAATTTTTATAAAATAACATACTAATTAACGATTTTTTTGAAAAGTGTTTTATTTAAATAAATTATCACACATCATTAAAAAGGATTAGAATTCATAAAATATATAATATTTTTATACAAAAATAAATTTATTAACATAGGTTAAACTTTGATGTCTACAACTATATATTATCTTTTTATTTATTTTGAAACTCTCAACAATATATTTTTTAAAATGTTTATATACAAAAATATAATATATATAATAACCTTTAGTTCATACACCATTTAAAAAAATGTATTATTAGAAAACTATGAAATTTTAGTAATTCATTTAAAATATTAATGACAAATTAAATTGTAATTATATTTTTTTAATTATGACAAAATCTGTTGAGAAAATTTTAGAAATATTACCAAAAATTCTAATATTTTTTAAATAAAATAATGCATTAATGTAGTAACAAAAACAAAAATTCAAAATTCATGTAATCTTTGAAACTCAAAAATGATAATATTTCAAATTTTACAAAAGATAAAATCATAGATAATAAAAAGAAACTTTTTGAAATGCACCATGAAAAGACAAACTATATATGTTGTAAATATTAAAGCAATCTAATATTTTGAAATCTTAATTAAAAATAAAAAGAAAACTTAATATCATAATATCCAAAAAAATATCCTAAAATAAAATTTACTAAAATAATATGATAGATGCTACTATGTATAAAATTTTCAAAAATAGTAGGACTATATTATTTAAACAAAACAATGTTTTTACTTATAAATCCCGTAAAATACTAAAATAATATATGCTAAAGTATATTTTTTAAACACATCATGTAAGTATAAATTATCTTAAACATATTTTTTTTATATAATATAAATAAATAAAATTTTAAAATGTATTATAGCGAAATGTATAAATTAAAGAAAAAACATATTTTGATTGCTCTACGAAACATCTGTAACTACCATCTTTAATTGCAATATATAGATCCACCGCAATGGATCTTGACTTTGATTTATAGTTGGTTGATCATTACATATATTAACAAAACAAAACGAACAAACATCAAACCATAGTGAGATTTTTTATCTTCTAAGCAAAATTTGATCCGGTTTATGTTTTCCTTTTTTAGCACGAGGTCAAACTTTCTAATATGGTCGTAAAGGGAGTTCAGTAGTTTGCTTTTATATAAAGATCATATTTTCACCGAAAATCCAGTCGAAATTGATGATTTTCACTATTAATCATTAACGCAATCTAATATTTTAATGCATATGGGATTCGTCAAATCAAATATGTCTCCCGCGTAACGCAAGGTTTATGAACAACGCATGTGTCAATAATCTTGGCTTGTGGACGGAGACCAACCTCCATGATATCATCGCAATATCGACATTTAAATAATAAAACAAAGCAAAAGCATAAACTCGTGGCAAATATTAAAATATATTAGCCTAACATTGCATAAGTACACAAAGCTAGCATGACTTAAACTTGCAAACCAACTCTTCCAGCTAAAAGAATTTTGACAATCAAACCACAAACAAAGAAAAGAAAAATGTGTACAACTGAAAACTATTTTGTTTTGGATCCGCGAGGAGCCACCTTCTCGGATCTAATACGTCTTCTCTTCTCCTCAGATCTCAGGAATAGAAGGTTCATACACTCTTCTGAAGATAGGCTTGAAGATAATGATCCTTGCAAGTTCCGGAGAAGATGGATCATCTTTGTATCCATCGTGATTCAAAAACTCATGATTCTCCTAAGGAAACCTCTCTACTTTTTCGGATTCTCTCTTGGTTTTTGGTTCAACCTTCTTTATATCAATGGTGGCTTCTTCATGATTCTCCCAAATCTTTTCAAAGGTATGGTTTTCTTTTGACTTTCTTGCATTTAATCAATTAATATAAGTTCGTTAATACATCAAAATCAAATACAACGGGAAACACGTAAATTAGTTAAATCCTATAAAATATTCTTTTGTTTTTGTAATTATTTCAGGAAAGATTATTTGGCCAGAAGAAACATCGTCGACATTTGCATCTCTAAACGGAAACCTAGACGGACGAGTGGAGTTAGACGGGAGAATAGAGAGAGGAAGTAAAAGATACAAAGCAATGTTGTCAATCATGGCTTCTAAGCTTTCTTACGAGAACATTAACTTTGTCAGCTCTGTCCTTCACAACCATTGGAAGGTTTTATTAATTAACTCTTTCATTTCTATTAACAATCTTATTTATTAGTATAAATTAAGAACATATAACAGATACTATTTTTTGGTTTAGTCAAGAACAGTATCAAATGAATATAATTTAAACGTACATGCATCAAATTAGTAAAATAATTAGTTGGACTTGGAGTATTAAATTAGATAAAATATTTTTTGGTATTGAGAAACTTATTAATTTTATAGGTTTTGCCAAAAGTAATTTTATAATTTTTTCTTCTAACAATATAATTTCAAAGTAATTTCCTTATAGTCTAGTTTTTTCCTTGTTGAGTAAGTAAAATGTTCATATAAAATACGGAAACTGACGTAGCTAGACTGTCATTTAGCTCTATCTTTATTTCGTCGAATTATTAAAACGTATCTTTAAGTTATAAGCATGATCATGCATGATTTTCTTTGATTAAAATAACAACAAAATCAAATCCTATTGATTATGTGTTGGACTTATAATCACAATTTTTATTATATTCCTGATACAGATGGACCTGTTGGGGTTCTACAGCTGTTGGAATGGTGAGAATGCTGTCCTTTTTTTATTAATGAATAATGATAATACATATAATTAAGTAAATTAACTGCGTTGGTCCAAAAAGGCAATACCATGTGAAATATGCGGATTTTCTTGTATTGTTTCTTACCAAAATGAACTTGATTCCAATAATAATTGGCGACATCACACGCGAAGTCTCTAGTAATTTAATCTTTTAAACCAATTTAATCTTTTAAACTAGTTTCATCCAATTCCAAATGACTTCAAAGAAAATATTTAATTCATTGCTATACATGTCTTTAATCACAGTCTCTCTCAATTCTATAGGATCATATATACCTTAACATCCCCATAAATTATAGGATCTTGAATTCATTTGTACTTGTATCGAATATAAAGAAGTTTGCTGACAAATATTTACATGATTTTTGTAGTAACACATTCTTCATTGGGTTTTCTCAGGTTACCAGGAACAGAGGTCAACGGAGGTGCTTGTCATAAAGGACGCAAGCACAGATCCAAACCTCATCGTTGTCAGTTTCAGAGGGACTGATCCTTTCGACGCGTACGATTGGTGTACCGATTTGGATCTCTCATGGTGATTTATTTTTTGTTTTGTTTTAATTTGATTAAAGTCTTCATTGATTAGTTTTCTTTAGGTTGGATATTAATTAATCGGGTTATGCTAACCGCTCTCTAAGTATAGGTACGAAATTAAGAATGTGGGAAAGATCCATGGAGGATTCATGAAAGCTTTAGGACTTCAAAAAGAAGGAGGATGGCCTAAAGAAGTGAACGTTGATCAAACCCAAAAAGAAACAACTCAATATGCATACTATACTATTAAGAGTCACTTAATAGAGATTCTCAATCAAAATCCGAAATCCAAATTTATTCTGACCGGACATAGCCTAGGTGGAGCCCTAGCAGTCCTGTTTACGGGAGTGTTGATGATGCATGAGGAAGAGCAAATGCTAGACAAGCTCGAAGGAGTTTACACATTTGGCCAGCCACGTGTAGGAGACGAGGAGTTTGGAAAGTTCATGAAAGATTCGCTGAAGAAGTATGAGGTCAATTACGAAAGATACGTTTATTGCAACGACATGGTTCCTCGGTTACCTTTTGACGACAAGACACTTATGTTCAAACACTTTGGGGCATGCCGTTACTATGACAGTTTCT
Organism: Brassica napus; assembly: GCF_020379485.1. Taxonomy (NCBI): domain Eukaryota; kingdom Viridiplantae; phylum Streptophyta; class Magnoliopsida; order Brassicales; family Brassicaceae; genus Brassica; species Brassica napus. Next base: position 12,643,446 of record NC_063442.1, on the reverse strand, counting down.
ATAGAGGAAAGGTAATTTATAATTTATAAACCATCCAATGTTCTTTTATTTTCTTAAATTTAGTCACCCATATGATTTGAGATGGATACAGTTTTTGTTGTGTCTTGTTTCGCACATGTTCCTAAAGTTCTTTCTCAGATGAGAATGTACTTCTGGTCGGGACATGACTTGATATCTCGGAAATAGGAGTGGACGGAGAACTAGATGATTTATATTTTATAATTTTATTTAATATATCCTTTCTGTTTTGTTTTCGCATGGATTTTCATTTAGTTGTTTCCCCTACTGATCTGTCTTCATTGCTATTGTGTAATAATGTGTTCAGATAGAAGAAGAGGAGCCTAACAAAAACTACTTCAATATCTTATGGGCCATACCGAAGATTATGAATTCAGTGTGGGAGATGATTAGGAGTTTCATCATACCTTATTGGAAAGGTGAAGAATACAGAGAAGGATGGTTCTTGAAGTGTTATAGGGTTCTCGGATTGTTAATTCCGGGAATACCTGCTCACGCTCCTAATGAATACGTCAATGTCACACTTTTGGGAAACTTATTTGACTCGCACCATGACTAGAATTTGGTGTGCATCGTTTCCAAATTCTTTGTATAATTTACTTTTCGTTCAACTTTAAATAAATATATGAAGATAATGAAGGAGTAATAAAACGGATATAAACGTATATATAGGCTGGAGAATGTCTACAGAAGGTACAGCATTCACAAATGAAAACTCAAAGACAATATTCTTCACTTGACTTAAAAAGTTGGATAGTTTCATTTTATGATTTTTCTTTTAAGATGACTTTAGCTTAATCTTGATTTTATCCTATCCAATATGATAAATTTCTCAATTAATTTTTAGTTTTTATTTACAAAGATTGTGTGAGAAATTTTTTAATCATAACACAAAAGGTTAATACACATAACTCATGTAACATTTATTTATTTATTATTTTAATTGTTAAGTTTACCAAGTTTTTTTCGTGCGGATTATGTATTTTAATTGGTTATTTTCCAAAATTTGCTACTATTTGAAATTGTTTTGTTCTAATTTGTATTTTTCTTACTACTATTTCGTAAAGTTTAGATAGATAGAGATTTATTCTGTATCAATAACTTTGAGATACTAGAGTGGACTTGCATCGTCCGACTTTTATACTGGGCTGGTGAAATTAGCTTTTGTTCAGCACTTATTTGGCTACTTTACCATCAAGAAACATGTGCAATCCTAAATCTCTTACAATAAGTCTTTTTCCACAGAACAAACCATGCTTTTTATTGATGCTCTTAATAAGATCGGCATTCCATTGTCTTAAAAAGAGTGGATCTAATCCCATTGGATAGAGATGACGAAAAAGGGAAGATTGCTTGTCTTAAAAAACGCGGAGAGTCTGAGGCTTTACAAAAAAGATTGTGCGAGAAAATATCTTTGTTATCTAAGAAAAAGATCTAAAGAGGTTTGATTCCGCCAAATTGACCGGTGATGACGTGGCAGCATAACCACGTGTAAAAGCGTACTGTTCTTTTGTCGACTCTTTTTCATATGAGATATTTTTCCTCCTCTCTCACAACAAGATAGACAGCCAATGGCTGGTGATTACAGAGGGAACTATATCCGTAGCTCCGACCATGCTTCTTCTGTAGAGGAACACACGCCTTCTTCTATGGTATATATTTCAACTATTACTGATTCCTTTTCGCCTTTTAAAGATCTGATTACACAGTAGTTTGTATATATAATTGATGTTTCCACATGTTTCAGTATTCCTCGGGAAAAGAGTGTATGCCTACAGAATGGACTGATGAGAAGCATAGTCTGTATCTTAAATCAATGGAAGCTTCATTCGTACACCAGTTTTACAGCTCCCTCAGTTCAAATTCGAGTAAGGAGAACGTAGGAGGAAACCCATCTGATGAACAGGTGTGAATGAGACGTTTACCTCTGTTTTTTGTTTCTTCCATATAGCTTGTGTGATTGGATCATCGAAATTTAGTCTTTGTATGTATTGTTTTTGCTATTTGTTCAAGGTTCTTCGTGATGGTGGTTTCTGGCAGAAGATGAATGTAAGACAACCTGAGTATCGTCTCAAAGGAAGACACGGTGGTGGTTCTCCTCATGAGTTTCTTAGGAGTCCATGGATAAAGCACTATAAGTCTTTACCAAAGACTCAAGTGGTTAGCTCGAAGGCTTTAGTCATATGCAGCTCTGGTTCAGCGTCTAATCTCAAGAACATGCTACGAGAAGGCTGCTCTCATTTACATGACCGGGATCAAATCAGCATAGGAGAAGAAGAAGGTATTAGTTTTTTCTTTCGCGCTCTTCAAATATATTGTGTTATTGTAGATTTGTATAATCATTTGTTTCCTATTTAGCTAATTTTTTTCCTACAGAAGAGGCATCTGACCAGAACTTTGTCAACGAAGTAACAAAAGGGGGAAATGGAAGCTCCAAGAAGATGAAGACAGTGATGAGCGGATCATCGAGTACTGATCAGGTGAACTTTCACCAATTAGTTTGATCATAGCTGTAAATGTGATCAAGTTATTGATCTAATGTTATCGTCTTGTTCCTTGTCATGTATATAGGTTGTTCCACTCAGAAAAACTCGTGCAGACATGACGTAAACTGAAGTCTATTTATGAAAAGGTCGTTACAACTGGGTATGTGAGGAGTGTTTTGTAATGTATAGACTATAGAGTAAAAACAGTCAACCCCCATGGTTAGTTGCATGTGTCTTCATCAAATATCCCCCTAACTATAAACATATTGTATGCTCGTGTGAGTGGCCTTCATATGTGATGTAAACCTTAAATTTGCATCAAGTTGTTTTTGATTATTTTTGTTACTAAGAGCATGTACATTGGTGTATCTTAACACCGTAGCTTAGGGAAATTAGGTTTAAAAAAAAAAGATTAAATGGGATTAATACAAAAGACGTAGCTTAAATAACAGACAGAAGGAACGTCCCTTGGTCGCCACGCGTCGCATCGCAATTGGAGAGAATCGGTGTCGCTGGCGTTTCCTCTCTCTCCTTCTTCTCTTTCATTCTTTCGTGTTTTTTTTTTCTCTGGCGATATGGCGATTTTTCTCCTCTCCGGTGGATCTTCTCAGCGAGACGGTGTATGTGTGGGTGGGTCCTGTCGACGCTGGAAGACGGTGTCCTGTCTATCTGTTGCTCTCGTCGGGGTACAAAACAGCGAGATCTCTCTGTCATGGTGGCTCTCGGAGACGATGGAAAACGATTACTGTTGCTTCGCCGGCGAATCGGAAGGTAAAGAAGCATGATGCATGTCTTTGATTGTGTTCCTTCATCGTTAATCTGAAGAAGTAGAATCAAGTTTGAATATTTTAATTATGCTTGTCTTTCATTTTGTTTCGTGATCGGTATTTAAGATGTTGAATCCTTTGATTTGTGTTGATTTGTTTCTGTGTTTTTGTCTTGAGATGTCTGACGAGAATGAAATGGATAGAAGAAGAAGAAGAAGCATGGTCCAGGTTCGTCGGACAAAACCCCCGCGATTTCTCATACAGGTAAAACCTTTACTCTGTGGAATTGTTTAAAGCATAGCATAGATATGATCTTTCTGGTGGCTTGTGATTAATGTTGCGTTTGATGTTGGTGGTTAGCTTCGTTTGAAATGAATTGAATGGTGGGTTATTGTTTGGTTAGGTAATAAATAGAGGTTTAGGTGGTTAGATAGAAATGAGATTTTGGTTGTCTTGGGTAATAAATACATGTTTATGGTTAGATAGATATGAATAGATTTGTGTGATGAATGGGTTAGATAAACGTCTTCTCGGTTTGGTTGGGTGTGATCAATGCGATTCTAGCATCTGTTCTCTCTATAAAAAACTGTCTTCTCCTCTATGTTGAATGCGTTAAAAACTTACCTTCTCCTCTGTCTTCTCTTCCCTCTTTCTCATCTCTGTTAATTTCTTTCTCTCTTCCTTGAGGTTGATTCAGAAATGGATTCTAATCCATTCTCGCAACCCTCTAAATTTCTTGACCTATTAAATAGTCAACAAAGCATCTTCTTTGGCAACAATGATGACAGTGTTTCACTGTCTTCATCACAATCTCCGTCTGTACACAATCTTGGAACCGACGATGGTGGAGAGACTGGTACACAGCGTAAAGAACGGCAGAAGTGGACGCCTAAGGATGACATTGTGCTCATTAGCTCATGGCTTAACACAAGTAAAGATCCAGTGGTGAGCAATGAACAAAGGTCAGACGCTTTCTGGACAAGAGTAGCGGCTTACTTTGCGGCAAGTCGTCAAGATGGTGGCCGTGACCAGAGAGAATCTAGGCATTGCAAGCAACGCTGGCACAGGATGAATGATCTCGTGTGCAAGTTCGCTGGAGCCTACGCCGCTGCAAGCAGGGAGAAGACGAGCGGGCAAAATGAGAATGATGTGCTGAAACAAGCACATCAGATATTCTACACCAATCACAAGCAGAAATTCCTCCTTGAACATGCCTGGAAAGAGCTGAGGAACGACCAGAAGTGGTGTGATTTAGCGTCTGCTAAAACCGAAGGAAGCTGCAAAAAAAGAAAGTGTGAGGATGGTGCTGCTTGTTCAAGCTCCCAAGCAACTGAAGTGAAGCGTCCACCGGGTGTTAAAACCGCCAAGGCCAGTGGCAAGAAGACTGTGACTGAGGAGAATGCGACGATGGAGTTTCACAGCATGGTGTCACTAAAAGAAAGGGATATCGCCATGAAGGACCGCATGTCTAAGATGAGGCTACTGGAAAGTCTGATAAACAAACAACATCCCCTTCTCGCGTACGAAGAAGGCCTGAAGAAGAAGCTGGTTGATGAGTTGATGTTGTCTTAAGTTCCATGGCTCTGTGTTCTTGAAGTTTCATCTGCTGTTCTCATTTTAGTTTAAGTTGATCTTGTTGTGTCTGAATGCTCTTGATGTTGTTGTTATGTTCTCGTTATTGTTTGATCTTGTAATGGTTTTAAAGTTTAAGAAAAATGTTGTTGTTATGGTTTAATGTTGCTGCGCTTTGAACTTTTTATCGTTTGTTGTTGTAATGGTATTAATGTTCTTCTTCATCTTGCAGGTCACGGGTGAGAGACAGAGGTCACGGGTGAGAGACAGAGGTCATGGGTGAGAGACAGAGTTCACGGGTGAGAGACAGAGGTCACGGGTGAGAGAGAGAGGTCATGGGTGAGAGACAGAGTTCACGGGTGAGAGAGAGAGGTCTGTAAAGGTGTCTGTAGAGGTCTGTAGAGGTCTGTAGAGGTCACAAGAGTTTGTATTATTGTTTCACGGTTTTGATGTACGTAGAGGTCACGAGTGTGTAAAGAACACTTGAATTCTCAACATTATAAATTGCAAGCAAACTCTCATTCCCAACATTCTCAACATAACAACAATCTCATGTTCTTCTCTCCAATCTCATTCTTAACATTCTCATTCAACGGTTGTAACCAACAATCTGATCCCGCTTCATTCAACCTTCCTTCTCTTCTTGTAAACCAATCGTCTTTCTCCCCTAAACTCATCACAACCCAAACTTGTAACCCAAGCTTCCATCTCTTGTAAACCCAATCTTTTATATCTCTTTAAACCCAACCCAATATTTTATCTCTCTCTAAACCCAACCCAACCCAATCGTTTCTTTCACAAATACATATATAATCATGGCCTCTTCTTCTCAAAACCCAATTGATGACGAGTCAATTGATGAAGTTTTCGATCAATATTTTGATCAATATCTTGATCAAACATATCAGAATCTGTTAAATGCTCGAAGTGATCAAGCAGATGAAAGAAGGACAAGAAAAAAACGAGTTTTTATCGAACGAAACCGTGAAGAAGGCCATCTCCGGTTATGGAACGATTATTTCAGTGACACTCCTACATATCCTGAAAATCTATTCAGACGACGATTTAGAATGAAGAAGCCATTGTTCCTGCTTATTGTAGATCGCCTTTCCAATGAAGTTGAATTTTTTCGTCAAAAGCAAGACGTTACCGGAAGACTTGGTCTCTCTGCACTTCAAAAGTGTACAGCAGCTATTCGGGTGTTGGCATATGGTTCTGTGCTTGATGCGGTCGACGAATACCTCCGGCTCGGTACAACCACTACTCGGTTATGTGTGGAAAATTTTGTGGAAGCAATAATAGATTTGTTCGGTGATGAGTACCTACGAAAACCAACACCGGCTGATCTTCAGCGTCTACTTCATATTGGAGAGCTTCGTGGGTTTCCTGGAATGGTAGGAAGCATCGATTGTATGCATTGGGAGTGGAAGAATTGTCCCACCGCTTGGAAAGGCCAATATTCTCGTGGTTCGGGAAAACCCACCATCGTTTTAGAGGCGGTTGCTTCATATGATCTCTGGATATGGCATGCGTTTTTTGGACCTCCAGGTACCTTAAATGATATTAATGTTCTTGATCGCTCACCTGTTTTTGATGATATAATATATGGTCGAGCCCCGCAAGTGAATTTCTCGGTCAACGGAAGAGAGTACGATTTGGCTTACTATCTCACCGATGGTATTTATCCAAAATGGGCAACTTTTATCCAATCTATTCCAATTCCCCAAGGACCGAAAGCAGTTTTATTTGCGCAACGTCAAGAAGCTGTCCGAAAAGATGTCGAGCGTGCTTTCGGAGTTTTGCAAGCTCGATTTGCCATTGTCAAAAATCCCGCTCTTTGTTGGGATAAAGTCAAGATTGGAAAGATTATGAGAGCATGTATCGTACTCCATAATATGATTGTAGAAGATGAAAGAGATGAATACCCTCGATATGATGTTTCAAATTTCCAACAAGGAGAAGGCAGCGGAAGTTCACATGTCGATCTCAACTATTCCACAGATATGCCAACAAATATCGCCAATCAGATGGGTGTTCGAACAAGAATTCGTGATAGACAAGCACATCAACAACTAAAAGGTGATTTGGTTGAACATATATGGCGTAAATTTGGACGTGATCAAGACAACAACTGAACTTCTATGTTTCTTTCAAATTATTTTCGTTTATTTTTCTACTATTTGTTTTCATGTTTTCATGATTCTATTTCAAAATCTTAGTTTAAAATGTTATGTTTGACTTTCTTTTATTTAATAAATAATTTAAATTTTTGTTTAAAACTTTATGTTTAAAGATAATAATATTTTTTAATTGTTAAGAACCTTAATTAAGAGACCACCAATAAACCACTATAATTAAGTGTCTCTTAACAAAATCCCTTATCTTAATTTTAATAGTAAAAAAATCACTAAGGGACACTTAAGGGTTCCACCAATGTACATGCTCTAATAGCGCCGGAAGTATAGTGTATATGATTTTGAACTTCCATATTAGTCTACAAGAATCACTTTGAAAGTTAAAAGTAATCGTTATAGCAAATTAAGTTCCACACTTTTACCAAAAAAAAAAAAGTTTTTACACTTTGACAAGTTGTATAGTACCGTCTCTTTAACGTCACACAAATAATGTCTACTAGATTTTGACTCGCGCTTCAAAAACACATATTTATTTTTAGAAACAAATAAATACTTCTTATATGAATTTCTATATAAGAAAGTGTATAAGTCTGGACAAATATATCCGAAATCGAAGAACGGAACCGTGCCAAACCAAAATATCAAAATCAAAATTAAAACAAATTTCATAAATAATCGAACAAATCCTATATTTTAAGAATAAAAAAACTGAACCGGACCCAAATCAAAAACCGAATGAGTATCCAAAGTTTTAAAATACAAATTGTAAACCTAAAAATATTAAATTATACTTAATTTTTAAATAACGAAATATCTTAAAATACTCTTTATAAACCGAATTACCCAAAAACTAAATTACACAAATATGTTTTAATCTAAAATATTAAAATTTATCCAAGTTATTTGATATTTTTATCCGAACAAACCGAATTACCTGTTAATTAAACTAACACCCCCCCCCCCCCCCCCCCCCCCCCCCCCCCCCCCCAATTATCTGATGTTTTTACTTATATTATATCAAATTACTCGGAAACCAAACCGGAGCCACATTTGACCCATTTTTTTTGGATATTACATAGTTTCTAATTTTACTACCTGAACCGAACCAAAATAACCAAATCGAACTTTGTATGAATTGCTAAATTTAATGGTTCCTAAATATAAAGAACTGAAAAACCAAAAAAAAATACCCGAACATAAACTGAATGTTGAGGCAGAATTTTTTATCTACATTTAAATGATGCGATTACAAATTATTTATTTCCTTCTAGTGGAGTACATAAATAAATTAAGATATAAGAATTGTTTTCGTATTCGACTCAAACTCGAAGTCAAATTGGTAAACCTAATGATCCATATATAATGCGGTTCAGATTTAATAAAAAACTATTAACTAAAAATTTGAGAAAGCCTAAAAATCCACCTTTAACTTGTGACTTGATATGATGTTGGTCCACCTAGTAAAAACCCAGAAAAACTAATATTTTTAAAAAATTGATTTACTTTTTAATAAATACATTAAAATTGAAGAAAATAGTTTATCAAGTTGTTGATTAGCTTAACTTGATTTAGTATGTCGTCATACACTTATTCTAAATAAAGATTGGTAGGCTGTTACTACTGAATCTAATAAATATCCGAAATGAGTAAGCAATCCGATTTTGTATTTTGTAATCGTAATTAAACCAAACCTGCCAATTTTTGTTTTGATTTTTAGTGTATCGATATATGGTAGGCGATTCTGTCGGCAAACGAAAAAAAAATCAGATGATCACTTTGCCATTAATATGTGTGCTATTAGTAATAATAATGTACTAGGATAAATACTACGCTTTATGAAAATTATTTAAGAAAATATCGTATGGAAAAATAAAATTTATATTCTTGATCTAATTAATTCTTTTGTTAATTACATAATTTGTTTACTGATGAGCTGATCCCATTTTTTAAAATATTTTAGGTCAAAAAATTACTTATCGCATAAGAACCTAACTTTTAGGCCGAAGAATCTCAGACCTACAATTTGGTTACAATGAAACTATGTCACTTTGGTTTTATATCATGATTTAGCAATTTAAAAGTTAATTATTGTTATGAGAAGTTTATGTGCCAATCATATCTATTTTCAATATTTTTTTTTCATTTTTGTGTCACTTTTTTCATTTTAGTTATTGCTCGATATAAATATTGACTTTGAGTTTATTCTCATTTCATTATTTTTTTTTGGTCTAAGATTTAGAAAATGTTTGAGATTTAAAATTATTAAAGAGGTACATAGTTATGGTAAGATCTGCGCCTTGTGCAGAATAAATATTTTATATTTATTACTGATTTTATGTTTTTCTGCATATTATGAAATAATGAAATAATAATTATATATTAAATAACTAAAAAATCAGTTACTATTATGTAATAAATTGGCTTGCGCATGTAAATCAAACGACTGCTCTTGTTTATTAGCAATCACTTAGGATAAATAAATCAAAACAATTAATCTTATCTATCGTATACGATATATAATTAAATTTAAATGATATTAATATAGATATATAGTATACTTTTAATATGGATGTTTATTAAATGAGGTTTCTACTCATATGATTATTTGCATATTTGTATAACAATATTTACACCATCCATTTTTTTAATGTGGAATATTTAGTGGTTTCAATAATTTATAATCATTTAAGAAAACAATGAAGATTTCAAAATTAAAATATTAACTTTTCAATATATGTTCAACGCAGAAATCAAAATATAAGTATGTATTTTCATATGATGTATAATTTAATTTAAACGATATGAAATATCTATATATATATATATATAAACATAAAAACCTATTAAAATAAAATTATTTATTCATATGATTTTATAATCATTGTATTTTATTATAGAAAAAAAGTTTAAACCTTGATCACAAAAGTTTATGTGAGACTTTTAATAGTTTTAGTAATTTATACTCGTTTTGAGAAATTCAAAATACAACATATACAAAAAATCTAAATTTTTATTATATGATTAATGTAATTGTGTAATTTATTTTCATAATAAATAATTAAACAAAAATGATTTAAATTATACAGATTGTTAGCAAATCTTTATTATTTAACATCATTAATTGCCATATATATCTTAATCACATTACATAATTCCGTAGGTTTTATTTATGGAAAAAATATATAATAATTTCAATTTTGATAAATGAATAGTTCATAATGGACATACTATATAATATAACATTTCCCAACAATTTAGTTTTGAACTAACAAAATTATCAATTGATTTTCAAGCCGCCACGTAAGCAAAATTAACATTCTAATTACGTGACAATTTAGTATGACACCTTTTTAATTAGTACAAACTACAAGTTATAAATTTTTAAATGTTTCTCTATTAATATATATGGCATAGATAGAGAGATAAATAAGGTAAGACTAAAAATTAATTAGCTAATGAATAGGTCCAACTTAGATTTTTTAGTATTCTTCTATTAAACTTTTAATAGTATAGATAGATTGAGTCATGAATTCCGATATGTTACTGTAAAATTCCGTCTTGAATTCTCGTTGAAAACTCCTTAACAAAGAACTTGACTACCACTGTACGTGATTAGTTTTTTTTTTTTTTTTTTGCTAACTACCGTACGTGATTAGTTGAAAGTTGAAACACGGCTGTTAGGGGTAACCGGCTCCCTTTGTAACCATATACCATTGCTTTGCTTATCCAAAGACTAGAAGTTGGGACAAGGACCCTGTTCAGCAAGAAGATTACCACAAATGCGATCGCATCTAGTTTATCGTGTGATGTGTGTCTCTAACTAGAACACTTTCTTTTGCCTCTTCTTTTTTCTTATTTTGCTTTTTGTTTGGTGTGTTATGAGCTTTTAAAGCGAACGTTGCTAGGTTTATAACAATAGGGGATAGTGGACTGGTGGACTGGTGGACTGGTGGACTGGAGATACATCATACATGCATGATGCATGCTAACTTGGAAAAATTTACTAAAATAGTGGATTACAAATACTAATTTTAATTCGTTGATATTTATGTACTTATATGAGCTACATATGAGAAACAAACTTTTAATGTTATAGTCTTTCTACGAGATTATAGGCTTTATTAAACCTTTTGAATTTTTGTGGGTTGAAGAGAAAAAAAACACAACGATTCACCAATTTACGGGCTTCCAAATTCGTCAATTTTGAGGCAAGCTCAATAAGGTAACCGAAGAACAGGGCCGATCTCTGGAGCATAGGCGAGGGAACCAACCGCTTAGAACATCATATTTTAAGCGAAAAATTTAGTTGTATATAAGGCATAATTTTTTTTACATAAATAACAAAGACATAAAATTTTAAATGAGCTTAGAGCATAAAAAAATTGAGAATGTTGGACCGGCACTGCCGAAAAAATTAATAGAATATTTAATTTTATTGCTATCAATACTATTAAAAGGGAAGGAATCTAAAAAAATCTACCTATGAAAGTTGTTTGGACTTTTTCATTTAACTCATTATTTTTTGGGCTTACCTTAAATTTAGACTAACAATATGTTACCATATATTTCTCTAACAACAATTTATTCAATTCTTTTATTTATTTAAATCTCACTCTTAAATCCTAATCATTACTATTACTATATTTACCATTTTGATTTTTAATCGTAAAAGCATTGAAACTAATGTTTTATAATATCACTTTTATCATATAATATATGATTTAAAGCAATATAAATTACAAGACATATATATGTACATTCTAACTTCCTCTTTCGTTTATAATAAAGTAATCATATCATATATAAAATATCCCACTAAAATCTTATATCATATACTAAACTTTCAACCGTCTATAGTTTGATAATATTTTCATATTTAAAAATAATTTTTCTGTATATTTATGTTACCTTCACAAAAATGAAAAAAATTCATTAGTTCTATTAAAGCTAACCCGACTTCACGATATCAGTATTGATTATTCAAGATTTTGAAAATTATTGGTTTAGATATTATACTTTTATATACTTTTCACTTAAAACGAATCAATACTATTAAAAGAGAAAGAGTTTTAAAAAATCTAATATAAAAAAAATTGTTGGAGTTATGTATAACTATTTATTATTTTTCTGATAATACATTAATCATTCTAAACATACAATATTTTAAATATTTTTAACAAATCTTAATATTATTTCTTATGATATCTTTACTCAGAAAAATATTTCATCAACCATGTTTTTGTACAATAACGTTAAAAATCTATATCAAAAGGTTGTTGGACCTGATATGGACGTAATAGGTCCACATCTGTTCGGGTATTTAGGATCCTAAAAGAATTCGAGATATCTAAAAAATCTAAAAAATATCCGAAACACGAAAAGTATTTGAAACTCCAAACAAATACCAAAAAAATTCAAATACCTAAAAAATTAAAATCTTACACGATGAACTTAAAAATACGCAAAATTTTATCCAAATACGCAATTTTTTTTTTAATTTGAAAAATTTACCTGAAATCAAAACTCTAATCGTAAACCAAAAACTTAAAAACAATATCCATAATACCGGAAACATATTCGAAATGTCTAAATATACCTAATAAACACATATTTATGATCGGGTCTAGGTAGGATCCGGACTCAAACAAAGACCTGCGGATCCAAAAAACCCAATAGGTTATCTTCTCTGGACCTGAACTAAACCTATAATTTTGGGTCGGTTCGGTTTGTTTTTTTATCCGGATATAATTCTCATATCGAAAAGAAACTTACGTAAAAGTGTATATATAAAATCTCAAATAAACGAATTTGTAGATTATATAGCTGTTAAAAATTATGTTTTTCGATATAATAAGACTTTGTATTATAATATAATCCAACAACTCCGCGCTTTCCAAGCGCGGATCAAAATCTAGTTTCTACTTATAAGTTCATGCCAAATTGTCTCTTCAATAATATCAGTACCAGTTGAATATACCAACACCATGGTAAAATACTAGAAGGACGAATATTCGTTTTTGTACCTACGGATCACCAGTGTGAGTCTCTTAACATGAGTCTCTCACATGTACTTACTATTTCACTTTTAATTTTAAACAGAAAATGATTTTTTAAATAAAATTTGTATGAATTTTAATTAATTTAAACAAAAGTAAATTAATTATTTTCTACTATCCATTATATAATGGTAAAAATTAGTAAACTATATAATATATTCACACAAAATATAAATTGATCAGCATATTTTTACACTTTAAATTCTACAACTATATATTATATAAAGTAAATTAAAAATATTAATTAATTATATCAAAAATAATTTGATGTTTTTAAAACGCGGTTAGAAATAAGTATTTTCAGAAGGAAATAAACATTTTCGGCTATGTAAAAATATTAAACCAGAGCTGTGTAGAAACCGGTTAAATATAAACCAAAACTCAATCGAGATTCTCAGTGGAAAACCAAAGGAATCAGAGAGATAAAACTTGTGGGAACCAACCGAAGTCTGAATCTCGACCAGATCAAAAGCAAAACACAACGAGAAGTAGAACCTAAACCTTCTTTGGTAAGATCCGATCTTTGTCACACCCCTTTTCTATTGTATATCTGTTAGATCTTTAATCGATCTCCATTGAGTAGTTCTCGCAGTTGTGATTATTCGTAAGAGGTTAATTTCAATTTCGTGTGGTATCTAAAGTAGTTGGTGAGATTCAGACATGGCTCCTGTCGGTCCTCGTTCCGGTGATGCCATCTTCTCCAGCATAGATCGCGTGGTAAAAGTTCAGTTTTTTTAAGAATCTCTTTCTCGTTGTAGAGACATTGTTTGATTCTTTTGGGATTTGGATAAATTTTGTAGAACGCAGAGTTGTTCACGTTGACGTATGGTGCAATCGTGCGTCAATTGCTTACTGACCTCGAAGATGTCGACGAAGTCAACAAACAGCTTGATCAAATGTAATTCTTCTTCTTCTTCTACGCTTTCTTTAGCTCATAGCATTTTACAATTTTGATCGAAAGTTAGTTCCTTTATTCATATGGCGCAGGGGATACAACATTGGAATCAGACTTATCGATGAGTTTCTTGCCAAATCTGGCGTTTCCAGATGCGTTGATTTCAAGGAAACTGCTGAGATGATTGCCAAGGTTTTGCACAATTTAGATAATCTCATTTGGTTTTATCCTGATGAGAAGCAGTAACAGGCTTTGTGTTTACTTACGTTAGGTGGGTTTCAAGATGTTTCTGGGGGTCACTGCATCAGTGTCAAGCTGGGATGCGGATGGGACTTGCTGCAGTATAATCTTGGAAGACAATCCACTCGTTGATTTCGTGGAGCTTCCCGATACTTGCCAAGGCCTTTACTACTGCAACGTCCTAAGTGGAGTCATTAGAGGCGCTTTGGAAATGGTCAGTCTTCTTCTATCTTCCAAGTTTTTTTTAGTTACATCCAAAATGTTATGGCTGAGTGTTTTTTTTTGTCTGAACAATGATCAGGTGTCAATGAAGACAGAAGTGACATGGACGCGTGATGCTCTTCGAGGGGATGATGCATATGAGTTGCAGGTGAAGCTACTGAAGCAAGTCGCTGAGGAGTATCCGTACAAGGATGATGAATAAATGGGCTCTTTCTCTTTCTCTATCTTGCATTCTTAGCTTCTTTGGCTCTTTTTCCTTCAAGAAACACCAACTTTAAGCTTTGAAATTTAATACTGTTTTATGTTTGGCGCAAACCGATTAATCCATTTCTTAGCTGATTTATAAAAATCAATGTGAGAAGAGTTGAGCGTATCAAAAATATACTGACATCAAATAATATACAGATCAATTCAGTGGGGTCAGAGGTTATAGATTTTGTATCATAGCTCGGATTCCAACTCTGGAATGTGCGTATGTGACCGTTAACACACAAGAAAAATGAGAGTGGGTAAAAATTGATGAGACAGAGAGAAGAGTTTCTCTAATGAATCTACTTCTCACATGCACGGTAACTCACTCACTAACTCGAGACAAATAGAATAGTATTGGACACTGTAAAGTAACAGTGGTGCAAATATAACTGTCATTTAGCTAACTTTTTAAGCAAATGTAATATTACTGATAGATAAAGTTAATAGGTTTGAAGATAATTTTTATCATTTATGAAAAAGTTAATAGTCAATTGAAGATAGACATGAGAAGGCATGGGCGTTGGGATGGTTAACACATCGTATACGATGAACTCGTTTTAACTTCGGGTTCGGTTTGGAGTTCTTTGGGTTGGTTAACACATCGTATACGATGAACTCGTTTTAATTTCGGATTCGGTCCTACATCGTCAGTTACCCAAATACTTGTTTATGATTCAAAAGTATACCCTTTAGTTCACAAACTTAGCATGTATAAACAATTTTTACTAATAAAAACTTGGTGGAATAATTCAGAAGTAATCTTTAAAAGGAAAAAAACATAAATAAGTTAAATTAGCAACTAACAACTCTAACAAATAGGAAACATAATTTAAACTTCAAAATAAATCAACATTGTTGAAGTTGAATTTCAGACGCAAATTTATTCATAACTTAACTTCAAAAACAACTGTCAAAACATTTTTTTTTTTTAATCTTTGACTAAATACTTAAATATATATATTAATCTAAATATTGAGTTAATTATACATTTAATAGATACTTACTTTAATACTCAATAGTATTTAAGAATATTTTGGGTACTAATTTGAGATTGAGTTCGGGTTTGGTATGCGTTTCTTTTGAAATTTTGAATTTCTTGGGTTTTTTTTTGGATATTCATTTGGGTTTTGCTTTATATAAAACCATAATCCAAAATATCTTAGAATAAAACATATTAGGTATTTATGTCGGATTAAATTCGGCATGATTTATTTTAGTGGGTTCGGTTCATTTCAGGCTTTCGGATTCAATTTATTTTAATTTGTTTATTTTATTTTATGTCATATATGTTTGGTATAGTATGAGTTAATGTTTTAATTTTTAAAATTAAAACATGAACTTTAAAAACATTTTCAATTATCTCCAAAATCACAATTGATTTTTGTTTAATCGTTGGTAACTGGTTTAAGATTTGTCTACTTTTTTTTTGGTCAACTAAGATTTGTCTACTTTTTTTGAACTTATACATTGTTTTGTTAATTTATTTATATAAAAAAAATCTAAATCCAAAGAGAAACCGAAGACCGAAACTTGAATCTACACATAATTCAACCACTCGGCCTAGCCTAGGATTATAACATTTAGTTTACATCACAATAATACTTAACACAAATATTTATCTCAAACAAATACATCAACTCTCATCTTCCTCCCAACAGAATCCAATCAAGTTCGCTAATGCTCGGAAGATTAGAAATATTATTCTTCTTATAAACATCATAACGTCAAGATCAGTAAACCCAAGAAAAAAAAGAAGCAAAAACAGACTCCACACTCCACACTCCACACAATAAAATTGAAAATACAAAAACAATAATTTCATCTTGATCATGTCCCAATCTCATTCTCACCGGATAATTCTTCGAGGGATTTTCCTTTGGGCT
The DNA here is from genome assembly GCF_020379485.1 of Brassica napus. Taxonomy (NCBI): domain Eukaryota; kingdom Viridiplantae; phylum Streptophyta; class Magnoliopsida; order Brassicales; family Brassicaceae; genus Brassica; species Brassica napus. Next base: position 12,626,920 of record NC_063442.1, on the reverse strand, counting down.
CAGGGACAAGGAAGGTGAAGAGCATACCGACGAAGTTGATGACACCAAGCGTGATCAGTGAGTTCTTGATTCCAATGCCCGGTGGATATCCTGCGTCCGTCTTGGTCTTGTCCTGTGGCTGAGCTGCGTATAGGAACCCAAAAGCTCCCACGATGGCTCCAGCCTTACCTGTTGCGGCTGATATCCCATGGCACGTGGATCTTAGCCTAGCTGGGAATATCTCGGCCGGTATAATGAAAGTGGTTGCGTTTGGTCCAAAATTGGCAAAAAAGAAAGTGAGAGAGTACATAACCACGAACCCTAAACGATTCTCCGGTTTGGTCCAGTGATCATAAGGGAAGGCAATGGCAAACATAAAGACAGTCATCATGAAGAATCCCATCAGCTGGATCGCAACTCTTCCCATGATCTCAATAAACGCAACCGTAAACCAGTAACCAGGGACAGTACTGCATAGCGCTATGAGAGACTGAGCCCTAGCAATCCTGAAAACCTCATGAATGGCGTTCATAGTTGCTGCCTTTGGGATCCATCCGATACCCGAGAAGATATCCTTTTGGAACAAGTTTTGGCTATAAAAGGCAATGTCAAGCAAGAACCATGTGGTTGTACATCCGAGTAGTGGAAGACCATGGCGTTTGGCGAATTCCTTGGAGAACAAGCCATAGCTAAGTCTGGGGTCTTTCATGATATCCGCCGCTCTTTCCTCCACCTCAAGTTGTATTTGTAAGACCTTGGACATGTCTTGTGTTGCTTGTTTGATGTTTTTTGCAACCAAAGCAGTGTACCGAGCGGTCTCTGGCATTTTCATGCGCCAGTAGTAAGTCAAGACTGCGGGTAGAGCACCAAACATGACAATGATTCGCCAAACGCAATCAGCCTGAGGAGGCGTTGAGAGAACCCTATCAACTTCATAGGTTGGTGCTGGAAACTTCATGTCGAATATAGAAGATACTATAAGTGCCACAAAACCTCCAGCCAATATACCAACACCTTGCATAGCAAATACCGCAGCGATGAAAGCACCACGAGTCTTCTTGTTTGCGTATTCAGACATAATAGTCGCAGAAAGAGGGTAATCACCTCCAATACCAAATCCCAGCCAAAACCTAAACATGAATTACTTACTTGTATGTTAGTGTGTATTTTTTTTGGGCAACTATATTAGTGTGTGTATATATATATATCAGGTTTAGATTTGACTAATCATAAAAAGATGCATGATAAAATATATATCAGGTTTAAATCTGACTAGTCATAAAAGAAGCATATCAAAGATATTATTAGTAAGCATACATATATAATTATAATTTTACCCGAAGAAACAAAGGGTGGTCATGACACCCGTGGCTTTGTTACCGAAGGAGAGACCCGAACCGATGGAGCACAAAGTCATCATGATCAAAGTGATACCATACACTGTTTTTCTTCCAAGCTTGTCACCGAGCCATCCGAAGAAGAGCTGACCAGCAAGGGTTCCACAAAGAGCCGCACCATTGACCGCTCCCGCAACGTGAGGGGGAAGTGAGCCAGGCTTGTCTGACAGTGGATTGAAGTAGTAGATGCGGCCAAGGAGTTTGGTCACCAGAGAGACACAGAAGAGATCGTAGGCATCAGTAAAGAAACCCATTCCAGCAATGAGAATCGCCGTGAAATGGTACAGTTGCGTCTTCGCAACATCAAGTGCCTTAAGCACTCCTAGTTGTTTTTCAGGCATTCCTTGAGCCTGACCAAGCGAGGTAAAAAATTCAAGATTTCAGTTCATGAGCTTATCTGTTTTGTATAACCCAAATTTGTATGTACGAGAAAAATGTTCACAAATATTTTTTTTTAGTTGTTAGAAATTTGTTAGAAAGATTATGCTACGTTCTTATTTGTACGAAAAATATATAATTTGTAAGTTCTACAAGATTATTGTACGTACTTTTTTTTATCAACAAAGAACGTTGTAAATTTTTAGTGGCCATTGTATCGCTTTTTATTATAAGTATTTAAGCTATGTATGGACGAAATTGTGTAAAAGACAAAAGAATGAGAACTAAATAAATTTTAAAACTAAAAAAAATCAACATGATAAGGTATAAAATAAAACAAATTCGATGGAGAATTAGAGGAAGCAATATTAACCTTCATCAGCTTTGAAGGAGTTTTAGAACTTCAATGGAGAATTAGAGGAAAGCATGAGAGAGAGGATATGAGGTGACAAAATGAACAATATGGTGGCAAATTTATACAGAAGCAGAAGGAGCAGTACACATTAGAGAGAGAGAGAGAGAGAGAGAGAGAGAGAGAGAGAGAGAGAGACGTGATCACCTGCTTCTTCTTATTATATAATTTGCAAGTAATCCATTGGGGTTTAGACAGTAGTTAATATACATTTGTTAGCCGCGAAAAAAAACTTTTGTATAATTAGTAATAATATAAAATCACTATAGCAGTGTAACACATGCCGTTTATATACTTTAAACATGATCATGACACGCATACACATATTTAAAATTTACATTTACATTTTAAATTTGAGGTTTTGTAATTTATCAAAATTTTAAGTTTAAATACATCGAACTATAAATGTAAATCTAATATTTAATATTTAGATAATCTTTAATTAGAAAATATGGTAATATATGATTTACCAGAGAATATTCATTGTTCCAAAGGAACAAAATAATACTATAATGGTCCGACCACCTACGGCTAGTGTATTTTTCATGTTTGATCCGTACGTCTATTTTGTACGACAGATAAAGCGTTAATTTTTTTTGGAAATTCAAAAATTTGTTTATTTATGATTTTACAATTATCACATGAACTTTTTCGATTTGATCTCACTTGCACGATATCATAAAAATTTTCGATAGAACATCTATCTTTTAAATACTCAAATTGAGGCACGCTTACTTCTAAATTTCTCTTTGGATACATATCCGAAAAGATAAATACACTTTAAAAAATAGTTATATAATTCAATTCTCTTAAACTTTTTAACATATACCACAAACAAAAATATGACAATCACTCCTCACAAAGATAAATAACGTTCTCATTGCATTCTAGGATTGTCACTCATATTAGCGGAAGTCTAATATTGGATTTGGCTCTTATACCATTTATAATACTCCGACTATGTATAGCTAATGAACCTCTCATATCCGTTTGCTAGACATGTGGATTGCATCTCTTGCAATAGACAATAGACAGTGCGTTAATTTCTTGAAAACTCAAAAATTTTGTTTATTAAGTCTTCAATATTCTATGATTTTTTTCCGTATTTTGGTCTTATTTGTACAGTACTGAATCTTTTATCTGACCTCACTATAAAATAATATGAAATAAGTCATTCTAGTATGATTTATTACTTTGATATATAAATATAATGTGTGCGTGATAATCATTATAAATCAAGTTAAAGCAACAAATATTTCATAAGACTATAACATATGTAAACAGTAAAATTGTGAAACGTGATAATCACATTATCCTTGCTATGGTTTCATGCTTATCTCCTCGATCTCTAGGTTGAATTAGGGTGTACGGTATACTTATTGTCAAACAATTTGTGCATTCAACATAGTATCAAAAATTCCTTTAAAATGCTAGAATTGATAGAAAAGCAACACATATATGTTGGATCTGTTGTATTTGACTCGTGGTGCAATGATTGGGACGCACTCATTTCTTTACTCACACCACAATTTTCATTTTGATTCTGAACATAACTTCTTATCATCATATAAACTTAAGTTATTAACAGCATCTTTTTTTATCTTTTAAACTAAAAAAAAAAAGAAAAGAAATGTTATGGGCGAAAATTAATTCTTTAATCTCTGAAGAATTTATAAATATATCTAGTAGTTGTCGCTATTTCTTATAATCCAACACATATATATTACAACTTGCTCTAATCAACCAATTTTTATTTTAGAACATTATCAACAAATATCTTGGAGAGCTTAAAATTAAAAATATAATTAAATTTCTGATTTTATACCATCCACAAAAGACAAAAGACAATGTCGTTTTCATTGCCCTTCTCCTGCCATAAGATAAACAACATAGACAACTACTGGAACTTGTAATTCTAATGGAATTATAAAATTTGGGGATTCATTGTTATTGGTGTATGAGATTTTAAAACTTTAGTAAAAATTTTATTACTGGGGTGAAAACTTTTAAATTCCATTCAAATCTTTTGTTATTGGAAAAATTTACTTATCATTAATTTAGCAATTCTATTAAAATCTATTTTTATTAGAATGTAAATTCTTTTTTTTTTTGCTCATAAGATTCAGATTTTAGAGTATCATGACCATAAGATTTTTAAAATCTGTGTAATTAAAACACACAAACACACATAACTGAATAATACAATCACTCAAATCACAACTTTTTGATAATCTTATCAGTACGACTCATAAACATTTTTTTTTTGCAAAACAGTATGAAAACTTATATATCATAAAATATTAGCGTATATGAAAATTTTCAAAATCTTGTTTCATGCATAAAAAATTGGTTTAATAATCAAAAGAAAATTCAATAGGACAAATTAAATATATATTAAGAAGCAACATATATATGTGATTAATTGAAATAATGAATTAATTTACAGTATGAAAACTATAAAATTATTGTATTTGAAATAATTATAATTAAAAACATTTAAATATATGGTAACATTAAAAATACATACTAATTATGTAAAACAAATATCTGTATATATAAACATGAAAATAAATACTGCACGGTTGTGCCTAAAGATTATGGTATATGAATATTTTAAAATTGTCATAAAATTCAAAAAATTACTAAATATTTATTATTTTCTTACTACTACTTATAACTTAAATTGAAATTAGATCCACTTGTTAGTTTTAATAATAGATAAGGAAATATAAAATAATTTTCAATTTTTTTGAACTTTGCATATTTTAGTTTGTCAAATAATTAAACATGTAACCAATATATATAATAAGGAGAAACAAATAGATGTGAAATAATAAATTTAATAAAACAGACAAACTATAAAATTTAGGTATTTGAAAAATAATATAAATATTTAAAATCTGTGTTATAAGAACACACGAACACACAGAACTGAATAATACAATCACTCAAATCACAACTTTTTTGATAATCTTATCAGTACGACTCATAAACAATTTTTTTTTGCAAAACAGTATGAAAACTTATATATCATAAAGTATTAGCGTAATATACTTTTGTTAATCTAACACTATTAGCATAATCTATTTTTGGAGATAATTAACAAAAGCTACAGTTAGCATAACTGATCCTGGAACAATCAGGCTCTAGTTATGAAAATAACAGATCCGTAAAACCATCAATATCAACAGTTAGAACTGCTAAAACACAGTGAAATGAGTCATACAAAATTAAGCTGGAAATGTTGAGATAAAAAAAAATCTACATATGTTGTGTCGAACTTAAACAATGGTTCATTATTTATAAAACTTATATGAAGTCAACATTCATATAACTTTCACAAAAAATACCAAAACAGTTTTCTTGCAAAAAATAGTTATGCTAGACAATTTTTGTATAACTAAACAAACAAAAGACTTAGCGAAACACTTTTCTTACAAACAAGGTCTTATGAATCAATCTTCGTAAAACAAAATTTTACAAAACGATCATCGTAAGACCAAACTAAACAAAATTTTATGAAATGACCTTTGTAAAACCAAATAAAGTTATATAAAACGATTTCGAGTGAAAATGGTCATCTTAACATCCAACCCTTTCTCCTAGCAACTAACTGCACAGATGGCTTCTTCACAGCTTCTTCCTTGCAACTAGTTGCAAGCAAGGGCCTTTTCTGGTAAAATTTTCGAAGGAATTAATAGGGACCATTTAGAAACTTTTAGGAATGTGACCAGAATGCCAAACATAGTTTGAGTTTAATATCAAACGATGAAGGAACCAAACGAATGACATAACCAATCATCTATACAAACCGTAAGCTTACAAACAATATTTGTATGATTGATAGATCATGGACCCAAGATTCATTTTTAATGGTTATAGTTGGGTTTGAACAAACTCTACAGAAAGAATCAATTTTTGAAGAGCTAAAAATTAGTGGAGAAAAATGCCATTGATGCATGCGGAACTCTAAGGTTTTTTTGGGTTATGAAATATGCATGCTACAAATATTGACGTGTCAACATTTTAGTATTGATTGAAAAGATCTGATCTTAATGATATAAGATGTAGAAGTCTGACCAAAATTTTCAACAGAATTAAAGAGTTGTCAAGACTGAAGAGTAGATTTATAGATTTCTCTATTGTTTATAATTCTCGAAGCGGATTTAGTAGCTAAGTAAAAACATATCATAAGGATTTATATTATATTGGTTGTTCTTTTGTTTGGTAGAATACCTCAAGATTGAATAGTAAAATGTTAATAAAAAATAGCTAAGCATATTCCCTATGAAAAAAGCAAGCATACTCTCTTTCTATCAATAGCGTTTATTTAATTTTCTTTTATTCCTTAAGTCTTTACTAATTACCGATCGATACCAGGAATCTTATTCAGATTAATTAATTATTGTGTCTATACTTTTCGAACCAAAATAATATATTAGCTAGTGACAAAGTAGTTGACGTTTTTGAATTAGATTAGGCTTGTTTTCGAGTATTAGTTTTAAAGAAGACAAGTTATTAAAATAGCAGGAAAAGAAAAAGAAAAAGATGTAAGAACTCTGCCGTGAAATAATCGTTGACGTAGTTGCTGAACAAACGTTGTGTTGAGTGGTAAAAATTATGTGGAGTCAAGGTACTGAGTTAGAATTGTATAGACTTGGAGATCAAAAGAATATCTTGAAAATAAGAAAAGAAAAATAAATTTGATGAGCAAGTTTATGACTTAATGGAAGATGAATAAGTGCATTCCAAGAAAAGAAAAATTATACTTAATGCTATGGAAGATGTTCATATTCATGTTGTCTTGGAGACTAAGATTTCAGAAACGTGGAGAATAACTATAAAATAGATATGGGTCGTTTGAAGAGAGACAGAGACACATAAGCTGATATTATAGAGAGAGGAAAAAGTTCTTGAGAGTGTCTTAGTCGTGCTGAAACAGTTGCCAAAGTACTTGATAAAAGAGATACATGATTGAGTAGATTAGAAATCCTTCAGTAGCAGCTGTTAGGGTGTTGACAGATTGTGTAAAGCTGATAAGCAAGTATTATAATAGATTGTTTAGGCAATTTCTAATAAAATATAGTTAGTTGCTTATATCCGATTATCTCTTTGATTTATCTTTTGTATTACTTTACTGTGGTGTCATCTTTGCACTAACAAAAGACAATATTAGAGAAAAGAATTTGAAAATCTGTCGTACGATTTGATGATTTAATTTTATAATATTAAATCATCTTCTAAGAATTAAAAATACCAATTCAGCCTATTGATTATTAAAAATAACACTCAAAGGATATTAAAATGACATGTACGATGGATTTAACAAACGTATCCAATGAGATGTATCCATTCTAGGATGCATTATTATATCTCTATCAGAATATGTAACAGACATGTCACCCACAATAAATCCAGCAATTTCGTATCCTTGTGGAAATTCAAATTGTCTTTCACGTTCTTTATTTCCGAATATCTTAACTGAATATTCTTCACTTGCTCTTGACTCTTATCGATCTCTAGTTATTCTGAACACTTTAGCTAACTCATTGTAGTTGTCATGCATCTTAGTTAATCCTCTCATAATACTTTCATCTAGGTCGTTTTTTTCTTTTGCTAGTTAGTTGAAACGGTTCTGAAGTTCATGAGCCGTATCATATATGTATAGCTGTGCAAAACCTGGTATATCTCCTTCCGCTAGTAGTAAAGATCCAATTTTATAGTAGTTTTGATCATGCATACGAAAAAGAAAGAACCATTTCCTGAATGCATATAGTTATTAATTTTCCTCCCATTGATGTAAAAGCAAGCACTAAATTATATATCGTATATATTTTCTGAAACGAAGTTGACAATGACTGTGATAGTCATCTACGAGAGCTGGAGATTCTCAAGATTATTGTAGGATAACTCGTCTCCGTGACATAAGATCAAAATTGGTTCTTTCCCTTTCGGTTTTAAACTTTTAGTTTCCACACCAAAGCTTTCAAGTGAATACATGTGAGTGTGATCAATTCATTGGCTTTTTTCTTTTATATTTTTTTCCCCGAAAAAGGGGTTAATCCTATATATATGCACGGGCCCATTGAAACTTATGTAGGCCTAATTTTATCAAGTAAGTAATTACAAATTAGTATGATAAAAGATAGTGAATCAATTAGCGTTTTCGTGATTTTGTACCACGATTGTTTGCTTTTTGCCTTCTTCTTAGACATATTCGTCTTTATAACATGTTTATCTTGTTAATCAATATTATTTTGGTCAGATTATTGCCCTCAGGATTATCTTGAGATATCCCATTTTCTATGAGTTCTCTTACAAGATTCAGTGTTTATATTCGAGGGTCTTGACTCCTTGTTAGTTCTAGATACCCATGTCCGGTCCTGATAGAAAGCTATAGAAGCATGGACTTCCGGTCCAACCTTCAAAAAAATATTAATTTTGGCCTTTTTTTCTAAAACAGTCCTCTAGTCTAGTGGTATAATAGAAAAGTTGGAACCTAAGCATCTTGAGTTCAGAGCAAGGATTAATCATTTTCAGCTTTTTTTTTTTGAAATAGCTTCTGGTCTTTTATAAGTCAGGATCGGTACTGAGATACCTTTGATCTTCAGCTTTAAATCCTACATTATTGTTAGATGAACGTGTTTTTAATAATTTTAATAGGATAGACTATAGAGAAAGACAGTTGTAACAATTTTCTAAATTGCATACTTGTAAGTTGGGGATCCTATATTTTGTAAAATTGTGTTAGAGAATGAAAGTTTATGGATGTGAATCAGAATTTGACTTTTAACAGTTACAAATTGATTCATATTGTCGGTCCATGCTTGAAATATGATAGCTGTATACAGAGTCGGCCCTTTGGGCCAAGCTAATGAAGCATGGACTTCTAGCCGATTTATTAATCAAAAAAATTCGGCCACAATTTTGTCAAGTATTTCTTTAGGCTAATTGAAAAAGTTCAATTCCTAATTTCAGGAACATCAACCCATGTTCAATACTTCTTTACCTCATATTTCTTTTCTGTTTTCCTGAAAAAGTGGCCATTTTTTTTTTGCTTCTAGCCCTATACATCCTAGGACCGGCTTTGGCTGTATATGAGGTTTTTCAATCACTGACTTCTCGATCGTAGTAATCTGCTCATCATTTAGAATAGCTTGTTTTTTTTTTGTTAGCTGCATTTCCAGCTTTCTCTGGTGTGTTCATGTTTTAATGTTCCAACCGAGTGTCATTTATGGAATGCATTTTATTTTAATTCAACTTCATTGTAGTTGCGGTTAACTAAATTTCTTAATGTGATAGTTGAGATTGTTTAGTTGTGGATATGTTCTTTTTATAAAAAAAAAATTGACTTAAATATCTTAATATGTTATTTTTGTTCCAAGTCATCTAATTTTATTCATGCTCTTATGTGTCTTTTAACAGATTATTCTATTTTATGTTCATGTTCAGAGTGTTCAACTATATACTTTTAACATTAATATTTGATTAGTGTTCAATGATTTTTGTTTTCAAATTCATGACATAATTCTAAAAACCCTATATTATTTATATAGACACAATGATCTACGATATCTTATTTCTATTACAAAAACCAATTTTACATTTTTATTTCTATGTTTATTGTTTTCCTTTTATATCTCTCTATATTTTGTTTATCTAACCTTTTGAATTTTTTTATCTATTAATTGTTTGTGTGGTTTTGCCTCAAAGTTTATTTATTAAAAGGGTTGCTTAATTTGGTTTGATAAATCTAGAAAATAAATATTACGAATCTTACCTTATTTTTTGTTCGTGTTAGTTTTTTCTGCATATTCTTTATATAGAAAAGAAAAATTCTCTTTCAAATTTTTTTCTATAATTCTCTCTCAAAACAATTCTATATATCCTTGAAATTTATGTATTTTTGCTATATTGTGTATTTTGGGTAATGTTATGAATTTTACTAAATTTTATTGTTTTCTTTTGTTTATATTTTATTTTTTGTATTCCTAATATTTTTAATAATATATGTTTTAATTATGTATTAATATTTACTAGATTCTGACCCGCCCTTAACAGGGCGGTATATTTTTTGTTTTATATTTTTTGAGAAATTTAATTTTTATATTTGTGTGCTTTTAGTTATATTTGTACTTTTTTGTATAATATTTATCCTAAATGATTAATAAGAGGTTTTGATAATTGCATTAAAATAGTTGGATCACACATATATCAATAAGTCATGTTATTGTTTTAATATAATAGATTCCATAACTGTTTAAAATTTTGCAAATTTAAATTTAGTGATCTAAAGAGGATTTTTGGGATTTTTGAATCGTTTTATTTAAGTTCATTAAAAATCATTTTATTTAAGTTTTTTTTAGATACTAGTTTAGTTTATAATTATCTTTTATTTAGGATTTTAGAAAAGTAAAGTTTAGATAAAAAAAAAACAAAATTTACTTTCAAATATATTTTTACAACTGTGTTTGTTTAAAAGTTTAGAAAATAAAAATTACTATAAAATAATATTTACAACTATGTTTTTAGTATTTTATAAAAATATAATAACTATTCAAAATAATTTCCAATTACAATTAAATAATTCTTAATATATGCTGTTTACTATCCGTTTTAATGCCGCTACTAATTTTACAATTCATTTTTGTTGAATAAATAATTTTTAATATCAGGTTAATTGTCAAATTCTTATTAGAAAAGGAAAATTTCTTTTTTTTTTTAACTAAATAACTTTTAATATCATGTTCATCCTCAAATTATTTTAAAAATTAAAACTATTATCAATAGTTTACAATTCTCTTTTATTTAGTACTTCAAAAATAAAAAATTACTATAATATATATATATATATATATATATATATTAAATATTTATTAGATTGGATATTTCTTTTTATTAAGATTTTTGATTACCATTTTTATTTTATAATTCTCCTTTTTAGGATTTAATAAAGGAAAGTTAAGATTCAAAAAAGGATATTTCTATATTGAGCTAATTAACTCTTACTTTAAATTAGATTTTAACCTTTATATTTTGTTTAAGATTTTAGAAAAATAAAATTAATAGCACATAATGTTTTAAGATTATTTTTTGTTTGGGTTTCAGAAAAATAAACTTACTTACTATCAATAATTATTTCCAGTTATTATTAAATATTTTTCAAAAATTACTATTTTACTATTCATTTATGTTAATGTCATTTGTATTTTATAATTTATTTAAATAATTGAGAGTATCATGTTTATCATCAAATTATTTTAAAAATAAAATTACTATCGAATATTTTTTAACAATTCTCTTTTGGTTTGGTTCTGATTTTTTTTTTTAAAAAAGAGAAAACGTAGTGTGAAATAATATTTTAAAATAATTATAAGAAAAAAACTTATGTAGTTTTTAACACTTGTTACCATCTTAAATTTTTTATTGATACAGCGCGACAATGTTAATTAGCAATTGTGAAAAACTGAGTTTCATATAATAAGATTACATGATAACCCTCGTGCATGCGCAAAGTGAGTTTTTAATACTAATGGTTGTTCATTAAATGGTTTTAACATTTTGCAACACTACAATGTTTATCGATTGTAATATGACGAATACAAATGTTGGTCCATTAAATGTATCATCGATTGTAAAATGACGAAATGAGATTAGGTATTCTGCTCTCGATTTGTTTACTATTCTCTCTATAAGTGTTTTCACTTTCTTTTTTGTTTACTCATATATAAGTGCTTCTTCTGTGAATTCGGTGAATTATATAAGTGTCAATTTAAAAAAAATTGACATCTGTAAAAATTAGTTTCACTCCAGTTACATATCTAAGAATCATTTTTTTGAAAAACAATTACCGGCAAACTCTATTCACAGGTTAATGTTCAAAACTAATATATCAAGTTGTTATAAAATATAAGTGCAGACTCGATATATATGTCTGTCTAGTATATATTTACCAGTTCGGTCCAAAAATCATTTAATTCTAGAACAACAAACAAATTATTTATTGTATTAAACCTACGGTTTTGAGGTTTAGTTACTTAAGAGTATACCGATAAAAAAATAATCCTTTACCATTTTAGTATATGTAAACTATATATAAACTAAAAACTGTTTGATTTATTAAATGATAAACCATAAAACTTATAATAAATAGTTCAAATCTCTCATTCTTACAATTATAATAGCTTGACAAGATATTAGAGAGAAATTAACATTAGACGAATGATCAAATCTACCATTTTCTGAACAAACTCAAAAACAAATAGATTGAAATCGTGTCATGATATTTCATTAAAAGTGTTTTAGGTAAAATCAAGACTAAATGATTTAATCTGGATGAAATAATATATATGATGCTTCCAATATTAAAAACCACTTCGATTTGAAGAAATGTATTACTGGAATTGTCAGGATCAAATAACATATTAGAAACCACCTATTTAAAAAAAATTGTATACATAAAAGTATATACATTAGAGTTTTTTCATGTTTACACCACTCACTTTTACTCTCACTTTTAATGAAGGTAGAAGACACTTATATCCATAGAGTTAACTAATCTAGACTTAGGGTTTAGAGTTGAGGGGTAGGGTAGGGTTTTTCGAATATTAAATTTAGGATTCTAATAAATATATAAATAAAAACTTAATAAATAAATAAAAATTTAAAATAGTTTCAAACATAATTTTCAAAAAGAAAATTTGAAAACGAAAATAAAAATAAAAAAAATTTCGAAAATTAAAATAAAAATTATAAAAATTATAAAAAAGTTCGAACTTGAAAAAGTATAATACGAAAACATTAAAAAATTATTTTTTTTTGTTTTTTTATTATTTTTTGTTTTTTGTTTTTTTTTATTTAACTAATGATTTATTATATATATAGAGAACACAGATATAAGAGTCTTTTACCACTTAATGAAAAATGTATTTTTGAAAATGTCACTTTAGTGGTGGTAAAGATGAAAGTGGTACTGTGAAAGTGGTAAACATGAAATTTCCCCTAGATATATATATATATATATATATATATATATATATATATATATATATATATATTAATAACATTTAAATTAAATTATGTACTATATAAAAATATATAATTTCAAAATTTGCATTGAAATATTATTGAGATCTTAATATTTTAATTTTGAAATTTGTATTGATAAATCTCACATTAAAAGTTTTGTGACTAACAATTTAAATTTTTTTATAACAAATATACAAATGTTAATAAAATTATATGAGTGCAAAATGTCAATAATAAATATGTATATTAAAATATATTATATATATCTATGTCAATATCACTAAAGTTTAACTATATACCGTATAAAGTAAATAAAATGATTGTTTATTCATTTTCTAGGGTACGGTTCGATTCTGATCAAAGGCATCAGTGGTTTCTGAATAGGGGGTGGTTGAGCCAATATTCATTCTCTGGCTTCGGAGATAGCTTGCTGGATTGTTTCTTCAGGTGTGAAGGTTCTTTTTTCGAAGATGAGGTGGTTTCTTGAGCGCCATATAGACCAACAGATCCAGGCTGCGAGGGTTCCTGCTTTGATTCCATATGGAGGTAGGGAGGGTAACTTCCTAATCTTTTTCCATCCCTCATGAAAGTTTATAACAGCTTGAAGGTTGAAAACTGTTCGAAATATGGACCAACTTATTTTTTTAAGAATTCTAAAAATCATCTTAATAATGACACATGCTTACGAAAACATGTACTGTATGTTATTTTACCCTAGCACTCATAACCATGGAATATTTACTAAATTACGTATCTTTCGCATTCATTCGTTTATTTGATACATATTCCTATTCCTCCATATAATATTTGTAGAGATTTTTACCAGAAACAAATACATTTGTACAGAGATTCATCAGAGAACAGTAGTTGAGTTTGCATTTTTTTTCTTAATTACTGTATTAGAAGAAAAAGGCAAAATCTGTTCGAGTAGTCTCTCCGAATTCTCTGAAAATAAAAATAGAAATGTATCCGTGAATAGCCGAATAGGGAAGCGTGCCAGGGCTATCTCAATCTTCCCATACTTATCGATCACGTCATCATCCCCTTTGTCCGATACGAAACCGAACCTCCCTTCTTTAAAATCCACACCTTGTCCGAATCTCTCTCCAACCGCTAAAAGAGAAAAAAAATGGCGACAACCCAGCTAAAATCCGATGCGATCATGGATTTGATGAAGCAGCATCTCTCCACCGACGCCGGTAAAGAGCTCACAGAGAAGATTGGTCTCGTTTATCAGATCAACGTCGCTCCCAAGGTTCCCCTATTCCTAGACTCGATTTGTGTTCTTTTTAATTTTTTGTTAATTTTTTTTCCGTTTTTTGTTTGAATTATCAGAAATTGGGGTTTGAAGAGGTTACCTACATCGTTGATCTGAAGAAAGGAGAAGTCACCAAAGGTTAGCTCTCTCGTTGATTATGTCAATTGGGTATTCGAATTTCGTATTTGGATTCCGTTAAATCAATTTGATTGATTGTTGATTATGCGAAATGATTTAAAGGAAAATACGAAGGAGGGAAAGTTGATGCTACTTTCTCCTTCAAAGATGATGACTTTGTCAAAGTTGCTACCGGCAAGATGAATCCTCAGATTGCTTTCATTAGGTTTGTTATTTCCTCTCATTTTATTACAAGTGCTGAAATAGCTTTGTCTTGTGTCTGAACCCAAAATTCACCATTAGCAACAACAAACACAAGCTTCTGTTTTCTTCGATTTAGTACAAGAAGTTGATCTCTGAGTCTCTATGAATGTTGAATGTTTTTTTGGTGCAGGGGTGCGATGAAGATCAAGGGTAGTCTCAGTGCGGCGCAGAAGTTCACCCCTGACATTTTCCCCAAGCCTTCAAAGCTGTGAACACAAGAAGAAATGGTACTAGCAGACCCCTTTGACTCAGGCTCAATTTATGTCTCCTTCAAAGGGTTTGCCTTTGGGGTGGATTTTTAAAAATGCAATGTTTTAAGAACTAGTCTCTAGACAATAAAGGTCTCCTACTTCTAAGTATCGTTGTATGTTTTGGTTCAATTGGTGTTTGGTTTAATAATATTAATACTTTTGCTTTGAAATAGATTTCTATGTTGTCTGAACCTGCAAGTGTGTGTCAATTCCCTTTATTTCCTACAAGTAAAAGTCAACAAAATTCATGCATGGAAGAGTAATTTGCTAGACTCATCTCATGGAGACTGTTGGTGTAAGAAAAACAAAACCAAAATGGTTTATAGAAAAAGAAAAAGGTTTTCACTTTGTGTTTGCTTCCTCTGACTCTTGTGCCTGCTTGCCTAGCTCGTAGTAATCTTCTACAGAGATTATGATGCTTCTTGGTGAATTGTTAATCTCATCAAAATCTCTGAGAACATTCAGTCCCTTGCAAAGCTTTAATAGCAGCCAAGGTCAACTTCTCTGAAGCTCTATCAGCTTCCATCTCCATTTTCGCCTCCATTAACCTATTCTCTATTATAGACATTCCGGTTTTCGCTTGTTCAGCCAAGTCTTTCGCCATTCTAAACGTTCCATCCTCTGCTTCTTTTTGTCGCCTGCTCCAACTTCTTGGCTGTTTCCACCATATCCTCTCTTGCTGCTTCATCTGTTGTCCGGACCAAACTTGTCCTTTCCCTCTGCTTTGTTTCTGCTAGATCTTGTCTCTCTCTTACAAGCGCAGACTGTAATGATCCAGTGATTACCTTCAATGTTTTTACATCCACTGCTGCTTTCTCTGTTCACGGTATCAACAGCTGCATGTATTTCCTTACTAGAGCTTCCATAACAGCAACTTCAGTTTCCTGAAGGCACGAAAAATGGGTAGTCCGTAACTGAGAAGTATATTTCATGGGTCATTGTCCCAACAAGATATCAGAGAAGTCGTTTGGCCTCAGTCCAATGGTACGTCGTGAGTCTGTCATAGACTAAAAGAGCTTATTGACGGTTTAGGAAATGTATGGACGAGTTAGTAATAAAGTATTGTAAGCTTCCTAGTATTCTGTAGGATTGCCAATGGAATGAAAAGAATCGTGATTAGGCATGTCGGCTTGTGATTGGCTTTGTATTTGTCATGTGTGTCCGCTCTTATAGAATCTGCAATGTAATGAATAAATGTAATCCATGACTTGTATGAGTCATTGAGAAAGGGTGTCGACAAACCGGTTTATGTGGGTTTCCTGTGATGATGATATCGTCTACGTAAAACAACAATGCATAAAAGTATGTTGTCTTTGTTGTAGATAACTACGGATGTATCCGCGAGAGAGCTTGTGAAACCCAGTATGAGCTAGAATGTATACAGCTCATTGTATCATGTCCATGGAACTTTTGTAAGTCTATAAATGGTCCTCCGAAGCTTACAAACTGTTGTTAGATTGTCGGTGTCAATGAATCTGATACGCTTGGTCATGCTCTGGTCAAAGGAGGAAGTGAGATAATGCTGGCCTGGAGTCTGGAGTGGCAAAGACTCTGATTGGAATGAAGGGTTTGCTGTTAGAAGAAGCTGAAGCTTTAAATACCAGTAAGACGTTGAGGTTGATTACAGAGTATATACGTATCAATCTTAACAGAATCATGGCGGTTGAGCCACATAGACCTCATCCGGTAAATGGCCTTGCATGAATGCCGTTGGGACATCTAACTGTCTCATAGACCATTGTGTGGTGATACTAAATACAATGAGTATGGTAGCAAACTCGACAAGATGGCTTAATGTGTCTTGGTAATCAGTCCCTGGTACTCGAGTGTAATCTTTGGTGACCGAACGAGTCTTGTATTATTCGATAGAAGCATCCGCTCTGTGTGTGATGGTAAAAATCCAGCGGCAACCTACAACATTGAATCTTTAAAAAAAAACTACAACATTGAAAGAACGAGAAATGTTAGTGAGATTCCAAGCGTGATTTTTAATTCGAAAATTAATCTCTTCAGTCATGGCTTTTCGCCAATAAGGTGATTTGAGTGTTTGAACAACGGTAAATTGTTAGAAGACTTAAAAGATGAAGTTTTGAAATGCAACTTATGCATCTTATTAATACGGTAAACAGAACATGACAATGACAATTTATCAGAGGTCCCCGGTTTGAGTGACCGGTGGGACGAAACTAATATTACATGTTGTGGTTTCAAACCTGGGGAGATTAGGGTTTAGGCTGAACCTTTTGGTAATTCAAAAAATAAAAATAAAATAAAATAATATGCATGAGCTTGAAAACTCTTTGAAGCTAGACTCCATGGTGGTACGAAGCATGGAGGCACCAAGAGAGTTATCAGGGTGCTGTCTAGGACGGAGAGTCGGACTGATGGACTGTACGGATCATGGCGCAGGGCCGTAGGCCATAACAAGTCAAAATCGAAACATTTCATCAGCAACACTAGTTTAAAAAAAAAAAACATTTCGCAATACATGTAAGGTAAACTAAAAAAACTTGCTAAACACTATTTGAATGACTAAAATGTATATGAAAATACTTAAAAGTATCAAGATTAATAAAAAAAATCTCTGTGAAAATTATCCAAACTCTCCATAATCTAAAGTATCAAAATTACCTAGAGTTACTATGCCAGAAATTAATGAGATTAGTTAACTTTACGTACTAAGACCATGCACAGTAGGGGTTTTAGTTAGGTTCATGGGCTCGAGTTCTAAGGGGCCGATGAATAAAAGAAAATAAAAAATGGGTTTGTTTTGATGAACCGGGCCTTGCGAGTGATACCGTATGAAGCGGGTTCAAGCCACGCGTCGGGTGTTGATTTGCTGAACGAAAGCGCGTAGAGGAGGAGGAAAGTTGGGGTTCGACGTGTATCGTCTCCTCATTTGTTCTTCTCCACCAAAAAGCTAGGGTTTTTTTCTGAGAGGCGATATTTCGTGCGACTTCGTCTCCCGGAGGTTTTCTCGTTCTAATCGACGACGGAGTGTCTTCTCCACTTGCTCAGGTGAGTATCGAGTAGATTGAGGGTTGAATTGGTTCGATTTTGTGGTGGAAACTCGAAACCGTTTTCTCGGATTTCAATTCAAAATTGGGGCTTTCGCGTTAGGGATGTAAATCGAAGTCTGGGTTTCGAATAATTGCTGTAAATCGTCATGGTCGTTTCATGTAGGGTTCGTTTCTCTGAATGTTCGAAAGGGATTTGCGATTTGTGTGATTTAAAATCGATTTGGGGTTTTTTATTTAGGGTTCTTAATCGATATGGGAGTTCAATTGTGGTAATGTGTGCTAATAATCTGTCGTTAATGTGTGCTAATAATTGCGATTGAGGGTTCACGGTTTGTTTAAAACTCGATTGTTGCAGATGGAAACTCCCCGAGAACCTCATTTCTTCAAGCCTCTTCTTCCTGGTTTTCAAAGTGGCGTCGCAATACCACTTGACTTCTACTCAAAACACATACAAGGGGCTGAGATCAATAAACCATGGAAGCTAAGATCGGACGCTTCAGATCAAATTTGGGAGGTGATCCGAGAAGGCAGGACACTCACCAAAGGTTGGAAAGAGTTCACCGAAGCACATGATCTTCGAATCGGTGACATTGTCATCTTCAAACACGAAGGAGACATGGTCTTTCATGTGACTCCTTTTGGTCCTAGCTGTTGTGAGATTCAGTATACACATCCTCACATCGTTAAGGAAGAAGCCGACGCGGATGATGCTCCTACTTTCTCATACGACTACTGCTTCTTGGCTGAGGTTACTCCTACAAATCAAAAGGACGACAAAATGGTTCGTAAAATTTAGTTATTTATTTGTTTCTAGTACTGCTTCTTGGCTGATGTTATGTATGTGTTTGTAGTTTCTTCCTGTGGAAGCTATGAGGTGTGGTGCTTTGAACCAACAATGCAAAGAGGTCAAACTTGTCAACAAGGAGGGAAAGTCATGGACTGCGCGCTTCGGATTTAGCGAATCAGACGGCGCATATTACATCAGCAGAGGGTGGAGAAAGTTCTGTCGTGATAACAGATGCACCAACGGAGATTTGTTTGTGTTCAACGTGGTTGGAGACGGGACGACAACTCCATTACTGTGTGTATGTCCGGAAAGGAAGGAGTGTACTGAACTACTGATCAAGCACTTCAGCAGAATCGATGGTAAGTCTTCTCATTTGACTTGTTTGTGTTGTCTATATCTTCAATGTTACTACTTTGCTTCTGCTTTAACTTGTGTTCTCTTCTTCTACAGGTAGCATTGCTTCTACCTCACGAAATTAGATGGCTCTTTTGCGGTCTTTCCTCTCTATCATCTTAACTTGTTTCTTTTTGTTTCATTAGCAACTTATCAACTTATGTATTTCGGTTTGTAAAACTTGAATGGTTTTTCTATGTGAACTTTTATCCTAAGTTAAACATTCTCGAACTTAATTCCTTTGTTGAATGCGTAGACTGATCATCGAACAAAATGTTTCTATGAATTGAATTTAAGTTAAGAAACAACATAAAATTTTAAAACATAGCTTTTCTACATTTGAAAACACAAACCAAAACTTAAACTCCAAAACTAAAACATAGGTTGAATAAAATGTTTTCATAAATTTTATAATATATTTTAATATTTTATTCATGTATTCTTAATAATTTTAATTTTTTTTTAAAAAAAAAAAATATTATTATTTTATTCCTATGAACTTCTTCTCCGGGTTCACTAATGCAGAAAACTACAAATTCGGGTTCATAACTGTTCATGGGCCCACAAAAAATTATTAAAAAAATTTGGTGAACACCAACGCTCATGCTCTAAGTTATATGAACTAGTCCAAGTGTCAACATTGATATGTTTAAAACATGAAAACATTTATAAATATAGCAATTGAATAAAATTAAACCAAAAAACTAAGTTTTCTTTTTCTTCTTGGTAAAAAAAAAAGAACTAATAAAGTTTGATTGATATAGTCTATACTAATAAAGTAGTAAATAATGTTAACATTATACTGTACGGAAATCATATTAAAAACATATCAAAACTTTTTTTAATTAAATGCTTCATATTAAAACAATAGAAATTGATATTTGGTGAACATTTGTAACGTTTGTAACTTCTAAATAATTTTAAAAAATAATGATTATTTTAAAAAAGATTATTCAAAGCGTAGACGAAAACTGAAAACGAGAAAAAGTGGATCACGAGGAAACGACGAAATAAAGCCCACCTTTTGCCCCGTCAACCTCTTCTTCCTTTAGCCATTTTCTTCTTTCTTCATTTGAATTTCGTTTCTTTCACCGCAAGACGATGGTTGGTTGATCATCCATCGAATTGACTTTAATCGAATCTGGGGCCAAATGAACGCCGTGGGTAGGATCGGGAGCTACATCTACCGAGGCGTAGGCACGGTCTCAGGTCCGTTCCACCCCTTCGGCGGCGCGATCGACATCATCGTCGTCCAGCAGCCCGACGGCTCCTTCAAATCCTCCCCCTGGTACGTCCGATTCGGCAAATTCCAAGGGGCTTTGAAGAACAAGCGCAACCTCATCAAGATCGACGTCAATGGCCTCGATTCGCCTTTCAACATGTTCTTGGCCCACACAGGCCAAGCCTATTTCCTCCGAGAATCCGATGACGTCATCGGAGACTCCGAGACCGCCGAGGTTTACAATTTATCTTCCGGCGACGAAGGTGATGGTGATGACGGTGATGATGATGATGATAAGGTTAAGTTGCCGTTGAAGTCTAAGAGCTGTAACTATGATTGTCCTAGTAAGCCTGGGATTCTAGGGTTTGTGTTTGGTGGTAGATCGGTTAGGGAGAGCAAGGTGGAGGATGGTGTTGTTGGAAGCGAGGAGAAGATGGTGGATAGTGATTTGATATTGGAGACTCCTCTTGTTGCCTCTCCTACGTTGCGGTATTTGGATGAGAAAGAGCAGGACTTTCGTGAGAGTAACAATGTGGATGATTATTGTGAAGAGAATGCTATTCTTGTTGATAATGGTTCTACTAGTACTGTGTTCTCTATTGCTAGTGAAGGGAGTGGGGAAGTAGATGTCTGTGTGGAATCAGCCGAGCCGTTAGTACAGGTTAGTCCTTTATTGAATCTCGTTTTGTTGGTAATGGTGTGAATGGGACTGATGTCATTGTATGGATTGTATCTGCATTAGGATTCTAAGCAAGAAATGTTAAGTGTTCCTGAATCTGTGGAGAGTGTAGCTGCTGACCAAGTTGATTTATGGAGCATTGGCACTTCTCAAGAAGGGAGCAGTACTGGCTCTCTTGTTCAAGATGAGAGTAAAATCACCACTGGAGATGATTTTGAGAAGTCTCAGTCAACAAGCGTCCTGCAACCGGAGATGAAAGAGGAACAATTTTCATTTAGCGATCTTGACGATTGTAAACCTGCTGAGAGTAATTCTGGAGGGTCGAATTCTCCTCATACAGTAAAAGTTGATGGGAAAGAGGACTCAAAGGTCTTGTCAGAGGCGGTTGATATAGAGAGGAAAAATGATGTCTCTGGAGAAGAGGTTGAGCGGTTGGTTGAATCATTACCGATTATGCGGCTTCACGACAATGATGATATGGATGCCAGTCCTTGTCAGCCTATGAGCCAGTCATTTGACCCATGTTCCAATACTTCCAAGTGGGATTTGAGAGAAGATGAGTCGTCCTCGAGAGGTTTAGATGCAGAAAGCGTTGCTGAGAGTAGCCCAAACTTTAAGGCGTTCACACATGTTATCGCTAATCCTGATGTGGGTAAGGGAATATTACTTACTTTACTTTTATAAACTCCTTAGATATGATGTGGGATGCTATAGTCTTTAACGTTTGCTCCATTCTCAGTCGAGCTCTCTTTCTGCAAGCACTTATTACGTGAAGGAATGGGAGCAGAAGCGGCTTCTCAAGCCTTCAAGTCAGAAAAACTGGATATGGAAACCTTTGCTTCTTTGGGCCCATCAGTGTTGGAGAATGATAAGCTAATATTGAAGATTGGTGGCTGCTATTTTCCATGGGAAGCAGCAGCTCCTATTATCTTAGGAGTGGTTTCATTTGGGACTGCCCAAGTATATGAGCCTAAGGGGATGATAGCTGTTGACCAGAATGAGAAACCTGGTGATGCATCAACTCCGGAGGGGGGAAGCTGGAATCTTTGGCCTTTCTCTTCGAGAAAATCAAAGAACGATACTGAAGTCTCTTCTAAAGACGCTGGTGAACCTGAGGAGAAACAACAAGAGAAGCCGCTGCCAAGACCAGTTAAAAAGATGGTCAGGGCATTAGCTCCAACTTCTGAACAATTGGCTTCTCTAGACCTGAAAGAAGGGATGAATACTGTGAATTTCACTTTCTCCACCAATATTGTGGGTATTTTATCCTTTTTACTACGACATGTAACTATGAAGAGTTCCCACTTAGTGTTCACAAACTCATTAATTTGACAGGTAGACGCGAGGATTTACTTATGGAAATGGAATGCTCGGATAGTTATCTCAGATGTAGATGGTACCATCACAAGGTAGAGGATTCACCTTTGGTTTTCTATTATGTTTCTAGGTCTTTTCCTAATTTTCTCTATGTTTGATAGATCGGATGTCTTAGGCCAGTTTATGCCTTTGGTTGGAATAGATTGGTCGCAAACAGGTGTTACACACTTGTTTTCTGCTGTTAAGGTATGTTCTACGTGCTTTTCTGGTTCTTACTGTTACAAATGGAAGCAAAAGATTCATTTTCTCTGCCTTAACATTTCCACAGGAAAACGGATATCAGTTGATGTTTTTAAGTGCACGAGCGATTTCTCAGGCCTCAATCACAAGACAGTTTCTAGTTAATCTCAAGCAGGTACCAGACAAAAAACGCATTCATAAAAATCAAGAATCTAGCCAACTTTGTTAATCATAAAGCTAGCAAATGCCAGGATGGGAAAGCATTGCCGGATGGGCCTGTTGTTATATCTCCTGATGGCGTCTTTCCTTCTTTGTATCGTGAAGGTAGAATCTGTTTACTCCTCAGATTATCAAAAAACATTGACTTTCTCATGATTTGTTTCTTTCTCTACAGTAATTAGAAGAGCACCTCATGAATTCAAGATTTCTTGCTTGGCGGTTAGTTAACTTTGTGTGGTTTCTATCTCTTGAAACTCTTTATGTCGTGTGAACAGCTATATAACTGTTTTTTTTTTAACTCTTTTGAACAGGAGATACGAGCGTTGTTTCCTCCTGAACACAACCCATTCTATGCTGGTTTTGGAAACAGAAATACGGATGAGATAAGCTACCTTGAAGTCGGAATCCCCCGGGGAAAGATCTTCACTATTAACCCCAAGGTACCCATCTTTAAAATCTTAAACACATTACTTAGCAACGTTTTGTGGAACAAGTTATGCCTTAGGTCTCCATCTCTCTATTGCTTGTTTGCGTTAGTTTTGTCTTTCAAATTAAACAATGACTTCAAAGTGTTTTGCTCAACTTACAGTCTGTAAGTTTGCGTTTGGCGTTTTCATTTAGGCTTTGTAGACGTATTGTGTAGGAAACACTGAAAATGTAAACGCAAACGCGTAAATTGGCACTGAAACAATTGTAATCTTGCAGGGGCAAGTAGCTGTGAATCGTAGGGTGGATACAAGGTCATACACAAATCTTCATGCTCTTGTCAATGGAATGTTCCCAGCTACAACAACCTCCTCAGAACGGGTATACTATATATTTCTATGTTTTGTTTTCTTCTCCAATGTTTTACTTGCGGATTTTTTATAGAACTTTTACAAACAGGAGGACTTTAACACATGGAATTTCTGGAAACTGCCTCCTCCATCGTTTATGTGATGATGCTGATGATGAGGATTGTGTTGAAGAAAATAGAGATTAGCTGATAGAGATAACAAATGGTGGCCCATTATTGATCATATCCATCTTCTTTTAAAGGACACGGTAATTTTGGTTCTTTGCTTTTTTGTCACACTGGTTTCATATCACAGGTTTACGATGTATGCGCAGTTATACTTGTATATAAATATATTTAATATGTAGACAGTGTTATTGGAAACATTTTGAAATTTAGAAGAACAATAAATATACATTTACACAAATCTTACATATCATTAGAGTTTTCTATCCATGTAAAGTATTCATATTAGCACAATAAAAGAAATTTGTTTCACAAAAGAAAAAATCATTACTATCAACTTTTCTTTTCATTTAAATTCACTTATCCAAAAATATTTTTATTAAATTAAACTATAAAATTTAACTATTTATTCAAATAGGTTCATTTAATTATTTTTCTTTTCTGAGAAAGAGTTAACATAATTATTAGAAGCTTTATGACAACAGTTTACAGTTATATATTTCATTAAAATGATAAATACCATAAGATGCGTTACGCAAAGCAAACTATATGATATTGTATACATAATTGAAAATGTAAATAAAAATCATTAAATTATATAAAATACTGGATGTCAAAAAAAAATATATATATATAAAATACTGATGTGATCAGGTTTTAACTTTTAATAAAAACCGCAGAGATTGAATCCACTAATACCAAAGTTACACTACGGTTCTGCGATACAGTAAGTTAGAACAAAATGAATGTTATTATGATTTTCAAATTACAAAACAAGTGAAGAACAAAATGTAAAAATTACTAAACAATTGAATTAAAAGCTTTAGATAGTAGGAAATTCTCAAGAAACATGTCTAGTGTGCAACTAAGAACCATTATTGAACTCAAACAAGTTAACTAGATCGATCTTTTCCCAAAGTGATAAACCTTATGTATAGGGCTAGGTAAAATATCCCAAAATTTTGATTCTCTTGGAGTAGTTTGTAACTTATGCAATATCAGTAAAAAACGAAGCAAATCACAAATATTATACTTTTAGAAAGAGATATCAGATCAAATATGTTATATACATATATTTAAAAATTTATATATTCTTTTATGAAAGTTTTACAATATTTTATTTATTAAATTATTTATTTTAGTTATTAAAGTTTGAAAAGGTAAATAATTTTTATTTTATTTTGCAATAAAATATTATTATTTTTTATCATTTTGGATTTTTATTTTATGATTGAATCAGATATCCAGTTTAAAAATATAAAATTTTCCGGATACACGGACACCGAATATCCAGAAAATTATGGATCAAATCGAATCAAATAATTAACTATTCAGACAAAATGGATTGGATTACGAATACTTCCCAAAAATCCATTTGTACTCACCCCTACTTATATAATAGAATCCTGTAGATTAACTTCTATTGAGTTTCAAATTCTAAACATGCAAAATCAAGCTTTATAAGTTCACAAAACTCCTAGCAGTTAACTCATGTCGACTAGGATAATCATGGTCATCTAAGTTTTTTAACGTGTTTAGCTAATCAATTTCAATGGATTTAACATTCTAGATTCTAGATATCATGAACAAGGTGTATAGTCAAGTTCAAGGTTTAAAATTAATTTAAATAAATAAAAAAAACTAAACATAAATTTTCCTAATCTGAGATATCAATTTCAATAATCCATGAGTCCTTCAAACAACCCCTAGCATGTAAAATTAGATATGGAAATAGAAACACAGAAAACCACTGATTAGTACACGCCAAGTTCCATGTGCATTCATTATTGATTCCTTTCAAAATCTAACTAGTTCATTTTTCAGTGTCATTTTGTTACTATTTAGATCCAAATTTTACTTTTACAAAAAAAAAAAATACCGTTATTATTTAAAATACTGCTTCCAAATTTAAATAAATTGACTTATCTTTTCCCCAAAATTTAATTTCTTTACTTCAACATAAAAACTGACGGCTTATCCATCATTACAAAAAAATCCGATCCAATCTGATAAATTAAAAGAAATGATAAGTTGTAGAAGAAAGCAATTCAGATTATCCATGTTTTGGTTCGCTTGAAGTGGTCCGAACGAACCACAGGGAAAATATATCAAAGTATCAAACTCTTGTGCAAGTGTTCACGATAAAAACAAAATTAATAGGTCACTTGATATTAATTAACAATCGCAATAATTATCTTAGTGGCCCCCGCCTCCACTCAATGACTGACTAACCAACCATTCAGTACATAATACGCACATAACTCACCCCTTTCGTCATCACCTTCCATTTCCTGAATCTCAAGATGCACACCAATGCAGCAGACTCCGAGGTAACAAGCCTCTCTGCTTCCTCGCCCACTAGATCTCCCCGTCGACCAGCCTACTTCGTGCAATCTCCTTCGCGTGACTCGCACGATGGAGAGAAAACCGCAACATCGTTCCACTCAACCCCCGTTCTCAGCCCGATGGGATCTCCTCCGCACTCTCACTCCTCCTCTAGCCGCTTCTCCAAGATCAACGGCTCCAAGCGCAAACAACATGCTGGAGACAGGAAGTTCGCAAGGATTGAAGAAGAAGGTTTGCTCCATGATGGTGACAGAGAAGAAAAAGGTTTGCCTCGTCGTTGCTATGTTTTAGCCTTCGTTGTTGGATTCTCCTTGCTCTTCGCTTTCTTCTCTTTGATCCTTTATGCAGCTGCTAAGCCTCAGAAGCCTAAGATCTTAGTCAAGGTTAGTGAATGTCAGATTAATCTTTATATTCATTTAAATAACTCAGATCGGATCCTAGATCTAAAACCGGATTGTGTGGTTTAATATGTGAATCGAATTGCAGAGCATAACATTTGAGCAACTTAAGGTTCAAGCTGGACAAGATGCGGGAGGTATAGGAACCGACATGATCACGATGAACGCGACACTGAGAATGATGTACCGTAACACAGGCACATTCTTTGGTGTTCATGTTACTTCTTCTCCGATCGATCTGAGTTTCTCTCAGATCACAATTGGTTCTGGAACTGTAAGTCCAAAAAATCTTTTAAATTTTTGTTTAACATTTGTCTGAATTCATGTTCATTAATGTTAACTGTTGCTATCATCAGATGATTTTAGAAGCTATTGCTTTTTGGTTTCTTCCGTTTTGAAAAATTGACTAAACAAACTTTTTTCCGGTTCAAGCTGGAAATATTCGGTTCGGTTTTTATTTTTTAGTTAGTCTTTGATCAATATTGTCGGTTGATAATTGCTAGTATCACATGCATTGGTCAGGAGATGCACATTCGTTTTTTATAATGTTTTATTATTGAGACAACTATCTAAAATAACCAAAAAAATACCAAGAATAGCTAAAATACCAAAACTAAATTATATTCAGTCCATTTGGGTTTGGCTTTTGATAAATATAAAGTTCAGTTGTTAGTTTTTGACTTTTTTTAATTATAATTGTAGATTAAAAAATTCTACCAATCGAGGAAAAGCCAAAGAACGGTGATAGTGAATATGATTGGAGACAAGACTCCTCTCTACGGAAGTGGTTCTACCTTAGTCCCACCACCACCTCCTGCACCAATTCCAATCAAGAGCAAGAAGAAGAAAGGACCCATCGTGATCGTCGAACCACCAGCACCTCCTGCTCCCGTGCCGATGAGGTTAAACTTCACCGTTAGATCTCATGCTTACGTGTTGGGAAAATTAGTTCACCCCAAGTTCTACAAGAGAATCGTGTGTTTGATTAACTTCGAACACAAGAAACTCAATAAACATATTGCACTCACGAACAACTGCACCGTCACTTCTGTTTGAAGATAAAAGCCAACTCTTGCAAGCCCAAGAATCGTATTGGGCACGTGCCAAATTATTGTCGGTGGGTTTAATATGTACTTTAATTTATGTGAGTGGACAACGATCAATGGAGAATATTTTTGTCAATGATACACTGAATGGGAAGATTCACATTTTTAATTTATTCTTTTCTTGAATGCGAAATATCGATCTCATTTTCTTATACTATATAAAATAATTATTGTGGTAAGGTATATTATGTCAAAATCTGAATTTTCGTTTATTTTAACAAATTAAATGCTTTGATTAATATTACATCTTCACATTTAGACTTTTCACTTTTTCGTTTTAGTTCAAGTGTGAATTTGCTAACTAACCAAGTTCACAACAACCATGAAGAATATACCATCTAATTGAGAAATGAAGTCAATAGCTAAAAAAACAATTTTTTTTTAATTTTCCAAATATAAACAAAATAATGTTGTACTATGTGTCTATTTTTTATATATATATTTATAGATACATAATAGTATGCTAAAAGATGATAGATGTTAAATGAAATTAAATTAGGCTGAGTAATGAATGAAAGTTATATGTAGAAATAATTTATTGTTGATCAATGTTGTTTGAAGCTATTGAATACATGTTAAGTTTTTAGAATCTGACCTTTTGAAAATAGTATAAAATTTATAAAAAAGAATACAAAAAATTACGATAGAATTCATAAAGAGAAAATTATATGATTGTTGATAAAATGTAAACATAGAATCAATGATAATATGTTCTATATAGTATTAATGAAATTTAATAGTTACTCACTTTAATAGTTACTCACCTATATGTTTTTCATAAATGATTGATTTTAAAAATTCAGATTATGTTATATGTTTTGAATATTTTTGGGTATTTAGTTTTAGTTATCTCAAGTATTTTCATATAATTCTGAATGTTTTTGGATATTTTGAATATTAAATTTAAAATAGTAAAAAAAAAAAATTTAAAATAGTTAATATATCTAAGTATATAATTGCGATTCAAGTATTCTGATTTAGGTTGAGTTCAGATATAGTTTTTCAAATACCAAAATATGTGGCTCGTTTGATTGTTTTGCCAGTTTTACTTCGGAATTAGTACAATTTTTTTGGGGTTCGATTTGTTTCTCGGATCTGGGTAATTTACCCGGCCTAAAAGAAACTAAACCGGGGTTTAATTTAACGAACTTCCACAATAGCGAGGATCAATAAAGAAAATTAAATATTGTTATTTTACCCCAAAAGAAAACTCTATTTACAAATGAACCCCTTATTAATAATACCTCTTTTAGGGCCGCCCTCACTCCGGGCTCACGCGAGTCGCCACACAAATAAACCTAAACCCTAGATCCCGATCGGTAACCGCAAGCTCCTCGTCGGCGAGGCCTTTCACGAAGACCGCTTAATCCTCTCCGTTACTCTTCAGGTAACTAATTAAACGGATCTGTTATAAATAAAATAGTCACGATTCTCGTTCGAACCATATAGATTTCGTTTATCTCTCGCTGATTCTCGGATCTAAGCTTAGAATCTTTTGTTCAAATTCATTGAATCTCATACCGTTAGATGATTTTGATTTATATATTCAGGTGACGATTCGAACCCATGGCGGAGCATTTAGCTTCAATCTTCGGCACGGAAAAGGACAGAGTAAACTGCCCTTTCTACTTCAAGATCGGCGCGTGCCGTCACGGCGACCGTTGCTCTCGTCTCCACAACCGCCCCACCATCTCCCCCACCCTCCTCCTCTCCAACATGTACCAGAGACCGGACATGATCACCCCCGGCGTGGACCCTCAGGGGCAGCCCTTAGACCCGAGCAAGATCCAGGCCCACTTCGAGGATTTCTACGAGGACATATTCGAGGAGCTCGACAAGTTCGGCGAGATGGAGTCTCTCAATGTCTGCGACAATCTCGCTGACCACATGATAGGCAATGTCTACGTCCTCTTCAAGGAAGAGGACCAAGCCGCCGCCGCGCTGAAGGCCCTGCAGGGGAGGTTCTATTCGGGGCGTCCCATCATTGCTGATTTCTCCCCCGTGACGGATTTTAGGGAGGCTACTTGCAGGCAGTATGAGGAGGATAACTGTAACCGCGGCGGGTATTGTAACTTTATGCACGTGAAGCAGATTTCGAGGGAGCTTAGGAGGAAGTTGTTTGGGAGGTATCGGAGGTCGTACCGGCGCGGGAGCAGGAGCAGGAGCAGGAGTGTAAGCCCGAGGCGCAAGAGAGAGCGAGGGGATGTTAGGGAGCGTGACCGTGACCGTGACCGCCATGGGAATGGGAAAAGAAGCAGTGATAGGTCGGAGAGGCATGACAGGGATGGTGGTGGTGGTGGGAGGAGGAGACATGGTAGCCCGAGACGGAGCAGGAGCCCTGTTGTTGTGAGAGAAGGTAGCGAGGAAAGGAGGGCGAGGATTGAGCAATGGAACAAAGAACGAGATGAGGGAGTTTAAGGGTTTCTTTTTTGTTCTCTTCGTTGGCTGTGCTGATTTGATTGTCTCGTAATGGATATTTATGTGTTTTTTTTAAGAACTTGAGAGTGGCATGAGACTGGCTTTCCTTAGATATAAAGTAAGGTGAACTGAACTACTTTTTTCTTGTTTAGAAACTAGTTCGTGTGAGATGGATCCTTTGGTAGTTTTGTTGTTGTTCTTCATGGTTGTCCATTTTAAGTTTAAAGTTCTCTTACAAGTTTTAACTTACTTTCTTGTCCGTAGAACTTTGTTGATTGGATTGAGAAATTTTGTTTCTAGGTAGTTTCATCAACTTTGATGTTCCACTTCTCATGTTTGTTTTGGATAACATGCTGCCAAGGATTGCATCAATAACAGGCCTAACATAGTGGTTTAGGTCAAATAGTAGGTACCGTTTTGTTTGATTTCAATTTCAGTGTGATCTTCAGCAACGACACCTTGAGGTACACTAATAATCATGTCTACCAGTAATATACAACCTTGCGCAGAGAGTGAACTTGGTGTCATCTAGGCTCAGCTTAATCTATTTGCAAAGAAAATACTCAAACTCCTTGCATATGTACAAGATATGGGCCTTAGAATTATCCAGATTCATTTCTGAGACTTTTGTACAGATTTGTAAAACAACCCCGACTTAGATTTTTGACTCTTCTCCATAAACAACGCGTTCTCCTAATCAGTGAGAAGAGATGCAGATAAAACATGGGGTTCGCTGAAAGTTGAACCATACCTTGAGGCGCAAGAAGGGTATTGTAATTAGAGTCGCCAGGGCTGTGTCCACTGAACGATATCGCATATATGTCTACCGCTTTTTCCCTAGAGAAATGGACACCGCTAAGCTGGTGGTGGGCGAGACAGTGCCATAGTGATCAGAGAGAACGTCGACTCAAAGTGGAAGGAGGAACTGTCCAAACCACTTAACCTGTCTGAAACTGAAAAGAAAGTGAATCAAAAGCTCCATCTTCTTGCCCTTGGAATGATTACGCCGCCTACAAGGCCAAGCTGAGTCGAACCGGGACACAGTGAGTAGGGTTTGTTTGTTATGCACAGACTCCATCTCATTTCTTTCTTTTGTGTGTGTTTAATCATCTATAGAATATCAAACTAGTATTGGTCGAAAGGGTTTAATAAACCCAGCATTAGATGCAAGTATTCCATCAAATGAACATTCACCCTTTGGGTTTTCGTTTTTATCATTTAACAACAACAACAAAATAAACAAACAAACTCGTGGTGTTGAGACAATCCATGACCTTAGCTATCTGAACGTTTTGGATCGCCGACTTGTTCTTCTCCCTTCTGCTTCCGAGTGTAGAAGCTAATTATCTTGTTATCCAGTTTATAGTACGCCTCCATTCTCTTCAATGGTTTCATGCTTAAATCAATGAAATGTACCTACAAGAGAGAGATCCACACCTTGTGTTTAATTGAGATACCACAAAACAAGAATCTGTTATAAATAGATCATACCTTGTAATCAAACGTCTGATTTGTCGATTTTAGACAGACGGCATCACAAGAAGGTGCTGAATCATCCCATTCATTCCTCAATCGAAAACTGATCATAAGACTACAGTCCTTAGCAGTTGCAGCAATCAGATACTCCTTGACGATCTTCAAGCTTTCATCTAAAGGTAAACAATGCAGAGACGCCTCCTCCTCCTCCAACGTTCCAGCTTCTTTACATATAGGACAAGGCTGGTTGATTATATTGTAATAACAATGAATCGCTCCTTCAATGTCTAATTTATCCAGCTTCTGAACTTCGAGAAGCTTATCGAGCACTCCTGAATCATACACAGTATCAGATACCAGCTGAAGAAAGCATTTTGTCCTAAGACCATCGTTTGATTGGATGAAGCCTCTGAGTGCTTCCTCAAAGGTCTGTGCAGTTTCAGGGCTGGTTCTTCCAGTGCTTTCGCCAGAACCGCCTAACACGAGAGAACCGTTCAAGAACACGCGGAAGTTATTCTGTGGGATGGAGTATAAGGCTTTTGCAGCTTTGGAGACTCTATCTTTGGATCCTGAGAACAGATCAAGAGGATCATATTCACTTACTTCAGATATCTGCAGAAGAAGAGGTGACATAGTTGTAAGACCTTTTATCAGCTAAGTTCCATTAAGATTTTTAAGCAGGGCCGGACCTGAGATTTTGGAGGCTATAAACATTTTTAAAATTTCTGGAGGCTAAGGCTAATGTTTCACTAGCCTATGCGTAGTTCCGACCCTGTTCTTTAAGGTACAAGTTATGTGCTATTTACCTCGTTTTGTTCCAACTTAAGGATTTGGTGCATTTTGAAACGGCTGACGCGTCTTTTGAGTTTGTTTTCTTCACTGATGAACCTTGAGGTTGGAAGAAATCCGCATTTGGGCTACTTCATGGAACCAAGGACAGTGAGTTTAGGTCCAAGGACCGTAATGAAAACAAAAATTACCAACGAAGAATGTACCTTTATTTCAACACTTAAGCAGTCACCACTAGAAATCCCTGGCACATATATAGTTTTAGAATGATTTAATAAATATAGCCATGGACTTAGCACAACTCATATAGTAGTTTCTGATGATACCTTGAGAGAAAAGTGAGTGATCATTCAAAATAAGAGCAGAGTCATGACTAGTATCAACATTAGCTGCATTGACACGCCAAAGCGGACGCTGCTTAGTAACTTTCTTATCAACAGACTCAAGAAACTCCTTGGACACAGAAACACGCACCTGCACAAATCACAATACTCTCTTACTCATCAAACAAAAACCCTGATAAGGCAAAAAGAAAAGATCTAAAGCTTACTCCGGGGTCTATATGTTTAGGACCCAAGAGTGGGATGATCACATCTTTTACATATATTTGTTCAACAACTTCCTTGTTTGGTGATGAAACGAGCTCCTTGTTTTCCCTCCACAGAAGCTGTTCATCGGTTGTTAAAACAGACGCAGCACCATTCACAGCTTTGTTGGCTTTATCAGCCTTAGGAGCCTTCTGTATGCGAATCACTTTCCCCACCTAAAAGATTGGTCCACTTTAATCACAATCCAAATATAATATTTATCCGATTAAATCAAAAGTAAACATTTTTAACTAGACCAAAGTGAGTAGTAGTCCATGTAGACATATGATTCTGAATCTTTTTTTGACTCAAATAGAAGAAAATGGACAACACTAAAAATAGAATCTGAAGAAAAATTCAAAATTTGGTACGGTGGAAGAAGGAACTAACGAAGAGAGGAGAGGAGGCAGCGTAGGCGAGGACGAGATTGGCACCTCCTTCGCCTCGGTAGATCCAATCGGATGCATCTTTCTCCTCCAGAATCATCTTTCAAAAAGGAATCAGAACCAAGAGATAGATCGATCAAATCGAGGCTTCCCTTCTTCTGTGTTTGTGGAGGAGGACTACTACTACATCAACTCTCTGTGGGGGCTCTCTCTCTCTCTCTCTTTCTTCGTCTTTATTTGGGTTTGGGCAGAGTCAAAATCGAAGCTGACCTGTTGTTGAGACAGATAGTAGCGTATATGTTCCTGTTCTCTGTCTACGTGGAGAGGGCAAGCTCCACCTGTTTGTGTCGTCTTACTTTATTCTTTCTCTTTTTTCGGGTTCTTCTTTCTTTTCTTTTCTTCTTTTTGTTCAAATAACTTTTACAAAACTTTATTAATGTATAAAATTGGATTGATGACATATTCTCCATAAGAAGTGTCATGTCTCCTAAACTATGTATTCCCTAATTAAAAAAAAAAAAAGTTGATTGCCCCTTTTTTCGGAGAAAGAATGTGAATGCCATGGTGATCAGCATGAATCGAATCTAGGTGATTTTTCGTATTGCGACCGAAGCTCCCTCAAGTAATCACCACTGAACTAGCGCACGCTGGTTTTGTATTCACTAATTATAAAGTTTCATCCTTATTTTCCTACAGTATTAATGTTACAAGTTTATTTCCTCGCATATATAAACATCGAAATCGGTATTCCCACATTCACGACTAAAATTATTGTATTAAAGCAAAATGTAAACTAATTTCAACAAAGAAATAATTAGATAATACTTCTATTTTATTTACTTATAAGTTTAAAATTGTTCTGTAATGTGTGTGTATATATATATATATATATGGAAAATAATATTTATGTTGAATACAATATATTGTTACCTTGTTTAGATATATGATTCAGGTATATATAATAATCTGAATCGGTTAATTTATTCATTTTTGGTGTATTAAGTTGGACATATTGTTTCAAACTAAAACACATTTTTTTTGTCTTAGTTAGGTTAAAAAAATAAAAATATGCAAGTGTCTGAAGAGATTATTATATTCATGTAGAAATCATTCTGAAAATACTGATTAGTCGGTTCCTGAAGCCGGATAACTATCACATCGATCCATCCTCCTTGCGTTCATTTGATAAAGAGGTAGCAAAACAATAATGACAACTGAGACCTTCCATGTTGAATAAGCCTTGCAAATTAAACCAGCAATCCTTTGCTTCAACAACCGCCCAGACATAACCACTAAGAGCTATAGAGAAATACACCGTATATAGCAAGGCCAACAAAGAAGCGACCATGAAAGGCAAAGGAGGAAGCTTGAAAAAATGAGTTCATGATTAAATCACCTGGGAAAGGACAGGGAGAAAAAACAGTTCACACCGGGAAAACCTATCTCAAAATCATGACGGAAGGACCAAAAAAATTAAGAAGAGGAGTAAGCGAGTGAGGAGATAGACCAACCAAAATAAATTGAACAACACACATCAAGTGCTAAAGAAAATATTAAACCGGTCGGGCGAACGCATACAAAAGATGAAACAAATCCAATATGAACCAGAGAAAAGGGCCAGATTAGTGACAAGTATATTAAATGATGTGCCACATCCGACAATTCAAGTGTTTTTGGACAATATATATGTATATGGATAAACCTCTATTTATGAGATAGTTTTTGGCTGTGAGTTAAGTCCATTACTAATATGGTATTAGAGTTCATGGTGAGTCTATCATATAATTTTCCACATAAACTGTTTCATACCTATATAGCATGTATAAGTGGTTCATATTGCTGTGATATGTCTGAGATGTTGGGCTTGGGCTGTTTCCACTGGACCGTTTTCTACCCACATTTCGAGAGGAGGCTATTAAATGATATCCCACATTGAATAATTCAAGTGTCCTTAGACAATATATATGTGTATGGGTAAACTTTCACTCATAAGTTAGTTTTTGGGTGTGAATTAGGCCTATCGCTAATAAAATAAAACTCTGTGAGGTGCTTTCTCTCATCAAAAACACTAGACAAACCGGAAAATAACCTTAGAACCGACCATAGTAACAAACCATTGAGCAGATCTAATGTGTGATCTCTAGAAGTGCATGAAGGCCATCTACAACATTCGGTTAGACAAATCTAGAATCTCCAATCTTATAGAAGCATATACTGAGGGCCATATAGGAAATAAGAATTCTTCCACTCCGTTTATAAAACACCACCGGAAACATCGATCAAACCACTCACTATTGATACGGAAACGACAAATAAAGACAAAGAGGAAGATTTCAGCTCCCCTGATTGAAAAATTCACTGGAGCTGGTTAAGAAATGGAAGGAAGTCCCAAATGGAATAACGAAGGCTGAAGAAAGATAGAAAGTGTTTGTGTCATGTCATGATATTTTAAAATAGTTTTTTTATTAAATAAGATAGCATGTTACATTTTAAAGAGAATCATACTAGTAATTATCTTGTTAGGCCAAAAAAAAAAAATCAATGTGCAAAGAAAATCCCTAATCGCCAAAAAAACAATGAAAAGAAAAGTAGATGGCAATTCTTGTCGCTTTCTCACCAACCAAGCAACTTCGAGCCAACGCACATTTCATCCGCCGGTACAGTACAGCTACATCCAAAAGTAATAAAATCAAATCACACTTACCAGTTTGCCAAGTACCAAACAATCAAGTCCTTAGCCAACTAACGTTCCACACGTGCTTTGCCGGTAGGTACTCACGTGACGGTAGCTTCTTAATAGCAATGTTCAGGCTGTGGTACGTCTATAAAATGTTTTCTTATAGCACGAAGATTTCCACCGAAGCTACATAGTAAACTCTTTCTCAAAGCATAATCCATCTTTCACACACAAAGATGGTAGCTCACAAAGAGACCGTGTGCGTAACCGGCGCATCAGGATTCATTGGTTCATGGCTCGTGATGCGGCTACTGGAACGTGGTTATTTTGTCCGTGCCACTGTTCGCGATCCTGGTACATATCTTACAAACTCGTTAATTTCTCCTGAGAGTATGTTAATAAGTAACTTACGAGTGTTCTTGGCCTGTAAAGGAAATTTGAAGAAAGTGCAACATCTTCTTGATTTGCCAAACGCGAAGACGCAACTCACTTTATGGAAAGCCGATTTATCTGACGAAGGAAGCTACGATGACGCCATAAACGGATGCGACGGCGTTTTCCACATAGCAACTCCCATGGATTTTGAATCTAAGGACCCCGAGGTGAGTTATACTATGAACCTTTTTTTATTACATATCAATCCTACAAGATTTTGTTAAATGAGTTTGTTTGAATCAGAACGAAGTGATAAAACCGACAGTGAATGGAGTGTTGGGGATAATGAAAGCATGTGATAAGGCAAAGACCGTACGAAGAATTGTGTTTACTTCGTCTGCTGGAACGGTTAATGTTGAGGAACACCAGAAAAATGTCTATGATGAAAACGATTGGAGTGATCTTGACTTTATCATGTCCAAGAAGATGACAGGATGGGTATGTATATTAAGGATCATATATAAAAAATTAACCTGAGGTTGATCTTCTTCAAAGTAATTTATGTTTTTGATAAATTGTTGGCAGATGTATTTCATGTCGAAAACGTTAGCCGAGAAAGCAGCTTGGGATTACGCGAAGGAAAAAGGAATAGATTTCATTAGTATTATCCCGACATTGGTGATCGGTCCATTTATAACAACATCTATGCCGCCTAGCCTCATTACCGCGCTCTCTCCTATCACTCGTGAGTGAGCCTACTTTCTAATCCCTCTTTTTTAATTAAGAGGTTAATTTAAAACGGTAAATGTTTTAGGTAACGAGGCACATTACTCCATCATAAGACAAGGACAGTATGTGCACTTGGACGACTTATGCAATGCTCATATATTCTTGTACGAACAAGCTGGTGCCAAGGGACGTTATGTTTGTTCCTCTCACGATGCGACGATTCTTACTATCTCCGAGTTTCTCAGGCAAAAATATCCAGAATATAACGTGCCTTCAACGTAAGATTTTTATCAATACCGGTTTAAGCTTGTTTTGCATATTCAGTTAATTTTTTTTTTCTGAATATGAACTCTTTGGAACAGGTTTGAAGGAGTGGATGAGAATCTAAAGAGCATTATGTTCAGTTCCAAGAAGCTGATTGATATGGGATTTAACTTCAAGTATAGTCTCGAGGATATGTTGGTGGAATCGATTGAGACATGTCGTCAAAAGGGTTTTCTCCCTGTCACTTTACCGGAACATTTGAAATCTGAGGACAAAGTTCCGGGCAGTGATGACAATAAGGAGATTAAAAACGGATCTGCAGGTTTAACTGATGGTATGGTAGCTTGTAAGAAGACCGAACCAGGGATGGCCGGCGAGAAAGCCGATAGTCACATGTCGGCACAGCAGATCTGTGCTTAGAAATTAAACCCGTATCTAATATGGATCTATTGTCTTATGAATGTGTGATTTGTTTTTTTTTTGTTCTTTTTAAGTTTGTATGAAAGTGTTGTGGACTTATTTATGGTATCTGATAGTATCATGCGTGAGTGTGTAACATTATGAATTAATATTATTAAATTAAACCGTAATACGTATGGCAGTGTAATATTATGAATCCGAATACATATGGATGCATGATACAGTCTTACGGAAGTACAGGGTGTAATCAGGTTATATAACGAAAAAATTATACCTGAACAAGAAAACAAACATGAGGTTCTATGGACCAGACACGACCATTTATAACTTTTACTTGGAAGCTACAGTGTTCTCGGAAATTGGAATATTTTGTTTTACAAGCAATATATGGGAGTTTATATTTCATTAAGGATTTACGGTCACGTGGAATTCAATGTGATATGCTATGGAATATATATTTGGAGCGGAGAAAGAATCAATTAATCATGTCTT
This sequence comes from Brassica napus, assembly GCF_020379485.1. NCBI lineage: Eukaryota > Viridiplantae > Streptophyta > Magnoliopsida > Brassicales > Brassicaceae > Brassica > Brassica napus. The sequence goes on along the minus strand of NC_063442.1, from coordinate 12,588,535 downwards.
ATTTGAACTCAAACCAGTGATTCAAACTTTGACTACATCTAAGATTTCTTGTAAGAGTGTTCCACTGTATTTACTCTTCTCGGATATTGATTACATATTCAGGAAGCTTCCAAAGGAATATGACTTCAACTATTTTCCGTGTATAATACGGTACTAGGTAATAACCCGCGCCTTGCGCGGAATGTGATTATTAGTTTCGTTATTTTTAATAAAAACACATTAAATCTGTTTAATCTGGATATTGGTTCAGTTTTAACTTATTTTTTGGTTTATTCTGTTAGAATGTTTGATTTTTTTAGTTTTTTTTGGTAAAAACCAAAAACTATTATTATTTTTTTATTTTTATGTTATAAATTTTAGATAATCGTCATGTCGAATCAATAGTTTCATATTATAGTTTGTAAACGGATAATAGTTCAAGAAAAAGAAAAGAAAATTATTAAGACTAATCATTTCACTACAATTTGGTCGGTAGTGAAAGAAGCATTAAGAAAAAATATATTTCAACTTCCAGAAAAAAAATAGATACTTCAGTAGTGGTAAACACTTATAAAGTGCTCACCTCAAGGTGCACATGTATGTGTATGTAAAAGTATATAAAAATAAATGACAAATATATAAAGATATTGTTAATTAATATTAATGACATTTTTGTTCTAAATAATACATGAAAGATAAAATTAAAATTAATTAAAAATTAAAAGGCCTTGACATTAGTGAATTTTTTTATATAGAAAACTCAACTGTATCCATAAATAGTTGTGGGCACAGATCGAATATCCGAGTATTTGGAGGCATTCATGTCGATTCAATCTTTAGCCACTTGGATAGTCGGTGACTATGATATTCGAAATGATTTAGAATTTTAAAGAATATCCGATTTGATCCGTAAATAAAATTTAAAAAATAATTGAAAATTTAATAATAACGTTTTATTACAAAAATAAAATATTATTTACTTTTTAAATTTTAATACCTAATATAATAAATTTAATTTATAAAAATTTTGTAAAACTTATATAAACTATAATATATATATAACATATATATATATATAATTCTGTACATATATGTATATATATGCATATAATAGATCGAATTTGATAATCGCTCCTAAAAATATTGGTATTTGTGATTTGCTTTTCTTTAATTGTAGTAGTTGATTTGCTTCGTAAAGTTAGGGATATCCATATTTTTTGGTTCAATTCAAAAAGGATAACGAATTGAATCAAAACTTATAAATATTTTGCCCAACTTTATCGGTAAACAATAAAAATAATATATATATAGTTTAGCTTTTGATTCGTTATTTGTTTTGATTCGAACCGAAAAATCCAAAGTTTTATTGGAACCATGCATGAGTTTTATATTAAAAAAAAATACAAAGTATATAGTGTGAACATATTTATGAATATAGTGTGAACACATTTATGAATATAGTGTGAACACGTTAACATATTTATTATCAAATCATTGTGAGGGTGCCACGTGTCTATTATAGTGTGAATGCATTTATTACAATGCTTCTCCTTTAATATATAAGTGATACTTGGAAGAACATAAATGATAAGAGTTTATAAAAACAAAAATGGAAATTCACAAGAAATTTTTCGTATAGCGTAAATAGAGGGAGCCTTGTGGGTTGAGGCACGACTTAAAAATTTACCAATTCCAGAAAAAAGTAAGATATCCCACCAAACAAATGTATGGTAGATATGCGATGGTGTTATGTGGATATATCTTAGAAAATACAAGATATTTTTACAAGTCAAAAATGGTTTTCTAGCATATGGGAGTATTTTACTCAACTGAAAATACCGTGGGAGCCATGAATAAAACTTATCATTTTTACATATAGAATGTGAATGTTTGATTTGGGTTACGAAGTGCATAAGAACCATTTAGTTCTTATAAGTGGTGCTCATAACAGATTATTCTCAAATGATAAATATTTATATATATATCGATGGAATGTCCGACTTTCACTATTCATATAGATGAATTTCAAACGATATAATAAGTATTTTTCTAACTTTACAATCTAATATATTCCAAATGCAAGTACACATTAGCAGACAAACTTACACCAAGTTCTCAAAGTTTTTTTCTTATATGGTTTATGTTGCTTTAGTTCCACTATTTTGGCTTTCAATCCGTGTCTACTTTAGTTTTAGTATAGTTATTGTTGGTAAAACAAAAGAATCATGAAATAATATTGGCCATAGGTGTTTTTACTATTGAAAATCTAAAATTTAAGATATATATTTAACGTAGTATTGTTAAACCAAAATTTAACTAACTAATTAATAATTTTTTATTTTGAATATATATATAAATATATATGTTTTGTTAACAGCTACTCAAACAAAAACTAAAATGGTTTAAACGTATATAAAGATATAGTACAAAACTACAAAATTGACAAAAACCAAAGAAGAGTACAAAACATTACATTATCAACTTGTCCACGTGCGTGTTCAGCGTAGATCGAAAATAAAATCTGATTATTATGTTGGTATAAACAGTATCTTCACTAATTTAAAATAATATACTACAAACATTACATTTGCTTATGTTAAATTTTCGTACACTTCATAGCTTATATAAAATCTTATGGGTTAATTTGCTGAATAACCAAAATGGAAATGTAAATTAAGTAGATATCACTGATTTTGATATAATTAATAAACTAATATTTAGCATGTTTTTTTTTCCGGTTATGCTCTTCCAATTGCAAATGGTCAGTTAAAGTGAGAAAGTAAATGACATGGTCGGTTGTAAAACTCCACTATTAATTATTACACCATGTAATACCACTAACATCACACATTTTTTATCACATAAATATGCATCCGAGTTTTTATACCATATCGTCGAAATAGTATAGGACTCCAAATCCACTCATAACTCCTAAATATTAAAGCTTACTCAAAATCCCAACCCTCAGCCTTTAAATACTAAACCTTAAACCATAATCCTAAACCCAAATATAAATATATACACCCAAATCAAGGAAGTATAAACCCTAATATAAATCTTAATGTAAAGCTAAACCATACTAATCAAAGAAGTATAAACCCAAATAGAATGTATACTATATGGTTTAGTATACCCAAACCTCTACTTAACAAATCAAAAATCCTAGGCAGGAAAACCCAATTACAATCTATAAATTGTTTTCTAATATTAAACACTTGACAACACATTTACTTGGTTAGCAAATTGCATATATCTTCTATTCCATATCTTTATATATAAAGTATGGTTTGGTCTCTCCTGCTGAAGCCACGTCAGCGCCACGTCATAAAGTCGGCTTCCGTACAGTTGACATGTGTCCCGTTCTGCAAAGTGCACCGTTTCATTTAATCAAGTTTAAATTGTTTTGGGCTTTTGATTGCACACATTTCTTTAATAAAGCTTGGTAAAGCCCATTCCAAATAAGAGAAACTAGGCATATGGAAACACGTCGTTTTCTATTTCATCATTCTTCGCCGTCGCGATATCGACTCCAACTCTGGGGGTTTGATTCATCTTCTTCTTCCTATCCAAAATTTTACCAGTTTCACATTCATCTTCTTAAATTCTCCATTGATTCAATCACCCATGATCTATATTTATTGTCTGCTTCGTTCTTCCAAGGCGGTGGAGATCTCAGTATAAAAGGTTAACATCACTACTCTCGAAGTTTATCTTACCAATCTATTCAAACCGATAAATCCATTTATGGGAGGTGAGGAATGTTAGGCGGGTGATGAATCCTATTATTATTTATTATTATACACTCTTCTTCTCCATAGATTCCTGCGAAGATCAAAGAGTCATGGCAACCTCCCAGCTATAGATGTCCGATCTGAAGCCGGGCCTTTGTTCTCAGATCTTGGTCATCATCGCCTCCTCCGTTTCTGGGAAGCTCTGAAGAAAGGTGGTGACACATCATCATTTTTATTAGAAGCTTTTTTTATTAGTTGTTTGTTGGCTTCATATGACACATCATTTTCTTTTTGGACGATAGCTGGATTTGCTATGAAGAAACAGATGTTGGATGATAGAAGGTTCCCAAATTTGCATCTCAACTTGCAGTGCAGGTAAAGCTATATATATATATCATCAAGCCTTAAGCTTATAGAACACTCTCCGCATTCTCTCATTGTCTTTGTATTAACTTTTTTGTTTCATGAACCTACTCTTGAGTTTGAACATTTACATGAATCTCAGGTGATTCCACATGCAGAACAAGTATTTCCAAGAGTGAAAGAAAAATGTTCCACGAAGCATTGGTTTCTTACAGAAAATATCAATTGTTTGGAGGAGTTGATTGGTCGGTTAAGACATTTACACGAGAATGTAGGTATCATTGCGAACCATGTTACTGCAATCCAAGCTGGTTTGGATAGTTGGCAAGCTAAGCAAATTAATAGAAATCTCTTTTACCTCTATCAATCATCACCGGAGGTTATATAAAACTCGCCAAAGTTCTCAGAACTATGTTTTATTCATCACACAGAACACTAACTAAACTTTTTTTGTTTCTGTACCAGTTTTTAGATGAACGTTGGAGGAGTTCCTTGGACAGGGCAAAACAAACCTGAGCTAGGTGATGTATTTAGAAACTTTATGTACATATGTCTTATATTGCTGGCTGTAGTTTTTTACAGCATTATCTTCATTCTCCTTATCTAATTGGGACTAAGAGGTTTGGTTGGCTGTGAACAGGGTGTGGATAACAGTCCTGGAGATGATATGAAACATTTGCTTCTTTTGAGAGCCCTCTAGGTGAACCCAACTCAATTACCAAGCATTCCCTTACACCTGATGATAGTACGTTTGGACCAAAATAGTCGATGCAGCCAACATTAGTCACTGCACAGCAGACTTCCGCAGGTGATAATCGTGCTGATACACAAGGTTCAACAATAAGCAACCCAACCAAGAAGGCCCGTAAAGCTTAGTATTATCAGTGAATCACTAACAAGAAACCACCCACTCTTATACCATGCTTAATCCAAGGGTTTGGACACTTAGTCCACCATTATCTTTACATGTGTTTGTTGCATCCTTTGATATTTTTAAAATATAAATTATTATTAGGTTCTACAGATTCTTAGTAATGTGCACTTTTGAAAATTTCAAACTTTGTTATTTATCAATCTACCTTATATGTTCAATCTTTTTGGTTAACGTAACCACCACCGTAACCAAAACAACAACTGTGAGATAAACCCATATGTGGTGAGGTCACTGAACACTACGTGCCAATATCCCACTTAATATTTTCACTTTTCAAACCAACAACACTTTTTGTATACTTTCTCAGAAAAATTAGCGTTGGTATATGATTATACAACATTTAAGTATTAGAAACACACAGCATTACTCTCTCTTCCTTCGCTCACTGCAACGCTTCTCGAAAACATTCCACACCTTATCTCACATCTTCTACAACTTACTCTTCCTCCAAGACATCTCAAATTAAAGAAATTTGAAAAGATGTTCATATAGCATGTGACAACACATCCCAAAATATACAAAATAGTTCTATGGAACATATTTTCACAAAATGAGAACCTGAATAACTCCCTTTGTAAAATCAGCTAGACCAAATCTCACCAAAACACAAACATAAAATTACCATTAATCAACTAAAGTTAATGACCGTTCACCAGGATTCTCTTTAAACATATGATTAAACATTTAACCAGTGTATTTTTCTTCGTTTTTATTTTATTTTAATTGTAACATAGATGATTTAAAATATCCCAAAACCGTTCAGTTCATATCAATGATAGTAAAACTCAGTGTATGAGAGTAATTAAGAAAATCTTTACTTAATCTAAACAAGAATTAATATTAGGAAAAAAACAATTTTGACATTGAAATAAACCCACAACAAGTACTAAAAGATCTTTGCTAATTGGCAAACAACAATTGTAGTATAAGTAACTATCTCTATACCATAATTTTGCTATGCACAAGAGAACATAAGGAATGCATAAAATTTATGGATTGCCATGAACCGCAAACCGACATTCCTGGAGCTGACAAATGCTGGAGATAACTCAAATGATGTCTCCATAATGAAAATAAATGTTATGGAACTAATATGATCTCTTATAATGCCACCAAGACAGTGTCATCTCAATAATCTATAAAATCGATGTAGTAGTTGTTATTACTACTTTCCAGTTACAATGTTTTCTTATTTTGATAGCTTTACTTTACTACCTTCTTTGCATTCAATATAACATTCTACTTTTGATAAGAAATGAAACTTCAAATAATCACCATTTACACTCAAATAGCATGTCGAAAAACTATGATTTCAACATAAAAAGTAATTACTCTTATAACATACACAAAAATATTATCCACAATCTAATCCTTCTGGACCCAAAATATTACGAACCACAAATAACTCACCGAATATAGAATCATTTTACAAACCAAACAACATAAATACCATTTGAAGTCCTCACAGCGTATCAAAGCCACAACTCTTTAATATAGAAACAACTATTGTAAACAAGCAAAATATATCTCACCTAAAAAAATTCAAAAGACAAAAATAAGTATCATACATATCTCTTACAAACGCAAACCTAAAACACAAACCACAAAGTCATACAAAAAATAATAACCTAGATCACAAAAAATATATAACCTATGAGTTTCAACCTTTAGGTATTTCTTGCAAATTATAATCAGAACAACCAGTAAAATAATACCATTAGTATAATTAAAAGTATATCAAAATTAAATATGAAATCCCGCCCGTGGGGCGGGCCGACCCTAGTATTCTAAATAGTATAGTAAACAAATGTTCCAAATAATCAGATCACTCAAAAAATGAGTTTCATATTACAATCAATCACACAAAATGACAGAAAAAACTATCAAATTTCAAAACATGACATATTATTACATTTTTAAGGAGTAGTATATAAATATGTCTCAAATAGTATTCATAAAAAGGTACACTTTAAAAATATACTATATTATTTATTTCACCAAATATAGTACGGTGAGTTCATCTTCTTCAATTCTTCTTTTTTCTTAGACATGCTGATACACATTCATTTCACTCGCCATCATTATCCTTCACCACCATGTAGAGATCGTTTTCATCTCGTTTCGTTTTCCCGACACGGCGGCGCTTTTACTGACCTGCCGTCGTTATTCTTCACCACTGGATTTGTAAAACAAAAACAGAAACGAAAACATAGTGTAAACAAAAGCATAATTGTGAGAATCAATGATTAAAAAAAAAGAGAAAAATAAATGAAAGAGTTGCTGTGTGTGCTCACTGTCTTCGCCTTCATCGTGTCTTTTCTTTATCACAATTGGTTGTCCTTCTCGTAAGAAGAAATTCAATTCAAGAAAATATGTGAGTAATGAAAGACCACGTTTTACCTTTTACAGTTACAAATTATTAAAAAAATTGTTTTTTTTGTGTAGATTTCACCGGTTGTTTACATGGATATAATGGCATTATTATATAAAAGACCCAATACATATTTGCAACTTAGGTCTTTTTGTCATATAATAAATTATAATTTATTTGAAAGTTATACAATGCAATTTTCCAAATGCATTATGCATGGAAGGATGATAGATTTCATATTTCTCTTGCTCTTTTTTTCACAAACCTATTTTGGCCTAAACATTGTCTGTTTTCCCTGCTCACAAAAAATAAACATTTCTCAATCAATTTAACTCCATTTTTGATGTTTGAATATACTATATTGTAGTGCTCGTTGTAACTTTTCCAACGAGGTGTTAATCCAACCACAACGACCATCAGTCTGGCCAAAAAAGCTACCAGAAATGTCAAAAAGTCAGTCTCTTCATTTTACAAAACAGAGTTCTAACAAAGTCATCCTTGTCAAATGTGGTTGCGTTACACTACACATGCTAAGAGAGCATTATCAATAGTCTTAGCTAAACTATTACTAAAAAATGTACATAAAGAAAAGTAATATTCTATGATCGAAACCGCAAAATAAAAGTGTAACATCTCAGTTTGTGGTACATGGAAATACACAAAAGAATTAATTTGGCTATATATGTCATTAAAATGTGCTTATCTTTTTAGACATAACATTCGTTTAAAATTCCAGAGTTAATCATGCTTGATCTGGAGTAGTGGAAGGATGGGTGACCTATCAGAAAGTGATTCGCAATATCGTGCGAGTCATGCCAAAACACGGAGAAAGATCCAGAAAATTAACCTTCCGGCTGTTGGATGGGATGGGCGTTCCACAACGTAGTACTGATTATAACATCATATATTGCTATAAAGTTCTTTTTTACAGCCCAATTGGCAAAACAAAATATGCCATTTAAGGTGGTGGCTCCAAGAATGTGCTTGAAGCAATACCGGCCCATAAGGGTTGACGGCCCAAGTGGCCGCTTAAGACATACAATTTTAGAAGACATTTTTATTAAGAATTTTTGTTAATATTTGTACGTAAAAAGAATTTACGTTTTAAAAATGATATTTGTAAGAAAAATTAACACTATTATGAAAATTTATTAATAAATGTATTGAATAAATGTATAGCAAAATAATAACATTTTTTAGATTACAAAAAATTTGGTATAAATAAATGATTTTAGTAAAATTATGATTAATATAATCAAATATTTATGATAATGTTTAATAGTATTGTTATACAATTAAATTTATAAAACTATTCACTTATCATTAATGAAATTATAAGCATGAAAAGGCTATGACAATATGATTTGCTGGTAGATTACTTCTCTTTATTTGTGTATTCCAGTATTCATATTTGATAGATCGTTTAGTATCCACTGCGATCAATCTCGCGACATGGAAACGAACAACTCAGCGACCCGCTGCGATCAACCTCGCGGCCTTCAAACAAACAACTATCAGCGACATCATGTCGCAGTCGCTGGTCGCTGACGCTGGCGACCACGAAATGAACATGGCCTATAACTCCAACAAAATTCGTCCATATGATTGAGATTGGCTTATCGCTAAACTACAGATCAACGATGAAAGTCAGTTAAACCGATAAAAGTGATTGGCATATTATTACTAAAGATTATCGATATATAGTAAAACTCTATAAATTAATATTGTTGGGAATATAATATTTTATTAATTATAGATATTAATTTATAAAAAAAAAATCATCTTTTATATTTTTTTATTTAAAGATATATGTTTTTCTAAAATAAGATTTTTTTATTTTTTTTTAGTGTACATGATTAATTAATTTTTGAAATTCAACATTTAATATTGGTTTTATTATATTATTTAGTGTATATTGAATATGTTTCATAAAATTTAAATGTGATTTTAGATACAATTTTACTAAAAATCATTAAAAATATATTAAATATTAAGAAAATATAAAAATAGTTCCATTGCGAATATAAAACAACAATATAATGGTTGGTTCGTACTTATATACAATGTTTATACACATAAATTACTAATTTATAATATTAATAAAATTATATATTATTTTATTATCTTATCGATTTGTGTCATATTTTAAACCGACATAGATCGGAACAAGAAAAGCTTTTATTAATTTATAGTGTTTTTTTTAGAAAAAGAAATATAGTGTTTATTAATTTATAGAATTTACTGTAGTAATATCTTAAAATCACAGCCCAAAACGCCAATTATAAAGCCCAATAAAAGCCTATCAAAGTGATGTAAGCCCATTAGTTCAGCTAAGATCAAAAGGAGAAAAGAGCATCCATGGCTTGAAGCAAAAGAAAAGTGTCTGAGCTGCTCTCCTCTCTATAAACCCTTTCTCCAAACTAGAGCATCAAGGAAGAAGAAGAAAGCTAAAATGTTCAGGAATCAGTACGACACAGATGTGACGACATGGAGCCCAACAGGCCGTCTCTTCCAAGTGGAGTACGCCATGGAAGCAGTCAAGCAAGGCTCCGCCGCCATCGGGCTCAGATCTCGCTCCCATGTCGTCCTCGCCTGCGTCAACAAGGCCCAATCCGAGCTCTCCTCCCACCAGAAGAAGATCTTCAAAGTCGATGACCACATAGGCGTCGCGATCGCTGGGCTCACCGCCGATGGCCGTGTCCTCTCTCGTTATATGAGATCGGAGGCTATCAACCACTCCTTCACCTATGAGTCTCCGCTCCCCGTGGGACGCCTCGTCGTTCATCTCGCTGATAAGGCCCAGGTTAACTGAGATTTGGAATCAATTGATGTTGATTTTGTTTTTTTCACGATTGATTCTTGAATCTGAGCTTAGGGTTTCGAAAATTGGGGATTAGTTTGTGATGAATTGGAATTAATGCTTGAGAGCAAGTATGGTAGTGACTTTAAGAGTTAAAACATCATTAGCAGATACTAAGTTATAGGATTTATCGAACCGGAAACTCAAAATTATGTGCATGTTGTATACAAAGGCTTTACCTTGACTGAATCATTCACTCTAGCAATAAGATTCTAGAGAGATTTGGTGTTCTTCTGATACTTTTACTTGTTTCTCTAGTCGCCATTATGAGAATTAAGTTTTGGTCTTTGTCTCACTGGTCAGTTCACCTTTGCTAGAGCCTAGATCTTGTTCTACAAATTGCCTATAGTTATAAATTACATACATTCCACTTTCTGTTTTGCGTCTAGCTTATGGTTTTTCTTGGTCTTGCTGCTCCATTTAGGAACTGAAAAAGTAAGTTTAGATCCTTAGATACTGATTTCGTTCTTGTTTCTTTTTTGTTTGTAGCTTCGTGGTTCAGTTTCGTATGTTGGTAACATGATACTATGCATATGATACCATATTTTCTGACTTGAATTGGTGATAACTCAACTTGCTTTTCATGTAGAATATCCTGCAAGTCCCTAGTAGTTCAAAGCTTTGATGCTGAAACTCCGATGAGACAGACATATAAGTTGCATATAATTGTGATATATCTCACTTTTGTTAACGTATAATACACATTTCCTGTTGTATTCCATCTTTCAATTCTTTGTTTGTGACAAGCCACTGGCAAGAACTCCCTTCTCATAAACTATATGTATTATTAAAAGGAAGGCATTGTTGCATAAGAAATTTCACTAGACAAGTCCAACTAAGTTGCATTAAATCATTTTCCTTGAGCTTTAGCAAGGTTTTTTCTTGATACTTAAGGAATAATTGTGTGTTTTGTTCTGGCTATGAACAGGTCTGTACCCAACGATCATGGAAACGTCCATATGGCGTGGGTCTTTTGGTAGGTGGACTGGATGAGTCGGGAGCCCATCTTTACTACAACTGCCCAAGCGGAAACTACTTTGAGTATCAAGCTTTCGCTATTGGGTCCCGTTCACAAGCCGCAAAGACCTATCTGGAGCGTAGGTTTGAGAGCTTTGGGGATTCTTCAAGAGAGGATCTGATAAAAGATGCTATTCTGGCTGTGAGGGAGACACTGCAAGGAGAAACACTTAAGAGTTCTCTCTGCACGGTCTCTGTTCTAGGTGTCGGTGAGCCGTTCCACTTCTTGGACCAGGAAACCATACAGAAAGTGATTGACACATTTGAGAAAGTAGCGGAGGATGAGGAAGGTGAGGCTGGTGAGGGTGATGCTGAAGCTGCTGCTGCACCAGCAGAACAGGGTGGTGGTGGTGCAGGTGACCAAGACGTGGCTCCGATGGAAATGTAAGGCGTGGGTAACGCTAGAACTGTTTTAATTGAATGTTTGTTGGATTTACTTTGGATAATTTCATATGAATCATTTGCAAATCGCTGCGTCTTTAGATTATATGCTCGCAAAACTCGTGGGGTTGAAATCATTTGGTCATTTTAATTTCATAGCTACCGTTAAAGACTCTGTTTTTCTTTCATTTGGTCATTTGATTTAAGTCTGTTCACGACTTCATATCTCATTTATACCATTTTTCTGATTTGGGGCTTGCACATTAGAACGGTGGGCAGTAGGCGTACAACAATACACGCCAAATTATGTTTTATATACTTATCACGCTCACGCCTTTTTGTAAAAGCTAGAACTGCCTTACTATAGAAAAAGACCACATGTCTTGAAAGATGGACTCACAAGAGACCTCCAAGAAGGGCCTGAGTGAAACTGTAGGAGTTAAACGTACAAACTCTGTTATGGTTGGCGCAAGTCCTTGAAGGAAGTCATAGTGGTTTCTGTAGTGTGTCCCATCATCCTTCTAGTCTTGAATTAGCGAAAGAGCAACAGGTTTTCAAATTAAGAAGAAGATGCTCGTGTAGCGGCTAGCGTGTGAACTACCTTGCAATCCTGGACTGGCTAGCTCTGTGGGGGAGCAAGGTGGAGTGTTGCTAAGAAGCCATCTTATCCTCAAAATGGAACTAGGAGGGCTCCAAACTTCGAGAACTGTTCCTAGAGAATAATTTCACTATCTTCAGACCTTTGTTTAACATTTATCGCAAATACATCTTTCTCTAAACGTACAATTAGTCTCATACTCATAACCGATAGTAATACAACTTCACATTTCTAACCTTGAGTTTCCTTATATGGTTGCCAATAATCCAAAATTCACAAGAAACACACTATAGATAGCTAATTTAAAACTCCAATAATGCTGCATATTATTATTACTTTGACGTCGTCTAGTTCAAAAGAAAAGCATAAGTGGGCCTTCTACATGGTGACAACTACGGAAAACATAGGATGATGGCAAGTATTGGCAACCATGTAACCACAGCCATTGACTTTTCCGGCTCTCTCAATCATTTGTTTAGCGACCAACCCGTCCATTATCCATCAAATGAGAATTAATCAGAGTTTTATAATTTGTATTTCACAGCTTAGTGGATCATACAAAATTATATTAAGAAAGAACAACCAATGTGTTTTGGATGTATGAAGCCAATGAGATTAAACATATAAAACAAGGTCCAATCGGTTGAAAATTATTCTCTTTTGGATGGTTTTTTTTTGCAAAGATATTATGCATTTTTTAACATGCAGAAAAAACCATATCTTTCTAAAAAATTATATGAAACTTAAGAGCAAAGCATCGCATAACTCGCAGTTTACTATTATTTCCTGGGACAAAGAAGTTTATCATTTCAACGTAAGTTAATTAATATATATGACATGTAATTTAATAAAGATGTTTCAGTTTGTTAATGAACTTTTTTCTAATGGTGTTTTGAAATATCTAAGATGCAGAAACTGCATCAAAAACCTTTGAATTTTTCGTTGCATTCAAACGTAGCATATGGGCAAAACACATGTATTATTTTGACCAAACGATCAGCATCTAATTCATTTACAGATGTTACATCCGAATGCAAAAAGCGAATAGCATCAAGTTGAGTGATCTCATTTGTCTTGTCATAGTTAGAATCCAAGGTACCAAATATCGATTTTGAAAATAATCAATTGGACCAATTACGAAAACAAAAATAATTTATTAAACCGGACCAAAATAATTCTCAAACAACAACCATCCTAACCACCATGTATATGTTAATCCAACAACTTATTGAATGATTGACTTCATGCGAGAATATTAAAACCTACAAATAAAATACAATAAAGGAACGAAGAAAGTGTTGAGAATGTTATGCAAACATGGCCAGCTCAATGTTTATATTGTAAGAAGTTGTCTCTTCTCAAACCTGTTTTTGTATTTTCTGCTTTATTATTAAGGATGAAACAAATATCCATCTTCGGTTAGAGAAAAAAAATCCGAATTGTGTTGAGAAATGAAAGGAAGGGCCTACGTAATGATCTTCTTCTTCTGGGCTCTTCTCACTATCATCACCCCAATGCTAGTTAGCTGGTCTCAGGCTCTTAAAGGTACTATTCTTAACATCAAACTTCATTTACTAGTCAAGAAAGTGAACGTTTTTGATTTTCTATAGTTGTCATTTTCCAAAGAGAAAGTATTGTAAATGCATGATCCAATTCGAAGTTTTATACTGAATTTTCAGAACATAATAAAAAGGACTCCGGTCCAAGGAGAATGATGGGATATTCAGCAGAAATGTTTTTGACAAGAGAGATTGTTGAACGCTTAGAAGAAGAAGTAGAGTTGATGATGAAGCCGTCAATGGCGCCTGCCCCTGAAGATAGCTCTGTTTTACCATCCAAGAATCAAACTTCGAAGAGGATAAACCAACAAGAAGGATCAGTCACTAAACATAAACATCCCATGAGTTTGCGATAAATTTCTTTGAATATTTTATTTTTATTTGTCTATTTCCGCGACTATATTTAACTTGTTCATAAGCACTCGGTTTGTTTTTGGATATACCAAAGTTATTTAATGCTGGTGAGGGGTGAGAGCAGTTCTTGTACATATTTGGCATTCGCTTGGAAGAACTTTCTGTTTCTACGTTCTTGGTAGAAAGATATAGAAATTATTATTGTGTTATTAATTTAGTAACGAGTTGGTGAACAAAGAAAGAAAAGAACAGGTGCTACATGAATTTTACCAAACGTCATGGATGACTTTTTAGTATGCATTTTTTAATTCAGTTATACATTTTATTCATTAAGGATATAAACGATAAATATCGCTCTAACTTTTAACGTGAAAGATCGATTCTAAAAATTTACTTCGCAAATAATAGTATAGATGCTCATTTTAAAATCAAACTATTTTTATTTTTAATCGAAAATATTAATAAGTTTATAACAAATTACAAAATTTTCAAAATCCAAAAACAAATCTGAAAAGTTTCTAATCTTTTTAAAAATATAGACATAAGAAATTTAAATCGTGAATAACCCTTACACCTTTTAATTTTAGTTTTATTTTTAATATCAACTGTTTATGACTTACAAATTTTTCATCGAATGTTTACACATTAAGAAAAACCTATAAAAAATTTCATCAAATGTGTGCCACACATAACACATTAATAATATCAACTGTTTATGACTAACAAATCCGGCCTTAAATTGGTAAAACCTTTGACCAAAAAACGGTAAAATCTCCAAAAAAGGAGTCCACATGGCAATATCCTTCTTACACGTTGATAAATGAGTGATAGCATCAGAAGCTTTAGCAACTCTCTACTCATTTCTCTCTGTTCTTCTTCTTCAATGGACGAGACCAAATCGAAGATAGACGAAAAATGTAGACGTCGCACTAAAGCCACACCCATTTGCCGCGAAACTGGGGATCACGTCCATTCCCCTCCCACGCGCATAACCAAATCCACGCGCCCTCCTCACGCGCCACCGCCAAACCTCGAATCGATCTTCCGGCTCTCTCCCGAGCCACGCTACGGCGAATGCAGGAAGAATCAGGCAGCCAGCGCCGGCACCACCGCCTACGACGGCTGCGGCGAGTTCGTCAGCGCCAATCCCGGAGAAGATTCTTTCGATTGCGCCGCATGCGGCTGCCACCGCAGCTTCCACCGGAAGGAATCTATCTCCGACGGTATCCTCGAAGTTCTCAAGATTTCGCCGTCGCAGTTTCGCCAGATCTTCTGCTCTCCTTACGGCGAGGCCGAAGAGAAGAAGAGGATCGCGGTGGATCGATCCCGCGAGGAGGAGGAGGCGGCGAGAGCGAAGAGGTTGAAGACGAAGTTCACGGCGGAGCAGACGGAGAAGATGAGGAGTTACGCGGAGAAGGTGGGGTGGAAGGTTAGCTCCGAGGGTAGAGAGAGAGTCAGAGAGTTTTGCGACGGGATCGGAGTGACGAGGAAGAATCTGAGAGTTTGGATGAACAATCACAAGGAAGCTAACGGCCGAGTGGATGAGGAGGAGGAGGAGGGGAGGGTGAAGAGGTTGAAGACGAAGTTCACGGCGGAGCAGACGGAGAGAATGAGGAGTTACGCGGAGAAGCTGAGGTGGAAAGTGGGCCCTGAGGATAGGGAGGAGACTGAAGTGTTTTGCAATGAGATTGGAGTTAATCGGAATAATTTTATGACCTGGATGAATAATCACAAGGAGGAAAGAGACTGATGATGACAATTAAACTTTGTATTTCGTTTCAATGAAGTTTTTAGTGTAATAATGTATGAAAAATAAAATAACATAAAAAGAAGCATGTATAAATAAATAAAACAGCTTTCATCATCATCCCTTTGCTCAATTTTGTTAGATGAATAAAAATTTAAGGAGAGTACTTGGAAACATGAGAAATGAACATACATCAGATGAAAGTGTGACCACGGTGGTTGCATACAATTATGTCTGACTACATTCGAGTGGGCCAGAGAGAAGCCAAGTTTGTTAATCATAATTGTTGCAGCATGGATGTGAATATAGCATCGTTTCTTTACCTGGTTTGGTAAATATAATATAAAAAACTGCCAATCACAATCTAAAGGTTTGATTACTACTTCGAAACAAGTCAAACAACTGAATAGTTTATGCATGATCCTCACGAATAGCAAGCAGATCATGAATACACCACCAACATTTAGACATTTTCTCCTATGTGCTTGCTAATGCTTCCTTTAGAAGTTACTTAATCAATTCTTTAGGCAAACCCATCAGGCTTATCTATTGTCCCAACCTGATACATCAACACTACACCCCTTATTCAGCATTCATGGTCCAAAAGTATAAAAATAACATAATCGACTTGTTGCAGAGCTTGTTCGTCGTTTATATTCAATGATGAAGAAGGAATACAAAACTCTAGACTTGAATCCAACTAAGGCAAAGAGAAATCCAACCACTTCTTCAACACATGGCAACAATAGAGGATGATCGATTTGGAGTGCACCAGCCACCTTAAGCAGCCACCATATGCCTTCCTCGATCTGCTCACCAACACAGCCTTAGCTGTAGTAGAAACAATATTGATACAGAGAAAGTATAAATATCTTAAACTTGCACCAACCACCACTTACCAGTTTCTTGATATAATCTCCTCTGATATTTTGTTGAATTACATCTGTTACGAAATTAAAATATCATCAGCTGATGCTACTTGGTAATAAGGCTTCCGTTAGGGTGTTGTACTAGTGGTGAGCTTATGCATGGCGTTTTTACTCTAAACCAAAATCTTGACCTTAACCCAAACCGAAAAACTGAAAT
The DNA here is from genome assembly GCF_020379485.1 of Brassica napus. Taxonomy (NCBI): domain Eukaryota; kingdom Viridiplantae; phylum Streptophyta; class Magnoliopsida; order Brassicales; family Brassicaceae; genus Brassica; species Brassica napus. The sequence goes on along the minus strand of NC_063442.1, from coordinate 12,571,555 downwards.
TTATTCCAAACCATTTATAAAAAAAACATTTTAATGGAAATTAAAAGTTATGTACTTTCAGATTCAGATACACCCCGTACCGAACCGAAGTCCGGACTCAGATCCAAAAATATTTGTAATTAGTTAAAGCAAATTAGATATTTCAGAATATTTAAAAGATTCTTGTAGTTTTTTATTTGTTATTTTAGTTAGTTTGACTAGTTTTCATTGAATAATTTAATATTTTTTCCGTTCATAAATATAAGATGTTTAGGTAGAAACACACATATTAAGAAAACTACTTTTGTCGGCTCAGTTGATGCAGTCAGGCGAAAATCCTCATACGGCAGGTATAATTGCCGGCTGTAGAATCGTTTGTAATATTTCTCATAGTCGTAATAATATAATTATCCAATATTAAAAAAAAAAACTTTTTTCTAGAAAGTATCATGAAAACTATAAATTAATGGTATTCAACCAATTACAAAATAAATTATTAAAATATGATTGAATTCACAGTTTTTAATAAAGTAAAAGTTACTTAAAAAAATGAAAACATCATATATATTGAAACATCAAAATTCTATAAAACATCCTATATTTAGGAACATAGAGAATATATTTTAAGTATTTTTGATCAGTTTTTTAGTTTATTTTTTTGAAAAAAGTTCGGACAATTTCATTATAACTTGATCCGAATCAAAGCCGAAAGAAACTGAACCCGATCCAAAAGTTAGTAAAATTGGAATGAGACTCGTGACCATAGGTATCAAAAAGATGTTTTGTAAACAAAGACACCATTCAGTGCGTTTTGGCAAAACCGGTTTTAACCAAAATAAAGGAAATAAACCATTTCGTTTAAATATCACGTGGGGGCGGGTTAAGAAATCTTTGAAGATTGTTTTTAGCCATGACTGCTCTTCTTATCCCCATCCTCCGACCTTTCTTCACTGAAACCCAAGCACCAATCTCTGCTCGAACCTCCGATCATCCACGCACTCTCTCACGTCGCGACGCCCTCTCTCTCTCCTCCGCCTCTGTCCTCCTCTTCTCTCTCTCTCCAACCGATCCCGCTTTTGCCTTCGGAATCTGTATACACACACACAATTGTGCCGAAGTTTTTAAAACATTCTTTGAATTTTGAAAAACAAAACACTAATCCATTGGTGGGTGGGTTTAACGCAGCAGGACCTAAGGAGTGGTTGAAAGATCAGAAGAAGAAGTCGTCCAGGTTCTTGTTAGCTCCCATTGATGCGTCTCGTGAAAGCCTCCGCTCTGTTTACCTCTCTCTCAGTACAATTTACTCTCTTTATCTGCTTCCCAAGAGTTTATTTAAATTTAATTTAATTTAATATATTTTTTCTGTAACACTAAGCAACTAGAGAATCTGATTATACGGACAAAGATTTGGAGAGCCTCCAGAACCTGTTAAGGTCTTCTGCAAGAGATTGTGTTCCTAAAGAGAGAAGCTCTATTGTCGATTTTCAGTCTAAAACCGGAGTGGAGGTTTCTGTTTTGTTTTCTTTTCATTCTCTCAAGTGATGATGGAGGTTTGTTTTTTTTTTAAATGGAGATGAATGATTTTTTTCAGGTTTGCACATTCAAGCTTGTTCTGAAGAATGCTGCTTCATTACTAGATGATAAGGACCCTGTCATACTAAAAGCAGAGAATATACTAAATGATCTTGCTAGGTAAATTTTCAATTTATATTAGCAAGAATTTTTTTTTTTTTGAATATCTTGTTGCTTAATGATTTGGCCTGTTGATTCCGCTCTTTTATGCCACAGGTCCTTTGGTTCTCTCATCGTTCTGACGAACGGGATTGATATGAACCTTCCTTCTGATAGGTTAGTCTTTCCTCATTAACGCTCTCTAAACATGTTAATTATTTTCTTTCATGTCACTTAAACAGCACACTGCTTTAATTTTGTTTTCAGAAAAAAGATTGCAGATGCAGTTATGGAGGCAATCTCTTATCTTGACAAGTTTGAGAAGAGTGTCAAGGACTGCCTTGAGATCTGAGATTAAGTGTGTCTGTTCTTCTCTTCTTTATGGCTGTTTAGGGGTACCATCGTTTTGTTACAATTTGTGGAAAGGGAGAGACGACAGACATCTCGGTTTATATGTAAAATAATCATATGCTTGATGCTGAGCATGACAAAATAGGACTTTTGAGTTTATGGTTTAAAATAATCATAAAACCGGATTTCTTGAGCTTGTCGAACCAATCCTTGTCTCTGATATCAGTTGCTACTCCTACTAGTGACTTCGCCATTATCCTAAGCTCATTTCTTGAGTCTACTGCAGCTTGGACTAGACTTGTTTTGGCTTGCAAAACATCGGGAAAATCAACTTGGAATACGTCACTTTTCTTCAACAAGTTTAGTCTGTATGATCTCGCATCCATTCCTAAAATTTATTTACACCCTTCTTTGTTATCTTAAATTTTATAGATCATAACATGTGTGTTTAGACTTTAGACATTATTGTTCTTGTGTGACTTTTTCTTTTCTATATCAGAGATTGTTTTCTTCTTGTACTCCTGAGACGAATAATGATTTGTCTGGTATATAATGAAGGAATGTTGCAAATTGGTGGATAAAGAAAAAAGAACCACACATAAAACACAAAGGCATACGTTCTCGTATGCTTGCTTAACCATTTGCATTTTATTTTCTGCTAAAAAAAGAGCAAACGAGTGGCTCCACACTCAAGTTGCCTCAATTACGAGACTACTGCATTCATGTAATGATTTTGACCAACTAAATTCAGAACTCGACTGTCCACTAGTTTTTAGTTCCTTTTTAACTTGTTTTTAGGGGTGTAAGATGGATATAAATAAAACCATCAGCATTTATGGACAACTAAGTCTAATAGTACGATTAATTTGTCCAAGGTTTGATGTTGTTTGCTATTGTCATTCTCATTTCTGGAGAACGTCATGTAATATGTTCAGTTTATCAATAGAAAAAATCTGCAAAACTAAATTATGACTCTTATCATTCACACGGTTATGATAATAAATTTAAATGTAAAATACCTATTGAACTGAACCCAGTGATTTGTTTTTTTTGGAAAATGATTGTTACCAAAACTTTATTGTCAATGTGCAATGCCAATTTGCATTCAATCTGATGGTGCGTAGGATCTCGCTCAATGTTCTACTGAAACCTGTGAGAGATCGTGACGACAACTTGAGGTCCATTAGGTCGATATGTAGTAAATCTATTCTACATTCTAAGTGATGTTCCACACACACACACACAAAAAAAACATTTTAGTACCATATACTGTACTAGTTTTAATTCATAATTTTGATCTCTTTTGTTTTTATATTTAAAAGGTATGGTTTTTATTTTTAATTAGTTGTGTAACTTTCATTAATATCTTTTGTGTTTTGCCAATATTTTGGTAGTATAATTCGCTTTAGCTGAACATTCATCAATGATCTGATTCAGAATTGAAAGACTAGCTACTGAAGAAGATTTAAATATTTTATTAGTCAAGGTCATTATTCATTCATACAACAGACCAAGAGATGCCACACATGACACAATACAGAATACATAAAATCTTGCAAACACATATGAAAGAAGAAATCTTAAAATTTCAAATACAATTCATTATTTTCGATCTCGATAAATTGTTTTACGCTTTAGTCAAAGCTGCAGTAATATTTTTTCTTAAAACCGTGTAAACCGATTTCCACCCTTCCTGGGTAGGGTGAAGTCCATCCCAGAAGAAAGCAGACCTAGGATCATCACATAAGGTAGAATTCTTGAACTCATGCTCGTCGATTTGAAAACATTCTATGAACGGGGTTTCAAACACCAGAATATCTGCATTTCCATTAACCGATAGTACAAAGCCTTTATACGGTTTATATATATATTAAAGATCAAAATCTTAAAACAATACTCCTTGATTAACAAAAAAAATTGTTGTAGTTAACTTTTGTCACCTGGGATTTCTCCTTTGTTATTGATGACAGTCAAGAAGGCATTGTTGTATTCTATGATGGTAAAAGCCGAATGATTGGTCTCATTATTGAGCTTGGCCACTACTTCGTGCAACAAGTCGTTGTGGTGTCCTACCAGAAAGTTTACAGCGTCTTTGATAAATGGGGAGCCCTTTGCAAAGTGGGGTATGTACCCTAGCGGTTGCAATGATGGTACTGCTATCTTCTTGATTCCCAAGGAGTGGATTCGCCTCAAATTCACCTCGATTTGATTCACAACTTGCTTGATGAATGGTAGGATTGCCTGGGAAACGCAATAGAGTTAAAATTTGCTTAAGGACGAAAACAATTTTTCACTTTAATGCACATACTAGACCAATACAAAATTAATATGCCGACTGCATATCTAGTTTTCTTTTTCAAAAGACTCAGTTATACAAAAACAAATTATACAATAGAACCTCCATAAATTAATACTCGATAAATTAATAATTTTTATGAATTAATAAATTTTGCCGGTCCCAACTTGAACCGGTTCAAAATTTGACACAAATCGATTAAATAATAATATAATAATTTAAAAAAAAATCATATAAATATATGGTCCCATTAAAATTATAAATTAATAATTTATTATGTATACATATTTTATATAAGTAAGAATCTATTATTATATGGTTTGTTTTATATTCACAATAGAATTATTTTTATATTTTCTTAACACTTGATATATTTTTGATGAGGTTTAGTGATATTATATCTAAAACCACATTTAAGTTCTATGCAATTTATATTATATACAGCAAATAATATAATAAAATTAATATAAATGTCAAATTTCAAAAAATAATAATTAATATCTGTACACTAAAATCAAATATTTTTCTTATTTTAGAATAAATATATCTTAAAATAAGGAAATCTAAATAAGGAAATTTTTGTAAATTAATATCTCTATAAATTAATAAAATTTCAAAGTCCCAACATTATTAATTTATAGAGATTCTACTGTATAACTAAAATTGAACTAGACATTTTATGTCTAATTTAGCATATTATCTCCTAATAATACTGACATTCTTAAGCATGTTTTAATTTTACTCCATAACAAAATTAAATTATATAGGTAAGAATCCTGCACTTTATTTTTTTCATAACATTTTATGTGAATTTCTAATTTAGCATATTTCTAACAATACTAAAACCTCATATCGTAAACTGACATTCATTCAATAAACTAAACACCTATTTAATACAACTATTTAAGAAATTAAATGTTATAATAATCTAATGTGTGATAGTGAATTTTGTTTGTAATGATCTAATGTATAAATAACGATCTATTTATATTTAACGAGAATCCTATGAATAATTAACAAACAGTAAAATTGCCCTTCAATCGCACGAATTGGCAAGATTATTTCAAATAATGTTTCTATGTATCTATATTATTATTTAAAAGTTAATTTGTTTATTTGTCATCTTCTCCATAATTTTAGGATAGTTCATTAGTTTAGTTATTAATTATAAATTAAAATTTTATCTTCTCCACAATTTTAGTATAAGTCTTTATTTTAATTAATATTATAATATAAAACTAAAATTTTATACATATGTCATTACTTTAATTAAAATTATTATTTAAATTTTTATCTTCTCCATAATTTTAGGATAAGTCATTATTTTAATTAGTATCATTATATAAAATTTTAATTATATTTATTTATTTATCATGATATTTAAAATAATTAATAAATATTAACGTAATTTATGATATATATAATGTTATTTTTCAAATAAATTTTAGTATATATATATACTTATTATTATATTTAGGATATTTACTTAATAAATAGATATTAATAATATCTATAGATAATATCATAATTACGTTTATCTTAGATTTAGTCTAAATTTTTAATGACTAATATTATAGTCAATTTCTCTGATACTTTTTGAAAATATTGATATAAATACAGATTTTTACAATATTAAAGTTAAAATCAGAGGTAAAACATCACTTAAAAATACATCAAAAAATATAAATTGTACTTATGTACAATATTTTATATAATTAATATTAAAAAATATATTCATAACCAAAAATAAATTAAATTTTATTTTTTTATCAAAAAACATCAAAATCACAAATTAATTTATGCAATAATGAATTCATCCGTAAAATCACAAATTTTATTTAAATAATATATTTTAAACCAAAATAGTAAATATTACATAAACGACAAAATAAAAATTAACTAAAGTATTAAAAGTATATGTAAGCATGAAAAATTAGGACTAAAACATTAAACAACATTAACAATCTGAAAAATAATAAACATAATATAAATATAATCTAAGAGAATACAGAGATAATGTTTTGTAATACATTAAAAAAATTCATCAAATTATAAACATAATATAAAAGATTACAGAGATAATGTTTTATAACTTATTATTTTTGTGTTTGTGTGACTGCTTTTAAAACCTAAGGACACTATTACTTTATTGATGTTTTATTGGTTGTGTTTGTTTATAATACTTTCAGTCCTACTGGATTTATTTTCAGTCCAACAAATACAATAAGTGTTTCATTTCAAACATAAATTTCCTAATTTGATTATTACTATAGAATTTTTTTTATCTAAAATCAACATCCCATAAATAAAAACTATGAAAAAACATAATATAGTATACTGACTATCAATATGAATATTATTTTTTTTTAATTTCTAACTAGATTATGACCCGTCCTTTGAAGGACGGATATATTTTTTGTTTTTATTTTTTTAAGAATTTAATTTTTATATTTGTGTTTTTGAATCATATTTGTTTTTAATATTAATTTAATTTAATTTAATTTTGGTAATTATATTAAATATGCCAAGTTGCATAACTATACATATTATATTTTCTTAGTAGTTAAATAACATAATTTGTCAAGAATATTTGTACAAAAAAAAATCCGACTTGGAATCGACCCGAAAATCAAAGTCTCATACTCTATTAAACATGGCTTATATACTTGAATGGTTCTTAAAGTGTTATATCCGAAGACCAATATTAAACCTAACTTGCATCGAAAATTGAACAATTTTTTGAAAAATGTTTGAAAAAATTACTTTTAAATATATTACGCTATATATATATATATAAATGAGTTAATATGGTCTTCATTAACTCTAAGTAAAATCACATTTAATAAAAAAATTTAATCAAATAACCTATTTAAAAACTGTTAAACTAAATGAGTTCATATAAATATTTATTTCTATTAGAAGTCCACTAAAACCTGTTAAACTCTATTTTAACATCATGTGCTTTGTTAATTGATAAACTTAATGTCTGTGTAAAAGTTTCTTAATTTTAAATGCTTCTTATTTTTTGGATAATGTATAGATTACATAATCATTTAACTTATTTGGTATTGATCAAATTTGTTTTTAAAATTTTTCATATAACAAATATATGTGTTTGTTATAACTGTCTCAAAAATATAATAATTCATTTCCAAAATTTTGGTTGATATTTGCGTAGTCCAAAAAAATAGGAATTTAGTAAACAGTTATTATCAAAATAGGAATTTTGTTTGTATCTTCCTTGCTCCCGTGTTTTTTAGGTAAGCAGTTATAAGCAGTTATATATTGTTTCCTTGCTGCCGGAATTTTTTAAAGTAAGCAGTTATATATGCATATAAGGAGTTATATATTGCTTCCTTGTATTTTTAAACTTGGACTCAACTATTATCAATTGGACATGTTCCTAATTTAATAGTATTGATATTAATTTAAAATTTGTATCTAATTTAATAATTTAATTTTATAAAAAATAAACATTAGAATTAAAAATTGGTAGGTATTTTATATATTAATCTGCACAAGGTGTGGACTATCAACTAGTTTTAATAAGATAAATAGAGTAATATCTATTTTAATATACTATTTATTAATCTATTTAGCTAACCTTTTGTTCAAGAAAAATAAACTATTAAACGTCAGTGTTTTCTTACGATAAGGGGACGCGTGGAAAGGAAATAAAGGTAGTCGTTGCCAGCAACACTAACGAGAGCGACGGACGAAGAAAGGTCGGATGGAGAGTAGACATTGCCGAGGAGTTGCTCAAAAAGATTGATCTGACCGGTCATGTTAGGATAATTAACCTGAGTGTCGAACACTCCTGTTCCTCCGTACGCAAAACTCATTCCGTATTGTAATCGTGTCTTATCCACGTCATCTTTCTTGGAGTAGGTCACTGGTAACTTTATCCTTAGCAATTTGGCTGTATGGAGGAAACATGTGTTTCAATACAACCAAGGAATATTGATGAAATTGTGTTCAGTCAAACAATTCGACATATATATTTAACTCATTAAAAATATAAATATGCATGGGAAGATGGTAAAGAGGCTGTAATAGAAATTTGTTATCTCTGAAACCTCAAAAAGACATTTAGTTTGAAACAGAGGAAGTAGGTGTGTTTCCTTTCACAAGTTTTTTATGCGACGCTGAAGTGAATTTCCTCACAAACTAGATAATGAAGATAAATCTTTAGCTTTAGGCTCCAAAAGGAAAAAAGCTTAAATAATAGAGAGGTACCTAGAAAATCTGTGGAGATATGGCCGTCGGAGAATCTGCCAGAGGGTTTACCCGGATAAGTGATACCGTAAGGGAATGCCCATGCCCCCTTATCAGTAGTCTTTGTGTTTCCAGTATCAGCATAAGAATCTCCAAACACAAACAATTTATTTCGACCGGAAAAGCGAAGATTCTGATTTGAACTCTCAACTACATCGATATCTCCTGCCAAAGTGATGTATAAGAAACTGTAGTTTTATATTAATATACTACTATTTCATATGGATTCTAAAGATTCAGTGGCAATATTGACAACTTAATATAAATTTTACCAAATAGGAGAGAAAAGAAAACGAACAGTAACAGCGAGGCAAAGAGTTTCATTAAGGATTTCATCTTAATGTTTAGAGAGACAATGTGGATGAGATGGGATGAAGGAGTGAAACTTAGATGATTGAGATTGAAGTGGACTCTTTTTTTATTTATAAACCTATAACCCCGACAATATTTGAAAATAATAAATTTTAAAGAGTATATATATATATATATATATATATATCATATATATAATTTTAACTCATTATTTATAAAATCCTACTTTATAATATTATATATCCTATCCAAATATGTATCCCTAGGTTCTCTATTATCTATGTGTAAGTTGTATTAGTTAAAAGCACAAAAACTGAAAAAGTTGTTACTTTTCAAAAAGTATCCTTTAATATATAAGCTCAAAACTGTTCACATAATATGCAAAAAAATAAAAAATACGTTGAAATATGAATAACAAATAATATTTTGAAATAAAAATAATTATGAAACAGAAAGAGTACTAAAATGAAGGGGAGCTAGTTAAATGACCATTGTTTGATCCAAATTAATGACTTAGATTGGTATCGCAAAAATGTACAAATTTATTAATGATATAAAATTTAATTTTTATATCATGTTACTAAAAATATTATTGTAAGTTAAAGATATAAGAATTCATTAAAGGTTATTTAGATTAAATATAAAATTAAAAATAATAAATAATAAATATTATGCACTTGATCACATATAATTATTTAGACATCAATAAACAAATACAGTTATATATATATATATATATATATCAACTAATATTATCTGTTTAATATTACAGTATTTCAATATCATTAATCTATAGCTACGTTTATAGGTTTTATTTGTATATTTGATTACAAAACATTAATAATTAATATATAAACACATTATTCTTTTTACCAAGATAAAATGAATTAAATCTACATCACATCTATGAATATTTAACTCATAAAATATTTATATAATTATAACTCCATGACTAACAAAACGTCAAAACCTAGAAATACAAGGCCTACCATCATCCCTACACGCAAAATTTAAAGCATTTATTTGGGCACTGAAGTATATTAAAAAAATTCGACAATTTAGTATTACGTTTGTAATAGATTGTTTTCAGTTTGTAAAATTGGTTTTGGAACCAAAAATGGTTTGTTTATGCAACATACTTTGAAGATATTCATCGCATGAAGAAAAGATTTTCTACTTTCCATCTCACACATATACCTCGGAACACAATAACAGATAATCTTGCACTGGTGCACGAAGTCAGTCATCCTATTTGGTCCATATGAACGTATAGTCACCCGATGGTTATTAGAGTATTAATTAAGTCTCTTTATGATGAAAAAAAAAGAATAGTAATGAGATATACCATTTCTTGTAAGAGAGTATCGGGGGAAGATTTGATTTCAGACAGCGTGAAACTAGTTTTTTAATTCTAACTCGTGAATCTCCATACAAAGCTACATGATAGCACCCAATAGGCCAAATGGCCAATACAAGACCACCATATTTACTATAAATTTAGCGAATTTAATACATGCTATACCATAATGATTCAACTTTAGCAATTGGAGAAAAATAATATGTCAAAAAGAAAAACCAAATGAAAAATATCTAATACATGTGTCTCATTAATGGAAAATACAGCCCTACCCAAATTTAGATGCCCAGCATAAACTTATTCTCTTACTCAGTTTCTGTTTGTTTTATGCAGGCAGAGAGTGGTTCCCCTTTAAACCGTTTTAATTTTTTATTAAATTCTTGATATAAGTTGGTTAAGTTTCAAGATTATATCAAACGTTGATCTGTTTATCTGCATATACCATGTTTTGAAATTTGAAATAATACACATAATTACCCTCCTAGTGAAAAGTGAATGAGTGTGAGTAAGAAAATGACAATCTATGTAAAATATACAGAATAATGTAATTGAGTTTATAAATATTTGTTGGTTCTATCGATATCAATGGTTTAAATCACTTTAATATAGTGCAACATGTCATCAATATAACCGAACCAAAAATATTGAGAGAATCACTGCATAACACAGTACACTGCCATCAGCTTAACAGTGACACAAACGATTAGTCCCATATAACTCTTTCCCGAAAATGTACCGAAACAGGTTCCGTGCGGACAAGCGTTATCTGAGAAGTGAGAACCTTGCCTCCAGACTTAGCAACCAATGGGATTTAATAAAACAGCCTTTCCTATCTGTAGTGGTTTACAAAATAAACTTTCGTTAAAAGAAATAAACCGTAGGATATTTCTCTTATAATTTATGACTAGGTGATGATCAGCACAAGACGGATTAAAGAAATTATGAGTTAAAAAAATAAAAATCATAGTAACAAATAATACATGTTATATGACACAATTTTGTAAATTTTGATATACAGATCAATTAAAAACAAACAGTTTGGAATTTCCGACGTACCTTGCTAGCATGATTAAACGAAAATAAAATAATTAAGAGTAATAGTCTTCTTAGTAAACTAATATGTTATAGTTTTTTCACAATTTTCTATTGTTTCGCTGAATCCCTAAAATAGAAGAAGGATAAATGTAATCTATTAGCAATAATAGTTGCCAAATTAAATGGACAGATGAAGACATACATGTAAAAATATGAGCCATTATTATGACACATAGACTTTTTTGGTTTCAAGTCGGAGATGAAATTCTTGGCACTCATTTTCTGTTATTGTTCTCGGTTGTGATACCGTAGCTAGAAGTTTAGTATGGTATTTATATATTCACAATTGTAAAGTTCTGAAGTCCCTTATTGTTTGATCCCTCTTTGAAAATTTTGGAAAGTATTAAATGTAGAGAAATAAAATATAGGCAATAACATTAAAATTTATATTTGACTATAAACTTAACCGGATTTGAGTTTTATATATTGACTAAATAAACATGAACATGATGGAATATATTATGGTTTTACCTTATAGTTAATATCATATAACTTTGCAAAGTAAGAAAGCCCTCTATTAAATAGTTTATCCAATTATCAGTGTACCAAAGAGAGAATTTTTTTTCATCTCCAAAGAGAGAAATTATATGAAACAATTTATAAAATTGTTTCGGTTACTATTAACCAAAATTTACGAATCTTTGATGTACTATATAACAAAACCACTAAAAATATGTTTGTTTCAAACATCAAATAAGACAATGTTCACATACTATAATAGATTGGTGACAATGTTCATAATCAAGAAAATAAGATATGTGACAATGTTCACATACTACAATATATACTATCTGATAATAAATATATTATTGTTTTTTAAAACAAATGTCAAGCACTGCAGTAATATAATGTTACCACTTTCCTTCTCACCGCAAGAAAGATACATAAAATGAAAGATATACTATAATCCTTATCTTGTATTGTTTGGTAATGGCTTTACATGTAATTAGTGTAGACAAGAAATGACTAGTTAATAAAGGATGTGAGGTGGATTTTAGCGATGACACTTAAATAATGGTAAACTTGTTAATCACACATAAGAGCAAGGTTTAATGTTAATAATATTCTTCAAATAATAAGAAGGGGATACACATAATATTTAATAGATTTTTTTTCATGTTTTCTAATTACATGTCTGTCATTAGTGGGTCAACGTGACCCAATTATTCAACAATGGTTTAATATCCCCTAATTGTAGCAAAAAGAAAATAATATATGCGTGTCACAAATGGAAAATGTTGTTGTACCTAACATTTGGATGGCCAGCATATCTTTCTGTTATCCACAACTCAATTATTCTCTCATTTTGTCATTGTTCTATTCCGACTGAAAATGGATTTCCCCCTTTAAACATTTTTTTCTTCAATTTATGTTGGAACCAGTTTAAGAAGACAATTTACTGGCTAAACATTGAATTTGAGAGATAGTAATGTCTATTTGGGAATTTAGGAAAAAAAACTCTTATTAACCTTGGCTAAAATGTACAAAATGCACATTCGAAGGTAAATCAAAACAATTTATGGTAAAGAAGGTGACGCTCTGAAACGACGGCAAAAAATTTTACTTACTTTTTTTGAATCTTTTTTAAGTACCACGATTCTAGCTTCTCCGGCCATGGAACCGTCTTCTGATGCAGCGTAGATCATTCTTTCCTTTTTGGTTTTGGTGTTTTTTCCTTTATCGTTATTGATGTAAGATAAACGTTAACTTTTTCTTTTATTTTAAGAGACTAAGAATAAGACTTATGGATATAATGTTAGGCCATAATCCATGAGGACTTAGGACTTTTCCTATGAGGCTATGACTATATATAATGATCTCTAGGCTTTGCAAAGAGACACATTATTATTGAATTTATCAAACGAAGCTTTGCTTTCAATTCTTATTTACAGCTAGACCATTGGTGATCTCACGGATTCAAACTCGTAGGTTCTTTTAGGCATTTTTTGACTAAAAATTTGAAGCTACATTATCTGTTACGCTATAGTTGGTATCAGAGACAACCGTTTAGATTTCTCAATGTAAACCCTTCGATCATGGCACCATGAAAAGTCACAGATGATCAACTTGAAGAAATATGTCTCATGCTCGAGGAGTTTACAACTGGTCTACAAGCAGCTTTATAAACTTAGTTACAGCCTTACAAACGGTGTTACACAAGCAACACAACCAACATGTAGCTTAGGGAGACAGCCCTCAAAATCAACTTCAATTACGGGAGGCTCAATTCAACGCATTGGATGATGAAGTTTTGGTCGAAATGTGTTTGTTGAGCACAATTTTGATCAACGTCGACGACGTGGTGGTCATTGCAATGAGCGCCACAATGCTCAAGGTGATGAACATGACCAATGAGCAAACCAGCCAAATCGTTGGGAGTCCAGCTTTCGTTCCGACATTCCAAAATTCCATGGTACCCTAAACTCATATTTTATTATTGGATAAACATAGTCGAAGAAATTCTTAAATTTAGATAAGTCTCAGATGATGTACGGGTTTCGCTTGTTACAACTCGTTACAAGGGCCGTGCAATGGCTTGGTGGCAACATCCCAATGAATGTCGATGTCAAGACAACAAACCTCGCATTAACACGTGGGAGCAGTTGACTAAACATATGCACAATGGTTTCTTACCATTCAACTATGAATGAACCTTGTACAACAAGTTACAAACTTAAGACAAGGAACTCACAATTGATGAATATGCTACGAAATTCTTCTATATGACAACAAGGATGACATTGGGTGAAACCGAAAAACAACTTATCTCTCGCTTCACTGGAGGACTACGTGTGCAACTACAAGTCGCCTTCGCATAATTCAACCCGGATTCTGTGTTGGAGGCTCACCAACATATCATCTATGTGGAGATCCAACTCCGATCTTCTTGGAACTCAACCCTGCGTAAACGCTTTCAAATTTCAAGTGATACTTCGGAAAACCTTACCTCAGAATGAACTACACAACGTACTAATCCTACAAAACCGAGACAGAACACATACACCATCGCCATTTCTTGGCCAGCTCATACCAATGGCAATGCCCTTTGTTGAATCTCTTATGGAGAACGAGATCAGTTACAAACGACATGCCCCAAGCAAATAAAATGTGGTCTTGTCATCCAGGAAACCGATGATGAGGAACCACAATACAATGATTATGACGAAGAACATGATGAGACAACATACGTATTACATGGAGATACATGTCTAAATTTGGTCCTTCGTCACAACTGTCTCCTCCTGAGAGCATCGTAAGAGTCATGGCTGCGTAGTAACCTATTCAGGTCTACTTGCACTATCAACGGAAAAGTATGAAAACCAATTATTGACTATGGAAGATGTGCTAATTTTTTGTGGCCACAGAAACCGTACCTGAATCGAAGCTCAGCCAGACAAGCACAATTGCCACGACTGCCTCAATAGAGCTACCTGCGACCAAGGTTCATTCAAAGAAGTACATCTCAACCACCAGAAGAAATTTTGACATGAAACAAATTTTCACAGAAGGCCAACTCAACCATTCATCACGGAGACTTGGAATTACAAGCAAATCTTCACGGAGGAAGATGTTATGGATTTTAAAAACTAGAGGTTTCCCAACCCGTCCAGTTGCGAGTACCAGCTATTAGAGGTGGATTTCAGCCCAACCATGAAGCGGCCTTCTCCAGAATCAATCATGGGCTTTAATATTAATGTTTTAGCTTTCCATAAAGCCCAAAATCAGAAGAATTGGTCAAGTTAAAACGAAGATGCAATCAATTTCCCAAAACCAGCCAAACCGATATTGTTTATGGAAAGTCTCCAACCAATTCAATTTGGTTCGACCCATAGTTATCTATGGAAGCCAGAATATCATATCAACCATCCAGAAGAAATCCAAGACTTCCTTAGCTGCACCTGCAGCTAGGGGATCAGGCCGATCCTCATTTACACCAACCTTCCATATTTGGTATCATGTCCACTCAATGCCTTAAATGAGTTTCTTCAAGTTATCTCTCAAGATGAACGGCCATATTATCCATCAAGGTGCTTCAGGATCATATCAGGGAGACTACTAAACCGTGGAATCATTCATAAGTTGTCCAGATACAAATCATCCAAGTTTTCCCTTTTGAAGGCTCAAATCGAGCTAACAGCTAGTTTTCAAGGAGCCATCAAAGCCTTCTCATCTAAGTCTTTTATTTTTATTTTTATTTCTTTTCTTATGTCATTTTATGACTGTTAGAGAGTCCCAGTAGTTGAGCCTATAAAGCTCAAGTTGTTTCTTCATTGTAAATTACCTTGATCATTGAAAGTAATAGAAAAGATTTTTTCTTTTAACAAAGTTGTATATTCTTTGTTGTTATTTTTCTAGTTCTTTGTGTGTGATTCACTAAGTCCTAAAGAAACCACGTCCAGAGATCCTTGTGTGATTCAAGACCATCTGTTCGTCCATTGATTGAGAGAGTCAATCCATATACATCTATCCATTCCATCCATCGATCCAGCGTGGAAGAGATACATATCAAGCAAGCCGGATTCCATCTTCATTCATGTATCCATCCACTGATCCTTGTTGAGAGCGACACACGTCCAGCAACAAAGATCCCATCATCCATCTCTCTACCTCATGGTTTTCATCTTTAGATTCACTTGCATAACATTTCATCACCATTCGCCCATGTAGTCCTGATTTTTATTTAATCATATTTTCATTTGTGTTCATCATTTATCATATAGTTGTTCTTCAGTTCACTATATAAAATCCATAAAAATCATAAAAATCTTTCCATTTGTTTCAGGTATCAATCGGCCAATCCAGCCTCCATCGCGTCCGCCTAACCGCTCCCTCGTCCGTCCGACCATTCTGTCCAGGCCGATCCAAACCAAACCTCAGTCAAGCCATCAGTACAGTCTGAATTTCAGCTTGCAACATAATGTCATCTCAAACAAACGAAGCACAAAAATTGGGTTTGGAAATCAAACCCCATCCATCACCAGATACACTCATGTGGCTCAACAACGGTACCAAAATCAAAGTATCCAAGAAAGTGTCTTTTATCATTCTCCATTGGCCACTATAAGGATTCAACAACGTGTGATGTCATTCCTATGGACGCATGTCACATATTACTCGGACGGCCGTGACAGTTTGACTGTGATGTAGTCCAACGCAGAAAAGCAAATACATATAGCTTCGTGTTCGGAGATCGTACGATCACTTGCTGCCTTCTATGGAGCAACCGGAACCAAACATTCGCACTGCTCAGGATTCTCATGCAGTTTCTGCATCAAAAACACGCTTGACCATTCCTAAAGCAGAACTCGCAGAACACGTTAGTAACGGTGATGTACTTTGGGTCCCCGTCGCCTCACCAGCATTGACCACGTGTCCTTCCGCAGCTCCATGCATTCTCAGATTTGTTACATAAATTCAGTGATGTGTTCCCTGGTGAACTATCCGGTGACCCACCAACTCTACGAGACATACAACATCATATCGATCAAGTGCCTAATGCAGTTCTTCCTAATAGCCCGCACTATCATATGAGTCTGCAAGAACACAATGAGCTAAGATGCCAAGTGGAACAGCTACTCGCCAAGGGACACGTGAGAGAAAGTTTAAGCCCAGCAGCCGTCTCAGCGCTACTCATTCTAAAAAATAACGGGATATGGCATATGTGTGTTGATAGCCGTGCATAAATAAAAAAACCGTACGCTATTGATTCCCCATACCGCGACTGGATGACTTTCTTGATCAGATCGGACGTGCCATATTATTCACCAAACTCGACCTCAAGAGTGGTTATCATCAAATTTGAATCTGTCTGAGAGATGAATGGAAGACAACGTTCAAGACTGGGGAAGAACTTTTTGAATTGATAGTGATGTTGTTTGGTTTATCTAATGCTCCTAGCATCTTCATGCGAGTTATGAACCAAGCTCTTCAGCCATTCACTGGAAATTTTTTCGTCGTCTATATTGACGACATCTTAATCTTCAGCAACGATCTCAAGAGTCACTTGGACCATTTACAGAACGTTCTCAAGATCCTCTGCCGCAAGAAACTTTACGCAGCACGTCATAAGTGTATATTTGACGCCAATCGTGATCTTTTCTTAGGCTATATTGTCTCTAGTCAAGGTCGTTAAGTCATCCCAGGAAAAATTGAGGCAATCAAATTGTGGCCAACACCTCATATAATCAGTGAGGTTTGTAACTTTTATGGTCTTGTCTCATTTTATCACAGGTTCGTTCATCACTTCAGGGGCAAGGAGGAGTGCGTAGGAATGAAGATCAAATATCACAGCACCACTCATGGACTGTATGAAAAGGTGTGTCTTTCTCTTGGACACCCGAAGCAAACACTGCATTTTATGAACTCAAGAAACGATTAATCTCAGCTCAAATATTGGCTCTTCCCAATTTTACTCAAGTATTCGAGTTACATTGTGATGCTTGTAAGCTTGGTATTGAAGCTGTTCTCAGTCAATATTGCCGTCAGTGGCATTTTACAGTGAAAAGATTGCAGGTTCTCGTGCTCGTGATAGTACTTATGATGTGGAGTTCTATGCCATAATCCAAGCTATAAGACATTGCAGTAATTATCTCTTTCATCAGGAGTTTATACTTTACATCGATCACAATGCTTTAAAACACTTGGGAAGACAAGACAAGATTTCCTCACGTCATGCTTCATGGATTGCTTTTCTTCAGCAGTTTACATTCGTGATCAAGCATTAATCGATGTGGATCGCCATCACCACAATATACAGTTCAAGGTCGGAGATCTTGTGTGGGTAGTCCTTACTCAAGAGAATTTTGCACCGAGTGACTACAACAAATTGAAGTAACGTAATGTTGGTCCTTTAAAGTTCTTGAGAAGATAAATGCTAATGTGTATTGACTTCTTTTACCTTCAACATGTCGTTACTCGGATGTATTCAATGTAAAGCATCTAATTCCTTATGTGACGCAAGATGACACTAAAGATACGAGGCCGGATCTTTCTCTATCCCGGGTTACCTAATGCAACGTAGATCATTCTTTTCTTTTCATTTTTGCTGTTGTTTTCCTTTATCGTTATTGCTTTAATATAAACATTAGTTTTCCTTTTATTTTAAGAGATTAGGAATAATACTTATGGATAGAATGTTAGGTCATAATCACTAAGGACTTAGGACTTTTCTTATGATTATATATAGTGATCTTTAGGCTTTGTAAAGAAACACATTATTATTATTGAATTTATAAAACGAAGCTTTGCTTTCAACTCTTGTTTACGGATAGATTATTGGTGATCTCAACGGATTCAAGCTCGTAAGTTCTTTTGGGCATTCTTAGAATAAAAAAAAATTGAAGCTACATTATTGGTTACTCTGTCATCTTCTTCGGCTTCCCAACAATCTCCATGGAACAAGATCCATGTATCATCTTTCAGCAAACCATGCTTTGCCTCTACTTGTGAGACTGTGAATGGTGTATCTCAGGCCACAATTCCAATTGATATCATCAACGATTCGTTACCCTTATGGAACAACTATATTATAGGGTAATTCATCAGAGACCCTCTTCATATCGGTAAAGTTAAGTTACAGTAAACTGTCTGCCCTGGACAAGCCTTCAAAGATTGATGCTCAGTACTTCAACCCAAAATTGTGCTCTTTAAAATTGATAATGCTTAGAACCAGTAGAGACTTCTCAAGAGCTATTACTGGCACATATATGACGTGCCATTGGTTGTTCAGGAGTGGAACCCGAGATCATCATCTAACACATTTGATCTTACCGCTCTACTAATATGGATTAATCTCCATAATGTTCTTGATAAACTTGTAACGCCCCGACCGTTTATGGCTAATGGCCTTCCATGCCGGCTCACTTGGCTCGTGAGTCCCATTGTGTGCGACAATGACTCTGCAATCACCATATGTCATATGCTTTGGCCTTACTCGCACGATATCGCGAATCACTTCCCTACAGCTCACCATCATTCTACTACTCCAGTTCAAACATGCTTAATTTTAGAGTTCTAAACAGATGTATGCCCGAAAAGGTAAGCGCATTTTGGTGAATAGGTAACCATATCAATTATTTTAAATCTTTCCATATATTACAACTCGGAATGTTACAAAACTCTTCTCAAAAAAGGATTTATGTTCTTGGGAGATCTGGTTGGTATCCTTTTTTGAGAAGAGTTTACATATATTACAACTCGGAATGTTACAAAACCCAAAGGAACCAAGAAAGGCAATAAACCTAGAGAGAAAAAAGAGTGAAATATCTGCATCAAAATACAGAGAGGTGTATCCGCTTGGATGTAGCTCACGTTTTTTGGTGTATCCGCTTGGATGTAGCTTGCATCAAATTGTTATAGATTTTACATTTAATTGTGGACTTAGGTCCATGAGCCCGTATAATATAAAGCTTTAGGATATGCAATAATATATATATATATATCACCTCTAACAATAAAAAAAAAATTTCCCGTTGACATAGTTTAGTTAGTAAACCACGTTAAATCATTGTGTCTTTGTTACGTGGTTTTATCTATTTGTTTATACATATGTTCTTTCTTACATCTGTAACAACACAAACCTTCGAGAATGTAGATTAAGGGGACATATGTTACATACTAATTCAGTAATTGGTAAAACCTGTTAAAATGTGAATTTAAAGACTTGTGGCAAATTTTACAAATTTGAGATCACACCCTCTATGAGTGGAGTTATCAAGACCGTAAATAACTGACGAATTCGTAGGGTACTCAACTCTAATTCTGGTCACATTCACGCTTTATGCATTCATAACCCTTAAAACCAGCGCACTCATCCATCGCATCGAAGTATTGGTGAAAGTACCGAAATATTCATCCACGGGCTATAACCCGTCTGTCAACCATACGCAAGAGCATCCCGTAATTGTTCAAGTAGTGCTCTCCTTTTGACTGTGGTACGAGATTCTGATGTGTTGTGTGAGATCTTTTGCAAACTACATATCAAAAGATCATAAACCTCAGTGTGGTTTCAATGTTTTAGCTACGTACAACTGTACAAGCTGGTGTGATATTATTGTTCATTCATTACGCAACGTTAAACATTATTTAAGGTCAAGAAGGTTTACATTCTACTGGTGTTTGGATTCTCAAATGTCATTATTTGCATATACTGCAATATAAAAAAAAGGCTCTCCGATATAATGCTCCGAATTCTGATTTTAGGGAGTTTGGAGTTTATGTTGTTATATCAGGATAATAACAAAAGAGTAGCAATCAAAAGTATATTTATTAGGACAACAGAAGAAAGAGAAAAAAAAACTGGGACGTTGCACGTTTGATTGAAAGGAGAAAAACTTGTTCGTCTGATGCAACTTCACATCTTCGGCTCGGGACTTGTCTGATAAAGTATTTGAAATATATTTCATTAATCATACGGTGAAGAAAAACCAATAAAGACCACTGAGAATGCAATATTTACCTCGAGATATCGTTTCAAAAGTGTTGTGGTACTGTAATTGAATCCCTCGGGAGCAGCTCCCTGAGTACGTGACGAATGAAGCTGTTTCCTCACCTGAGTAGCCAGAACTTTTCCTAGCTCAACTCCCCACTGGTCAAACGAATTGATACCCCACACAAAGCCTTGAACCGCCACTCTGTGTTCATAGATTGCCAGCAACTGAAAATATAACATAAAACAGAAATGTCAGGCTTTTATAAAAATCCCCAATGAACCTCTCGTCTCAAAAACCTTAAGAGAGGGGCAGACCTGGCCAACATTGTAAGCACTCAGTTCCGGAAGTAGAAGGCTAAGAGAAGGTCGGTTGCCGGAGAATGTCTGTGGAAAGAGATACCACAACGTTCATATACTTAGCTCTTTTTAAATCTGGTCCGAGACATTATTTTACCTTGTGAGGAATGAGATTCTCTGAAACATTCTCTTTCTGCAGCTGTTCAGGTGTCTACAAAAAAAAAAAAAAGATTTAGTGTGATTCAGAACGGAGTCTTAGTCATGTAACAGTCTCTTTATACCCCATAACCAAATGCGATGTCTTACTTTTCCATATGCAAGAGCATCAGGCTGAGCAAAAAAGTTGGACATAAGCTCGTCATGGTTACTGACAACCTCTCCTGTGAATCCAATTCAGGAATTAGTCTTATGTTTCAAAAAAGAATGCATAATAAAAGAGCTTAAATCAAAGTTTGGAGTAACAAGAAATGCCTTACCCTCCAAGTACACAGGTTGCTGACTCTTCACAGTGCCAATGAAATCACAAGGGATTACGCGTCCCTAAATCATCATTAACAAAAAAGATTTAGTGCAATATGTTATAGCTGGTAGTGCGGTAAAATTCAAAAACTATATGTAACCTGGTGAATGAGTTGGTAAAAGCTGTGTTGGCCATTTGTTCCAGGTTCACCAAAATCAATCTCACCAGTCTCGAACGGGAGAGGTAGACCATCAATTGAAACTCCCTTTCCATTACTCTCCATACTAACCTAAGAAAATCAAACAATGTGTCCCCAGTTAAACTATATTTATATTATTATTATCTCAAAGCAAGTATAAAGCAGTAAAGATTATGAAAGAGAAACTCAGTTCACATGCCTGTTGAATATGCGGAGCAAATTTCTCAAGGGCTTGGGAGTAAGGTAAGATGGCCTGAGAAAACAAAAGGATGTTGATGAAGATAAAACATCTTACTTAATATGAGAAGAAAATTTTACTTGCTGTTATACAGGAGTCAGTTCTTACCCTGGCAGGATATCCAAGAAATGATACATTCCATACACTCAATAACCCTAAAAGCACCTGAAATCGTCAAAAGTCACCAATCAACCTCTCACTATGCGTTGACTACACTAATAACTTCATGAATCTCTAGTGTTGATGTACATAGCAAAATGACAAGAAAACTGTATAATCACACAACTAATGCAACTCACGGGTATATTCTTCTCAAACGGTGTGGACTGGAAATGCTGATCAATGCTTGAAGCTCCCTTTAAAAACCTGCAGTCCAATTTAAAAAAGGATGAATATCAACTGGATCTACTAAGAAGGTTTCTTCTTGATTTAGAGACAGTGACAACTTTTGAAAATAAAACGGGAATGCAATAAAAAAAAGAAGAAATCATTCAGACGAAAATAAAATAGAAAGAATATGCCTAAGACATTTTATGAGATGGCTGATAAAGTAGAAGGTACCGTACTTCTCAACCACAGAGAAGCCATACTGTAGAGACAATGGTAAGACTCCAACAGCACTGCAAACTGCAAAAGAATTTCAGTTACAAACTAAGCAAGTGGATATGGATGAGAAATTAATACAACCATATAAACAAGCACTTACCACTGTACCTTCCACCAACCCAGTCCCAAAATGCAAATGCATTGTTCGGATCAATGCCGAACTTCTCCACTAACTGTAAATCAAAACATCCAGAGTTTTAAACATTTTCTTCTGTACTGTCTGAATACATGTAGAAAATAAATCATGATCCCCAAGAACATGGAGACTACCATTGTACATCAGACCCGGTAGAAATTTCAGTTTGTAAAAAGGTTATACATTCGGTTTATTGTACGAAAACGAACAATGAAGAAAAGAGTCACAAACAAACAAATTTAATCACAAATTCATACCGCAAGATTAGTGCTGACAGCAACCATGTGTTTTGCAACAGCCGGAGCCCTGTTAAGTTAACCACATGTTAAATGACTGGTGTTCATTCATCATAACACAACAAGGCGACAGTCACGCAACAATCAAATGAATACAATCATGAAATTTGGACGGTAAGCAAAGAGAGATAGATACTAACCCAAGAGCAGTTGTAATCCAATTCCTCAATGTCCTAGCGTTCAGCATTGTTTCAGCCGTAGTAAACGTTTTTGAGACCACCACAACTGGAATTAACAGTAGCATCAGTATTAGTTAGAGTAAGAATCCATAAAATAAAACTACCAAGGTGGATGTATTGATAGGTTTGAGCATGAACCTAGGGTAGTTTCTGGATTTAGTCCATTGATATTTCTAGCAACATCAACAGGATCAATATTTGCAAGGCTGCAAAAAAAAGTACAAATTAAATCCAGGCATAAATATAGATTGCCCACAACACAAGAAAATATAATAAATTATTGAATCTGAAATGCTGACTAGAAGCTAACAAGTTCAACACAGCCTCATCTATCTATAATACTATGTTAACCAAAATTTAGATGAACGTGGTAACAAGCATATCAATTAAATCCAGGTTTTAAGTGTTAAGTTTTGTCACTTTGATTGATTACAAAAAGCATATCAATTTATAAGTCAAACTACCAAAGCTTTACAGAAAGAAACAGAGAGGTATATGATGCTTACAAACGCAGTTGACGTCCTTTGGCACACTCTGCAGCTTCAGGATCTGATAGAGAACATGCATATAAGAGAATTCAAAACCAGCTAGAAAGACAGACAAGCAAGAGCCCAGGTACTAAGACGACATGCAGTCACCTGTTTGAAGAGCCGTGTGCACAAAAAGTGGACCTAAGAAGCTACCACCAATACCAATTGCAATGACATCTTTCAGCGGTTTGCCAGTGGCTCCAACCTACCAATAAGTTCAGAGAACTTTTAACACATGGAGACACAAAAACAATAAAGTCAAAGGTTTCAAAAAATTGAAATCTACTAAACTTACCCATGAACCAGAGCGAATTTTCTCAGAAAAATCCTTGATCTTGTCTAAAACATTCCACACTTCAGGAACCACATTCTTCCCATCGGCCTTAATAACTGCATCCTTTGGAGCACGGAGTGCAACATGAAGCACTGACCTGTTCTCCGTACTGTTAATCTGAGAAAGCCATTACAAAAGTTACACAAACACTAGAGAATGATACAACGGAGATAAGAAGGGGAAAATGGTCTCGGTCACTGTAATCAATGTTTCATATACTCTCTCTGACAAGTCTAGCATATAGACATGTCTTAATTTATATTGTCTAATAATACAAGGAACAGTTCCATAAGATCAAAACAAAGTGAGATTAACAGCTCTTTAAATTACAGGATAGGATACTTACATGCTCCCCATTGAACATGCGGCTGATCTTCTCTGACAAATGTGCAGCCTGCATATAAAAACAAATGATTAGAAATCTCGAAGTGAAATATACTAATAAACACCTCTCATCCTCACCTTAGCCAAGTTCAGAAGCTTGTCCATTGTCTCCACAGTTGCACGCTGTCGAGAATAATCCAACAGCAGCCCCTCAAATTCCCTAATTAAAAAGCATACCAAGAAAGCAATGGGAAACAAGTTTTTTTTTTTCAAAATGCACATTCTCTTATACACCACAAGAAATATAATAATCTTAAAATAATTAAAGAACAAGAGAGAAAAAATGTGAGACATTTGAAATTGAATAAATAGAAGGAAAAGAGACAATACAACATCATGGACTCGCATCTGTGTGCATCACTCATCAAATCACGCAAATGAGTCTTGTTAATATCTTCAACATGCCCCTGCCCAAAATTAAAAAACTCAAATTTTCCAAACCTTACAGTCACTATTTACAGAGAAAAAGTTAATCTTGAAGACTACTAACCTTCAAATCCTTCCAGGCCTGGGTCTCAGAAATCAGAGCTGTTGGTGACGCCATACTAGTAATCTATCAACAAATTGAGATTCAGTTACATGCACAGTTATAAACCAGTTCCAATCGAAAAATGAAGAAAGTGACGGAAACAGCTTTTGATTGGATACTTAGATAGTCAATAGATATTTATTTATTTTTAGCTCGAGAACCGTTACGATTCCGATGAATAGAAAGAAAAGAAACGATAGATCGAGGGAGGTACGAAAAATAAAGAACCTGAGGATCTTCCGAGATGAGATGAGATGAGGAGAAGAAGGTTCCGGAATTGTGAGAAGGAGACTACAGAAAAAGCGATAGGGCAGGTGAGGGCTAGAGAAGGAGACCTAAGATTATGCCACGTGTCTAAGAAGGTTCTTGCTCAGCACAATGGACGGAACCATTTTTAAAGTAGGATGATGGCGTTGGGGCTATTTTGGAAACAAAATTAGGATTTTTTATTAACTTTACTTTTGGAAAATGGAAACACTCAGATTCTTGCCACTCAGACCGTTTATTAAGATATTTTCTAATTTTATTTTCATATCAATATTTTAAAATAAATAAATAAATTAGCGTAGGAGATAGATTGCATCCATTCATAAAACCCATAAAATAAACGATTTGGTCTAGCAAGCCGGCCCGAATCATCGGCTTAAAAAAAGGCCTACGGCTAAACGCGCAGTCTTGGCTCCTGACCACTTTTGCTCGGCTCTCCGAAATAAGAACGTCGACTTGACTACAAAGTTGATTATTCGGAATTTTTATGAGACTCGAATAAAGGTAAGCCTATTACCGCGATACGATATAGGATAATAAGAAAAGAGAACTTGTCTATGTAAGGAGAGGGGAGGATGACGAGAAGAATATCTAAACATTGAGACACATATTTGGTGGGTAGAACTAGAGTTTTACTTATTTTGTATCTAGTTGATTTATAATTTCCGGTCAGCGCTCCGAGCACCAGCTTACTTTATGTTTAATGTTTTTTATGGGATTGTAGCAAACCGTTCACCGAGCTAATAAACGCCTTTGGATTAACCCACTGAGGAATTCCGTCTCTTTTACTCGTTACCGACCGAACTCGGTTCAGACAATTAATTAGAATAATATAAAAAAATGTTTATTTGTCTTATTATTAAAACATAAATCATAATTTATTCATGTGTAATTTTTATTTGCACTTTCTCTTAAAATGTTTATTAAATATATATTTTTATTAACTTAATAATATCTCAACCGTATTTGGCGACATGTATTTTATTCCCCCCAAATACTCTTGACATGCCTTTTAAACAAAACTCAAATTTTTACAGATTCGTTTCTCAAAAAGAAAAAGATTGAGTTTAGAGATTATGGAAGGACCAGCGATAAAAAAAATCATTTTAAAATTATAGATAAAATTCTGAACAAAATCTGAAAATAATCCGAACTTTTCTTTTTTTTTTAAGTCCATTTAGTCTTCATTATATTATGAGCAATTCTATCAAATAATTTATTTTAAAAAATTTGTCACCAAAAGAGGTCACAAAATAAAAATGATAAAAAGTGTCATTAAAAAGGGAAATGATTCTTCTATCTCTTGATTTATAGATATATAAATAAATAATAAAAAGTAAAAAAAAGATTTTTAAAAGATTATAAAAAATGAATCTGAAAACATATAATTCGAAAAAGAATTTTTTTTTTTTGAAATTTGAAATTTTATAATCTTTTTGAAATTTTATTTTTCAAAAAAAAATTCAAATTTTATTTTTGAAATTCAAAAATACTTTTTGAAACTATTATTTTAGAAAAAATTATTTATTTATTTTGAAAAAAATTAAACTCATCCTAAAACTCTACATCTTAACTCTAAACCTTAGGTATTGATTAATTAACTTTATAAATATAAGTGTACATTCACTATTTAATGAAATCTATTTTTTGATTATTTTTCTCTTTGTAGATTCTTTTGGTTTGGTGAAAAGAAACTATTCCGATGAATTTCTCTTATATTATTTGTTAATAAGTCCGCCCATTGTTATAGAAATGAGCCCATTGTTATAGAAATGATGAATTACATAAGTGCTTTTTCAAGGGAAAACGACAAAAGTTTGGGCGACATGTGTCTTGACTCCTGCCTTCTCTTCTTTCTCTATGGAGACTGGAGTGCATTATAATCCTTCTAAGATCTTGCGCTTTGGAGACGTCCTATACGGCTAATGCGGATGTTTTTTTTTTAGTCAAACCGTTCACCGAGCTAATAAACACTTTTGGATTAACCCATTAACGAATTCCGTCTCCTTTACTCATTACCGACCAAATTCGGTTCAGACAATTAGTTAGAATAATATATGAAAATATTTATTTGTCTTATTATTAAAACATATATCATAATTTATTTCATGTGTAATTTTTATTCCCACTATTTCTTAAAATGTTTATTAAATATATATTTTTATTAACCTAATTAAGTAAGAAACCCGTGCGATGTCGCAAGGACACTCATTTTATAAAAATAAATATCCACATATTTTAATATATATGTTTAATACAAAGATAGTCATAACAACTAAATTTCATTTCCGAAAATAACGTATACGAATTTAATATAAACATATATACTCAAGTGAAAAGGAAAAAAAAATCATTTGTATACTTTCTTATTATTAAAAACTGAAAAAAATTCCGCTACTTACCTTTTTTTTTAAATGAACTATTTTGGTTTAACAAAGAATATATATATATATATATATTTTTTGAGTGGAAAATTACCTAGATCTATGTCCATTTTGTCTAACTCGTTGAAGATCTTTTATTCACCAGTTTTTTTTTTGTAGATTAATGAAAGAAAAATTGAATTTAAGACATAGTGTCAAATTGTATTTATAGACGAACGAAACAGTTATTAAACTAATTGGTAAAAAGACATGACCCTTTAACAAATTGTATTTACAGAGGAATGTAACAGTTATTAAACTAATAGGTGAAAAGACATGACCATTTAAAATGCAATTATTCATTTCGGACGGGTTTACTGCGACACGTATTAGGTTGGATGAAGACATTATAATGGCCGGCATTGTATATATTCTTGACTGGAGCTTTTCATTATTATTTTCTGTAGAGGCCACAATTGGTAAAAGGGAATATGCAGTTTTTCTCTGTTGATCAACAGCGGAGTCAGGCCCTTGAAGCACATGCTGCTTCATTTGCCCAGTTCAAGGTGAACTATCCGGTTCTTTTGTGTTTTCATTCCGTGGTCTGATCTTGAATTGTAGTATAACAAGCAACATTATTAACGATAGGTCCCTGGGAATGAGAATCTTTCTATTCTTATATCCTTTGCAAGTAAGAGCTTTAACGCTGGACAGATAACATCAAAATTGAAAAGATTTAAAGGTAGAGACTATTTATAGATTTTAAAATTTTATTTGAATAGTCACAACCCTTCAATTTGAATAGTCGCATTTTTTCAGTTAAAGGTAATTATTTTGAAAAGATACTTATAAGAATAGTTACAACTTTTTACTTTTTAAAAGATACTTATATTAATAGTCACAACTTTTAGACAATTTTTAGAAAATATACAACCTTCCAACATAGAACTTTTAGAAAAGACACAACATTTTACACATATTTTACAAAAGACACAATCTTTCAAACATAAATGGACTCACAACATTTGGAATTAATTGGGATTACTATTATTAGTAGATAATATCTCAACCGTATTTGGTGACTATGTATTTCATTCCCCGAATACTCTTGACATGCCTTTTAAACAAAACTCATTTTTTACAGATTTGTTTCTCAAAATAAAAGATTGAGTTTACAGATTATGGAAGGACCAGCGCTATAAAATCATTTTAAAATTATAGATAAAATTCTGAACAAAATCTTAAAATAATCTGAACTTTTCTTTTACTTATTCTTTTTTTTAAGTCCATTTAGTCTTCCTTATCTATTATGAGCAATTCTATCAAATAATTTATTTTAGGAAATTTGTCACCAAAAGAGGTCACAAAAATAAAAATGATAAAAAGTGTCATTAAAAAGGGAAATGATTCTTCTATCCTTGATTTATAGATATATAAATAAATAATAAAAAAATTTAAAAAAAGATTTATAAAAGATTATAAAAAAAATTGAATTTTAAAACATATAATTCTAAAAAGAAAACTTTTGTTTTCAAATTTGAAATTTTTATAATCTTTTTGAAATTTTATTTTTCAAAACAAATTTCAAATTTTATTTTTGAAATTCGAAAATACTTTTTTGAAATTATTATTTTAAAAAAAGATTTATTAATTTATTTTGAAAAAAAAAAAATTTTATCCTAAAACTCTACGTCTTAACTCTAAACTCTAAATATTGATTAATTAACTTTAGAAATATAAGTGTACATTCACTATTTAATGAAATCTCTTGTTGATTATTTTTCTCTTTGTGGATTCTTTTGGTTTGGTGAAAAGAAACTACAGTATTCCGATGAATTTCTCTTATATTATTTGTTAATAAGTCCGCCCATTGTTACAGAAATGAGCCCATTGTTATAGAAATGATGAATTACATAAGTGCCTTCTCAAGGGAAAACGACAAAAGTTTGGGCGACATATGTCTTGACTCCTGCCTTCTCTTCTTTCTCTATGGAGACTGGAGTGCATTATAATCCTTCTAAGATCTTGCGCTTTGGAGACGTCCTATACGGCTAATTCGGATGTCGAAGCTCAATTATAATATAAGGATACATTACTCAAATAACTAAGAGAGAACTTGTACTCAGCTCAGTGGTAAATACTAATAAACTAGGTAATAACCTGCGCCTTGCACGGAATATGATTATTAGTTTCGTTATTTTTTTAATAAGGAGACATTAATCTGTTTAATCTGGATATCGGTTTGGTTTTAGGTTGTTTTTTGGTTTTTAATCTCATAAAATATAACTATCATTTTAATCAATATTTATTTGGTTTGTTCGGTTAAAATGTTTGATGTTTTTGTTTTTTTTTTCTGTGATAATCAAAAATTACTATTATTTGTTTGTTTTCATGTTATGAATCTTAGATAGTCGTGATGTCGAACCAATAGTTTCATATTATAGTTTCTAAATGTATAATAGTTAAAAAAAAATATTAAGACAAATCATTTTACTACAATTTTGTCGATAGTGAAAGAAACATTAAGAAAAAGAATATTTTAACTTCCAAAAAAATAAGATTTTTCAGTTGTGGTAAATCTCCTATATATTAAAGGAGAAGCATTTTTAAAACTTACCTTAAAAGTTATCGGTAAGGATTGTGACGTGGTGACGTGGCTTCACGATAAGCTTTTATTTAGTAAAACGCTTAGGTGTCACGCAGAGAACGTTTCTCACCAAAACAGTGAATTTAATGCGTTCACACTAGCATTCCTTTAAAAGAACTTCATACCATCTACACTTTTCTCGACAAACACTTTTGCGTAATAAACCTTCAGCTTCAAATTTGATTAGTTGATTTATCAATCCTTTCAATATAATCATAGCATCAATAAAGCTTCCTTATTCCTCTATACGTTTCTGTTAAAAACGGTACCCCATCTGAGTCGACAGATCCGTAGAGACGACAAAGCAATGAAACTTTAGTACGATGCCATGTATCAATTAAAAAACCATTTTCTCCGTACCTGCCTTCATGCATTTAGCAGAGCACTTACGTTCCTCATTGCCGAAAGAGGACGTTGAGAATCTATTTCTAGATAAATGTGTTGTATTGTGTTTTGTTACTGCTTGATGGGGTGATCTCTGTTTCGATGAGATTGAATCACTATAAATCGTCTCGGCTTAGTGTATTAGTCTTCTCGATCAAGCAATATAAGCATGTGAATGCCACCATGAGAGCTATGCATTAGACGACCTTGAAGATGGGAAGAAACTTCTAGAAACGAACCACCAGCAAGTCTCACGTGCTGGTCGCATCTGGAACAACTTTTACAATTTTGACGGTCGAATAAACTTCAATTTTTTTTATTACACAACTATGTTTTCTGAATTTAAAGGAGCTATACTTTTTTTTATTTCACACAGTTATTTTTTTGCTTATAATATGTTATTGATCCACCTTTTTTCAATTTTCTTAGTCCCTAACTCCATAACTACTACAACGTGATAGGCGAAATATAAAAAAAAAAAAAAATTTCAAAGCTTCTTTTCAAACTTGCAAACACCATATATCAAATTTTAATATTAGTGCACCCATTATAAAAAGTCTCTCACTTCATCCATGATAACAATCATACCTTTAGTTCTATCGCTTAAAATATACTTAATGTTATACATAATCATAATATATAATTTTAACATTAATATAAATATCTTATCCCGCGCAAAGCGCGGGTTACTATCTAGTACTTAGTTATAAGGTGCTCACGTCAATATGCACATATATGTGTATGTAAAAGTATATAAAGATGGTTGATAAATATATAAAGATACTGTTAATTAATATTAAATGATATTTTTTCAAAATAATACATGAAAAATAAAATTCTTAAAATGAAATTATTTAAAAAGAAAAAATATTTTCAAATTTATATAAAATTTAATATATAACTTATATATAAATCTTTAAAATATATGTATATATATGTATATAACGGATCAAATTGGATATATGTTCATATAAATATTGATATTTGAGATTTGCTTTTTTTTTACGAATAGCATTTTAGTATTTGATTTGTTTCGTAGAGTAACGAATATCCGAATTTTTCGGTTCGAATCAAAACGGATAACAAATCGAATCAAAATTTATAAATAATTTTTTCAGCTCTATTCGTAAACAGTAAAAATAACGTAAAGAAAAACCATGCATATGAGTTTTATATTAAAAAAACGTAAAATACTTAGTGTGAACATATTTATGTAGAGTTTGGCTGAAAAGCTTTTTACATGTGACATGTATTCATTTTAGTGTGAACGCATTTATTACAATGCTTCTACACGTGACATGTGTCCAGTTTAGTGTGAACGCATTTATTACAATGTTTCTCCTTTAATATATAAGGGATACATATATGATATTCGGTTTCAGTTGGAGGATTGGGTCTACTTGAACCGCCGTCCTTATCGTTAGTGCTTGCTTAACTATATTGTAGTAGGCACTGGGACAAGCTTTTAAAATAGACCCTTGCTTATCGTGGACATTGGGAAAGTAGCTTACCAGCTGATTTTTTTCACTGGAATTTTGCCAACAGTGAGACAATATTCTTACACAATGATTTGGGGAAGGGGAAGCAAAAAAAAAACATGTACGTTGAGAGAGCCAATGCCACTGCCTTGACTTGAGGAGCATTGATATCCACAACTCATCCTCAAGATCACTCTCATTTCAAAAACAAATAGAACGCAACGATAATGATACTCACTGGGAATCCAAACAATGATGCTTGTTGAATCATCCTCTACGTTATCAGTTATTTTAGGTTGTTAAATTCTCATTTATTCCTTTACACATACCATAAATCTCAAACTTTTAAAACTATCAACTTCATCCGAATATATATTTCCCTCTTCTTTATATGTGAATAAAAGTAAAAGTAATCTGACATGAAGGTGAAATCTTAAACATAGATTTCAATTCTTCGCATATGTTATTTTCGTCATATATGTTTTTGGAATTCGGCATCACGAATTCCGCTTTCTTTAAACATTTCGAGTTTGCTAAAATGTATGCCACAAATTCTCGTTCTTCTTTTATGTCGTTATATGATCGCCACTTAAAGAACTCAAGATGGGATGCCAAGCATTTTGGAACATGACCAGGTTTGTTCCACAAAACAGGGGTAATTATATAAGACTGAAACATCACAACGTACACGTTATGTTTTAGTGTTAGTCCATTAATTAAAAAGCATGCACTTGTTTAATGGTAGAAGGATGTACTTACAGATTTGATCGTAAGACTTTTAAGTTCATTGTTACTTTTTAACATAAGCATAAGTTGTTCCAACCAGCCTGAGTCACATGGTGTTATTGTAAGGTCTACAAGCTGAGAGAAGTTGTCAGGTCTACACATAACCTGCAGTGCACCCAACACCATAAGTACACATATTAATTAATTTTACCACAATAAACAAACAAAAAAAAGTTGGATCTCGAAATTACTACCAATTCCTCGGTCAAAGTCAAAGATAGAGACGTGGCCGAGGAAATATGTCTCAGAATTTTTTGTCAGGGTAGCAAAAAGTAGACAGTTCTGCTCTAACAATGCTTGGCATATTCCCGATAGAGCAAGAGTCTCCTGAATGATCGTTAATAGAGAGTTTCGTTAATACCGGACAATCTAAGACCAAGGACCTAGTATTTTCCGCTAGTGATAATGGCCTTTTATAGAGGTAGGTGAATTCCTCTAAAGAAGGCACTTTCACAGTATACTTTTTCACATTGCCATCTTCTTCGGATCGTATCACGATCAATATTCTGAGAACAGGACAATTTGATAGAAGCCTGACCAGAGAAACATCATCTTTATACAACACACAAAAGAGGTATAGCTTTGCAAGGGATGGGAGGCAAACTGAAGGAGGGATATCCAAGATAATCTTATTAAAGAGTTCCAGTTCAGTGAGCGTTTCACAAGTGTAAAGGATGTTGGGCATGCTGGTAGGTTTCGCCAACCAACTAAGATGAAATAGTAACCTGCGCAATGAACGATCAACTGCTTGTCCAACCAATTTTGCTACATCAACGTTAGTAGGGCATATTTCTTTAAGTTGGATACACAAGCTTTCTAGTATAGGTGCCTTATGAAGTTGCAACGACTTCTCAAGAAACCACCAAACGCTCTTCTGTTCACTATTAGTATTGCTCACAATGTCTTCGTACTCGAGTCTTGGCACCTCTGTCCAGATAGTCCGCCATCGTTTCGACAAAATCATGGTAGTCACAATATCTTTTGTCGGAACAAACAACAAGATTTTTACTAACAGATCGTCAGGTAGTGCACTGATTCTATCTTCACAATTTCTCTCTCGAACACACTGAGAAATGATGACTTCTTGTGGTTTTTCTGTAGCATAAATCATTTTCCTATAAAAAGACTAATTTCTTCATTTACAGCCTAACGAAAAATGAGAAAAGCATTTCGAGATCTTTTCAACATATGAACAAAACGAACATGATGATAATTATGTATACAGTGAGCTTGGAGAAGTTTTTACAATTATTATGTAGATAGAATTAAAAAAAAAAAAAACAAAGCAACAACAACCTATAAGAATATACCCTTTTTTGGGCAAAGGAATTTGCCTTGTTTTGATTAAATTTAGTTTCATAAAAACTTGAACAACCAGAAAAAAGGATGTAGAGAAATTTATGTAGCAGAATACTAACCGTATCACCGTAGTATCTCGAAAACGAGTCCGAGAAGAAAACTATCTTTTACTGATCATTAGAAATGAGGAGAAATACATATTTATAAGCCTAAACTTGCGAACTATCATATTATTTTATATAATATATCAATTTATTTAATTTATCATAAATATTTTAAATAAAAAATAAAAATAATATTTAATTTGTGAACATAAAAATATCTTGTTCTAAAAAACATAAAAATATCAAATTTTATTATCTTTTTGCTAAAAAATTGATACTATATAAGTAAACCAAATTTCTATAAATTTAACAAAAATTCAGAACATATAAATATCATATTATCTTATATAATATCTCAATTAATTTAACTTATCATAAATATTGTAAATAAAATAATAAAATTTGAACAATATTTAATTTATTAAAATATCAAGATATTTTCTTATTGCAAAACATTTGATACTATATAGAGACAACCAAATTTCTATAAATTTAAGAAAATAGGAATATATAAATATCATAGTATCTTATATAATATGCCAACTCATTTAATTTATCATAAATGTTGTAAATAAAAAATAAAATTTGAACAATATTTAATTGTTTGAAACATTAAAATATCAAGATATTATCTTATTGCAAAAAAATTTGAAACTATATATAGATAACAAAATTTCTATAAATTTAAGGGTGAATACGAATCATTAAAATGTGTGTGTCCAGAGAAACTTGGGTTCAATAAGATATGGGATCAATTATTATCCGAACCTGCGGAACCTAACGTAATCGAAAAGAAACTTTACGATTAGTTTGGTTAGAAGGTTTGGTTTAGCAATTAAAAAAATCAATTTTTTGTTTGGTTTGATAATTGGTTAGTTTAATTTTTTTATTAAAAAAATAATCAAACATTACCAACTTTAACAAAAATTCTAAATCAAACTAACCGAATTTAACTCATTTTTTAATTTTTGTTCATTTAAAATCGAAATATTAACCAAACTAAGCCCAAAACCAAAAATTTTGGTAATTTTTTTTTGAAGCCCAATATAATTTATTTTTGATTCACTTCAATAGGATTATGACCGATCCAAATTAATTGAATTGCAAATTAACCGACCAACACTAACCAAAGAAACCGAACCCATAGGTTTAGCCAGAAGTGTAGAAGCGTAGAAAATATCTTAAACTATTAAGACTGAAGTACATTTTGTACTTGGCCCTGAGTTTTCCTCAAAAATTACATTTTCATGCCATTCTAATTAAACTATGTCGTTTCAAATACATTCATTAATAACCCTTTAATTAAGTTGATGCGATCCAGTACGTAACTAAGCCCATAATTTCGGCTGTCTGGTTAGAAATAAATGTTTAAATTTGTTTGGGCTTATAATAAATGTTACCGATTTTATAAACAACAACATTCAGTTGCCGATTTTATGGTTTAGGAATTTAATTGTTTACCCGATTTTGGATATCATTATATTTAATATGAGTACAAAATCGAGCATAGTTATACTTATTACCTTCCTAAAACTCAACACCATTAAAACAAATATTCCTAATTCTACGAAATAACAATTAACTGTGCTTGAATGTCATAACTAAATATTCCTTTTATAAAAATCAAAACAACATTATGATTTCGTTTCCTAATAATAGGCAGTCTCCTTTTTTAAAATATCACTAGATCTTGACCCGCCCGACCGGGCGGATATTTTTTTTATGTTTTTAGTTTTTTTTTGTTTATATTAAATGATGCATTGGTAATATTGAAACATAAATTTATATTGAAAATTAATCTTTGCAGCTATAATAAAAATTAAAAT
Organism: Brassica napus; assembly: GCF_020379485.1. NCBI lineage: Eukaryota > Viridiplantae > Streptophyta > Magnoliopsida > Brassicales > Brassicaceae > Brassica > Brassica napus. The sequence continues at coordinate 12,535,447 of NC_063442.1, read as the reverse complement.
TAAAATTTTAATAAAATATTTTGATATAAATTTTAAATTTCCTAATTAAAATAATATAGAGGTGGTCATATTTTTTCCAATTTCAAAATCTAAGTTTCCTTAAAGACAAAGAAAATAAATTTATAAGTACATAAAATATATAAACATATTTGGAACTATAATTTCTATTAAAATAAAATTGATAAAGAAAAATAATCTTGTTGTTGTTATTTATTTCTAGAGCTTGACCCGTGACCGTATGAATATTTACTACACATTTGTTAATATAACATTTTTAAACATAACAATTTCATTTATTACTTTGAATAATTATATTTTGTGATTTTAATCATCTATTATATCACAATGTATAATATAAACAAATCCAATATTTATAACTAATTGGACTTATATTGTGAAAGCATTATACTAATATATGAATAAACTATTTTATATTTTATTTATATGTTATATAAATTGATTATGATGTGTGATTTTTTTATTTTTTTTATTTATTACTTATAAATATTAAAAATATTGAATATGTTAATACGAAATACATTAGAAAATTTATTTTGGTTATGATTTGATAAAAGAAATCTATTATTTAAATTTTGGAAAGACATTAAATGCTTAAATCTATTATTTAAATTAGGAAAAGACAAGCATGCTTAAATATAGGTTCAATAAATATCTCAATGGCATTTTAATGTAAATAAGTGGTAAAACTAAGGGGTATTTATATTTTGTACTTCTCTTTTAATAATATAGATAACAACATTATGATTTATTTCCTAATTTTACCCAGTCCAGCAAATCAATGAATGATATCCAACTTGCAAAACAAGTTTTCCTTATTTAATAAGGTATATTCTGTTTTTAAATAAGGTAAAATAAAAAAAGAATAGATATTAAAGAATTTAAAAACATATATTTGGTTTTTGGATACATGTTTTTGTTTTCCTTTTCCCGGAATAAACAATTATAAGATAGACTTCATTTACAACTTTTTATTTGTGCCATAATGTTAATGTATTTATTAGATAATGCATGAAAAAATCAAGTATATATCCCAATGTTAATAAATATAAAACTAATAGATAAGATGTAGTTTAGGTGGGTGCATATTTTTATCAAATTAAATTTAAGATACAAAAATTATGTATACTTTACTTTCTGTAAAATTTATATTTGATTTTTCAATTTATGTGGTATAAAAATATCTGCATATATATATATTATAAAATAAATATATATACAATTTTAAATTAATGCAGCCTTTTTAAAAACAAATTATTTTCACACTGTATATTAATATATAGTTAGATGTTTTTAAAAAAATATTACTATCTAACTGATACAACAAACATCGAATAAGAAAAATATATAGCACAATACAACAACAAAAATATGGTCTGAATAATAAACTAATGTATCACAAATGAAACCATTTAATTGTTATATTTTGAAATATATTTGAGTAATTATCCCAAAAATAAAATATCAAAAACAAAAAAAAATGTGTGCGGACATGTGATATAAAACAAATACGTAATATGGAAAATGTATTATATATATATACACTGTTTAATATTTACAAACTATCAATTGTATGAAAAATATATACCCGCGCGGGTGCGCGGATCAAAAGCTAGTCAATACTATTAAAAGGGAAGGGGTCCTAAAAAAATCTACTTATAAAAGTTGTTTGAACTCTTTTATTAACTAACAATATTTTTGGTCTTACCATAATATTTAACTAATAACAGTACATAACCAAATATTTCTCTAATCATAATTTATATATTGATATTGTAGACATTTATTGTTACCTATATATTTGGAAATGTTAGCATCAGTTATGGAGTTAATTTTATATCCACCTATATATTTGGAAAATATATATCTTTTTCAACCCACATATATATTTTCTCTGGGGTTGATTTTTATTCAATCAATATATTGATATCATTGAACGATATATTTTTGATGAGAAGTAAGCTCGACAAAATGTGAGTAAGTCGTGTGTGTTAGATATATTAATAGGTAAATGAATTAATTTAATAAAATGAGCTGTTATTAGTATGCTTATGTGGTGGTCGAGTTGTTAATATATAGGTGGGTTTGTGTTAACTAGAGTAGAACCTCTATAAATTAATAATGTTGAAATTTTGAAGTTTTATTAATTTATAGAGATAGTAATTACAAAAAATTTCTTATTTAGATTTCTTATTTAGATTTCTTATTTTAAAATAAAAAAAATATTTGATTTTAGTGTATAAACATTAATTGTTATTTCTGAAATTTGAAATTTATATTAATTTTATTATATTATTTGGTGTATATACTATATATTGCATAGAGCTTAAATGTGGTTTTAGATATAATATTACTAAATTTTATCAAAAATATATGAAGTTTTAAGAGAATATAAAGATACTTACATTGTGAATATAAAAAAATATATAATAATAGGTTATTAAATATATATAATATGTATACATATAAATTATTAATTTATAATTTATAATTTTCATGGGACCATATATTTACATATAATTTTCTAAAAAAAAATTATTATCTTATTATTTTATCGATTTGTGTCAATTTTTGAACCGGCCCAAGTTGGAACCGGCGAAATTTATTAATTTATAGGGATTATTAATTTATCGAATATTAATTTATAGAGGTTCTACTGTATAAGGTTGAAGTATTAAAAATTGTTAAAGGTAAAAAAAATTCTGAAAATATGATGGCACAAAAATAATATGTCATCATTTTTTTTTATTAACATAATATGTCATATTATATTGTAAGGATAATTATTAAAACGATTATGTTAGACTAAATTATTATATGACTGAAGAATAACTTATAGTTAATGAAGAGGTGCAACAAATTTTACAAGTTGATTTTTGAGATGATTTGCTTTTAATAGTATAGAAAGATATAAGTTGTGATGTATGTCACAACTTTTGTAATTTAATAAATTCATTGTTATCAACTTATTACAGAATTTAAACATGTAACAATATTTTATATACTTTGTTTTATTTTTGTGTATTTTGATAGTTAATATACATATAAATAAATGTGACAAGAATTGTTTCTATATATATTTACCCCAGTTTATAATTTCTATACTACTAAATATACAAATTTCATTTTAAAATTTGAACACATTCCTCGAATCCATAGTGTTTATTTAAACCAAATATATATATATATATATAATTTAGTCTAACATATATATAATAATTTTATGTCAATTGAATCAAACAATAAACCGCGTTTTGAAAACGTCCGGTCCGAATCGCGGTTCTATGCCAATATTTATGTGAATCCACATTATCTTATAAAAATTTATTTAAAATAATAATAATTTAATTCCAAAATTAAATCCGCGCTTTCTAAGCGCGGATCAATATCTAGTATATTATTAAAACTGAAGTATCTTTTGGTACTGTTTGAAAATATGGATAACAGTATAAACGAGAATTGTTTGGAAATATGGATAGTAGTATAAAAAAAGAAACAAAATATCTTTTTAGTAATATCATTAATATAATTACATTAATTGTCTTTCTATATTTCACTCAGTTTAACAATTTTATTAATTATATTACCTTAGCAATACATCACATCATTAATTATATTATCATAATAATAGTGCATATTTATATTTATTATTTAATCAACATTAACTTTGTGCCAATTATAAAATCAAAAATGTAAAATACTGAGTTTTGCATATAGTTAAACGTTTGGCTTAGTTTGTTTTACTAAAACTTTTTTCCATTTTAGTTTTAATCGGTAGAAAATTACGTAGCCAAAAATATAATTCAAAGACATGTTTTTGATAAAATAATAACTTAAATCAAAATAATAAAAATGTGTTACATTTATTGTCACTTAATGTTTCACTCCATATAATTATTTTACTAAATAATTTTTTTTTTTATATTTCACTTAATTTAGTTAAACACATTGAAAGAGTTTTTTTATTTAGTTTATAAAATCAGTTAGACATGAACATTGGCTATCCGTTTAGGTACGAGTTGTTATGTCCAGCTATGTTTTTTTGTTTTGAAATTAAGTCTCACTTGAATATTATAAATTTATGTGTAAGTTTTGAGTTGAATCTTTCTGGATTTGGATGAGTTCAGTTCTAATGTATATGAATCTAAAAATATATAAATAAAAAAATGTATTTGAAATGAGTTCGGATAAATGTAACATAAATAATCATATTACCCAATTCAATTCATGTCTTTTAAATACAATTTGTTATATTACGACATATCTAAAATATATAACACTAATTATGAAAATCAAATATTAATGCATAAAAATATAGGAACCAATATTTGCGTTGGTGCACGGATCAATCTCTAATCACTGTTAAAAACTTGATGATTAAATTACTTTTTCCATATTCCCGATGAAGCTATCAGAATTTGGGTCGTAATGTAGATAATCGTTTATTTTTAATGTTTCATCTCTAAGATCACAATAATTTCAGTTGAAGTGGCTCTAAAATATATACATGATATTATTTACTCAACTCCGGGAATAAGCCACGTAGCATTAGGTTTTGGTGCTCTAGTGGCAACTCATAAGTCTCGATAAATCTAATTTTCATGGGTGAGGCAAAGAGAGTTATGGATGGTTCGAGCTTGTTCTAGGTTGTCTTTAATATACTGTACTAGCTCGAACTATCCATAACTCTTACGTATGTACAATCTCTTCATGGATTAGAATCGACAAGTTTCAATCCCTATACTATGTAGAAATATCTAACAATAACACATATAATAAACTAGATTAATAAGTAGACATAAGAATCTCACTCTGCTCATTGATTCGATTTCCGTACCAATTATTTGCTCACAGGAGGTGGAAAATATATACTTTCAAAGTTCAAACAAAATGTTAAGGAAATGGATTACTGCCTCGAACCTAAAACGCTCAATTTTGACCCGGAAAATTAAGAGTAACAGCTATATGCATATAAGATCTCTGGTTATCTCCTCCAAGAGTCCATTGAAGACTTCCCTCTCTACGTCCCTTATAACATCATCTTTCTCGATGAAGGCGTGCATCGAATCATTCCAACCCATATCCCACATGGAGTTTAAGTTTGGGTCTGTATAGTAAACATCTCTTTCCAACACTTTTGGTAAGTAGTCTTCAACAAGTGATTCAGTGTAGCACTCCCTACCGTAAGTTCTCAGCTTCTCGAACTCTTTGCTTAATTGTCTAACAAGATGGTCCAATGAGTTTACTTTAGAGGAACTAATGGGTACCTTCACGAAAGGATGGACTTTTAACTCTTGAAATCTTCCTTTTCGTTTCATTATCTCGTAGCCACAATCGAGGAGTAGGTTCTTGTCTTCTTGGTGGTAATTGTTCCCGCCAACTTCATGAAGGACATTGAGAGGAATGTTAAGTTTGAAAAGTGCCTCGAATGTGTCCAGAAATAGTTGACTTTTCACAACTATCTTCTTGAGGTTCATTTCATTTGCAGACAATGTCTCTTTTGTTTCTTGTTTTCGGCGTTCTTGTCGCTTCTCCAACAAAGGTATGCCAGCTTCAACCTCCCCTTTGCTGGCTGAAACAACTGGAAATTATTTTAGTTTCTTTTACAAATATAAAGAAATAAATGTGACTTGTTGCACAAAGTGCTTATGGTCTTAAACACTATTATGTGTCCAAATTATATAAATTCGCATAAAACATTGTATGACATGAAAACAGTACAGTCGACTACTGTATAGTACCTAAAAGGTGCCTAGGGGACGCTTAGACCGCATTTTAGAACATTGACTAATAGTGATATTAAAGGTGCAATGATATTGACAACAAGACAAAGTGATAGTGCATAGTTTGCTTCTTACCTTTATATACTGTCTTGGAAAATCTTTCTGAATTTCCATCAGAATTTGGTACTGGAGCTTGTTGATCCACCCCATCTGTAAACATAAGCTCTTGATGCTGCTACACATCTGAATCCAGTTAGAGACAAATATATATATATGCAGATGGTATGTGAAGTTAACTAATAATAAGCTTACATTTTCGGATGGAGCTTGGCATAGGACTCTCTCCGCAGCTATTAGCAGAATTGAGTCATCTTTGATATCTTTCTTTTTCTCAAACACATTTCTGTTTGATGATTTGACCTCAACGCCTGAATCTTCAGAAATATTGATGCATGTGTCTGCTTCTACAGCTTTGGTCTTATTACTGTCATTGTAACTTCTGAGTAACTGATCTTGTTTCCCATTTGCTTCTCTGGAAACAGGTTTCTGATTCTCTGGTTGCTTCATTACTTTGCAAAATCCACCATTTAGATTTTTCTTTTCGCGGAACTCAGCTTCATGTACCTCTCCTCCTTTTTTCTTTTCTAATACAACAACATGAGAAAAGATTTTCCTCAGAGATTTAGCTTTGTCTATGACTGGTACTGAGCTCACAGGTTTTGGTGGATGATTGGTCATTACGCCATGTTCTTGATGCCTTTCTGGCTTCAACTTCGCTTTCTTGATGCTCTTTGCTTCTTCTTTCTTCCCAAAACTAAGTTTATGCAAAGGCTTTTCTTGGCTCCTTGTGACAGCCTTAGGCTTATCTTCTGTTGGAGATGAGGTCCTTCTTATAGCATTTTTCGTCGTCATTTCTCCATCCTTCTTGTTTCCTTTTCTGCTGTTTGGATCATCCTTCTGCTGAGACTTGTCTTTGTAGTTTATACCATTAGTAGTTCTCTGAGTCTCCTTATGTAATACTAAATCCAATGATGTTGAGTTCCTCTGATCCTTCAGTTCAACAATTTTTTCATTGGATTGTGTTGCTCTACGCCTTGTGAGACTCTCCGCAGACTTGATGGATGCATCATTGTTGTTCTTGGTCTCTTTTTCCTCTTCTGGAAACTCTCCTATTCCCATCAACTTCGCAACAACATTCGGAATCCTTCCCTTCTGAGGCTTATGTTCGGTATCTTCGCAGCCACTTGTTTGTCTTCTGTGTTTGTTTTTAAGCGCCAGTAGTCTCATTTCGATGTCCGTCTTTGCGGCTTCTTTTATCTTTCGGTTATTTCGATTCCGAACATCTTCTTCTTCTTCTTCCCCATCATCATTTTCTTCAAGTAGCTTGAATCTGTTTTGACTTTGTTTCTTGGTGATATACTCAGAAGAAGCTTGTTGAATATCTACAAGCAAACGAAGAGACTGTTCCAATTCAATAGCACCTTCCATGTGTTCTTCTCCCCCGCATTGTATTGAGTACCTTCCTTTTCGAAAACTGAGGCCGTTGCTACATGCTTTAATGATCTGATTCAGTTTTTGAGCTCCCTTTGATATTTCTTTGATATGGACATGAACCATGGGAAGTTGTTGCTGGCTGCTTGAACAAAGATGTTGCTGACTGCTTCTTCCCAAAGATCTCTTTCCTACTTCATGAAGGAAGCTAATGAGTGATGCATTTCCTGAAGGATCTGCTCTTGTAGCCTTCCCAGCATTTTCAAGTGCAAATGCTAATGCTTTTGATAGATCGATGCTCCGGCCTCTTCCGTATGGAAGTATCTGATTTGAATCCTCCGTGCCGCTAGTGAGAAGATTGGCTCCTCCATAGTTGATATCTTGAAATGTTGTCTGAAAGGAAAACGAAACATTTAATTGTCACTAGACAAATGGTAAGATCGACTCATTTGGATTTAAAAGTTGGAAATATTCTTCACAGCTTACAGATTTTGATCTGGTTTTATTAGATCCCTTAAATCCTCTGTTAGAATATGCATAGTTATCTGCAACCATAAAAAACCAAAATATCATACTGAGGCTTCTATAAAGCTATTATTCATAGGCTGTGATCGTTTTGAATTTCTTAAACCTCTTTTCGAATAAGACGTATCTATTTTCTAAATTGTTTAAATACTCATTTACTTTTTCTACTATATAAGCCACACATTATGGTGCAAATTTAAAACTAGACGTATTTTAAAATTTTAAACAGTAATTTTGGAGTCACTTGTATAATTTTATTGCAGATGAAAATTGAAAAGCGTATGAAATGTTTTTCTAAAGTTGGAAACTATTAAAAGTATACTGGAAACTATTAAAAGTATACTAAAATGAAAATCGGGAAAAGATCTATGTAAAAAAGTAACAAAATTCTGTCAAATTTTGTTTATGTAAAATTATTTTTGTCTTAAAAGAATTGTAGGGTACTATGAACGTAACCAGGGCTCTGCTATCACATAACATTATGAATCTCTAGTTCGATTATGGACTTAGATGGTCGACCGAAAAGTTATGCGGTAATACATCAAATCTTTGTCGGATTCTCCTTCTACATTTAGATCTAGCAAAGGAAATGTTTATTGAATCTGACCTGTATCCTGAGAGATTGAAAGCCGCTCCTTCCTTACACGAAGATCATCTAACAACTTCTGTGCAAAATCTGACCGCTTCATCATTCCCTTCTCTCCGTTCGAACTCATCGTCTGTTAGTGAAATCTTCTTTACACTCTAAGTCCAAAAAATAAGAGATACAAAGCGAAGCCTCTTATCATTTGTGTTTGGGTTATTTCTAAAGACTCCGATACTACATTTTCTTTCTTTATTTGGTTTCATTGTTTTCTTGACTCCACTTAATCTTTGGTTGAAATGGTTCTTTCAGTGTTTGGTGGGAAAAATTCTTAGTAGTGATAGCAAAAATCTAATTGATAACAATCGAAGATTCTACCAATTGTATGTGTGTGTTTGATAGTTGACGTGAACGTTAGGCCCTCCTGAGTAAAATGTGCGCTTTCATATATAACTTCGATTGCAAGTTAAGCAATGACGAAGGCCTTTCCTTTGCGACTTAACTTTCAAGCCTTTCACTCTGTTTTTTTATATGCTTAAGCGTCTGGTGGAGCCTGATGAGGCCTTTGAATTTTTTATATGAAACTAATAGAATTGAATCCATATAAACTATTGTTGTTGGAAAACCCCCAACACTACATATAAAATATCAAATTTCTAAACTATTATTAGAAACTATCCTGAAACTGAAAATATAATATTATTATGTCTTTTGTTTCATGATAATATTTTCAGAACTAATTTTTTTTAGCAAGATAGATGGTTAAATCTTTTTATAACATTCCAAATTTTATATGCTATTACCCTGAGTTAAAATAATTGAAGTTATTGGGTGGAAGAATTTCGTGTGCTTGATAGTTAAAATCTTATTCGATACAAAGTTTGCTAGGTACTACTACATGATATTAGGGATCTTTAAAAGTTACAATTTTCAGACTGAACAATACATAATCATTAAGCTGGACATTTACATTTTTACATTTTTTCACTTTTTGTAATTTTAAAGTTTCTGTCAAGAAGCTTAGCTTTCACACTGGAAATGTTTGAACTAAGTTTTGTGAATCTATTGTTTAGACTTTTATCCAACTTTCTCATACACATGAAATAATCTTTCGACAACACTTTCAATGCATGTGACAACATTTTTTTTCTTTTAAATTGTCCTTATGTGTTTGGTATTCTTCTACCTTCCTTTTTGTATTACTTTCTTTTTTTTGAATTATGTATTCCATGTGTATTAAAACAACCTAAAAACGTATATATAAAGATAAGAGTCAAGTGTGTGCTTTGATTTTTCTCAAGCTGTAAAGGTTATTTACACAAAATAATGAAATTTGGATATAGAGATTTCCTTAAGAAAATATTGGTAGAATATGAAATTCTTTGTGTTTAACACTGAGCTTCACAAAACCTAGGAAATTACTTATCAAAAAAAAAAAAAACCTAGGAATTTTTTTTTGCTTTAACTTTTCTTATTGTAACCATCACGGTACCTCCCTCCGAGCCGTTTCCGGCCATGGGTCACCCTTAATCTACATGACCAAGAAAATAGCAACTCCCGCACTCGAGACCGAAACAGCAAAGCTTCATGGATTCTTATGATCTCTATATATACCTCCCATGTTTGTACATATTCTGAAGAATATGAACTAATTAATGCTCTCAAGCCTCCATATAGGGGAAGGCATCAAACATTGACAAGGTTCATAAGACTCGGAATAAAAAACTTTGGACATCTATGGACAAATTTGCGAAAATTAATACTCAATATTATCCCAATATTCTATACAAAGATCAAAAAGGCTCATACTAGATCGCATGTTCTCGGTTAAGCCTATTCGAGAACTTGAATGTCCTAAATAAGGTTCAAACACGAGAGAGATAAAGTAAAGGAAAAATTAACGTATCAATCCCTTATAATCCCTTATATACTAAAGCGCAAGTCGCACGTCCAATCCTAACATGACAAGTGGAAAAACTTAAAAAAAAAATGAAAAATACAAAAAGCAACACACGTTATTGTTTGCAAAATTTGGAAGTCCTCTATATACTAAAGCACAAGTCACTCAACCAATCTTATTGTGACACATGGAAAATGTTTTTTTTAATTCAATAAAAACTAATTAATGATCAACATAATAATTAAAATTTAAATTCATTACAAAATCAAATAACTGTATAAAATAACTATCTCTATAAAGAATTCCACGTTCCCTATTTTCATGGCATGATTTCAAACTAATTATTCTCAGAAGAAAATCAAATAAGTAACTTTCTTTCTTTTTCTATCTTCTCCGAATTTCTCTGTTTTCATCCTCTTTTGTTATCTTTCTTAATCTCCAATTGTTTCGTTTTTTTTTTGGTTGAGTGTAGCATCAAGACTCGACATAACTTTATACTTTCTTTTTTCAGTCAAAGTTATCTTTCTCTACTTCTCAGAGTAATACTACTATTATTTTTGTATGATTGTGTTTGGTTTAGTCGTTAAAAAAAGGGTTTGGTTTTGTTTGAAGTGTTTCTTATGGATTATTTAAAAGAAGAGGAATGAGCAACAACACTGCACAAATATATCTAAAAATCAGACTACGGAATACTAAAGGTAAATATTTAACACATCTCTTTTTGTTTATGTGGAAAGTTCTAATCTCATTGTTAGAACTATCTCTGTAAAGAATTCCACGTTCCCTATTTTCATGGCATGATTTCAAACTAATTATTCTCAGAAGAAAATTAAATAAGTAACTTTCTTTCTTTTTCTATCTTCTCTGAATTTCTCTGTTTTCATCCTCTTTTGTTATCTTTCTTAATCTCCAATTGTTTCGTTTTTTTTTTTGGTTGAGTGTAGCATCAAGACTCGACATAACTTTATACTTTCTTTTTTCAGTCAAAGTTATCTTTCTCTACTTCTCAGAGTAATACTACTATTATTTTTGTATGATTGTGTTTGGTTTAGTCGTTAAAAAAAGGGTTTGGTTTTGTTTGAAGTGTTTCTTATGGATTATTTAAAAGAAGAGGAATGAGCAACAACACTGCACAAATATATCTAAAAATCAGACTACGGAATACTAAAGGTAAATATTTAACACATCTCTTTTTGTTTATGTGGAAAGTTCTAATCTCATTGTTAGAACTATCTCTGTAAAGAATTCCACGTTCCCTATTTTCATGGCATGATTTCAAACTAATTATTCTCAGAAGAAAATCAAATAAGTAACTTTCTTTCTTTTTCTATCTTCTCCGAATTTCTCTGTTTTCATCCTCTTTTGTTATCTTTCTTAATCTCCAATTGTTTCGTTTTTTTTTGGTTGAGTGTAGCATCAAGACTCGACATAACTTTATACTTTCTTTTTTCAGTCAAAGTTATCTTTCTCTACTTCTCAGAGTAATACTACTATTATTTTTGTATGATTGTGTTTGGTTTAGTCGTTAAAAAAGGGTTTGGTTTTGTTTGAAGTGTTTCTTATGGATTATTTAAAAGAAGAGGAATGAGCAACAACACTGCACAAATATATCTAAAAATCAGACTACGGAATACTAAAGGTAAATATTTAACACATCTCTTTTTGTTTATGTGGAAAGTTCTAATCTCATTGTTAGAACTATCTCTGTAAAGAATTCCACGTTCCCTATTTTCATGGCATGATTTCAAACTAATTATTCTCAGAAGAAAATCAAATAAGTAACTTTCTTTCTTTTTCTATCTTCTCCGAATTTCTCTGTTTTCATCCTCTTTTGTTATCTTTCTTAATCTCCAATTGTTTCGTTTTTTTTTTGGTTGAGTGTAGCATCAAGACTCGACATAACTTTATACTTTCTTTTTTCAGTCAAAGTTATCTTTCTCTACTTCTCAGAGTAATACTACTATTATTTTTGTATGATTGTGTTTGGTTTAGTCGTTAAAAAAAGGATTTGGTTTTGTTTGAAGTGTTTCTTATGGATTATTTAAAAGAAGAGGAATGAGCAACAACACTGCACAAATATATCTAAAAATATTTAACACATCTCTTTTTGTTTATGTGGAAAGTTCTAATCTCATTGTTAATTTTTTTAATGTTATTAAGTTGGGTGAACTTTTCAGTTTATCATAGATATATGACAAAGTAAAACTAACTGACCTTGCCATTAATAAACGTGAAGATGGCATATTGTGATGTTGTGTGTGACGAGATTAAAGGTAATATGGTAAATAGAGGTAGTTTAGCTTATTATTGCTGTTAGTTTTTCGTAGATTTACTACCCACAATTTCTAGAACTATTTTCCCGTACTACGTACGGGGTCAAACACTAGTCGAATTACTAAAACTGAGAAACAATCTCAAAATAGTGGATTGTTATATGACGTTTTATCGGGCCTAACAAAACTATATAAGTTGGGCTTGATCCAATGAGCCTTTATATTAGAATTCCAAGACCTAGCATTAAATTTTTGAAACACGCGCCTAAAGTTAAAAATCTGAAGGAAACTAAAATACACTCAGCGCCAACGAAAACTTATATGATTGGTTGGTTTACATATGACGAGGATCACTGAACCTCAAACAATCCTAACCGTTGATATGATGAAAGATCCAACGAACGAAAACAAACGTTTCTCTTTACTGCCCTCATCTACGCTTCTTTATATAAAAAACCAAACCACTCTTCAGAAACACATCAAACAAGAATCAAAAACTTCTCTTTGCTTTTGATAAAAACCAAAATGGCTCGTACCAAGCAGACGGCAAGAAAATCCACCGGAGGAAAGGCTCCAAGGAAGCAACTCGCGACGAAGGCGGCGAGGAAATCGGCCCCGGCGACCGGAGGAGTGAAGAAGCCGCACAGATTCCGTCCCGGAACGGTGGCGCTGAGGGAGATCAGGAAGTACCAGAAGAGCACGGAGCTTCTGATCCGCAAGCTTCCCTTCCAGCGTCTGGTCCGCGAGATCGCGCAGGATTTCAAAACGGATCTGCGTTTCCAGAGCAGCGCCGTCGCGGCTCTCCAGGAAGCGGCGGAGGCTTACCTCGTGGGGCTGTTCGAGGACACGAACCTGTGCGCGATTCACGCAAAGAGAGTGACGATCATGCCTAAGGACATCCAGCTTGCGAGGAGGATCAGAGGCGAGAGAGCTTAAGGAGGGTGCAGAGGACTAGACTAAGATCGAGTCATTTCCGTTTTGTTTATGTATATCGTTTGTTTTAATGGTGTTCGATGAAATGCTTTGATGAATCAATGATCAAATTTTATCTTAATTTTCAGTGAAATGCTAACAATGCTTATGATCAATGTTTAGTTTTTGTGCTTCACAAATTTTTATTCTCGTAAGCATTGTTGGTTTTGTACATCTTGCATTAACTTAGTTATTCAATAAAGCGAGATTGTTCACTGATTTATTTATTTTTTGTTATTCTTCTCTAATTTATGAAACATGAACGATCAGTGGAAGTGGAGAGAAGGTGTTTTTTAGAGTGAATTAATTAGCTTGAACCCAAAAAAATGATGAAATTAGCAAAGTACCTACGATGAAACAAGTTTGGGCTGCACAGTATAAAAAGTAAAATGAAATTACCTCTCGGTCTTTTTGTTGCTGGAGGGTTGTTTTAGGGGATTTGGTTAGTTAATTAGGAATATGCCCTCTTCAAAAACGGAGCTGTTTCGGCGTTGTTCGGAGGTTGACCGCGGTGAATATGTCCAAATCGGTATAGCTAGGCGTTGATCCGCGTAAGACCATTTAATTCCCGCGTTGACCGCCTAATTCCCGTCTGATTTCCACCTAAGTTTTTTTTAATGTAAATTTGAAACACAGTTGATTAGTTTTACTCATTATTGACAGATTTTGTGTAATTATTCATTACTAAATAATTACAATTAGCTATCAAACCCAAAACAAACACATAATTACTTCATTTAGAAATTTTTTCCGTACCAAGCAAACCATAATCTAGATGTTTGACGAATCAAAACGTGGCTGTTTAAAATTATATATAAAAATTATATACAGTAGAATCTTTATAAATTAATAATATTGGGACTTTGAAATTTTATTAATTTATAAAGATTAATTTACAAAAGTTTCCTTATTTAGATTTCTTATTTTAAGATATATTTATTCTAAGATAAGAAAAATATTTGATTTTAGTGTATAAACATTAATTGTCATTTTTTGAAATTTGACATTTATATTAATTTTATTGTATTATTTGGTGTATATAATATATATTGCATATAATTTAAATATGGTTTTAGATATAATATTAACTAAATCTTATCAAAAATATATTAAGTGTTAAGAGAATATAAAGATACTTCCATTGTGAATATAAAATAAACAATATAATAATATGTTCTTGTTTATATAAAATATATATACATATAAATTATTAATTTATAATTATAATGGGATCATATATTTACATAGAGTTTTCTAAAAAATTATTATCTTATCATTTTATCGATTTGTGTCAAATTTTGAACCGGACCAAGTTGGGACCGGCAAAATTTATTAATTTATAGAGATTATTAATTTATCGAGTATTAAATTATAAAAGTTATACTGTAATTATGTATAAGAAAATGTGTCATCATGTTTAAAATTAGCTAAATATGTTGTCAATAAAAAAATATTATAAATATATTAAATTGTATTTAAAACTAGGCTCCGCGTAATCTCCGAGTACTCCCCGATTTTTTGGTAATTCGCTAGACCCAGTGGCGGACCTAGGACCTAATTTTAGGTGGGTCAAACCATGAAAAAAAATATAAAAGTGTAAATAGTGGGGTTTGAACCTAGGTTTAGGGGTGTCACTAAGGGTATTTTACCAGCAGAGCTAGATGAATTCCTTTGTTCATTTATACAAAACACATATTTATTCAGATTTAAGGGGTGTCATGTGACACCCCATCTCTTAACGTAGAGTTGCCACCCACCTAGCGTAGTTCCCAACGGGGGGAATATGATTAGAAGACTCCAAAATTAAGACATAAATGTCAACAGTTACACTTTAGGTATATAGCTAAATAGTCGTTTAAGTCTGTGTATACGATGCAAATTCACTTTTTTTTATAGGTCAAATGTTACATGAGGGAAAATCCTCAATTATCTTTGTTATAAAAATAAATTTATTTTGAAATTGTCCAAACTAATAAGAAGTGTTCAAATACCTATAAAAATAATTTTTGTTTTTAGATCATTGCTTACTCCGGCGAAAAAAATTATTGGTTGGTGTATTTTAATGTAATTAGAAATTCAAACTAAATCTAGTATTATTGATTTCATAATTTTAAAATTTATATTGAAATCATATCTTATTGGTTTCATGATTTATAAACTATAATTCAAATGACTTGTTATTCAATAATACAAATTTATTAGTGGATTTGATTTCATAATAGATATAAATTTTTTTTATTAAAACTATAAAAAATCAAATCTGAGGAAAAAACCTCCGGATTTGTAAATACTAAATAAAATTCAAAAGTTAAATTTGAAAATCTGTATATTTTATTTGGATTTTTAAATACTATATAAATTTATAAATCAATTAAAATCCATAAACCAATTATACAAAGAGAGAATAATGGAAAGCAAATGAAAGATTTTTATACTTGAGATAAAGTATCAAGCAATCAATGAGCTCTTAAACACTTCAATACAAAATCCAGTGAACTGAGTTGAAATCTTTAGAAATACTAGTTGTGTTCCGGCGCTACGCGCCGAGTTCATATGTTTTAATCTCTAAGGATTTTAAAATTGTTTTTGTGATTCATTTTGTAATAGTTAGTGATAGTACTGTAAGTGGTTCTCATTAATCGATTCAAAAAAAGAAAAGAATAAATAGCTGATAGTTGCACCGATTTAAATGTTAGCTGAACTTAAGTAAAATTGTTGTTCAAAAACAGAAACATGTAATACTTGTGTTTGTTTTTTTTTTATTATCTAGTTCGAAGGAAGATACAAATTCGTTCATCCTCTTAAAGTAGTAAGTATCCTCGTATGCTTCGTCAATGTCACGGATGACGCATTCAGTTAAGGGCTTCATTGTAGACGTATTGTTTACATACTCTGTCTTCAAATCGATTCGGAATCTAGAAAGTGAACTCTTAATCATTATCCAACATTAATTGGATCTGAATTGACTGCTTTCTCACGATAGGTTATCCTTATTTTGTTTTTCCTTTTTCGAAATTGCATATGCATAATTTTAATATATCATAAAGATACGAACCGTTGTCATAATTTTCATCTGCAGGTTGGCGAAGATGGTTGAGTCCTTTGATAGACTTATGGCGGTAGAAATATTGATTTAACCCCTCGATGTAGTGACATTCGTGCGGAAGTCATTATATTTTTTTCGCAAATTATTTTTTATTTGTTTGGGTTGGTTCTGTGTGCTTGTATCGGTGGTTGTGTGTTGTGAGATATTATTCTCTGTAAAAAATTGTGGAGGTTTAGATACACTAAAACTATAAATTTATAATATTGGGACTATGAGATTTTACTATTATAAAGTTATTAATTTAGAATTTTTTTTTAATTTTCTATCTTATTCAATTTTTTTTAGAATTTTTTATCTTAAATATATATATTTTTTTTTAAAATAAGAAAATATTTTATTTTTTGTATAGAAATTAATTAATTTTTTGAAATTCAACATTCATCTTGTTTTTATTATATTATTTGTTGCATATAAAATATGTTTCACAGATTTTAAATGTGGTTTTAGATATAGGTTTACTAAATCTCATCAAAATATATTAAGTTTTAATTTAATATAATATTTTATTTGTGCATAGAAAAAATCTATACAGATAAATTATTAATTTATAATTTTAATGTAATTATATATTTACGTATAATTTCAAAAAAAAATTATTATTTTATCGATTTGTGTCATATTTTGAACCAGTTTGGACGGGAGAAATTTATTAATTTATTGTGTATTAATTTATCGAGGATTCATAGTAGCATAAGTTGCATCAATTCTTTATGTTGTTGGATGACATGTTATTGTCCACACTGTTTTTATGAGGGTTGTTATGTAACATGAGAGCTGTTTTACATGTATTTCGTGCAAAGATGTTCCGATTTGTTTATAAAATTGATCTTTATGGTTTTATTTATTTCCATTCAAGTTTGTATATCTATCATTCTCTGCATAATATGGTTATGCCATATTGATATAGGTAAACAATAGAGATACAAACCTTCTTTAAGGCTAATTAGAGATGATGGACTCATAAGTCAGAGTTGTTTGGTGAAATTCATATACACTTTTGTAATAAGCAAACAATCTCATTTTTATAATGGAATTCATATACTTTTAAATCGAAAAAAGTGTAGAACATGAGGGTGTTTTTTTTAATATTATTAACAGATAGCACTTTGAAGCAAATTCTATAGCTGAGATGAGAATATTGACGCGGATTACGGGAAATATCAAGTTGTCTTGTAGGATAAAATAGTAGTAGTGGCTGTGGGGAGGACTTTTTTTTTTAAACACACTAAAATCATAGCAACATTAACGAATTAGGGCAAGGCTACTAAGAAACATGTTGCGTCAAATGTTTAAATATTAGGTTTTCTTTGGATACATTCCATTCTTAGTGCGGTCAAGGTGGCTACTTTGACAAATAATGTAAGTAGATAAATAACAAAGGCTGAACATTTGATTTATGTGGAAACTAAGAAGTAATTCATATTTTAAAAAGCCAAAAAATTCAGGGTGTATGAAAATCAGAAGTGAGACAAAGACACCTAAGTGCCCAATCCCTTATTTGCATAGCATAAAATTTATAGAAATAATATTAAGCACTGGGAGTTACGATAGAGTGGTTTCATGACAGTGCTTCATGAAGAAAACTAAGCTCTTCAGGCCTTTCTTGTTGGTTTTCCTGACCGGCTGACCCCTTTAGATCAGTAAATCTTCTTAGGGGTGAGTTCAGAACGTAGGCATTCACCTCCGCCACTGTAACAGTCTCCAGTTTCCTAACACCACTGTACTGCGTTATATAGTAGATCACTGCCAGATGTGGCACCCAACACCAAAGGATTCATGGTCGACCGTTTCAGAATCTCGAGCTCTTCAACAACATTATAGCGTCCAAAGTCTGTTATATAAACACGTCCACTTTTGAGAATATTACTATGACTTGGTTGACATTAAAACATCACTTGAAGAATAGAACAGAAATTACTGACCTTCCTACTGACCAGTAACAGCTTGCATGGTACCAAACTTGAACCTAAAAGCAAGGAAATAAACGTTAAAGCAAGGCATAGGTGCACATAATAGGAACAACGCACACAAAAATACATAAAAGCTTCTAGATGAAAGAATATCATACCTAAAACGTGATTTTGGAAGAAGACCTCTAATAAGGACAAAATCGATACATTCTGCACACCATAAGCATATTTGTTAAGTGTAATTGACTCGAGAGAAACAGAAGTTAGAAAAAACAATTAAATGAAGACTGAGAAAGCAGAGTGATAAAAAAACAGCTGCTGTACCCGGATTAGTGATTACCAGCGGCAGTGCAGGTTGGTTGGAACCACTTGTGGCGTTGCTCCTGAAACAGAAGGCTGTGTGAACCCTGGGTCATGCTTGTTTAAATCATCAAGTATGCTCTGCTAAGCAGCTTTCTTAAGACCATGCCTGCATCAACACCACAAAACGGTTCAGAGTTAGTGTCCGGCAGTCCAAATATTTATATATACATATCTATGTGTTAAAGATGGTGCCATGATCCTTTTCATTTAGACCCAGTCATGTGAGTATTTAACATGACTTTCAAATAGATGATACTATGCCGAGGACTCTGCCTTCAAGCTAATTGTTTTTTAGAGATTAGACAGTCTAAAGTACCTTTCTAGTCGTAAAGTGAGCACTATATATAAAAAGTAGAATCACATAATTGAAGCACCTGATTCAGTATTGCACTTTCGGATTCAGCTTACCATCAACCTCCAAAATGCGACTCAGAAGTTTTCCATCTAAATTCTCCTGTTTGAATACATGAGAGCCGACAAAACCGGAACTCAGAAATAGAGCTTATGAATTGATTAGGAATATCAGACTAAACATGAATATAGCTAAAAAAAAAGAGAAGAAGAGTGGTGAGTTACCGGTAGAGAGGGTCTATGTAATTGTTCAACTCAGCAACACAGTCTTCTTGGAGTACCATCTGCAGAATAAAATAAAGGATGCAATTTAATGGTTTAGGAGAGATTTATAGAGCAAACAAAAGATTTCTTATAAAGGGAAGTACTTGAAACGAAAAGAAGGTAACAACCAGAGACCTTACAAAAGGACAAAAGCAATTTCATACCAAATATAAAGAACAGAAAGACGCAATATTTGCTATTGATCAAGCTATATAATTCACTTAAACGAAAACAAATGATGAAGGAAACAAATACGACCAAATACCATATGCAGCTTATGATTTGCTCTTGCCTCGGTGATATATAACCTGTAGGAGGAAAATGATCGTTGATATATAACCTGTAGACGTTTCACTTGCCAGTGCTCAGCTTCTCGGGAAGCACAACGTTATATCCATTATCTGGTGATGATCAGATAAAGAATCAGAAGCGGTAGCTAAGAGAGAAAGAGAAGAGAAGATGGGATTACTGACCGAGACAGAGTCGCCGGCGGTGGGATTGGAGCTGAGGAGGAGAGGGGAAAAGCGAGAAGACGTGACGAGATGGGAGTGGATAGCGTTTATGCGGCGGCGTGTGGCGGAGGTAGAATCCATTTTGTTGAATAAGGGTTTGGATTAAACATCAGATTAGGGCTTTGTATAGAAGGAGAAAGAGGAGAATCTGGAATGAAACCATTAAAAGAGGATTTAAGAGCATTACAGATTCACGAAGGGTGAATTACAGTAACAGCGGAGGAATCGATCGGTGAAGAGGAAGAGGAATAGTCATAAGCTGACATGGCGATTTAAAGCAATCCTATTGGCCGATTTTTTAATCTGACGTGGACAGCCTCTCTATTCCTCATATATCCATTTTAGTATAGGATAGATCTACTTTTTGATTGATATCTCAGAGTGAGATTTTGCTTATGATAACCATTAAGAACTTCTGACGCAAGAAGAACGGTCTCCAAGGGTCGACGGTTTTTAACAAAAGTAGTAAATTGCTCTTGAGACGATCATCCAGAATCCTACAGATAAGCTTATATAACATGCTCAAACATGATACTGGTAGGAAAGTCACTGATATCCCCGCTCCTCTTCTTTTAGGAATAAGAACAAGGCTAGTAGAATTCAATGATGACGGCATAAACAAGTTGGCGAAAAAATGCTGAACTGAATCGTTTATCTCCTGACCCAAGAAAGGCTAAGATGCCCTGAGAAACACTGACGTTAAACCATTTGGACCAGGCGTACAGTTTAGTGGAAGACAAAATAACCTGGATTTGATCACTTCTCCCGTAATGGCCATTAATAGCTGATCACATTGTAATGGCCAACATTGGACTGTGATAACTCGCTGTAAGATTCTTGGGAGACGAACACAAAAAGCCTCTGTTGACAGTACACATAATACAGAAGAAGTGATCGATCACAATTTGATGAACGTTTCCTTTGGTGACCCATCACCCTTAAGAAGATACTTTAATTTATTGAATTTCCCGCATTCAGAACCACAATGATCATATGGAAGAAAGTTGTATTAACATCTCCAACATCCAACAATTTTATCCTATAACGTTGCCTTGAAAAGCATTCCTCTGCCAGCATTAAAAACACTAGAGTCTTTGTCCGCGCTACGCGCGGAAAATGGAGGCTGAAGAAATTATTAAGTAACATTTTTTAATATTATTAAGAATTTATTTGCTAAGTTCAATTATGTTTTTTTTGGAAGTTGACATTTTCTATAAGTTTTTGACATAGGTGGATGGATTAAAATGTCAGGAAATAGATGATAATAAATTAGTTTAAAGGAAGAAAAACAGATGAGAAAATATTTTGTTGCAGTCAAACAAAATGAAAGATATTGAGGAACAATAATGTTTTTAGGTTGAAAAGAATTGTACACCATGAAGGTCACACTTATCAAAGCCACCTATGCGATCAAGTTTGATAACTCAATTAGTTATGAAAAGATACTGTGAAAAATATATTATTTTATCAGTTACAAAAAAAAAATATATTATTATAATTCACTTAAACTTACAATCATAAAACTTTGGTTTGAACGCTGGTGGATTGCATATCTGGTGGACTACGAAATACATTCATAATTTAAAATGGTATGATTTTGAATAAGGAAATACTATATCTTAGGAGTCATGACACACCTTTTGGTTTGTTGCGTGATCCGAGTGGACGTCCTCTTTTTCTTTTTATGTGTGTTCCCTGTAGAAGTTTGGAAACAAAAAATTTTAGGTGTTAAAATTATTTTATTTTTTTTTGCAAAAGAGGTTGATTTTTTTTTGAGGAGTTGGTTGCATTGTTATCCTATCGCGATGGAATAGGAAATGGATGCTTGTGCATGGTCGGATTAGTAAATATTTTAAAGTTTTTCATTTTGTCGAATAAGTATATTTATGAATTTGGCTACTTAACAGGAGTTAGGAGATTTGGGGTTTATGTAGCAGAATATTGGCATTATGTAATATTGACATGGCTATTAATATTGATGACACATTGTATAGCTAAATATGACATATATAATTATATTTAATGTTAATTTATAATTTTGGTTAAGGTAATAACTCATATATTACAATTCATGTTGATATTGTTTTTTTTAGTAAATTTTCAAATTATGATAATAATTCATACATCATCACTAAAATAAATATATTCGAATATGATAATCAATTTCAAAATATTGTTTTGTTTTAATATAATTATACAACTTCATAACTAAACTTAAAAAAACAAAATTCTATACTTAAATAAATACTTAATCGTTAAATCTTTAGTATTTTATATATCAACAATTTTAAAAAATTAGTTTTAATTTTTGATAACTATAAAATTATTTATACAAATTTATTAATTATAAGTAACCAAAATAGATAGATAGAAAAATCTATCTAAGTCTAAGATTTTAGATATATACATATATATTCTTAAAATAATTTCAGAAAACAAATATATTTTTATTTTAAGTTTAGTTAATTTATATTTAGTTAATTCTATTATATGTAGTTAAAACAAATACTAAAATACGATTCTTGGTATAGCATACAAATAATTCAATGAAAAAATAATCTATGATTTTTCAAAAATTGATTACTAACCTTCTTTAGTTTTATCAGATTTGTCGAGAGCAGCTTCATCCCATCTATAGTGAAATTCTTAATTTTGTAGTTTATATGTAATTATACTACAATATATTTTAATTTCTATTTTATTAGGTTATCAAAACGATATATGAGTTATGTATTTAAAAAATATTTTCATCGTTTATATGGTTGTTGTGTTTTCAGAAATTTCCAATTTACGTTCCTTCAAGACTTTTGATCTTAAGTTTTGCAAGGCTTTGGAATTTTTTTAGAACAATACGACTTATCATTCGAAATTGGAAGATGCAATTATTATTATTTACTTACGAATTCTGTCAGCAATTTGTTATAAGAAGAATTCACCAGCTATACGGTGAGGGTTCAAACTGATACTTGCAAATATCAAATCCGAAGCAAATGCCACAACACATCTGTATAACAACGTGGCTTGTCAGATTATCAATTTGATATGCACAAATAAATCCAACTTTCAGAAAGAACAGCATTCTATAGATTTGTCAATGTTATTTAAAAAGTCTGATGATATTTTAAGAGTCTCAACTATGATCTAAATTTATCAATCAATGATCCTATAAACACCATCAGTTCACTCGTCTCCAGTGACTGTTGCTTTTTTTAGACGCTGAGAGGGATGTTACCAAACGAATAATAGCTATGGTTCAGGTGATTTACACATATGAAGTAGATGGTGGAGGTACTTACCGATGCAAGGCTTGGTCATCAGAAAGCTTTCCCTTTGCTCTAAACCAATACCTTAGAGCAAGAGCATTAGAGGTTCAAGAGGGAGGTTCACACGTTTTACGAGAAAAAAAAAATATTAAAAAAAGCAAAAGTGATGAACTCACCCCTTCTCACCTCTTCTGCATGATACCCTCTCTCCTAAAGTTCATCACTGTAGCGCGGGCCCCACGACACGTGGCGGCCTGCGATTGGTCAATTTTTTTTTTTTTTTTTTTTTTTTTAAAAAAAAATCAAAATGAAAAAAAGAAAAACTTTAATAATAAAAAATTAAGAAGGTGAACCCCAAAGGGGGGTTCACTGATGCTCATGCTCTTAGTCTGCAAGAAGACTTTGTCAGAATAATAAAACAAAACCAAAAAAAGTAAAGAGAATTTGATGCAAGTGATGAGTTTCATGTGTAATCAATCACATGAACCAGGTTAGTAAAGGTGAGATATACCACTACCACATCTCTACTTACTCCTCTTCTCAGAGCATTAAAGACATAAATGATGCTTGTGATGAGATCGCTATTAGTTGGTGCGGATGGAGAGATCTTGGAGCTGCTTTGGATCGACTTCCGAGGGAGTTCTGGTTAGTGCACATTGCGCAGTGGTTGTCTTTGGGAAAGCTATTACATCCCTTATGGAACTCGCACCTGCCAGCATCATTACCATCCTATCTAATCCATAAGCAATTCCACCTGCAAACAATATACCAGATGCTCATCAACCATGCTTGAACAATCTTGTTCATCATCATCATCATCATCATCACAAGAGTGGCATCAAGTTATTGATATACCATGAGGAGGAGCACCCATGTCAAGAGCCTCCAGAAGATAGCCAAACTTTGCTTCAGCCTGTTTGTAGAAAACAGCATGAGAAAAGGCTTTTCTGTAATAATCAATCAAACAAAGTGATTCTAACCTCTTCAGCTGAGATGCCAATGATCTCTAGAACCTTTTCTTGGACATCCCGCTTATATATCCTTAAACTTCCTCCACCAATCTAGTATACATCAAGACAGTGTATCAAAACAATCTCCAAAAACATTGTTCCATGAAAAAGTAAAATGGCCAAGCTGTTTATGTACCTCGACGCCATTATAGACCATGTCATAGGCAAGAGCTCGTGCAGAAGGTAAGTCATCCATATCTTCAGGCCTAGGACCTGTGAATGGATGATGTAATGCCTAAAGAGACATTTTTCATATTAGCAAACAACATAAAATGGCTATTAATCTCATTAGATAGTCAAGTTGTTTACGGTAGAAGCATTTTTACTTTTTCAAACTGCTTCATCTACACTTATCTCAAAAAAATCTTAAGCGCATATTTACAATTCTAGTACCCGTCAATGTTCTTCCGCCGCTTCACATAACGACGCAAGCATTCGGATTATCATCGCTGAAAATCTGAGGTGCTAAGTATTCAATCGTATCTCCATCCTCACCCGGAAAATACGCAGACCCGTGAGCAGGCTGAGCCGCCACGTACTGTTTCTCTTTTGCGTTACCATTCTTGGCCGTCGCCACAATCTCCACGCTACGTTTTAGCTTCTCAGTCAAACTCCTGACGAGCTTTTTCACGTCCATTGTTCCTTTAACCGTCACCAACTGCTTCTCGTGATCTATTGAAAACCCACTCACACCTGCCGTTGCAAAAACCAAAAAATAAAACGTCGTCAGCGTTTTAAACTAAAAACAGCGTTTTGAAAACGCTGACAGAACTCATTGGTTTTGTCGTGTCTCTCTCTTCAAACCTTTGGCTTTAGAGACAGTCTTTTGAATCTTCTCAATACACCGTTCACGGTGGAAGTCCACACCTTCAGTACCGCCGTTGTAACCGGAGCCTAACACAGACTTTTAGAATCAGATTCTTGGTTTTGTAATAATACGAACGGTTAAGTAAAGTTCAAAGCTTTACCTCTTTAGGTTTCACATCATAAGCAAGGACCTCAAGCCTCTTAATATAGGTTGAGTAAGAAAGTAAAGATCCGATTGTTTGCTTTCTCGCGAGATGAGCGATGGACGTCGGCGAGATCGGCGGGGAAAGGTGGTGGTTGGAGAGAACGGTTTCTCCGGTGCAATGGGTTGTCGTAAAAGTTTGTTCTTCCTCTCCGTCTCGCTTCCGTTTGTTCTGTCCAACGTCAGCGTGTTGATTCCACGTCCCTACCTCAAGCGGGAAATTCACAATGGCCTTAGCCCCTCGAAGTTTAAACGCTGCTTGGTCGTAACCCCTAGCGGCTTCGATCTCCGTGTCAAACGTCCCGAGCGAAACCCTAGTTCCCCGACGGTTCGGATCTCGGATCTCCGCCGCGAATTTCACCCACGGCCTCATCCTCACTCCTCTGTAATGCATCTTCTCTTCCGCGGACACATGTACGGGTAGCTGCTCTGGCTGGGGATTTGCGGTTGCGAATTGGATCCACTCGGTTCTGTTCGGCGGCTCAATCTTCAACGGCGGTTTCCGGTTCGATCTCGAGGCTGAACCAGAAACACCGCGTGGATTCGATTGAAACGTGAAAGATGATTCGCTCGATGCTAGATGAGACTTTATGATAAGCAAATGAACTTTATGAGACTTAGATGTGGAAGCGAAGGAGAATCGGAAGTGGTGTAATGGGAGGAAGACGAAACGGAGAGGTCCGTGTGTTGTGTGAATGAACGAATGACATGGCAAAAAGAACTCATCCTATTGGCTGATTTAATTGCTGACGTGGACAGCTTCTCTGATGCTCATATAACCCTTTTAGTATAGGTTAGATTCATTGACCCCTACTCACTAGCCAAAGTTTCATTTTCCAAGTTCAAGCTGGAGGGATCATTCAAAGCAAGCATTTAAGTTGTTGTAAGAGCTTCCTTAACCTTAAATACTATTTTATCAATGTGATTCCCTTCAGCTTGAAACATATAGCTGTAAGAGTTGAAAACATTTTCTTCAAAACTAAACCAACCTTCCGTTAATAGAGAGAGGAAAGATGGTAGCCAAATTACAAAAGAGGGGACCATAAACTGGCTTGACATGGCCGTTAAAAGATGAAGTGATGTAAATACTTGTCAAAAAGTGCACAACATTAGTTTAAATGTGAATGTTTTAAAACCAGAAAAGTCATAAACGGATTGGTAGTTAAAAGGGTTTTAAATAAACTTGAAGCAGTTAATGATCTAAAGTTCATTTTTACTGAAAGATTTTTTGTATCAAAAGCCCTAATGTTGGCTAACACATAAGATTTGGGGTAAAATTCACCCCCCCCCCCCCCCCCCCCCCCTCCCAAAAAAAAAGAAGATAAGGTAAATTTGCTGACGACGGGGACGTTCGTTAAAAAAAAAAGGAAGGAGAATGTGCGGAAGATTCTAATCGAACGGTCAGGATTGAAACTTTCTTTTTAACCATAGAGTTTACTTTCCTAGGGCAACTCCCTAAACCTAATTCAGTTTCGCCATAAGTAGCAAACCGCAAACTACTCTTCAAAACAGCCGAACTCTCTCTCTCTCTCTCTTCCAGTTTCATCAATCACTCACACACACAACGCACGAATGGCTGATACGAAGGTCCAATCCCCGGAAACAACGGCGGTTGAGGATAACAACCACCAACGAATAACATCCTCATCTCCAACGCCGCCGCCGCCACCATCTCACTGGATGGGGATGAGATACCCTTCGCCCATGATGATGCCTCACCATATGATGTACCCGCCGCCTCCTTACTCTCCTTACCACCACCATAATCATATGTATCAGCATCATCATCACCAGTCTCGTGGTAACAAACACCAAAACGCGTCGAACGCTGAGAATAAGACGATTTGGATCGGTGATTTGCTTCACTGGATGGATGAGAATTACCTTAATTCTTGCTTTGCTCCCGCTGGAGAGGTCTCTGCTTCACTCTCTCTCTCTCTTTTCTATTTATTCATTTATTTTAATTGTTTGTGTCTCTGCTTTGTTATTAATGATTTGTTATTAATATGTTTTGACTTTTGCGATATTGAAGCTGGCAATAAGTATTTGTAGTTTATTTTTGAATTAAATTTGATTGTTTTGATGTTTTTAATCTTCTGTAGTGTCCGTTTTTTATTGAATGTGTCAAGTTTAGCTGGTCTGTCTTTTATGTGTGTGTGTGTCTGCCTAGTCTTCGTTTAAATGTGCTGACTTTTGCAATATGGATCTTAGTTGAAGCTGGGCATTAAGTATTTGTAGCTTCTGTTTGAATAAAGTTTGATTCTTTGGATGTTTTTTTTTCTGCTGTAAAGTATGATAGTGTCAAGTGTGTTCTGTCTTTTATGTTTGTATGTCTGCTTAGCCTTCGTTTAAATGTGTTGACTTTTGCAATACTGATGTTATTTGAAGCTGGACAATAAGTTTTTGTAGCTTCTATTTGAATAAAGTTTTGTCTTTTGGATTTTTTTTCCTGCTGTAATGTATTATAGTACTGAAAGTGTCAAGTCTGTTCTGTCTTTTATGTTTGTATGTCTGCTTAGCCTTCGTTTAAATGTGTTTACTTTTGCAATGCTGATGTTATTTGAAGCTGGACAATAAATTTTTGTAGCTTCTGTTTGAATAAAGTTTGATTCTTTGGATGTTTTTTTCCTGCTGTAATGTATTATAGTAGTGAAAGTTTCCATTTTTATTACCGAATGTGTCAAGACTGTTCTCTGTTTAGGTGTGTCTGCTTAGCCTTTTTTTAAAAGTGTTGACTTTAGTTGTAGCTTTGGTAGCTTCTGTTTGAATAAGTAGTTTGATAGTACTGAAAGTGTCCAATCTATTTTTCCATTTCTTAATTTGTCTGAATCTGATATGCTATACTTTGAAGCTTTTGTGGTGATGTATATTGACTCTGTTATGTGTATTCCTTTCATGATGTAGATGGCGTCAGTTAAGGTTATCAGGAACAAGCACACTGGTTTGTCTGAGGGCTACGGATTCGTGGAATTCGATTCCCACGATGTCGCCGAGAAGGTTTTGCAGGATTTTAACGGAGTAACCATGTTACAGTCCGACCAGCCTTACCGTTTAAACTGGGCTAGTTTCAGCACCGGCGAAAAGCGCCTAGAGAACGGTCCTGACCACTCTATATTCGTGGGCGACTTGGCGCCAGAAGTCACCGATGAACTGTTGCATAAACTGTTCTTTGATAAATACCCATCTGTCAAGACTGCGAAAGTCGTCATAGATGGCACTACTGGTCGGTCAAAGGGTTATGGCTTTGTGAGGTTTGGAGATGATGGTGAGAGGAGCAAAGCTTTGGTGGAGATGAATGGTGTGAAATGCTGTAGCAGGGCTATGAGAGTCGGTGCTGCTACTCCTAGGAAGCCAAATGGTTACCAGCACCAAGGTACTTTGTCTGATCCTTTATCCCAACATGTGTTTTGAGTTTAGTCTGAATATCTGTGGGTTTTGTCAGGTGGTGGAGCTGCTCCACGTGATGGGGACTCATTGAACACAACAGTAATTTTGTTTATCTCTTTGTCTGTTTTTACATGACTGTGGCTGTAAGAATGTTGGTATGATGTTTAGTTATCTGTTGTTTATATTGCCAGATATTTGTTGGAGGACTTGACGCTGATGTCACTGACGAAGTTCTTAGACAGCCTTTTGCTGGTTTTGGTGAAATAGTATCTGTCAAGATACCAGTTGGGAAAGGATGTGGATTCATTCAGTTTGTCAACAGGTACTATTTTAAGGAATTGTGGATATGTTTAAGTGAATAATTTTTTAATCCTTTTGCCTCTGTCAACTTTTGTTGTGCAGAGAAAACGCAGAGGAGGCTTTGGAGAAACTAAATGGTTCTGTAATTGGAAAACAAACCGTTCGCCTTTCCTGGGGTCGTAATCAAGGCAACAAACAGGTAAAACCGTTGGGCTTTCTTTGGTTTGTGTATGCCCACCATTATTTTTCTTATACCTGACTGTGTATGGTGTTCTTTATGCAGCCTCGAGGTGGGTATGGAGACCAGTGGGTTGAACCGTTCTACAGAGGACAATACTACAATGGTTATGGATACATGCCATTACCACCACCTATTGACCCGAGAATGTATGGTGCTGCACCTTATGGAGGTTATCCTATGTACGGTGGTCATCAGCAGCAGCAGCAACAAGTAAGCTGAGAGAAGAATAAAAGTTAAGGTAGGTATGAGACAACAATGTCTTATCTCTGTCTCTTTGCTTTAGATCCTGAGCAACGAATTTTGATGGAACTGTAGTAGTGATACTCATTTTTATTTTAGGGATTTTGATTGGATTTATTTATTTTATTTGACTATCACATTATGGTATGGAACTTAATTGATTGCTCTTTGGGGATTTGATATTTCTGCCTTTTAGATATTTCGTACGATTAGGTTCATAAAATCACAAATCAATAACCATACTATTTATGATTTTCTTCGATCTGAAACACGTCGGTTGTTATATAGGCTTCCTAAAACCATACTGTTTTTACTTAAAAAAATAAAGCAGAACACTAGAGATGTAAGTAGTTTCAAAAAAAGAACACTAGAGCTGTAACCCGGCCGCACCCAAAATCCGGAAACCCACCCATAAATATTTGGTCTGGTTTGGTCCGAAAGTTTTTGTCCCTATATTTTAAAATCTTGTACGGATTTAATAGAACCTTTTGGGTTTTCAAGATCTTATTTATAATAACATTATATTTGTCATTTTACTATTTTAAAATGTTTATGTTTTCACTAAAAATAATAAATAAATATAAAAATAGTTTAATTCTTTTTAACAAGAGTGTTTTTATACGCTTTAGAATCGTAATATAAATTGTTTCAAAAATCTTGTCATGCTTTGGCTTCCAAGTATTCCAGATACAGATTCATTCGATTATCTTTTTTTTTGGTTTTGAAAAATTCTCACTCGGATATTATAAAAATTTTGGTCAGATTTGAATTGGATTCGGGTGGGTTTAGGTTTTAACTGAAGTAACTAAACTACTTGATTTGGTTCATGTATTTTATATCTAAATTATCTTAAGTTATTTAAAAAATCAAAAATGTTCAGTAGAATTGATACAATCAGTTATTTTTATCCGAGAATAACTTTAGATACAACTTAATTTGGGCATCTTATATTAAGAGCATCCTTTATATTCATAAATAGTCAAAATAACTAATATATTTGATTTATAATTTTAATTTTACGTATAAACATTATTATAAATAACTATAACTCATGTATATATTTATATGTTCAGATATGCAGTTCATGTTTTGATATCGATTTTTCGGATACAAACATTTTACCCAACCTTATTGTTGGTCATTAAGCTTGGATCTGTTTTTCACTCCACTTTTGCAAACCCTTGGTACCATTTTTCAGTTGATACAAACGTTTGAAAAACATATATAAGCAAGCTAAATTTAAAAGTATTTAAATAACTAAATGTAAATTAAAACCAGTGTATAAGAGAATAAAATTAAAGTTCATGCAGTTAATTGTTCTATAGTTTCTATTTTTCGAAATATGTTTTTTATGTGAAAATAAACTAAAAAAAGATATCCTAGGAATTTCTGCTTTTAGTAATGATCACACAGTATAGTTATAATTTTCATATTTGTTTTATTAGAATTTGGATCAATAATATTAAAATAATATATTATATCAAGATTGGTTAGATCACAAAATATAATACTTAAGCTAAACTATAAAGTTTAAAATATTTTAGGTAACACTAGTTTAGATAAAACCCAAAATATCTAAAGTCTAATTAGACTAAGCCTGAAAGGTCTAATTTATTTAGAACTTATACAACTAAATCAAATCAAAAACTTTATAAGGTTGGACAGGTTCAGGCCCTGGCTTCGAATTTAATTACATGTCTATGCAACACCGTTCTGTTTTAGCAAATGAGCTTAATTTGGTCTAGTTGAGTTTCGGTATCTGCTCAGGGGCGAGGCTAGGTGGGGAGTGGGTGGGGCAGTTGCTCACCATGATTATTTTTAATTAGTGTAATATTGTATAGAAATTTAATACTGCTCCGGATGAAAAATTGAATTTGTAAATGTATTACTAGCGTTTTATAGTTTTGCCCCGAGTAAAAACTGTTCTCAGATCCTCTATATATGTGCTTGCTTCCAAAGAGGGCAGGCCTTTGGACCTCTTCTCATTCTTTTTGGGGCTCCTAAATCCCCGATAGAGATGTGTTAGTTTTGGCCCAAAGCGCTTCGATAGTGCTCCTATTTTGCCATTAAAATAAATCAACAAGTGCTGCGTTGAGTTTCAAAGTTACGAAGAGCTAGAATTTTCTTTTTTTCGTGAACGATCTGGATCAAAGTTAACATAAAAAATAAGATAATGGACTCAAGTTAAGAAATCAAACACATCAAGACAAACACAGACGAAAAGAATATCGTAAACCTTAAAGACAAATAGCGTAAGGTCATACCATAACTTGGTTCCAGGGATGTTAAAGTTTTGATGGTATACCAATCACGTATGGCCGTATGGGGAAAAGCGACAAAAGCTTGATTTGTGAACTGTACCATGACAATACTTAAGATGGTATTCCGTTAGTATGCATGGTTTAGTGAACCTTGTTTTCAACAACTGTTCTTTCATTTCAATAACGTAATGTATATTGTTTTCTAACTAAGCATAGTTTTTAAGATGAAACATAAAATTTTAAAAATATAATTAGAAATACTTTGAATTTAGCTAACTAGGTTGATAAAATATTAAATTCAATTGCACCGATCATGGACATTAAATATTTGCATAAATAATTCGGTAGCAGTTGCTTGTTATCAGTGCTTGATCAAGATCTTATCATGTGATCCATGAGCCACACCGATCCATTTTCCTAACAGAAGTATTATTATGTCTATAAATAAACAAAATTTAAATTGACATCTAAGATTGCTCTAACGACACAATTGAAAAAGACAAAATTAAAGAGATGAAAAGGTTCACTCCCACCGCTACGTTCGCTCATCATGCCCACATCCCGTCACTATTATTGTAGTGCTTTTTTGTACGGATCTATCTCTTTCCCATAATAATTATTTTTATATTAAAACATTTCTTTCATTTATATATTACAAAAATCTTAGTGCATTATATTCAATCATAAAAAGAAAAAAATAATATTTAGAAGTATTGGTCGATTAGGTAGAAACGTAGTTGGTATTATCTCCATTGCCATTATGTACACAAAAATAATTTTAAAGTGTTGTTATGATATATGATTTGGCATACACGTTCGAGAACAACCTTACGATAGCGAAAGTCTCCAAACCAAGCGTATAGTTTCTCTCGTTATGAGGTTGTTGTAAGGGAACGAGCAACGGTGACAAACATGTCATCTAATATCCATATAGCACCGAGGAATTTCAAGAGGCATGCACATACAAATGGTTTGGGTTTTTTTTTTGTTTGAACACAATAAAAACTAGTCTTTAGATTTTAGTAGTTTATAAACTTACAAAGGTAGCATCACGCTTACGTATGCGGCTTTGTTCTTGCTTTTCATTTTTCTCTATCTTCACCATCGATTTGATAATTTTGGAAATAGATCGCGATCGACGTTATTGTACTTAATTTTAAACTTCCAGGAGTAACTTAATCTTATTCATTGATCTAAACTTAAATATATCTTGATAAATTTATCTAAAACAGAAAACAATGAATATTCTAATTAGAAAATTTTAAATCTCATTATATCCAACATGTAACAAAAGAAATTGATTTTTTTTTTTATAAAAAGGTTAAATTTATTCAATCAAAAACCTTTTTTTACTTCAAATACTGTGAAGATGTGATCCAACTTTAAGAATAATAAAGATGGAGACATTAAGAAACAATAAGAATGAAGAGAAGCAACTTTAGCTAAGTATTTCCAAGATGCTAAGAGAGCAAGAAGGTTCAACTTAAGAGAACAAAGGGAAACATGATGAATGGAGTAGAGTTTTTCACTGGTGCATGTACCGTGCCTAGCTCATCAGATCACATGTCGTCAAGTGACTGCCATGACCTTGACTTGACTTCGTCTTGGTTGTTTTCTGCTTGATCCGGAGTTTGCTACACTGAGCTCAGAAGTAACTTTTGATGGGCAAAATATATAGTTGGGTCTTATTGATGAAATGTCATTGAGTAAGTCAGTTTTGAATAAAATTTTAAAGGATCGAACTTATTGGCTAAATCCTGCAGATAAACACCTTTGATATCTTTCCGACCGCTTTTTCTCTTTCAGCTTTCATTGTAAGCACTTAAAAATTGTAACGCCTTGAATAAATTGTGTAACCGATCAGATCGAATACTATTATTTATACAAAAGAAAATGTACATCCTTTATTGTTGCCTTGGCCTATATACCGCTAAACGTCCGGGACCATATGCATTTTTACTTCTTTGAAGAGAAAATGGGTGTTGTACCATGATGACTAGAGTGTTCGGCTAAGTGGACTAGCCACCACACTAGTGGCTCCTGGTCCTGGCCATCGCAAATCTAAATTGATGACTATGGATGACTACTTATTAAAACATAATTAACAAAAAAGTATTTAATAATTTTAAATATAAATGACAGGCGACCGACCGTTTCACCGCTCCTTCTGATATCCCTCACTTATTTTACATAAAAACAAATCAAGAAAGACCTTACAGGAAGCTGAAGACGAAACTAACACACCAAATCTTCATCTTCTGAAACTGTCTCCATCTATACATACAAACAAACACTCTCTGCAAATATTAATTATTATACCAGCTTCCATAATTCCAGATGTAATCTCAAAGCTTCAAAATCAGTTTGATCGTCATTTGAATATTCTCCTTCCTCGGTGGATAATAATTTGAATTACGATTCTGCAGATTTAGATAATTCGAAGACGATGATGAGCAATAGCAGTAGCAGCAGCAGTAGTGGTAGTACAAGAGGCTCAAAAGCTCCGTCATCAACACATACCAAAATTGTGAGTTAGGAATCCAAATCGTTTTGATCTGTTTTTTTTTTGTTTAATTATTTTGATTTTTTTCGGATATCAAAGTCTGATCATCGTTTCATGTTTGCATTTCTCAAATAATATATGAACCGGGAGTTTGTTTTTTGCTGTGATCTTGAAAATAAAATTTTCAAAATCTGATCCTTCAATTCTTATCATATATATTTTTTTCCATTTCTTGTAAATGTTTTATTGAATAATCCGTCTGGTTCTGAGATTGTTGAATACAAATTAAGATTCATGATCTTATTGATGCACAGGGGAAGAAATTAAACAGTGGTGAAAATGGCGTCGTAAATCGAAAGAAGCTGAATCGAGAGATGATCACCGCTCTGCAACAAGATGTAACCATCCATATTTTTTTTTTTAGGTTTGATCTATAAAAGTTACTGTCCACTTTTGTTTTTTAACTTTCTGAGATTGGATGTAAATTTTGTATAAAGGTTGAAAAACTGAGGAAGAAGCTTAGACTTGAAGAGAACATTCACCGAGCAATGGAAAGAGCATTTAACAGACCTCTTGGAGCACTTCCTCGTCTTCCTCCCTTTCTCCCTCCAATGGTTAGTACCTCACAAAACAAAATGCCTCTCTGATTAAATTGGGTTTTGATCTTTATTTGTTCTTATTATAGACTTTGCAACTACTTGCGGAAGTAGCTGTTCTTGAAGAGGAAATTGTTCGGTTAGAAGAGAATATTGTGCATTTTAGACAGGAGTTGTATCAAGAAGCGGCATTTACATCTTCCAAAACAAACACAGAATGCCTTTTGCCTGATTCCCGTTCAGCTTCAAGTAATGCTAGAGAATCTGAGTTCCCTTTTTTGCCGAAAACGCTATCTGTTAAAGGTGAGCTTTATGGGTTCTAAATGAGGGAAGTTTAAGTGAACTGGTGTCATTTAGACTAATTATATAGTTTTCTTTTTTTGTAGAGAGCCGAAGGGTTAAAAAGAACCAGTTGAGTGCTAGTTCTACAATCAACATGCATACCGCTCAGACACAACCTAATAAGAGTTTAAAAGCTCAGAAACTTAAGGTACATACTTAGTAATAGTTTGTATCTTTAAATTGCTTTTTTTTTTTCTTTTAAATTTAGAGATTTACTCTTTTTTTTTACATAATGAACCACAGCAGGAAAGTCCTAGGCCTCGCAAAACAAATGCAGAGCCGAGGTCTTATGGTGGAGCTGATGAAAAATGTGACCCAAATAAAATTTCAGAGGATTTAGTTAAATGTCTTTCTAGCATTTTCATGAGATGTCAAGAAAATGAGGAAGATAAGACATCCAGGGATCCTTATGAAATTTGCTCCAGCTTCAGAAGCAGAGATATTGGTCCATATAAGAACTTTATTAATGTTAAAGCAGCTTCAGTTAACCAAAATAGAATGTCAAGTTCATATGCGTTTCTCATTCGCCAACTGAAGTAAGCGTCGCTTAAGATATATACTACTTTCAAACACGAAATTTTCTTGAGTTGATTTCATTATTCATTTTTCTTTTCTTTTCTTTTCTTTTCGCAGAGGTCTTCTTGGAAGACTTTCTTCAGTTAACTTGCAGCAACTTAATCAGCAGGAGAAGTTAGCTTTCTGGATAAACATTTATAACAGCTGCATGATGAACGTAATCTCTAAGCAATATATATATATATATGTTCATTTCCTGATGACTTGATTATAACTTGTATTACATTGAATCTACTAGGGTTTCCTTGAACATGGAATACCAGAGAGCCCTGAGTTGGTGGTTACACTAATGCGGAAGGTAAAGTCTATGATCAAAACTTCCTGCATGAAGTCTGAGAAGATAGCATAAACATATTTTCCTAAAATATTCAGTGTTTTTAATTGAGATGGTCTAATGGGTTTGTTGTGCTGTGCTTGCAGGCGTCTATAAATGTAGGCGGACACTTTCTCAATGCAATTACTATTGAACACTTCATCCTTCGCTTGCCGTATCACTCAAAATATGTAAGCTCTTTATTCGCTGGTCCCTTCCCTTTGTCTAGAGTTGTCATTATCATTAATCAAATATCTTTTTTACTTTCATTTCTGGCTTGATCTATCAGATTTCCCCGAATAGTTCAAAGAAAAATGAAATGGCTGCGAGAAGTAGATTCGGACTGGAATTTTCAGAGCCACTTGTAACATTTGCTCTCTCATGTGGTAGCTGGTCCTCACCCGCTGTAAGTAGATGCTTTAGGTCTCGATTGTTTGTTTGCATTTGCGTTTATATTTGGTAAATTTTGGTTTTTCTTAAATGAAGCTATGGGTTTTAGTATCATTTATTAATAGCAGAAGGTACTTAATCTGAAGTTGAAATAAAAATTTTACACATAGGATGAGTTTAGTGAACAAGAATCAATAGAATAAGAAAATGCAATAATTTATTATTAACAAACTATTATGTTTGTTAATTGAGGTCTTATTCTTTGAAACCTTATGAAGGTACGGGTGTACACTACTGATAAAGTGGAGGAAGAATTAGAGGCGGCGAAAAGAGAGTATTTGGAAGCATCAGTAGGGATATCAAGGACGAAAATGGGGATACCGAAACTGATGGAGTGGTACAGTCATGACTTTGCAAAGGATACTGAATCATTGCTTGATTGGATTTGCCTTCAGTTGCCTACTGAATTAAGAAAAGATGCTCTCAACTGTCTTCAACAAGGGATGTCTCAGTCCCCTGCTTCTACGCGCATCCATATTATCCCTTATGAGTTTAGTTTTAGATACCTTTTCTCCATCTGAAAATGTTTTTTCAAAATGACTTTCTTTTTCTTACTCCCTCGAAAAAGTTCCAAATTAGTACTTTTCTTTTGGCTGTGGTTCAGATAGTAATTTCTTTTACAGCAGTATATGTGTAGGAAAAGCACATAAATAAGTGGAAAGTGAAGTTATTTCAGTTTAGATTGTCTTGTGTTTTTCATCCCACATAACTTTTAGGTATGTACAAAGTGCAATTTCGGAGGCTCAAATCAGAGTCGATCACAGTATCCTTTGGCTGGAGTAAACAATAGTTCTCTGTTTGTAGCGTGGTACATTTCAATCTTTGAAACTCGGAAGTGTTCATATTTTGTAGCGTGGTACATGTCAATCTTTGAAACTCGGAAGTGTAAATATTTTTAGTTCTCTGTTTGTAGCGTGGTACATGTCAACCTTTTTTCAGAAACAAATGTCAATGATTCTTATACAAAGATATCTTACAGCTGGATATTATCTAACGCTTATAAATGTGGTACGTGTTGGAACTCAGACCACATGACATGCAAACCACATATACTGACCTGAAGTCATGATGACTCTCATTGGTAGCTTGGATTCAGGGTTGACAGTCCGTAAGATGGCAGTTCTGTGGTTGGTTTGGTGGTTCATGCCTGATTCATGCATCTCCTAAAATCTGAACATCAAGTGATTTGACCAACTAATATCTACAAAATGGTCATGGCAAAATCTTGGTTAATTGCCACGATTAGCCACTATTTTTGTAACCACAACGTTTTCCAAGTTTTTCCGTGGCTATAGGCCTATAGCTAATAATGATGCCTGAGGCGCTTCACTTGCTCCTCGTTTCGAAATTTAAAGCTTTTGGATGAACCCATCAATTGGTTTCTAAGAGGAAATATATTTCTAAATGGCATACCTCTTCTTTTTAATAAAACCATCGATAAGTTTTTAAGAGGAAATATATTTCTAACGAAATATTATTTTTATCACCATTTAATTGACTTTAAAACAGAGTAAAAACGTACGTCAAAAAGAAAAGTGTAACAACAATTAATGAGACCTTAGAAAGAAGATACTAAGCTCTGTACCCTGACCACTACCTTCAGGGTTAATCATATACAATGCTTCAGAGTCCTTAGACCCAACAACTCTATCGAAACGAGCTCTCATGTAAGTCATTTCTCCTTCTGTCTCTTGCTCGTATTGGTCTCTACATGGTAAAACTCCAGCTCCCATGGAAACACCTCTTAATGCATCAATCACATACATCTCCTCCTCGCTCATGTTCTTTCTCCTTATGGAATACCCTATTTTCCGTCCATTACAGTAAATCCCCCACACAAACTCCTCCAACACCTTCTTCCTCGGTGTCTTCGTCTCGCTTTCCAGCGCAATCCTCACGGTCTCCGAGGCCATCTCCTTCTGCAGCGCTGAGGTCAGCATCGGGAGCTCGATGATGAACGTTGGCAGGCAATGAGGATCTTCTTGTATTGCAAGAAACACTCTTCCTTTGCGAAAACCGAATATTGTTCCCGTAGTTGCAAAGTCTTTAAGTAAGGGTTTTCGATGCCCTCTACTTAACAAGTTCACCATCTTGCAACCGGATGATAGCATTGGCAAGAGTTTGAACATTTTGAGTACCCCGCCACCGATGCTTCCAGAAGATTTCTTTGGATGTTTAGAATCCATGGACTTGCCGGTGTGCCGCAACATAGAGAGCACAGCCGAGCTCTCCATATTGAAGAAAGGGCTAGATCGGATTGGCATAGCTTTTACTTGTTTATCCTTTCTTGGTGTTGTTATGAGTATGTGTGGATTGGATGAATACAAGGGTTGAGCATGTGAATATAAATTATATATAGAAAGATACATCACTAGTTGGGTGGGGAAGGGAGGGAGGGGGGTCTAGTACTACTACTAAGTTAGGAAGATGGTTTGTCATTTGGTTTCGGAATCTTTTGAAAAAGGGAAACCAAATTGGAGAAGCCACTTTTTCACATTGTTTCTTTTCCTGGTTTATGATTTAGACGACAATAATGCATGGCATTTCTCACTTCGAAAGCTATTGTATTAAACATCAAAATCAGCGCCTCTAGCTTTACTTACATAAGTATTATCAATTAAATTCGATTATTAAGGACACTTCTAGAGCAAAATCTAATAGAATTATAGAGTTGTGAATTATCTTATAGCCATGACTGGTCGAAGATTATTCAGGGTTCTATAGGAAAATTGAATTTCCTTCAGAAAGTTGAAGTTTGATAAATCTGGGAGTTTGTATTTTAAAATAGACTTTCGGCTATATATTCTTTCTTGCATTCTGACAGACAAGTCCGTCTCTGATATATTAGTGGTCTTTTAACAAAAGAGAACACGATCCTAATTTTGAATTTGTATAAGAATACTGTCGATCTAATATATATGTATTATCATTTGGACTTTTTGTAATACATTCATGTTTACCTTGATTTATCAAAATGGGTGTACATTTTGTGTTTCGTTTTTGTTTCTATGAGCTGCTTCTCAGCTTAGTGGTTCCTTGATATATACCACTTCGACTTCTTGCGTGTGTGTGTTTTGTTTAGAATCATCATATATACCATTATTTCATTACAGTATAACCTTTTTAAATTAATATTTTATAAAATAATATACACTAAAAATCTTTATAAAATAATATAATTTTATAGTCCCAAATTGAGTTTTTGGTAAATTAATAAAAAAATTATAGTTTTGGTATAACTCCAACATTATTAACTTATAGAGGTTTCACTGTATATATATAAAATGCGGGATCATCTTTGATTTTTTTTTAAAAAAATATTTAAAATATAATAATGTTATGTTATAATCAGTTATAAGTAAACAATATAGTTCAAATCGTTTGGTAGTTAAATATAGCACTATGTTATGCTAATGTGCGTTAGGCCACCGAATTAGTACGGCTGGCACTGATCACATATACCCCATGGCATATACCATTATTTCGAGTTTGATATTTTGTTTATTTGACAAGAACATATAATCTGATTTGACAAGAACAGATAATCTAATATTTAGTTAATGTCATCACTCTGCATATAACTGCTCGCCCCGTATAATGCTTCTTTGAATCCGTGGAATAAAAATAAATGGAATAACCAAAGCGAGGATGGTCCAGTAATTTTGAGGGAGCTTTGGTCCCAATACGAACCCAGATTCGAATCTTGCTGGCCATCGTCAATTAAAATGAGATGAAAAAAAGCGGTCTTTCAAAATATTTTATGCGGATGTATATTTAGATACTAGTCGAATTTCTTATGGAGTGTCTAGATATTTGGATTATTAAAAAAAATGAAATGATAAGAATAGAATACAAAAAAAAATAGAATAAAATTTATTCGCTTCATCCATGAACAAAGTTGTTATAGAATAGTTTTCATTCTAATTTATCTAAAAATTGGTGAAATGACCATTATATTCTATTCATAATAAATGGTAAAAATCTATAAAATTAAAAGAAATCAACCATTCTACATCATTTAATCCGGTTGCAATATGTTTTTCCTTTTTGATCGTTTTCATGTGTAAAATCACTCTCAAGATAAAGATACTGTATACATTCAATGGAAAGAGCGTTATAACTTTCAACAAAAAGAGCGTATAACTTTTCAAAGGAGGTCTACACAGCGCAACATCATGAAAACGATGGTAACTAAAAAGATGAATGTGACCATATATCTATATTTAATCATAGTTTTTTTTTTATTTAATCATAGAGTTAAAACCATATTTCTTTTAATGATATTTCATAGTGGAATGGAGAGAAGGGAATGGGTCATCACTAAGAAAACGAAACTTACAAGATTATACCATAATCGAATATAGTGTTCTAGGAGATGCTCTTAGAGCAGCTTTATATTTAAGGTTTGCTGAACCTTATATTTGAGGTTTGATGATGCTATTCTCCAATGGTAAACCTTAAAACAAACCTTAAAAGTTTTAGATTTTTACATTATAATCTTTCTTTTTTTAGAACCTTAGTGTGATCTTAAAGACTTCTAGACCCAATGACTAATCACCAAGAAGTCCATAGAAATCTAGATTTTTTTGTCACTTAAGACGTCTATGGGTGGCCAAGGGAAATCGAACCCAAGACGGAAACTCCAGCTGGAATCCATTTACCACTTGGTTTACATTATAGTCCTTACTTTTGAAGAAATCAAATAAAACCATAAATTTTTTTTATAACAACTAAAAACATACAATAAAAATATTATAAACAATATTGATTAATAAACTATTACATTATAATAGCAAATTACATATAAATAAAAGACTTAGAAGTGAAATCATTTTCTAATATACATAATTATTCATTAGTGTTATTTCAATAATGCTCCAGTATATGATTAATTAGTGCATCTTGAAGTGACAAATGATCATATATATATATTTAAATTTATATGTAAAAGTTAAATTTATAAAAATATATAAAAGATATAAAATTGTATGGACTAAAATGATAAACAAGAAAGTTATCAAGACTATTTAAAAGACATACAAGTATAAGGGCCAAAAAATATGAAACCTTATATTTGAGGTTTCATATTTGAGGTTTAACCGTACAAAACTTTATAATTTGAGGTTTTGAAATTGCTCTTGAAGTATATAAAATCTTATATTTGAAGTTTTAAAGTTGCTCTTGGAGATACTCTAACTAGATATCTCTTCATCGCTTTACAACAATGAGAAACATATGCTTAAAAAAGAGAGAAAACCCCCATATGACAAAGAAGCATATGCATAAATTATATGAGATACCATTAATAAACTTTAGTTAAAACATTTACATAGATCCACAAGAGTAAATGTAACATTCCAGTTTTCAGTATATATAGAGTTAGTTTTATGGGATAATTTGCAAAATACCCTATTTAGGATTTGAAATTTGATAACTGCATTTTCTATTTTATTTTTTGAAAAATACACTTCCTTAATTATGAATTGACTTTTTTACCCAAGATATTTCAATAATTAAGATATTAATTCGAAATTAATATATAAATTCGTAATTAATAAAATAATATCATTAAAATTATTTTGTTTAAGATAAATATGTTATTTTTATCATTTAAATTTTATAATAAAAAAGATAAATATGTAAATTATGATTTGTTTTGACTTTATCATGAAGTTTATACATATTTTCCTTTATTTTATTTTCTTCAACTTATATAAACAAGTCGCATTGTTAAAAAAAAATTCTTTGAATTTCCATGATTTCTTATTCATCTTCCACTCTCTTGAAACTCTAGCCAAACGCAACATGATATTCCTAAAAAAAGATAAAACATAACTATTCTCAGAATAAAATAGAATCAGAATTAGAAACTAAAATATGATTCATGAATCAACAAACTTCTAAAAGGAAGAATCTGTGAAACTAAGAGAAAAAAAGAAAAAAAATCAGAAATGGAGAGGATACGAGAGAAGGAGACGAGAAGACGATACACGTCTTGATTTCTTTATTTTTCAAAATAATAAAAAAAATTAAGATATTATTAAAAAGATATGGGAATGATATTGTGTAGATATATGAAAAATATATTAGATAGATTCTCTAACGATTTTCTTCTTTTTAAGAAAAACAAATTTTAAAC
Source organism: Brassica napus (assembly GCF_020379485.1). Lineage (NCBI taxonomy): Eukaryota > Viridiplantae > Streptophyta > Magnoliopsida > Brassicales > Brassicaceae > Brassica > Brassica napus. The sequence continues at coordinate 12,492,826 of NC_063442.1, read as the reverse complement.
AATATATTAGAAATTGCGATTTAAAAAAAAAACAATTTTTAAACAATATATTAGAAATATTAAGATTGGACAATTAGGTAAATTTATATATATATATAAGTGTATTTTTCCAAAAAAAATTAAAATAAGGGTGTAGTTTTCAAATTATAATTTTATTTGAGTGCATTTCTCCAAATTTTCCCTTTAAAAATAATATTTTTCTATTTTTTCATAATCATAACTGTAGAAAAATGTTTAGGAATGTTTTTTCTTTATTTTTGAATGTTTGTGGAATTGTTGTAATGATCATTCTATTTTATTCATGTCAATGTAAAAAAGTTTCCATAGAATTAATGAAATTAATCATTCTAATCCAAAAATCAACAGTCCAATTGCAACCTAATAAGCGATGTGCATTATAAAATAGCAGAACCGGAAGATTACACTTCACAACTAAATATTTTTAATTTAAATATTATTTTATACAAATATTTAATTTTATAAAATTCTTAAAGAAGGCAATTTCAAATTTATTTTTTTAATTTGGGGTTTATGTTTTAAGCACCGCACATAGAAAGCAGTCCAAAATATCATTTTTCCACTTTGCATTTCTTTTCCGTGCTTGCTCCCCTCTCAAATATTTGTTAGCAAGTCTAATCTACTTACAAAAAAATAAAATTCGACCAATTAAACTACTTTCACTAAGTTTACCGACTTACATCAAAAATAGGCGAAAAATTAGGTTTTATTCATAAAAGTGTACTTTTATGAAATTATAAAATGTTTATTTGTGATGGGAGTTTGAAAACAAGGCAAAATAAAAGAGGGAAGAGGAAAAGGAACGGTTGTTTGGCATAAGGGCATGTGCCGATGTCTCTGTTAGACTCAATAAAGCAACCATTAATTATTGTGGAGACTCATCTTTATGAATTCTTTCTATATTTCTTTCGTTTATCCATTATAACTTTATAACAATGTCATCGTATGGGCACTAACTTATCGAACTCACTTCTCTTTAATGGGGACATCACTATTGACACCACAAAGAATTAGTAGTTGCAAATGAGACGTACTAATCCAAATCCCTTCATTGCTTATGATAAGTTATCCCTTATTTTCTTTTTGGTTCACTTTATATTGTAAGAAGAACTTGATAGTGTTGAATATTAGTGTTATGCCTCGACCACCTATTGTTAATGAGCCTCCCACATTTGTTAATGGCTCATAGGCTCTATTCCGTGCAATAGCTTGTGCATTAAAAATTTTGGGGGTTTGAAAGAGTTATTTACTGACCTTTTAATCATCGTATGATCATTCTCCATGTTTTAGCTTTACTACATGATGTCGCGAATTACTTTTCGATAGGTCACCTATTTTTTAGATCCTCTATTTCTAGTACAGTTAATTCTTGAGTTTTCTATTGAAATGTACCTGAAAACAAAAGTCCACTTCAGTGACATAAATCAATTATTTTTAAGTCTTTCAACTTACATTATCATATACTACAAAGTCGGATGTTATAATTACCGACTCACGCAGAGCACAATTTTCCGTTGCACCCATAGTGTGAACCAACACAAGACTCCACACTCGTATGGATTTGGCTCGTAAGTTTCTAGAAACACCTTGACCCAAAAACTATTTAAAACCTTTGAAAAATTCTAAGTAAAGATCGAGCCAATTTTTATGGATAAATACTTAGTAAAAATGTAATTTTATTAATGAAATTTGAGACAAAGTACTGAAAATCCCTCAGGTTACAATAAGAAGCTTTTGATCAAAAGTTCTATTGTCCCAAGTTCAAAACACCCATTCCGATGGTCTTTATATTCTCGTGACTGGACACAATCAATCATATCATCTACATCACAAAAAGAGTCATGAACATACAAAAAATACTCACTGAGGCGGTCAAAATTCTTAAAACAAAATTTACGGAATTGGCTAATGTGGCTAAATTATATATGACAATTAATGATTTTGAATCATAAAGATTTGATACAAATTAGTGTATTATCTATCATTTTTGTTTAACTTTAAGTTATTAAAATAAATAAAACAATCGCATTAATCATATAATAAAAATTATATTTTCCGTATATTTTATATTTTGAACTTTTAAAACAAATTCACATTGAAATTTTTATGATCCATGATTTAATTTTTTTTTGATAAGATACAAATTATTACAAAATTATGTAAGTAGAAAGTCTCATATATATTAATATCTTTTAATTAATCTATATACCATAGAAAATACTTAAAGATTTTAATTTTGAACTTTGTTTTGAACAAACTTTTTCTGATAACATCTTTGAACAAATACTCATAACTTAATATTTAAAATTTGCATTGAATGTTTATAAAAATTATAAATTACTAAAACTTTCAAAAACATTGCACAATAAAAATTTGTTATCAGCAATTTATTTTTTTTGTTATAAAAGATTCAAATAAGTAGAACGCATCATTTAACAATATATCAATATTAAAATATACTATTTATCTATGTGTATATTATGTAAATTTAATTATATAAAATAGAAAACAGAAAAAGTGACTGTTTGGATTAATAAAAATTATTTACGTATTCACACCAATTTAATTATATACGTAATAGTTATTGATTTTTTCATTATCCAATATATATATATATATTATTTTATAATATATAAAAGAACATATAATATGTAAAATATATTTATAATATATAATTTCGGATCTTAATCTAGTAACAATGATATTACGGAATTGCTTAGAGTGGAAACGCCTTTGGATATTTTGAAATAAATATTTCCAGTTTCCCACAGACTACAGCCAAAGAAGAACATACGGTATGGGACTTACTGATACTTGGGTTGATTTCGGGTAGGATTCGTTTTTTTTTTCAGGTATATAAGAAAACTGTATCCACGTAATATTTCGTAGAATTTCAGTACCGACTAGCTCAGTTTTGGGTCAGTTGTGATATACAATTTTAAATCCAAAATATTAGATTATATTTTATTAATTTATTTTTGTTTTTCTAAAAAGGAAAATAAATAAAAATCTTATGGTATATTATGTGGGTAATTATAACAAAGTTGACATAGACTAGTGCTCTTGCCTTTTCAACTTGGCTTTGACTCACAACAAATACAATTCTCTTATGTTTTCCGATTTAATGGGTATCCAATTGATTCCGGATAAAAAGCGAACCCGACCTGATATATGTGGATATAGATGTATTAATATCCTTTGGTTAAAATCATAAATACCAAAACTAAGCCGAACCGGTCCATTTCGGGTCGAATCGTATTCTGTTCCGGTCAAAAGTCGTAGGGGGTATTCTTTTTGAAACCAACGATTATGAGATAGTTTGAAGGAACGGAACAAGATCTTGTTTACCTAAAAGGCGAAAACATCCCTTAGAGAATGAGATTACTAATCCTTAACTTTCTCGTTAGATCAATTCCCAGACTACAAAAAGTAGGTTCGAGGTTAAATACAGAGGAAATTGTTGCAAAGTATATCAACAAACAAAGGAAACCAAAATACCTAAAAGAAAGACGTCTAAAAAACAGAGTCATGTTCCGTTTTCTATCTTCCCAAAACGTGTCAAATATGATCCACCTTAGGTCTTACCCTCATTTCCATCTTCTACTCTACTCCTCCACCTAAGGACTGCCAAAAAAAAACGTTTCTTAGAATCCATCAGAAATCATGGCAAAAGTAAAAATCCATCTTACCTGTAACAAATTGTGATACAGAAGATAACTAATTCAAAGCCTGAACAAAATGAAACAACAACTTGAGAAGGCTAAAAGGCAACTCGAGAGACGTTTAGGTTAGGTTCAAAGAAAAAGATGAAAGAGAGATGATTATAACCTGTCACATATATTTAGGAAGATGGAGGAGGATAATCCTCATATATCCAGGTTGAATTATCTGAATTTAGCAATAACATTCCTTTAATCCATTCGATTCGAACAATTTGCTCCTCCAAGTCCATCAAAGCAGCTTCTATAGACTCTGATTCCATGATATTCAACGCAAGATCTTCATCTCCTACTAACTTCTTTGTGGGTCTCAGCTTTTCTTCTTCTTCAACTGCTAACTTCTTTGTAGGTCTCTGCTTTTCTTCTTCTCTAGTTTCTTCAGCTCCTATATCCAAAAACCACCAGATCATCTAGGAATGAGTTAACATCTCAAACATTTGGAAAAAACTCGTTGAACCTAACCTTCATTTGGAAGTTTCATTAGCGTAGCACACTGCCTTTTTTCCCCAACCTTAGAGAAAGGCACAATCCATCCATCTTCAAGTGACCATTCCAATGAAGGAACCAAATCCTTGAACATAGCATCGTAGCCTTTTCCTTCCCCATACGGTTCAGGCACCAATTCAATCTACAAAAAGATGCAAAAATCTAAATCTCAAACAGCCTCTAAAAGCACATTTTGCAACAAAGTTCAAAACTTTCACATACCTTAACCGTTTCATCTTCTTCGCTCACTTCTAGAACCGTCCCAGACCAATAGCAATCGTCTTTCCACCAGTCCACCAAGTCTCCCACCTTCCAAAGACCATGAACAACAACAACAACTTCTTCTTCTTCTTCTCCACCACAACATTCCTCATTTTCATGAGACTGACGTGGACGTATGGGTCGAACCATTAGGATATTATCGTTCTCGCCTTGGCGTTTTTGGAATACTTTTGTTGTGTGTATTCCTGAGCAATTTTCAAAATGTTTTAACTATCTAAGCACTTGAAAAAACCAAGGGATTGAAAAGCCAACCTTCTTCGGTGAAATCAAGATACTCCAAATCGTAGAATAATGCTCTCCCTTTGTTGAATATCTTTGTAATCTGATAAAAGAAAATAACATAATGAGTATTTTTGACATGGATATGTATAAGAAACTGACTGAGGAGGAGTGTACCTTGCAACGAAACCATGCTCCACGAAACCCCAATTCGAAAGATCTAGCTTCGATGGTGTGACCGACTTCAAACGGTAGATTGATTTGAGACATTTCTGATTCAAGATAGACGAAAAAGCTATTTAGTATTAACATACAAACTCAGCTACAAGAAGCAAACCGTTGAATTTCTCAGGACTGCACGAACCTCAGATTTATCGTTTGGATTAAACCCTAATTGACCCCTGCTACTCTCTCTCTCTCTCTCGTTTTCTCCCAAACTTTCAGAGACCTCTACTGTCGGAGTCAAAGGGGAGGGGAGGAGTATCCTGGTGACGGGGATGGATAAAACGCTGTCATACCCCCTTTTTTTTTTTTTCTAACGCACGCTGTAATACCCCCTAAACAAAAATTAGAGAAATAAGGATAACACTAAAAAAATTTTTTTTGTAACAAAAATAAATATACATTTATACCTTTAGAATTAACTAATATAAACTTTAGGATTTAGAGTTAAATGATTGAGATTTGTGATTGAATCTTAAAATTTTATAAAATAAAAAATAAATATTAAAAATTTGAAAATAAAAATTTTAAAAATAGTTTCAAATTATTTTCGAATTACAAAAAAGAAAATTTTAAAAAATAATTAAAAAAAATCAAGAAAAAAAAATTTATAAAAAAGTTCGAATTTGAAAACATATAATCTAAAACTATAAAAAAAATTATTATTTTTTATTTTTTAATTATTTTTTATCTAGGGTATTACTGTCATTTTACCTATTAAATGAAATATTTTGGTCATTTTCTTCTTATGGTCTATTTTTGTGACCAAAACTTGAAAATAGTATATCTAGAAGAATTGCCCCAAAAATTATAGATTATTAGTATTAGGTGAATCTTAAAAAAAAACTCTCACCTAAAATGATGAATCGTAAAAATTAATATATTAAAATTTATAAATTAGTTTTAAAGGCTTATAAGTCAATCTAAAACAATGTATAAATGATACTCCCTCTGTTTCAAAATACATGAAGTTCTCTGTTTCAAAATACATGAAGTTTTAGGATATGACACAACTATTAAGAAACTTATTTTTTATCTAAAAAGTATCATTAAAATATAAAGTAAAAATTATTCAACCAATCACAAAACAGACTATAAAATATGATTTGTTACACAGTTTTTTATAAAGTTAAAAAGTACATTGAAATATGAAAACATCATCTATTTTGAAACATCAAAAACTCCATAAAACATCATCTATTTTGAAACGGAGGAAGTAATAAATATTTTAATAACATTTAGTGACTTTTAGTGATAAAACCTCTCAACTATTTTTGAATCGTAAAAAAACCCTCAACTAAGTTTTAACATTATAAACTCTCAACTTATAAACCATTAACATATATCACCCTCTGGCACGGTTTTTTAGACAGAGGGTAATATATATTAACGAAATTGACATTGAAAGTTTATTTCACAGAATTTTTAGTTAAGGTTTTTTTTTATCTTTAGTTGAGGGGTTTAATTATTAAAAATCCTTATTATCAAAGAGGAAATTAGACCAAATAAACAAAAAAAAAATTCATCAACTAGCCAAAATCATCTTTTATCTCCTACTTTCTCTTCCTATTTCTCTCAATCTTTTCCCTACAAATCTAAGGGTGTTAATGGGATTTAGATTTCACTAAAGTTTGTTAATTTTAAAAGTTTAGAGATTTGTTAAATTTTAAAATAGTTGTAAAATTTTTTTGTAAATTGTGAAAATCTATAAAAATAAAATAATGTAATGATTCTAAGAATTCAAGGGAAACACGTAGTATTTTCAAAAATCTTATGTTGTGAGTTATGGTTATCGTCATGCCATGGCTTCAGAGGGCTCTTTCAAAATCCCTATCTATGTTACCGGTATGGGCCAATCTAAGAACATTCTTATTGTTGTTACTCTAGACCATGGATAAGTCACATTGCTTCATGACTTGGAGATCATATTCTTACTCATTAACTTCGACTTGATCCTACCAATATGGGTGAAGCAAAGGTCTTGGTTGAGATGGAGCTGGATAGAGATTTCCTAAAGCTTATTGCACTTGATGATAAACAAGATAGCATATTTCTTGCTGATGTTGAATACACATGAATTTCATCCATGTGTGAGAGGTGTGGTAACCTCGGCCACAAAGAGAAGAGGTGCATTTTACCTTCTAAGCCGACTTAAAATCCAACCTTACCGCCACATACAACAATTGTTAGTAGTGAAATTCTCATTATGGATATTGACCGTTTTCTACAACAAAGGGATCCTTTAATCCCCTCTTCACCAGCTTTTGTGTTCCGGAGTACAAATGTCTTAGAAGTTCCAAGTGCAGCTGATCCAATTCATGCTTTGCTATCTAATAGGGAGATTGCTCATGACGTCACCACATTAGTATATTCACAATCTATTCCCATTGATACACCGATTATGGAATCTACTCCATCCAACATTATCAACAATGAGGTCCTAGAATCTATTGTTGTTGATCCCATGACCACAACCGTACCTAACCATTGTGCATTAGAGAGTGCTTCTCATTTTACTGTGCTAGGTGATGGGACTGAAGTTGAGATTGAGCCTTCAAGCTCGTTCAGATTGACACGAGGTGGGAACGAATCAAAACCTCCTATCAAGCACCGGAACATGGAATGACATACAATACAAGGAAGAGGAAAATATGGCGTCGCGACCGTGGTTCCTATCATTAGCTATTGTCTTTACTACAATTGGTGGCGTCTCTAGTATCTACCTTTGTTTCATTGGTTTGGGATTCAATACATCATGAAGCTTGTTTCATATAAACTCTTCTCAACTATAAGACATCTTGGTCTTATCATGTAATAGTTTATATTTTAAATTGAAAGTCTTTAGTTCAAAAAACAATTTCACCTTTTTATCAAAAGAAAAATTTAGAAGAATACTTTTTTTTCTGAACCATCTGAAAGTTTTATACATACGAAAATAAAATTAATGAAATAGAAGTATCAGTATAAATTATAAGTCTATAACAAATATTTGTGATACTAAAAAAATAGTTCTATACGACAAGCCTGTTTTTTTTTTTCTAACTGACGACAATCCTCTTTTGATCTATCAATTAAACTCTTTCGCCGGTTTTACGAGTTCGTAGCGATGAAGACAATCTAGACAAAAGGAACATAGAAGCCGATAAAATGAAGAGTGATGCAGCAAAACAAGCGAGGTCCATACATGTCACCAATGGCGTGGTCTTGAACTTCTCCATCATCCCAACGTGAAGTATCATTACCACTGCATACCCTATTCTCGCCTTTACTTCACCAATCGATTGATTGCTTTGGTTTGTTTTGCAACTCACAAACATGTTATAAAAAGCGTTTCCTAGAACTAGCATGGATGTGCCGAACAAGAACATATCTGCAGTTTTAGAGATCATAAACAAAGATGGTCAAGGTGCTTTTACTCTAGAAAGTCATGCACACCACTCAATGAGTCATCAGGATTAGAGCAATACCAATGGCTTCGATTAAAATATGAACTGTGTTACTCTTTACTCCATGGGACAATCCCTTAAGATAATGTGAATAACATTCTAGAACACGAGAGCAGCCCTGTAAATCGCACGTAACATTAGATTTCAACTGATTCGTTTTATCGAATGACTTTTTCTTGGGTTCACCCCCTAGGGTGAACTTTTAGATTCACCAACCAATAGAAAGTTATCATTTTAGATCTAGTATCTTTTAATTAAGGAAACAATATAACTTGCCAAATTATATTATGCTTTTAAAATAAAAAATAAAAAATTAAATAAATAAAAAATAACAATAGTTCTAAAAAAATATTATTTAAAAAAAATATTTGTTTTTAAGATTTAGAGTTTAGTGTTTAAGATTTATAATTTAGAATTTATCCAAATGTTTAGTGTTTTTCCAAGGGTTTAGGGTTTACCTAAGGGTTTAGGATTTACCTAAGGGTTTAGGGTTTTCCCAAGGGTTTAGGGTTTAGGATTAGAGTTTAGGGTTTAGTGTTTTGTTGACAACATGTTTAGTGTTTTTCCAAGGGTTTAGGGTTTAGTATTTGAGTTTAGGGTTTAGTATTAGAGTTTAGGGTTTAGTATTAGAGTTTAGGGTTTAGTGTTTTGTTGACAACATTATTATTTTTTTTAAATTCGTTTTTATATATTATTTTTATTTATTTTTAAATTTTATTTTGAAAAAATAATACAATTTATCAAGTTATTTGGTTTCCTTAATTAAAAGATACTATATTTAAAATGACAATTTTCTATTGGTTGGTGAACCTAAAGGTTCACCCTAGGTTACGTAAACTTCTATCCTGTTTGACAAAAAAAAAAAAAACTTCTATCCTATTTTTTATTAAAACAAAATTTTGAAAACCTATCCATTTTCCACCGAAGATAACGGAAAAAATGAAATAAAAATTTCCCCTTCTAATAAATTGGACGGAAATTGATCCTTTTTTTTTATTTTCATATGTATTTGTATCGCATTAAAATTAATAAATTTAAGTGGAAATTAATACCTTTTTGTCAAACCGACAAAATTTATTTTGTGATGTTTTTAAATTCCATATTTTCAAATTCCATTCATTTTACCCCTTTTATTCTATTTATTTTGTGATGTTTTAAAATTCCATATTTTTATATACAGAAAGTAGTTGGGACAATATATCTGTACACCTTTGTGTGGATTTGAATAGTTACAGATATTTGAGAAATATTAGAAACTGAAAAGAATTTGGTTTTGAATTTTTTTTTCTTTCATTTTACATGTTTTTTACTATAGTAATCATTTTTAGCTGAACAGAAATGTGATATATTGAATCATATGCATAGCTACAGCGTAGTTCAACAAAATAGTTTTCCACTGAAGATAAATTTTGATTGGATTCATGAATGTTTTATTATACGACATTATTTTAAAATTATATTTTGATCTAATTGAAGCTGGAGAAGAAAACTACCTCAAAGAAGCAGAGTACAGAACCTAATAAAGTTCCAACAACGGCAAATAAGGTGTAGAATCTGCAGTCAAGTATCACCTGCATCCAATTAGACAATTAAAATGGTTTCACAAAATGTTTCTCTATAAAATGATGAAATATCCAAATAAATGATCCATGCAAAAAAAAAAAAAAAACTTTCTATACTAGGAGATAAGTAGATATACCCTTTCTATATTCCTCTGCAACTGCAGTTTCCATGCCCGTCTTTTGATGGCTTGCCTTAACTCCGTGATAAAAATATCAGTTACTTGTGATACAAGAAACACAGAATCCATCAATCCTCGTCTTACTTCAGTCTTACTTTTGATCACGATCTCTGAAGTAGGCACATAAGCTTTCACCTCCACCGAAGATTTTCTATCTTTATCTTTAATGGGCGGTTTCTGATTCTGACCCCCCAGCGAGCATTTCAGGATTCTTGTGCGTGACAGGGTACACGACGGCGACGAAGAAGATGATGATGATGGACGAAAGAGATCCGACGGTTTTGAATTACGACGCAAGAGTAATCTAGTGGTGGTCATTGCTCTATATTTGCTTTATTTTTCGGAGCTTTCGTAGGTCTATACCACATATATATACACCGACACATTTTTGTGTAATGAAGTGTAAAACGATGCCTTGGTGTGGCAGCGTGGCTGCAAAGGAAAAGAGAAGATTCGTGGGATATTTCTAGTTTTCTTGTTTTGTTGTGTACTTTCTGAGAAAGGTTCAGCTCTCTCTTTTTTTCTGGACCGTCGCTATGGTATGCGTGTCTAAAATGCACAATTCTAAGCCGGACTTTTTGTCCAGCTAGACAGTATAAAACACGTGTCAAAACTAGTGAATGCTTCAACTTTTTCTTCCTCTGTTTTGTTTGTATATTAAAACTTTTCTGTTTTTTTCTCCATCGTAGAAAAGTTTTTTTTTAAATAAGCAAATAACTATGACTACTTTATAAAAAATACTTATAGGAATCGTTTGTGCAAAAATTCCGCAGACCCCAGTTCACACGTGATTTTGAGAGTTATCCGAGCTCGACCGCTGAAGAATAGATGGGACGCAGACGCATGCACGCTAGCCTTTGATAACACGCCAGCATAATATGCGCATGAGTTGATGGTAAATTGGTAATATAATAGTTTGAATTGTGGGAGTTTTGGATGATATCTTATTCAATAGCTTTGTGAAATCGGAATTCTGGCGTATTTAATGTCACAAATTCAAAGGTGGATTAAGTGATTATTGTATTGAAGTTAGAATTCGGCGTACTATTCAAAATCAAACAACATAGGCCATGTTCCTTAATGCCAGACTGAAAATGGACAGGGCCATAGTAAAGGCAATGCTTTTAGTGAAATTCATAAAAACCTAAACCATCATGAATTGCAGTAACAATACATGATTTGGTTTTCTTTTATATCAGTGCGAAAGAAGACAATTGCATCTGAACACAATGTCTCAGACCATCATATTCTTTCTTTGAGTTGTCCAAATAAATGTTTTGTTTACCATTAGAGGTTTTTAATCAATCAAAATGAAAAGGTGTGTTTAAGGTAGGCAGAACATAACAGAAAGGAGCAAAACGGAAGACTCATACTGCTCATTTTCATTCTTGACTATCAATCATAGAATCTCCCAACCTCATCACTCAAGCTTCTCCAGTTCTGACATCCTCTCAATGATCGCCTGCAACAAAGAGAGTTGATGGATAACTTTTCAGTTTACTGCCAACAATAAACGACAAAAATGCTCTGAGAAAAGAAGACAAAAAAGGTTTTATGAGCGCACCCGCTTGCTTGTTTCTTGAAGCTCTCCAGCAAGAATGAATTCATCCAGAATTAAGTACACCTTACATGAAACAACAATTGTGAATTTAGTAAAAATTAAAAACAAATAAAGAACTAATACAGAAATTTCGAAGCATCATTTATCTATCCCTCATCAGTATTTTGCCTTACCTTGATATGATAATGCCAAACAAGAATCGTCACTAGTCATTGTAAAATTAGTAAGTAAAATAATATCAACTAAAAAACTCATCCGTAAATTTCAGAGCAACACCTTTCTCCATTATTAAAAAAAAAAAGAGATGATAAAGCCAAACAATCATCATTAAGTGTTTCCAGAAAGCCACTAGTAAGATATCCAAGGAAGAATTTGCTAATCATAGGTAAAGAAGAAACAATGACATAATCCTTAACTCTAATCATAGCTCTACAGGGAAGCAGAAGAATGAAACAGTTTGAGAAGTAACATAAAAGGATAAACGAAAGAAAGAAAGAAAGAAAGATGTTTTGGGTGGGGGTACCTTGTGGAAGTTGAAAACCAAATCAAGCTCACAGACATTGCTGAAGAAATGGTCCAAAATCTCAACAAACAAGTGGATGCATTCAAGGTAAGCCAACTCATTGTCTGTTATGTCAACGCACAATGAGAAAAACAACCCTGCATATCTCCTGTATATAACCTTATGCGTTCTAAACTGCAACCCAAAAAAAAAAACATATATAAGCAAGCATGATTTAGATTCCTAATCAGCTTCACTGTTAGTGCTAGGCCAATCTAGTTGACTTTTGTAACAAGAATCTTAAAGCTAAACCAAAATAACACAAAATCTTTAACTCTAATCTCGTTAATAAGCAAGAACTAACAAACCTCGACGAAATTGGTGAACTTCGAGTCGCGATTGACAACCAATCTGTGAACCTGAGAGCAAATTAATAATCAGATGAGAAGAAGCACAAAGAAGGGAGAAAGAATAGAGAATTGAATTATTGTACCTCGTATTCAACCTTGTGTTTCTCGGACTCCTCGAGAGGAACATAGTACTTTGCAAGACGAGTCTTGCCTTGTCTGTTCTGCAACAATATGAATCGGATCTGCAAAGACAAATTCGACCAAAATGAGATTTCAGACATCGAATTCGAAGAATCTTAAAACCATATATACCATTATTCCCGGATTCACAACACAAGAAAACGCATCCAAGGTTCCGTAAGATCTTCGGCAGAACACTTATTGGAATGGTCGATTCAATTATTATTTTTTCCGGTCATTTTCCAAAAATGAAAAAGCCCGTTAAAGACATTACATTACAAAGATGGTGTTCAACTCTAACTCAATAGCCCATTATACGTTGGATAATTTAAGCCCATTTGAACAATAAGGTTTACATAAACAAAGCAACCTAACGAGGGAGCAACACATGTTTTTTTTTTTCAGCTTTGTCGATGACTCTTCAACGCTACCATTTAGAAAGTAGACTTCAGAGAGTTCAGAAATAACTCGTATCAAGTTTTCAACATCTTGTTATGATCTCCATTCTCCACAAAAAGAGAGTTCCATCAAAACCCCTAACTCAAAGGCCCATACAACAAACAGGTCCATAAAACCCCTAATTCAAAGGCCCATACAACAAACCACCTACACGCGACATCAACCTCGGCCGCTCCCTTGATGCATCATGGCACCAAGATGATCCTATCTTTGGCGGAGGAATGGTCTTAACGACAAAGGATGGGACAACGATTCTCGGTTCATTCGCTAGTAACCGGCTCTTAACCTCCCTACATGCTGAGTTTAACACTCGCCTGTGGGCCATGAAATCCTCAATTCAACTAGACCATCTGGATATGACCTTTGACACTGACTATCTGCAACTGGTCAAGATCCTTGAAAATGATAAAGAAGAAGAGTGGCCTTCCTTACATGCCGGCTCGAGGTTTGATCTTTATCAAGAGTGTAACAAACTTAAAGTATATCTCTTATTAATTAATGAATGAATGTACATGTTATATATATACAAGTATGTACACGTGTATTATGTACACTTCTCTATATCTAATACACCCCCCTCAAGCCTTGAAACTCAAGTAGGATCTGGAGTAAAAAGGCTTGACACAGACATTCTGTTCAAGAGGAAATGAAAGGGACCAGGATGCAGAGCTTTCGTGAGGATATCAGCATGTTGGTTCGAGCTCGATACATGATGCAAGGTGAGAAAGCCACGCTTAACCTGATCACGGACAGTGTGACAATCGACCTCAATGTGTTTGGTACGTTCATGAAAAACATGATTAGTCGCAATGTGCATCGCCGACTTGTTATCACAAAAGAGTTTAGCTCCAGCAGTGACTGTGACTCGAAGATCAGTCAACAACTGCTGTAACCAAATGAGCTCACAAGTCGTCAACGCCATGCTTCTATACTCTGCTTCAGTGCTGCTTCGACTAACCGTACATTGCTTCTTGGACTTCCAACTGATGAGAGAAGAACCAAGGTAGACGCAAAAACCAGTCATCGAACGTCGAGTATCCGGACAAGTAGCCCAATCTGCATCAGAGAATGCATTCAAGCATAGATCAGTATCTGCAGCATAGAAGAGACCTTGGCCTGGATTAGACTTTAGGTATCGCAGAACATGATGAGCAGCTTTAAGATGAACATCAGTTGGTGCAGAAAGGAATTGGCTAAGACGATGGACAGCAAAGGTTATATCCGGTGGAGTGATTGTGAGATAAAGCAAACGCCCTCTGAGTTCTCTATAAGAAGTGATGTCCTCCAAAGGTTTCCCTGTATCAGAACTCATAGGCAAGGCCGGATCAAGTGGAACAGCACATGGTTTTGAAGCAAGAAACCCAGTATCCGCAAGAAGATCCAGAGCATATTTGCGTTGAGAAACAGAGATACCCGTAGAGTTGCGTGCTATTTCCAATCCAAGAAAGAAACGTGCTTGTCCTAAGTCCTTGATCTTGAAAGCTTGATGAAGAGCACTCTTGAGAGACTTCACAGCTTCATCATCATTGCTAGCAATCAAGATATCATCCACATAAACAAGGACTGCAGTAAAAGAAGATTCCACCTTCTTGACAAACAAAGAATGATCACCAGGAGATTGCTCATAACCAGCCTTCAACAGAACCGAGGAGAAACAAGTATACCATTGACGGGAAGCTTGCTTCAATCCATAAATGGATTTATGAAGGCGGCAGACAGGATTTGGAGGAAGAACTTCACCTGGAGCAGGAGTATATCCCAAAGGCAAGCTCATATATATCTCTTCTTCAAGATCACTATGCAAAAATGCATTTGTGACATCCATTTGAGATAAAGACCATCCATGTCTTGCAGCAAGAGCTAACAACAGCTTGACACTAGTCATCTTTGCAACTGGTGAGAAGGTATCTGTATAGTCGACACCTTCTTGTTGAGTAAAGCCCTGAGCCACTAAGCGAGCTCGTGGTCTTTCAAACGTCCCATCGGCGTTATACTTAAGAGCATATACCCAACGACACCCAACTACGTTCTTACCATGAGGCAAAGAAACAATAGTATACGTCTTATTAGTATTCATACCAGCAAACTCTACTCCCATTGCATCTTTCCACATGTCAGATGTGATAGCCTGTCTAAAGTTACTTGGTATTGTCTCAGTAGAAACAGAAAGAACAATAGATTGAAAAGCAGGTGAAAGTTTTGAATAGGAAAGAACAGAGGAAATGGGATATAGAGGAGTAGCATAAGAGCTGGCTTTTTCTGGTGAATGACGAGCAAGGGAACAATGGTAATCGGATAAGTAACTAGGAGCTTTACCTGTACGTCTAGGTCTGTCACCTGAAGGAGCCACTGATGATGTTCCTGGTATGACAGGCACTGAAGAATGTGTGGCACTAGGGACAGATGATGCAGTACTAGAATGAGAAGGTAAAGGAATCATGTCATCTAAAACAACAGGAGTTGAGACAGGAAGAATGACTTTAGCAAACAAATCATCAGGTATTGAAGTCGTAGTTTTATAAGGAAACTCAGTTTCATGAAAAACTACATTTCGAGAAATGGAGATGATATTTGTGTCTAAGTCTAAGACTCTGTAACCTTTATAACCAGTTGCATATCCAAGGAAAACACAAGAGTCTGCACGTTTTGAAAACTTATGTCTATCCTTTAGTTGAGTGGAAACATAACAGAGGCATCCAAAGACCTTAAGACCAGAGTAATCAGGTTGTTTCTTTAACAATAGTTCATAGGGTGATTTGTTATTCAACAAAGGAGACGGAAAACTATTGATAAGAAAAACCGCAGTTTGAATACACTCAACCCAATAAACCAAAGGTAAATGACTTTGAAACAACAAAGCTCTAGCTACATTCAAAATGTGTTGATGTTTTCTTTCAACTACCGAGTTTTGCTGCGGAGTATAAGCACAAGAAAACTGATGAGTAATACCATGTTCACGAAGCAAAGGACCAAAATGCAGTTCAGGAGCATTATCACTTCGAATAGATTTGATATTAATTTGGTATTGAGTTTTAACAAGTTTGATAAAAGAAGACATTATAGTGGAAACATCACTTTTATTACGTAACATATAAGTCCAAGTAACCCGGGTACAATCATCAACAATGGTAAGAAAGTACCTAAAACCATCAATAGATTCAACAGAAAAGGGACCCCAAATATCTATGTGAATGAGATCAAAAGGCGAAGAAGACAAGTTGTTATGAGAAACGTATGGTAATCTTTTCTGTTTAGCTAAAGGGCATACAGGACATGACTCAAGAGAACTAGACTTAAGCAAAGGAATAGTACCAGATAAAAGTTTCAACTTGTCTTGAGAAGGATGTCCTAAACGCATATGCCATATATCTTCATCAGTACGGAATGTTCCACAGAATGCAATAGAAGCAGTAACAGCAACGTTCAATATGTAAAGATTGCGAATAAGAGAACCTTCACCAATCTTCAAGACCTGAGTATGGTCCTGTATGAAGCAAGAATCAGGATAAAAATGAGCAGAGCAATTATCACGATTCAATAAGGTACTCACACTCAGAAGATTGAAGCAAAAAGAAGGAACATAAAGAACATCATGCAAAACAAGCTTATCAGACAAGTAAACAGTGCCAGTATGCGTTATGTTTTCCCTAGTGCCATTTGGTAATGAGACCGTCATACCAGTAACATGATAAGTAGCACCAAAAAGTGACAAATCAGAGCATACATGAGTTGTAGCTCCACTGTCAATTATCCAAGCACCATTAGGAATAGTATGTGTAAGAGATGAAAGTGTTTGATGTTGAAATGTGAGAGCATGGTTCTCAAAACGTAAACTTGTGGAAGGAAAAGGGACAATACCAGAAGTTGAATTAACAGGCATCACACCATGAGCACTGATAGTCGGATGCAAAGAAGCAAAGTTAACAGCAGAATCTGTAGGACGTACATGTTGCTGAAGTTGTTGAATCAACTGATTAACCTGATCTTGATTGAACTGAGAAAGATTGAGGGTTGAAGCTGGCACATTGTTCTGAATATGAGCAACAGTGTTTCCTTGAGTCGAATGCTGAGAAGGATTAGACTGCTGCTGAGTAGACTGATTACCACGGGAATATTGTCCACTCTGTCCTGAGTTGTTACCACGAGAAGAGTTGGTGTGATACAGCTTATGACCTGGTGGATAACCATGCAGCTTAAAACACTTTTGAACAATGTGACCTGCCAAACCACAATGAGTGCATACAGGACGTTGTTTCTGACGGTAAGCAACGGCTGCAGCAAAAGAAGCACTGTCCATCGACTCTGAATACTGAGGTTGAGCTTGAGCAGATGCTTGAAAGACAACACTATCAGGCTTCAAGGAAGGCCTGAGCAACTTCTGTCGCTCATCTTGAGCAACCATGTTGAAAGCTTCTTCAATGGAAGGTATTGGTTTAAGCATCAAGATGTGTCTTCTTGTAGAATCATACGCTTCATTAAGCCCCATCAAGAACTTGGTAACTCGACTCCTTTGTTGAAGCTTCTCCCAAGATAGAGCTGCATTACATTCACACTTTCCACACGTACAGAGAGGAAGATCAACGTAATTCTGATATTCTTCCCACAATGTTACCAATTCCGTGTAGTATGTGCTCACATCAGAAGATCCCTGCTGAATATTACTCAATCTTTGCTCAATCTCAAAGATCCTAGGTGCATCATCTTGCTTAAACCTAGTCATCAAGTTCTTCCATATCGATTCAGCAGTAGACATAAACAGTAAACTCTGACCTATCTTCTTTGATACAGAGTTAATCAACCAAGTCGAGACCATGTCGTTACAGCGAGACCAAGCACCCGAATCACGGTGATCAGAAGAAGGTTGAGGAATCGTACCATCAATAAACCCCAATTTGTTACGGACGTTGAGCGCCATTCTAACCGATCGTCGCCAAGAGTGAAACTCAGCACCAGAAGAGAGGCGATCGGAAACAAGAGCCAATCCAGCATGATCGGAGTTGTGGAGGAAGAAAGGATTGTTGTAGTGATCGATCGGAGTAGTTACCGGAGCTTGATTAGCTTCCGTCGAAGTCATCGGAGCTCAGATCGTTAACGAAACAAGAATCCGAATGAAAACCACCACCGAGATGAAATCAAGAAAGTCACGAACAAGAGATATCCAGAGAAGCAAGGAATCAACGAGAATCTGACGAATCGAAGCACTCATGAGGAAGAATCGAAGCTCGCAAGGTCAAGAAGCCGTTGAAAATGGCGGAAGCTATTGTATTTGCTCTGATACCATATCAAGAGTGTAACAAACTTAAAGTATATCTCTTATTAATTAATGAATGAATGTACATGTGAGTATATATATACAAGTATGTACACGTGTATTATGTACACTTCTCTATATCTAATAATCTTCTCCCATGTAAACACTCTTCCCCTAAGCAGGATGGTTCCAGAGACCAACCTCTAGGAGGTAATTTAATAATATATGGAGCCTTTGTTGTCAAAAAAAGAAGAAGAAATAAGCCATTGGTAAAAGAGAAAAAAAAAACATGCCTTTCCCTGAACCTAACTTTGCCTCATTTTGACTTCACTAAATGTGGCCTTAATTCTTGGCCAATTTGCAATATTAATTAAGAGTAGCATGGCTCCTGATTTTTGTTAAACATAGAAGGTTGATGACATTCTTTGTTGGACTTCACATGAGTTGGTAGAGAAATTTGGGATTACGAAGGTCAGAGAGTTAAGCTATATTTTGGGATTACAAGTTAAATAATCTGTAGAATGGATCTTTATTTCACAATTTACATTTGCCAAGAGCAAAGTGAAATGGTTTGTTATGTGTGTCCCAGCAAAGCTACTAAAAATACAATAAGACCACTACTAAAATTGTCAAATGATAAAAGGTGGAAAATGAACTCACTAGAAGTGGTATATGTTAGGGTAAAATCAAATAAAATAGGATTCTTCATTATACTAAATAAACTAGGTGTTTTTCTGCACCATGTGCAAAATAGAAGTTTTAAAATTTAAATTATATTTAAAAATTTTTTTTTGTTAATTTAAAATTTAAGAATATATATGTATATATTTAAAATTATAATCTTGGAAATATTTTTATCTACTTTCTTTTGGTTAAGACATATTAAATCGAATTCTATAAAATTAAGAGAAAAATTGTTAGGTATATAATTATCAAAATGTAAAATCAATAATATTTCTAAAATTTTTAGATTTTTCTTAAAAAAACTAATGGTATTGGGATTAAAAATTATGATTTTTCAAAAGCTGCATAAATTTTGAAGAATTGTTTTGGTAATAAAAATATAATTATAAAAATGAATTAAATAATGTTTCAAAAATTGTAAAATATTATTAAGTTTTTATTTCTACTATTATATTATTTACTAGTATATTAATGATGATCTATTAGTGATTACCTTATTTTAAGAAATACCAAAAATATAAATCAATAATACGTGTAAGTATACATGTCACGTAAATAACATTCTTTGCTTTGAACAACATGTGAACAAGATGTGGTTCATACATAAGGATAGTAGAGTAGCCTTACTTATGTAAATAACATTATTTGCTTGATCAATAAATTTGATATTTCATCAAAAAAAGAGTATATATGTCACAATTAGCTTCAAGCAATGTCATCATTGTTAGTGTGCCATGTCATCATTTTTCTTTCAAAATAATTGTGATAAGGACATATGTCAAATCACTTCTCAAATAATGTCTAAGGGATTATACTAAAGAAGCAAGAAGTAAAACACCAAGGCTAAACTATTACTGCCCATGGCATTCTTACAATATTAATTTGAACTCCAGTGGTCAGTGTATTTTCTATTCAGCTACCTCTGTCTCAATGTTTTTGCGGATGCTGGAAATGGTTTTGTGTCTATTTGGTACCTCCTTGATCAGGTGGAAATGCAAGAAACAACAAACAGTAAATCATAGCAGTACTGAAGCAGGGTATAGAAGTTTGGATCAAGTTACTTTTGAGCTGATTTGGCTACAACTTCTGCGTGATTTGAAGATTGAAGTAAATAACATCACCAAGTTGTACTGTGATAAACAAAATGCTAGTTATGAATCCAATTTTCCATGAACAAACCAAACATATAGAGATAGACTGCTATATTGTCTATGATCAGGTAAAAAATGGTTCTCTGAAGCTAAATCATATTCCTAATGTTGGCCAACTTGCGGATATACTCACTAAACCTTTCCATCCTAGTATATTTTATTCGATTCTCAGCCGTATATTAGTATCAAGTCTCTTCACTCCAGCTCTAAATTAAGTTTTAGAGGTATAAAGGGTGTATTAGACATATAGACATACATATATAGTTAGCCGCCTTATACTTGTATACTAGGATGAGATTCCTGCCCTGCATGAGGTGAAATTTGATGTTTAAGAATATTTAGATGATCATTTATAATTGAATAAGTTGTACATATGTATTTTTCTCTTTAACATCATTGAATCAATTAAGTTTATAAAGTTTCATTTTTATGGACATATAACAATTGTTAAAGGTCCACTAAAATGTGACCAGTTGATTTTAATATTTTTGGTCAAAAAGCATTAAACTGAGCATAGTATCACCGTCCAGATAAACATAAAAGATGATTAGTTTTTTTTTTCTATGATAATTTAGAGTATTTCAATTCAACAAAATGATCATAAATATAGTAATGATCAAGATCGTACATTTATGATTTGCATCTGTTTTATAAAAGAGTTCAAACCATTGATTACAAATTTTTTAATGTAAAATTTTTAATAGTTTTAGTAATTTCGTTTTTAAAAATTTTAAATATAGCATATGAGTTTTTTTTAATTTATATTATATCATTTATATGATTTTTAATTTATTTAATAAATATGATAGAGATATATGAATTGTTAGAAAAACTTTATTATCTAGTATCATTAATTATCATTTTTGTTGTAGATCATATTAGTTTATATTTATGGAAAAAATATTTAGTTATTGATATATGATTAATGGGTGGTCCACTATATCATATACAATGACAGTTTTGTAATATTTCTACTAATTAAGTCTTTTTAATATGTAATGTTAGAAGAGCTATGGTGTTGAAACCTTAGCAGTATACTCAATGTACAACTTAAAAATGTTTGTCAAATAATATATAGAGGATAATACATTATCACATTTACATTTTCCTTAAGTTAATAAGAAGAAAAATTTAAGTTCTTGAACTATTCTCTCTTAATAAAGCATACCAAAATTAATATTGATTTTACAATAAATTATTTGATTTGATATAAACTTTAAGCTCTATAATATGATATTACTTTTCAAATTTACTTTTAAATATAACTATTTTCATAAATATCTTAATTTTAATATGAATAAGATAAAATTAACCATTCTAAAACATTTATAAATATTTAAAAATTATTTATAGGTGTTTATAAACTCAATCCCACTACCTAAATACTAAACAATAAACAATAAACCCTAAAGCCAAATATCATGGTATTTTTGATTGAGTGTATATTTGAAAAGTTGTATTCAACTTAGAATTTTTAAACAATTTCTCAAATTTTCAAACTGTTAAAAGTGTTAAATATAAAATTTATAATCAAACTCCATCTAATAAAATAATAATTATGGAATTATTTAATGGGTAAATAAATTTTATATAAAAAGTAAAAAGTTTGAAGTAAATTTAACATCTTAATCTTCTTGTCATTTATGCATCTCGCACATGGGATTTCTGTTCTTTGCTACCACGTATCGGGCACTGGTTACTATTTTTTGAATTAGTCATTTGGAGTAGGTAAATAAATGGAATCCAAAACTCCGAATAGAACTTGACCTAATAAAATGAATCTGAACTGAACTAAATCCGACATAACTGAATGAAACTTGTTTTATGTTATTTTGGATTATGTGTTTTATCCGAACCAAACACGAATTGGAAAAACCCCAAAAATTTCAAAATTACAGAAAATATTTGATATATGGTATTTTTGATATCTTGTATATATGTTTTCCAATTGGTTTTTACGTATTTATCAAATCTTTTTAAGTCTTCTTGAATCATTTTAAGTCTGGAGTAGGTTGTAGAGTTTTGGAAAGGCATGCAGAAAAAAGTTCAAATTTGAGACTTTCACATGGAGCAGCCGAACAAAGCACCCGAGTGCGTACTCCGGAGGCAGAAATATTTAAGGAAGTTTCCAATTTTTCATAATTTTACCTAGGAATCCCCATTTTTATTCCTACAACCGCCAGAGACCTGCAATATATCTATTTTTATTATTTTGAATCAGGAACATAACTTTTCTACATATACTTTTGAGAGAGAGGTTCTGAGGGAGAAAGATTTGGAAACTTTCGTGAGATGGAAGGGAGAATGATCTCTACACTCTTAAGAAGAATCATGAACCTTTTGTTATTTTTACTGCAATAGTTTTTTTTATGTCTTCTTCATATGTCTTCTCTACTATTTATGTGATTATGATTGAGTAGTTGATTTGTTAGGTTTACAGTGTCAGGGATTAGACACAAATAGGATTGTTATTCTTTGATATCTCTATCTATTGTTGAACTTACTGCTTGTGTTAAACTGGTCATTTAGCATCTGAATATAGGTTTAAACCAGGGCTTGTGGCCTGGTGGTGATTAACTTGAGGACAAAAGTCTAATATGGAGAAGCTACGAGGGTTCGAGTCCCGGTCACTGGGAAATTAAGATTTCGGCATCGCCATGGATAATAGATTGACACGTGGCAACACATGACTAGTCTGGACCACTTATGTGGGGCCATGATACCCCTGTATAATTCAAAAAAAAAAAGAATATAGGTTTAATCTAATCACTAAAAGTGTTTTAGGTTTCTAGAAAAAGCATAGATATGTGATTTGTCCTTAGCCAACGAAAGGTGATGTTAAGACAAATTGTGAACCAATTGAATCCGAGCTTAATGCTTGTCATCATTCTCTAATCCAAATGACAATTTAGGTATTAGGATTGCTTGATAAGTTGGTAGACACCACGATAGTGGATTTATCTCATCTTGTTGTTCAAGTTCTAGATTGGCTCGTATTGTCTTCCCTACAAAGTTGTGTGGCTCATGATCCTAAGTATCCTGATGAATCACCTTGAACCTAGTTTTTTAATAATCTGAAGCCAAACCAACTATGCTACTTGCTGTATTTTAATTATTTTATTTTATTTGCATTAAATGATGGGACAATGTGTCAAATATATCCAAAAATGGACCAAATTGGCAAACTACCCATAAATGTGGATAATTCAAAAAGGAGTAGCCTTTTGACACTGTGCGGACGAAAAATCCCTTCAGCTTTATCGAAAACATGTAACTCTAAATTTAGCGGGTATACATTATGTTAACTGAACACTAAGAGATATTTATCAGCTAAATATTTATATATATCAGATTACAAACGACTAACAAATCATATATCGGTTAATGAAACAATTAACATCTAATCAGTTATCTATCAAATAGCCCTAAATCTATTTGTAACAGCTAACACTCTATGTATCGATTGCGAATCCATTAAAATATAAAATAATAGCAGGTAAGTAATAAAATAGCTGCTAACGTACATGTTATCTAAATAAAAGAATGTAGATTTAAAGATTTGAAATTGGAAACAATAGAATTATGTGAGATAATAACATTAGCATTATGTGTGTCAAAAAAATCAGAGTAAAAAAATAGAGATTTATGATGAAGAATGAGAGCATAAAAACAACATGTGCGAGAGATAAAAGGATTAGAAGATAGGGAAGAGAAGAGAGAGAGAGAGAGAGAAACACCTTAGCCTGTAGAGGTAAAATGGTCACACAAAACAGTTTCCCTTTTATAAGGGTAGATGGCAAAATATGTGTGTGTTTGGGTACATTCACGCCAGTTTCTCTTAAATGATTTGTCTTAGCTTGATATCGAACTCATGGCTTTCTGGAATTGAATCGAAAATATTTCAACAACCCCTGTTAACTTCACAATAGCAAAGATCCAATTTTAGTGTATCAATATTCATACCAAATCCGAGTGCAATCCCAAATTATTATAAGAAACTCTAAGATTTTATTGAATACTTAAAATAAGTATTTATTACATGAATAATTAACTAAAATATATTTTGGTATTTGGTGCTCTTCTTCTTCTCTATAGCTGAGTTTATTTGGATTCGACGATGTGTTTCGCTTCAGATTTATCGGATATGAAGTGTTTGCACATAGTTTTTGAGTTGTGTTCTCTAATTTCATTGTCTTTATTCTTTAATTTTACTTGTCGAAAATTACACTAGAATTTTAAAAAAATCATCCCAAGCGCATTTCTCATTTCGAAATTTGATTTATGGTCTTTGTTCCGCTGGATCTTTATCTGGTTTTTGGTTTTAACTAAATACAGAACAATACTCTGGAACCGAAAATCCAACTACGATTTGTAACCCAAAATTATATTTGGTTCAACCGGTTTTGGAAATATTACTAAACCCAAACCGAACCGACTAAATCCGAACAAAATATAAACTGAAATTTTACAATATCTAAAGGGGGCTGAAATTCATAAACATAAAAACCGATACCCGATTGAACCCAAACCGAAACCCGATTAAACCCGAACCAAACCCCGATTGGTCCATCGAATGTCAAGCCTTATTAGTTACACAAGACTTATTAGTTATACGAGCTGCATCAAACACATCTACAGCATATTACCTTTGAACGATCTTTATTTGTGTATTGATTCTTATCTTCAGTGTTTCCTACTTGATGTTGATTATTTATACATCCTCGTCCTATAGCTCTTCTTTTCCATCCTCTAACTCTTTGACGAAAAACTCCATAGTTTCCATGACTAATTTGGTCAATATTTGAAAACATAAGCTTCCCTTGGTCTTCTTTATGCGTTTCTTCCCCTACATGTTCTTCATATACCTTAGCCTTCAACCTATGTCCTTTAAACCCATAGATTTTAGGTCTAGTAATTTCTCAAGAGACGCTACAATTTGAATTTATTTGTATCTAGGAAGTCCCTTCAAGAACTTCTTCACCATCTTGGATTCTTCTATGTTTTCTCCTAACAAGGCTGCTTTATATGATAGGCCTGATATATTTCCCGCAAAGTCATCAACCGTATTCGTATCATCCATCTTTAACCTGCTAAACTCTATCATCAACGTCTAAAGTCTTGCCTCTCATTCACGATCAGCTCTAGGTGTCGTCGTGACTTAATGGCCTCCCAGATGTCTTTAAATACGAGTTGTTCTCCCACTTGGAGAATCAAGGTTTCAAGAAGAGATTGGAATAGAAGTGATGTCGTCGCCACATCATTCTTCTTTTGATCATCCGAACCCGGTTCTACTGTCTCCCATACTTCATGAACTCTCAATAGAACTTTCATCTTCATTGACCAAATCGTATAGTCCTTCGTGGCAGCATGTTCTAGTCAGGTCTGCCATGCTTGTTTATGTGATATCTCCTCCGTCTCCTAGATCTAGTCTTCAACTTAAGCTCTGTTACCAATTAGAGTTGAATATCTTATTAAATATTAAAAATTATTTATTTAAACTTCCACTGTGAAACTTGAATTAATGTCTCTCAAGATACAGTGCTATATATAAACTAGATGATAATGCGCGCGGGTGAGTATTTTATACTAATGTTTTTGTTCATTAAATGGTTTTAACATTTTGCAACACTACAATCTTTATCGGTTGTAAAATGAGGAATAAAAATGTTGGTCTCTTAAATGTATTCATCGTTGTTGAAGAGTTAATGTATTACAGCTTATTTTAGTTATTTTAAGACTTCATATGCACAAAAAAAGTTTTGTGGCTGACACAAATCACAAAAACCAGATAGGAACATCAATTTTAAAATGACGAAAGGGGATTAGGTTTTCTGCTCTCGATTTGTTTATTATTGACTCTCCATAAATGATTTCATTTTCTACTTCTAGAAAATTGTGTTTTCGTTCTCGTTTCTATTTCACTGATATGAGTTTTGTTTATTTTTTAGACTTTTTCTATGAATTTAGTGAGTTACATAAGTGTCAGTTTAAAATTTGCACATCTGTAAAAATTAGTTCTACTCGAGATACATATCTAAGAGTCAAATGTTTTTAAAAATCACCAGCAAACTCTATTCACATGTTAGTGTTCAAATCTGATATATCAAGCTATTATAAAATATAAGTGCAAGCTCGAAATTAACATATATTATATTTTTATATAGTATATAATTTAATTTAAATTATATTTATATATATATATATATATGAATATATATATATATATAAATATATAATAGGTCAATTTTCTGAAATGGTCATTTTTATGTTTTTGTCACAAAAATAGCCCTAAAAAGAAGACCAAATTAGTCCCTTTTTTATTTTGAAAATTTTAATTTAAAAAAAAAAAATTGAAACCCTATCTCCAAAACTCCACCCCTTAACTCTAATCTCTAACTCTGGATTAGTTAACTTTGGGTAAAAGGTTTTCTTACCTTTTAATAAAAATTATTTTGGTCATTTTCTTCCTTCAGAGCTATTTTTTGTGAAAATAAACTAAAAAGAGCTATCGTAGGAAATTTTTCTATATAATTTCTATTAATGAGATTTCATATTCATATGATTTATGATCATTTGTATCTTGCTTGAACAAAAACAAAGTTAGACCACTGATTACAAAATTTTCAATGTAGGATTTTCACCATTTTTAGTAATTTATAGTCGTTTTAAAAAAATTTAAAATATAACATATAAGAAATATTAATTTTTTTATTATATTCTTAATGTGGTTGTTTAAGTTTTTTTAATAATATAAAATTAAACAAAAAGAGAGAGGAAAAAAATTGTTATCAAATATGTATTATTCATAATTAGTTGTTTTCATATATATATATATATATATATGTTAACCATATTAAATAATTTTGTAGCTTTTATTTAAGAAATAATTAAAAATATTCTTTTGTACACTATTAATCAATTTAATAGTTAGTTTGATAATATATATATATATATGAACCGATTTATTTTTCTAAGGATTTTAAAAATTATCATAGTGATGACACGTGACTACGAAAACATGTTGTAACAAGATCTTGATCCGCGCGACTGCGCGAGTATTTAATTTGTGTTTGTATTTAATGATATATTTGTTAATGTAGTCATATTTGTAAATATAAATGTTATATTTGTACTTGATTTTATATTTTATCATTTTAGCGTAAAATGTATCACCGATATTAGGTATTATATAAAAAATCTAACATCTATATAATAAGATCCATGTCTAAGATATATAGCTAACAAATTTTTTTAAATATAATGTACAAAAGACAATTGTCAATTAGCATGCTATTTATAAATGAAACCATTAGCTATAATCTTTGTAAGAAAATAAAATGTTTGTTAAACTTATATGAAATTTGGAACATATACAAATTAAGATTGAAAATAAAATGAAAATATAAATTTGAAGTGACTGATAAAAAATGATAAATGGGTTTAAATTTGTGTACATTTAAACCACGACTTTACAGATGTTTGCTTTTATTTTTGTAAATAAATATTTATTTTGTCTAAGTGATAATATGTATTTTTAAAAATTTTACATGTGTTAAATAATTATTTAATAACATTTATAAGCATAATAATTTTAGAGTTTATTTTTTTTTAATTTTATTTTATCTTGTAAACCGTCAATTGTATTACCACTATTTTTAGAATATGATCCTTGCATATATAAAAATGTTTTATTTTGTTTTTTTGTGGATCAAAATTTTATGAGAATGTCTAATAAATTATTTTATATACATGGTAAATAATTATAGTGGTGCATGTAACATATTTATATTGGTAAGAAGCAGAATATGTTCAGAAAAAAAAAGAAGAGTAACGTGAAATGTGGGGGAGAATGAGACAAAATATAATTTAGATTGTTATATAAATATTTTGTGTATATTATTGATATTCATGAATGTTTATAATATTAATATGACATAAGTTAAAATATTTATATTGAATTGATTGTAAATTTAATTTAAGAAATGTTTTTATTAATTTTTAAAAAGACATGGAAAACATAAAATTATGAGTAATTATTACTTCATTAATTTTGGAAAAGACAAAGATTACTTAAAAGTAGGTTCATTTAATTATTTCAGTGGCATTAAACTGTAAATATTGTGCAAGTTTAAGGGTTAATCTTAATTTGTACTTCTCTTTTAATAGATTAGATATTTATTTTGTCTAAGTGATAATATGTATTTTTAAAAATTTTACATGTGTTAAATAATTATTTAATAACATTTATAAGCATAATAATTTTAGAGTTTATTTTTTTTTAATTTTATTTTATCTTGTAAACCGTCAATTGTATTACCACTATTTTTAGAATATGATCCTTGCATATATAAAAATGTTTTATTTTGTTTTTTTGTGGATCAAAATTTTATGAGAATGTCTAATAAATTATTTTATATACATGGTAAATAATTATAGTGGTGCATGTAACATATTTATATTGGTAAGAAGCAGAATATGTTCAGAAAAAAAAAAGAAGAGTAACGTGAAATGTGGGGGAGAATGAGACAAAATATAATTTATATTGTTATATAAATATTTTGTGTATATTATTGATATTCATGAATGTTTATAATATTAATATGACATAAGTTAAAATATTTATATTGAATTGATTGTAAATTTAATTTAAGAAATGTTTTTATTAATTTTTAAAAAGACATGGAAAACATAAAATTATGAGTAATTATTACTTCATTAATTTTGGAAAAGACAAAGATTACTTAAAAGTAGGTTCATTTAATTATTTCAGTGGCATTAAACTGTAAATATTGTGCAAGTTTAAGGGTTAATCTTAATTTGTACTTCTCTTTTAATAGATTAGATATTTCATGTTTAATATATAGAAGATAGTTATTTGTCGACAAAATGAATAAAAGTACAAAAACACTGTTATTTGTTGAGTTAGTTATAATATTTTGAATAAAGAATGTTTTTTTAAACAGAAAACTAGATTTTGACCCGCGCTTCGAAAGCGCGGATTTTAGATTATAGATAAAGTTTAATATGAATTAGTATTTTGGGTTTATTGTACATTATTATGTTACAAAATCGTATTATATCGAGAACAATTAGTTTAAAATTATATGACTTATCAATTAGTTTATTTGAGATTTTGTATATACATTTTTATATAACTCTCTCTCTCTCTTAAGTCTAGGCATTTATTCAAATCCAAAAAAAAAACTGATGATATCCGGGTCCAAGGAAATGTATATATTGGGTATTTTTTCGGACCAACATATCTTGGTTTAGTACGGATCCTAGTCAAGACTCGGATACCCAAAGTACATGAAATGTTTTGAGTATATTAGTATATTGAGTATTTCGAATATATTTTTGGTATTATAGATATTTTTTTTGTTTGTTTTGGGTTTGAGTTTTCAGTTATACTTTCAGGTTTCAGATAAAATTCTAAATAAAAAAAAATATTTTGGATATTCAGATAAAAGTTTGGATATTTTTAGTTTCTCGGGTTATATCTCAGGAAAAAGTTTAGATCTTTTTCGGATATTTTAATATATTTTGAGTATTTGTTAGGTTTTCTAATATTTTTCAAGTTTCAGATCATTATGTAGGTTTTCAGGTACTTATTCTTTTTTAGACTTTAAATATCTGAACCAACGTAGACCTGCTATGTATTCAAATATTGCATATATTTAATATGTATTTGAATTATGATTACAAACCAATTCTGACATGAAAAAAAATTCAAATAACATTTGGACCCAAAAAAACCCAGATAGAAAAGAACCGACCCGGATACTTAAACCTACTCTCTCATTATATTTTGTGTGTATTTTATAAGAGTTACATTTGTTAAATTGATATGACCTAAGGTTTACTTGGTAGTTTTTGTTTTAAAATAATTCAATAGAACATATTTGTAAGGTTATTAATAGTTACAAAATTTTCTTAATAATGTTTTTTAATTATAATGCTTATTATAAAAATTAAGTTAACGTAATATATATATATATATACATATAATTTTGTTTTAACATATGATTTGTGAAAGTGGTTTTATTAAATTTTATTTTGAAAATATTTGAAACTATATAATGTAAGATGTTATTGTACAATATGTTTAGTGATATTATTAGTTGATGTATGGAATATGAAATATTACTTTATCTTTCATATGATTGTGATTTTAGTGACTTTAATATCCATGCACAACAAATGATTGTGATCCCACGATATTAGGAGATTTTATTAATTTTTCATGGTAACACAAAAAGATAAACGGGTTGTTAGAGTTATTAATTGTGTATAATTAGAGTAATTAGTTTATGACCAAAATTTTTTTAATTCTAATAAAATGGTCAAACAACCTTTCATAAGTAAATTTTTTCAGAATGTTTCTCTTTTAATAGTATAGATAGAATAGTTAAATAACTTATTTGTCGATGGAAAAGACACATGTGCTTATGTGCTTGCATGTCGTTACTTTTTTGTTTTTTTTTTCGTCTTAATAAAACATGTGCAGATGTGCTTGCTGTTTTTTTTTCTGACTAGCTACATGTGGTGACTATTATTTGTTGAATCTACACAAAATATGGGAGCATGATGTCTGTCATATCACAATTTATGAAACAAACATATTTGACATATTACAACTGGACCATGCTACCCATAAAAATTTCAGTAAATATTTAATATTTTACGAGTAAATAAGGTTATTAATTTATTAATACAAATAACATTTATCAAAATAATTTTGATATGTACTTAGTAAAACAATAATTATTTTTAGCGTTACAATGTTTAGTAAAAATATCATATCGAATAATCTGAAAATAATACACTATTTAAATAACATTTATGAATTTGATGTACTAGAATAGAACACATGTCACTAAAATTTCCATTATATTATACCAAAAATAATTATAAAATCTTTATTATTTAAGTGTTGATAACAAAACTAAAATAGATAGTGATAGATATTTTATTATATAAAGTATTATCAAATTATTATCTTTTAAGTGTTGATAACAAAACTAAAATAGATTATTTTGGAATATTTCAAAAACATGTACAATAATGGAGTAATTATCAGGCTATAAAAAAAGGAGTAATTATCACATTTATAAGTAATTTTTAATATATATATAAAACACTACTACTGTTTTAGAAGTATATTTTATTTTTAACTAATAAATATTAAGTTTTTATACTAATAGAATCATATATATCTACATTTAAAATTTTGTTATTATTTTTTCTAACATGAGTAACAACCAAAATGGTTTGAATAGTAAAACTTGAAATACATTATTAATGTAAATAATCGAAGAAATAATAATAGGAATACACATACCATTAGAGCGGGAAATTTTATCTTTTAAATTTGATTCATTATTAGTTACGATTCGATCTAAAAAATTTGGATAACCGTAAATTTTTGGAGCAAAGCAAATATTCAAAATCAATAAAACTAAGCAAATAACAAATATTAAAAGTTTAAAAGCCGGATATCCGTTCCAGTCTGACTTTTAAACAAATAGGAGCATATATAAAATTAAATATAGAGTTTTGAAGATATAGTTTTATAGAATTATTATTTTAACATATAATTTTATTTATAAAACACTGATAAAAGTATTTAATTAAGAAAAAATATAAATATATTTTTAAAATTTTGTTTTATATTATTTTTTGATTACAAACTTGTATATTTTTCTAAATTTACTTGTACTGAAAAATATTTTATGAGATATGCATAAATATCGGTAATTCACAAATATCTGTAAATTCGTTTTTTTTTTGAACAAATTATCTGTAAATTCTTACAAATGTCTGGAAAACCGGATATCCATATTTTGAAGTAAATCAAATCAAAAATGAATATCCATAAAATTCAAAACAAATCAAAAATACTTAAAATTATGCTATTATTTTCTCCTTGCTCACCCCTACCTATCATGTATTATGTATCCCATATTTTACGTTTTCAGGCTATTCATATCTTATTTTCCACAGTTAAAAAATTATCTATGGAATATAATTATTTCAATTATCCATGAAATATACATACAGTATTCATTTATCTATAGGAAACCTTCTCAATATAAATATTTGAAAATATCAATGACGTTAAAAAGATTCCTAGATTGGATAGATTGCCTATACATTATTTTTAAAGTGATTGTTTATTTGTTATCACCACATTTATTCTCACGAAAATAACATATTCTTTTTTTAAAAATAACATGATATCAAACTAATTGTGACATGAACAATTTAATCTGCGTACATTTATGTTTTTAGTAAGTTTTCTAAAATATGGTAATAACTTATATATCATCATTGTCTGACCATCACTTAATCTACCTTAGATATGTAGCTTACAAAAAAAAAACTTATATATCATCATTAACCGATACTTCCCCTGGAACCGATACTCGTCGTCGTACGGTCGGCGTAATATTGTCTCTGCTAGATCTCTGGTTAGAAAAAAGACTAATCAAAAGGGTGGGATCATGATCTTCTATCTCAGTATGGAATGATCATTGACTCATATCCACTCGCCCCGAGACCAGCAAACAAAAATCATAATAAACTTCTTCCGGACCTTACAGTGGATTCACTCATCAACGCAAAATCGAGAACTTGTAATTTACAAGTAATTCAGAATCTGTGAATCCTGAAGATGTAAAAAGTATTGAAAGCATTCCGTTGAGTAGATTTCCGACAGCGGATCGCGATGATGGCATTTTACTAAAAATGAAAGATATACAGTTAAATTTGGATATCAACTAGAACGAGTGTATCCAAATAGAAAAAGAACAGTACCCGAATTTGGACAAACAATAGTTTCATTAAAAGCTTTTTGTTGGAAAGTATGATGTCCACCTAAGATGAAACATTTCTTATAGCAATTGGTATCGGGATATATAGCAGTAAAGAAAAATTTGAGAGCAAGAGGATTGCAAGGGAATATAATTTGTGCCCGTTGTGGAGCACCACTTGTGATCGAGTTTGTTCGATTCCCTGTGTTAGTGAATTCTGCGTCTCAGCCAAAAGTAATGACTATGTTTCCGCCAATTGAAGTGTATCTCTGGGATCAATATCTAAGTTGCTGAAAACCTTGGCGTTTTGAGCTTTCCATATGTACCATAGAATCCATACAAATTGATGATCCTCTAATTCCGGAATAACCCTCCAAAACAAATGGTCTATATTCCTACTAGCTCACTTTTTGCAAATATAGACCATTTGTTTTGGAGGGTTATTCCGGAATTAGAGGATCATCAATTTGTATGGATTCTATGGTACATATGGAAAGCTCAAAACGCCAAGGTTTTCAGCAACTTAGATATTGATCCCAGAGATACACTTCAATTGGCGGAAACATAGTCATTACTTTTGGCTGAGACGCAGAATTCACTAACACAGGGAATCGAACAAACTCGATCACAAGTGGTAGCAACGGTACCGTCTATTCCATGTAGATAGTGTTTCACGGATGATTCATAGAAAATTAAGGAATTATTTTCAAAACTTCGTATGACAAGGTTTTAATGGTACTCGAAACTTCAAGACAAGGTTGGTACAGTACCTTCCATTTTCAAAGAGAACATGATTAATTTTTTGTTCTCTCCCACAAAGACTACATCAAATATCACAGTCAATACCCTGTGTTTTTAAATTTTTTGCAACCGATACAGTACCCGATATTACTTGCTAAACAAAAAGTCGCAATTTTGGAGAACATTTCAGTTTCCAAGTGAAAGCCAACAACTTTAATCTGTACCACCATTTGATCGAATTAATCAAATCTTGATTATTTATTAAATTCATAACTTTTGTCTGATTAAAATATTTATGTCAGTCAAAGTTATCAGATTTGTCAAAAAAACTGATGTAAATTATTAGTAACATTATTAGTAATATATCATATGATTGAAAATTTATATCATCAAACAATTCGTACTGTTTTGTAATTCCAATAAAAATCATTAATTTGGATCAAATTATGGTCATTTCCTCAATTCACCCTTCATTTTATCTAGGGGTACATATCTGGATATGGTAATATTGCACAATGGTTTTTATAAATAACAATGAATTAAAATGTATATACTTTAAAATTGATTATCTTCAAATTATCGACTTTGCTGGTTTATAAATAAGAATGATCACACTTCAGTTTCAGTCATCCAAGTTTCACTCCTTTATCCCATCTCATCCACATTGTCTCTCTAAACAATAAAATGAATTCCTTAATGAAACTTTTGGCCTTGCTGTTACTGTTTGTTTTTTCTTCTCTCCTCTTTGGTAACTCTAATTATATATTTGTTATCATTGCAACTGAATCTTTAAAACCCATATAATAATTTTTATATACAAATATAGTTTCTTATATATATCTTTTTTGGCAGAAGATATCGTTGTAGCGAAGAGCACATGCAACGCTGAGTCTCACCAGGCTCAATTTCTAATGCTTTTTTTTTATTTTTTATTAATTTTATTTTTATTTTTTCGTCTAGTTAAAAAAAAATTAATTGTAGGCCGCCACGTGTCGTGGGGCCCGCGATACAGTAACAAAACTCAGCTGAGATCAATCCTTAGCTTGGGAGTTTTCGGCTCCGATCCGACACGAAAACCAAAAAAATCAATTTTTTAATATTTTTTTTAAGGATTTCTTCTATGGACCCTGCGTTGCATGTGCTCTAAGAGTTCAAATCAGAAACATCTATTGGAAAGTGTGCACAGGCCCCATAGTCTATAGTGTAGCTTTGCCCCTGAATGTACATATGTCAAGAGCAAAGTGGAATGATTTGTTATATGTTCCAACAAAACTACTAAAAGTACAACAATCTCCCCCTCATTAGGTAATATATCTTGTAGATAACTCTCAATCTATTTTACTCCTAACCTTATTAGGAGTTAACTTATAACTCAAGTTAAGCTTAGGTCAACAATCTCCCCCTTAAGCTTGACATCTCTATCTCTCATATCATGAACTCCAATGAAGCTTCTCATCTCCTTAAACTTTAACCTCCCAAGCGCTTTGGTTAAGATATCAGCCTTCTGCTCCTTGCTGGCTACATGATTCACGGCTACAAGTCCTTCTTCTACACATTCTCTAATGAAATGAAATCGTTTGTGTATATGCTTGCTTCTCCCATGAAAGACCGGATTCTTTGTCAAAGCAATTGCTGACTTGTTATCAATACGGATCAATGCCTTCTTCGAATCACTTGTTATCTCGCCTAGGAGCTCTTGTAACCAGATGGCTTGCTTTGCAGCCTCTGTCGCTGCCATGAACTCGGCCTCACAAGACGAGAGAGCTACAATCTCTTGTTTTGTCGAACACCAAGAGACCGGACACTCATTGAGATAAAAAATGTGACCCGTTGTGCTTCTACCATCATCAGGATATACATTGTAGCTGCTGTCACTGTATCCCACAAGACCTCTCTCATTCTTACGGTAGTATAGGCCAAACGAGCAGCTTCCTCGCAAGTACCTGAGTACTTGTTTTAACGCCAACGCATGTGTCTCCTTAGGTTGATGCATATATCGACTCAGAACACCTACGCAATAAGCAAGATCAGGGTGTGTATGAATTAAATACCATAGACACCCGATGTTTCTTCTAAACTCTTTCTCATTAGCATCCTTTTCTTCTTCTGCTTTAGATAGCTTTAAGCCTGGATCCATTGGTATCTGAACTGCATTGCACTCATGCATCCCTGCCTCCTCTAAGATATTGGCCGCATATCTCTCTTGTTTCAACATAATCCCGTCACTGGATTGAATCACTTCAATCCCGAGATAGTAGGAGAGTTGGCCAAGATCAGTCATCTCAAACTTAGTCGCCATCTCTGCTTTGAAGTCTTGTATAACATCCATACTCGAACCAGTGACTAAGAGATCGTCCACATACACTGCTACCAGAAGTTGATGTGCGTTTGTTTCTTTCCTAAACAATGACGGCTCCTTAGAACATTTACTGAAGTTTAGCTCCCTTAATATCGTCTTTAGCTTAATATTCCAAGCCCTTGGTGCTTGTTTCAAACTGTAGAGAGCTTTATGTAACCTATAAACCTTCTCTTCACTTCCCTTTACTTTGAAGCCCTCAGGTTGTGAAACATAAACTTCTTCAACCAAGTCTCCATGAAGAAAAGCCGTTTTTACATCAAGATGATGAATCTCCCAACCATTTGATGCTGCCAAAGCTATGATTACACGCACGGTTTCTATTCTTGCAACCGGAGCAAATACCTCTTCAAAATCCACACCATATCGTTGCACATAACCCTTGGCTACAAGTCTAGCCTCGTATTTACTTATACTCCCATCTGCATTGCGCTTTATTTTGAACACCCATTTCAATCCTATAGCTTTACATCCTATAGGAAGCTCTACAAGCGTCCATGTCTTATTTTTCTTTATGGATATGATCTCATCCTCACACGCATCTCTCCACACTTTCTCTCCTTTTGCCTCACTCCAGTCCCAAGGCTCTTCATTAATAGCTAGTAGAAGTCTCTCTGTCTCAACAACTTCAGACATTAGGACATAATCATCCAAGTAGCTCGGTTTTGAACTGACTCTAGTCGATCTTCTCGGTAAGCTCTCTGTTTCTTCCTCTGTTTCCTCCTATGTTTCCTCTGTTTCACTATCTTCTTCCTTCTTATCTTCATCGCTTTCCTCTTCTTTAGCCTTAGCCTCTATTTCTTTACCAAAATCAGGTAACGTGACATCAAAGCTTACCTCAGACATATTATCTCTGGTTTTATTCCATCTCCAAGCTTTGTCCTCAGTGAAGATAACATCTCGGCTGATCACTATTCTACGTTTCTCAGGATCATATAAGCGGTAGGCTTTAGAGCCTGGTTCGACTCCGAGATGTACTAGTTCCCGTGACCTATCTTCTAGCTTCTTGAGATGTGGTGTATCCTTCTTTGCATAACAAACACAACCAAACACTCTTAAGTGTCCCACATTAGGCTACTTCTTCTTAAAGCATTCATATGGACTAATATCTTTCAGCGTTCGTGTAGCAACCCTATTTATCAAATAGGTTGAGTGTCTCACAGCTTCTCCACACATATAGTTTGGTATTTTCATATGCTTCATGATACTCCTGGTCATCTCCATTAGCGTCCTATTTCATCTCTCCACAACCCCATTCTGTTGTGGTGAGTATGGAGCTGTTAAGTGACGTTTTACTCCATTATCATCACAAAAAGTTTGAAACTCTTGAGACGTGAACTCTCCTCCCCTGTCTGTGCGTAGAGTCTGTATTGAGACCTTGGTCTCTTGCTCAATCAACCGTTTTAAACGTCTAAAACGATCAAAGGCTTCGCTCTTTTCCTTTAAAAGAATCGTCCACATGTATCTCGAATGATCATCAATCAAAACAAATATATACCTGCTTCCTCCAGCAGTTGATGGTGAGATAGGTCCACAGAGATCACCATGAAGTAGTTCAAGAACATTCGTGGCGTGATAAGCTGTTGATTTTGGAAAAGAAGCTCTCGTTTGTTTCCCCATAAGGCACGACGCACATGTTTGTTTCTCAACGCCAGAATTTGGCATACCAGTAAACATCTCTTTGTTCATCATTGCCTTCATAGAGTCTATTCCAACATGTCCAAGACGGGAGTGCCATAAGCTCGAGTCGCTCACCTTCTCTACTTGAAGACACTCTGTACTCTCAACCTCCATTGTGATTTTATATAAGCGGTTTCTTGATCTTACAGACTTGACTAACAGATTCCCTTCTTTATCACGAATGGTTAGATAGTCGTCTCTCATCCTGACATCACAACCTGATTCCGTAGCCTGACCAAGACTGATTATATTACTTCTTAATTCCGGTATAAAGTAAACATCAGCCAATGTTTTCCGTTTCCCGTCTTTTCCGATGACTAGAATTGAACCCTTTCCTGTGATGTCGATCTTTGAGTCATCACCAAACCATACCTTTCCACTTATCTTCTCGTTCAGTTTCGTAAAGTATCTTCCATTACCAGTCATGTGATTGCTAGCCCCATTGTCTAAGTACCAGATATTATCAGCTCCGGATTGTGTCTCAAACTTGCTTGGCATCACTTTATCCTCATTAAGATAGATTAGCTCATGCATCATCAGCTCCTCAGCTTCGTGTGTGCTATCACTCTCATTCTCCTGTATTTCTTGAAGCTTAAGTAACCTATTGGGACAATCGTAGACATAATGACCGGTCTTGTCGCAACGATAACACACGACGCGAGATGCATCTCTTCCTTGTGTCCAGTTACCACGACCATTATAGCGTCCTCTTCCTCTTCCGTTATAACGACCACCTTGACCTCCTCTTCCTCTTCCATAGCTATCTTGTGGTCCTTTATTTTCACTATTAGCATATAGAAGTTTTCCTTGATCCTCTGGTTCCTCTTCAACCTTAGTTCTCTCTTCATAAGCCTTTAACCTTCCCACAATATCCTCAAAGCTTGTTGTGTTGAGGTTAAGGACTTTTTCTAACGCAGCTATGATATGAATGTAATTCTTCTTTGGAAGACTGCTTAGAAACTTATTCACAAGTTTTGATTCTTCAATAACTTCACCTAAGGCTTCAGATTTTGAGGATATTTCCGCAAGTTTACCAGAGAACTCATATATGGTTTCTGTATCCTTCATCTTCATACGATTGAACTCATCCATCAGTGTTTGAAGTCTTGCCTCCTGGACCCTATCAGCTCCTATGTTTCTTGATTTTATCGCATCCCATACTTCTTTTGCAGTCTTTAAGTTACCAACTTGTAGGATTAGGGTTTCAGGAATTGACTGAAACAGAAACGCTCGAGCTATATCGCTCTTGTCGTTATCATCAGTTCCTGGATCAATCGATTCCCAAACCTTATGCACCTTGAGCAGGACATTCATACGCATACTCCATACTGTGTAATTGGTGGTGGTAAGCATAGGACATTGGATGGCTGAGGGACCACTCGTCTTTGGTTTGAACGTAGTCACCGTTAAATCTCCCATGTTTCTCTCTTATATTTCTTGAACGGTTTGATTTCAATATAGAAGCTCTGATACCACGTTTTGAAACCAAAGTTGATATTGTAACTCAACAATCAAGAACTCAAACTCAAACTCTTTTATTAATCTCAAAGCTCTAGAAACAATTCTCAAAACTAAAGCTTGTAATCTCACAAGTTATGCCACAAGATTAGCATCTCCTTATATAGCACATATAAGATCCTAAACTCATTAGGTAATATATCTTGTAGATAACTCTCAATCTATTTTACTCCTAACCTCATTAGGAGTTAACTTATAACTCAAGTTTAGCTTAGGTCAACAAACAACACCACTACAAAATTGTCAAATGATAAATGTGGAAAATGAATTCATTAGAAGTGGTATCTCTTAGGTAAAATAAACTAGGGTTTTTCGTGATACTATGGAAATATAAAGTAAAGTATCAAAGTCAGAAGAATAGAACAAAGATAGTATTTTATTGATCGAACAATAATACAACATATTCATTTGTAAACCCTAATTTTAGCTTCTTGCTTCTAGTCAAAGTTGGATAATATTATATCCCACTCTTCTAAGATTTAGGAATCTCTTTTATAAATCTTTGTAGTCGATATCTTACCATTGGGATTAGCAAATCCTGATTTCAATGCCGAAGTGAATTCAAACTAGATTTTGACCCGCACATTCGTGCGGATATTTTTCATTTTATGAATGTATACTTTTGATTTATTATAAACATTTTAAGTATATAATTTTAATTTTAGTATTATATTTGTGAATATAAACCTATTATTTTAGTAAATTGTATACATGGTAGCATCTATCATATTATTTTAGTAAATTTTATTGATTTAGAATATTTTTTGGATGTTATGATATTAAGTTTTTTTTTATTAAATTAAGACTTCAAAATATTAGATTATTTTAATTTTTATAACATAGTTTATTTTTCCGTGTTACATTTCAAGAAGTTATTCTTTATTATCTATGATTAAACCTTTTGAAAAAATTAAAACATTATCATTTTAAGTTTGCATACTTATTTTTTAAATTTTATATTTTGTCAAAATTGTTTAAAAAATTACACAACTATATTTGAGGTGAGAGATTATATGATTTTCGAATTTTTTTTGTTACTAAATTAATACATTATTTTATATAAATAATTTAAATTTTGGTAAGATTTTTATACACCTCTCAGAATATGTTTATAATTAATATAAATATTAAATTTATAATTAAAATTTGATTTATCATTAATATTTTGAATGAATAATTAAAATTTCATAGTTTTCTAATAACGTATTTTTAAATAGTATATGAACTAAAGGTTAGTTATAAACTATTATATTTTTGTATATTATTATTTTTTAAACAATATATTGTTGAGAGTCTCAAAATAAAAATAAAATAAAATAATATGTAGTTGTAGATATAAAATTTTAACCTATGTTAATGAATTTATGTTTATAAGTTTATTTTTCTAAAAAATATAATATAGTTTACGAATTTTAATACATTTTGATGATGAGTGATAATTTATTTAAATGAAACTATTTTAAAAATAAAATAGATAAATTTACCCATATTTAATTCATATAGTACTTCTATTTTAATATAATACATAATATAATTAAAATATATAAAAAATAGTATAGAATTTTATTTTCTTTTCTTATAATAAATGTTTAATTAACATTGAATTATAAAGTTATATTAGTATTTACGAAATTAATTAAGTGTTATTTTATAAAAATATTTAGAAGGTTGGTAAGATTTTGTTAGATTATTTCTCAACAGAATTTGTTATACTTAAAAATAAATTTATATTTATATTTGTTTTATTATTAATATAAATAATGAAATATGTCATATTAAGTAATTGTTTAGATGGTCCTAGTATGACTTGTTACCAGTAGATAAAAAATAGGACTCTGTTTTAATAGATTAGATACATAATATAATTAAAATATATAAAAAATAGTATAGAATTTTATTTTCTTTTCTTATAATAAATTTTTAATTAACATTGAATTATAAAGTTATATTAGTATTTACGAAATTAATTAAGTGTTATTTTATAAAAATATTTAGAAGGTTGGTAAGATTTTGTTAGATTATTTCTCAACAGAATTTGTTATACTTAAAAATAAATTTATATTTATATTTGTTTTATTATTAATATAAATAATGAAATATGTCATATTAAGTAATTTTTTAGATGGTCCTAGTATGACTTGTTACCAGTAGATAAAAAATAGGACTCTGTTTTAATAGATTAGATTCTGAGAATTAAATTCTCGATTTTTGAATTTGTCATCTTTTCTTTAATTTGGCGGCATATATCGAGCAGCTCTTCCCGTTTTGGATGGCGGAGATACTTCAGCAAATCCTAGGCTCGATTATATGGGTCATACAGTATATAGTCTCTTGTCGGATTCCTGCTACACACCTTCGGGTTTTTACTTTTGGCTCCTGAAGAGATGGAGGAACATCTGAGCTTTTCTTCTTGCCATGCTTCTTTTGTGGGTGGCCGTTTGAGATACAAGCGGCTCTTTAGGAGTCTCTTTCAATTCTCCTATCCCGACATGGGATAATGCCCCGGAGACTGATCAAGTGGATATTCCAGCAGCTTCTTTAAGGTAATATCATCCTCTGGCTTGATCAATAAGTCAGCAATAAATGGACATATGACATTAGAGGTTTTAATGAGGTTTTCATAAGTTCTCATTTGAAAATTTTGCTATACACTCTATTTTCTATTTTGTAAAAGATAATTTATTTATTTTAAAATGAGATATTCACCTATATATTTTTTATTGGAGATGTTCTAAATCACCACAGATCTAAAAAAAGGGAGCACAACATGTTCTCTTTCAGCTTTAATTGTCGATGATTCTTCATCGCAGCCATTTAGAAAGTAGACATCAGAAGGTTCAGAAATAATAACTCGTATTTGGAGTCTCTTCAAAGGGTGGGGCGTGCTCCTCCTCTTCTGAGTCTCCAGTGACGGCGCATGGTGGTGTGTTTGGCCGTGTGCTCAACTCACCTCAAAGTTGAGGTTTCCGGCGGTGTGGCACTCACGGCCCCCTGATGTTCTCCTTTGTGCTTCCTCACTACGACTCTCTTTCTGATGCGAGGCGGCGTGGTTAGTCTGTTTCGAGGCAGGTTTAAAGTTAGGCATTCAGTCCTCTCTCTCTCTCTCTCTCTCTCTCTCTCTCTCTCTCTCTCTCTCTCTCTCTCTCTCTCTCTCTCTCTCTCTCTCTCTCTCTCTCTCTCTCTCTCTTCTCTCTCTCTCTCTCTCTCTCTCTCTCTCTCTCTCTCTCTCTCTCTCTCTCGGTGGAGGATGCTCCGGAGGTGGTGACGACGTCCGGTCCGCTAGCTCTATATGGGCTCTCGGTTCAACGGGTGTATACGGTCATGGTCTTGAGGTTTGGAGGTGGCAATCTCTGATTCAATTTACCGAACGACGGTATCGTCAGATGTTATCACTGCCTCGTGCCGCCGGTGTACACCAATCTCGGGTTTGTTTGTAAGTTTGTGTTTACGATTCTTGGAGTGGTTTGTGTTTCATTGGCGCCCCGAAGCTGCAGGAGCCGTAGCATCAAGGTTTGAGGGCGCCTTTCTCTCGGTAGCTCATGGCAACCGGTCTATTCTAGCGGTCCTTTCCATTCCCTGGTCCGAACACGTCTCGCTGGCCTCCGCTGCTTAGCTTACGGCTGCTTGTCTTTGCTTCAGATTTTAGAGTTATTGTGAATTGCATTGGTGTTTAATTTATTTTATGAATCTCTATCTCTGCTACTAGTTATCTCATGTAATGTCTGTCAAAAATTAAAATCTTGGTATAATAATTTTAACATTTTACCCAAAAAAAAACTCGTATCGAGTTCAACATCTTGTTATGATCTCCGGTCTCCACAAAAAAAGGTTCCGTTGAAACCCATAACTCAAAGGCTCATGTAACAAACAGCAAATTTCACTTCTATGTGGCAAGAAGGAATAAGCCGATGGTAAAATACAAAAACAAACATTTTCCCTGAACCTGACTTAAGTAACTCTGCATCGTTTTGACATCACTAAATGTAGCCTTAATTCTTGTCCAGTTAGCAATATTAATTAAAGCTCCGAATGGGAAAAGCGGATCAAGTGTGCGGATCTTGTGTAATAAGAGTGGATCTAGCGGATCCAGCGACACAAGTGTGCTTCAAGCGGATCTAACGATCTAAAATATATGTTTGAATGGTGAAAGTGAATAAAAAGCGGTTCAAAATACTATATAAATTT
This sequence comes from Brassica napus, assembly GCF_020379485.1. Lineage (NCBI taxonomy): Eukaryota > Viridiplantae > Streptophyta > Magnoliopsida > Brassicales > Brassicaceae > Brassica > Brassica napus. The sequence goes on along the minus strand of NC_063442.1, from coordinate 12,449,263 downwards.
AATTAATTATATAAAATTTATATTGCTATTTTTAATAATTAAGAGTGGTTATAAAAATGACTATTATTTTACTAAAATAGTGTTTAATTTTTTATATTAACTAACACATCAATTATCAAGTATTCAAAAGTTTTTTTAAAATGTTAAAAATTATGAGACAAATAATATAGCATATTACAATTTTAATTTATAATTTGGATTATGTTGTAAGTTTTAAACCTAACATACATAATAGATATTAAATATTCAGACTTTTTCCAAACTAAAGAATATCCAAAAGGAATAGTAAAATAAAATAAAAAGAACCACAGCAAACAAGTCAAATATCTGGTGGTTATACTGTACAAAGTGGAACACGGAAATTTCTTTGTAAATTTTGATCCACTTGAACCATAACTAGTGTTGTGATTAATTTAATATTTAACTAGATATTGATCCGCACTTCAAAAGCGCGGATTTTTTACAATCAAAAGTTTAATTATGTTAATGATTGTTGTATGTTATTATGTTACAATATTGAATTATATCAAAGCATAGAATTTTATAAAATTATATGATTTATGAATTAATTTATTTAAAATTTTGTATGTATATTGTTATGTAACTCTCTCCTAGGTCCAAACATTTTTTTCTAGTTCGAATAAAAACCGATCCGAATATACATGTTCAGTTCAGATCCAAGTCTACGGCAAAGTATCTATTGGGTACATTTCAGACCCGCAGTGTTGGTTTAGGTTTGGATTTTACAGAGATCTGAACCGGTACCCTGAGTATCTAAAATGTTTTGTGTATATTAAATATATTTTTCTGTTTCGAATATGTCTTCGGTATCACAACTATTCTTTTGTGTTTCAGGTTCGGTTTTCGGTTAAGTTTCAGATTTCAAATAAAATGTTAGATTTTTAGAAACAATTTCGTGTATACGCATAATATTTTGAATATAGTTAAAAAACTTTAAAGTATTGTCATTTTTCTATATTTTATGTTTTACATAAAAGTTATACATTCTGTGTATACAAAAGTTTGGTTCATATAATATGTTAATAAATGTTGTAAATCAGCCTTTATGTGGGTCGGATAAATGATCATCATAACTGACAATAAAAACTAAATCTAAACACTATCTTTCTGGTATTTGAAAATAAATGCTACTATAATTATTTTATGTTAATAAGCACAAAATCTAGTCACAGAATCTTTTAGTTTGGCACAAATATTAAACATATTATGTGGAGTTGATTAATTAAAGTGATATAAAATATAACATTCTAATGAAAGATTTCAACAACTTTTCATAATTAGATTTTTAAATACTGATTCCTTTTTAATAGCATAGATTTGAACCACTTACTAAAATTATATAATTTGCATGAATGGGAATTCATGAGCGTGAGATCCACTTGGTGTACGAACCCCTTTTATATTCGTCTCTCATTCATACCCTAAGGTTATGAATGGGAAACAGACCAAAGACGGTTCCTACACCTTAAGTGGTACGTCCGCAATTTCATTTTCATTCACAAAATAAAAACAGTTTACTTGTGTTTCTTAATAAAATAAGACAAATAATAAAGCAGTTCAAATAGTTGCATAGGTGGTCCAGTTTTGTGAAAGAAAAACATGATCCGTTAGTAACAGTAAATCCCATTTCACATTTGAAGTGTACAAGGTGGATCTACCTTTAAAATCATAAATTACAAAATATATGTTTAATTTGTTATAGTTATAAAATACTTTTAATTAATTATCTGCTCTAACAACATATATTTTAAATTTATTTTATTTATAAAAAAATAAATAGTTTATCATAGTTTAAAAATACTTATATAATAAGTATATATTCTTTCTCATGTTTTCCTTTTTATTAAATATATACTAGTTATTAGAAATATTTTTTTTATATCTATTTTAATAAACTTGAAAAATTTATGTTTACATTAGTTTATCTTGAAGATATTTTAAAATATTATTAATTTTTCGATATTAGAAATAAAATGCATATAATGTATCATATATATATATATATATATATATATATATATATATATATATATATATATATATATATATATATATATATCAATTCCATTATATAAGTTAACGTTTTTCTTACAAATACCTAACTAGTATTACTATAGTAATAACTTATCAGATAATTTTATATTAAACTTTTAGATAAGTATATAATTTAATAAACTATAATAATATCAATATATTCTACAATGCTTTAACAGTTTCAACGTAAATTATTATTTTATTTATGTTTAAGTTAATTTCTATTATATTTTAAATAAAAATCATATTATTGCATTTATAAATTATTTAGAAAATAACTATTTTAACTATGAAAATAATTGTATTAATAACTTTATAATAATTATTTTAAATTTGTACAGTATTTTGGACAGCTTTTTATCCACTTTCACCATTCAAACATATGTTTTTGACCGCTAGATCTGCTCGATCCACACTTGTACCGCTAGATCTGCTCGATCCACACTTGTACCGCTAGATCCGCTCTTGTTCCACTCGATCCACTTGATCCGCTAGATCCGCAACGCTAGATCTGCTTTTCCCATTCGAAACCTAAGAGTATCATGTCTCTTGATTTATGTTCAACGTAAAAGGTTGATAACATTATTTGATGGGACTTCACATGAGTTGGTAGAGAAATTTGTGATAATGGTGAAAATTGAGTTAAAAATTATTGTTTTTTTAGAGCAAAAAAATGATAAGTATGTCCCTTTAGACTAATGTCTATTTTTTGTCATTTTTTTCTATAACACCCTTTAATATTTTTGAAAATAAATTTAATAAATAATTTTACAAACAAAAAAAATTGGAAAAATAATAACTTTTGATAAAATACAAATATGAACTTAGTAGTATTTTCTTCAGCTCCAAAAATGTTTAAATCATAAATTTCAGATTATGTTCTAAATAAAGTAGAAATGACATTCTATGAAGTAGAAAACAAAATCCACTTTTTTCATTGAATCTACAATGTTTAGAATACGTGATCTACGTAAATAAAACTATTCTAAAAATATTTAGAATACACATTCCGCGCTTAACCTACCGATCTAAAATATTTAGAAATCAAAATCTACACATTAATATAAATCTACAACACGTAGAAACCGACTTCTACAGATTTACTGTAAATCTAAAACATGTAGAAATCAAAATCTACATACTACTATAATTCTAAAAACCTGTAGAAATTGATTTCTACAGATTAGTTGTATTCTACGGATAAGAAATCAGTTCCTAAAAATATGGAAACAAAATATTTGAGAATATTCACTTTCATATTTTGAAAAAATCGATATTTTTTTTATAAAAAATCAAAAAAAAAAACAAAAAATTACAATTTTAAGGGCATTATTGCCATTTTGAAAATAATTAGCCTAATGAGACATAAAGTATATGTGATTAGTTTAAATGGACATAGTTATCATTTTTTAGCTCTAAAAAAACAATTTTTTCAAAATTATTAAGGTTAGAGAACCGATATTTTGGGACTACAAGTTAAATAATCGTCTTTATTTCACAATGTACATATGTCAAGAGCAAAGTGGAATGATTTGTTATATGTTCCAGCAAAGCTACTACAAATATAACAACACCACTACAATATTGTCAAATGATAAATGTGGAAAATGAGTTCACTAGAAGTGGTATCGCTTAGCTAAAATAAACTAGGATTTTTCGTGATACTGTGAAAATAGAAAGTAAAGTATCAAAGCTAGAAGAATAGAACAAAGATAGTGTTTTATTGATCAAACAAGAAAGTACAACATATTCGTTTGTAAACCCTAATTTTAGCTTCTTGCTTCTATAGTCAAAAATGGATAATAGTCTATCCCACTCTTCTAGGATTTAGGAGTCTCTTTTATAAATTTTTGTAAATGTGGAGATGAAAGAATATCCGAGCTTTTCTTCTTGCCTGCTTATTTTGTGGGTGGCCGTTTGAGACACAAGCGCCTCTTTGGGAGTCTCTTTCAATTCTCCTATCCCGGCATGGGATAATGCCCCAGAGACTGATCAAGTGGATAGTCAGCAGCTTGTTTAAGGTTGGAGAGAAGATCCAATATACTATCATACTCTGTCTTGCGTGGGGATCAGTCCCTGTTCCGAGATAAGGGAGAATGAGATCCTCAACATTAAGAGGAAGTACTCTCTTTCGATGGACTTGCGGAGTCCCACCATGTCGGAGCGTGCTTCCGACAGAGGAACGAACGAGATCGCTGTTTTGTGGTTTTGTTGTGTTAGTGCAAGATGACAAAACAATAGGTAATGCAGAAGATAACTCAAGAGACAAATCACACAAGCACACCAAAGCTTTTATTAGAATCTCCTTTAAACAATCTATTACAAGATCTGCTTAATTCAGCTTTTACACGTCAGTGTTAACACCCTAACACACGCTACTGAAAGATTCCTAAGCTACCCGCTTATGTCTCTTCTCCGTCAAGTACTTCAGCCCCTGCTTCAGCACGACCCAAGAACACTTCCAAGAGCTTCTCTCTCTCTATAAGATCAGCCTCCGTGTCTCTATCTCTCTACAGACGACCCTATAGCTATCTTATACTTATTCTCCATGTTTCCAAAACCCTAGTCTCCAAGGCAACATGTATGGACATCTTCCATAACAATAAGTGCAACTTTCCTTTTCTTGGAATGCACTTATTCCTCTTTCTTTAAGTCATAAACTTGCTCCTCAAGTTTATTCCTCTTTCCATATCTCCAAGATACTCCCTTGCCCTCCAAGTCTACACGACTCCAGCTCAGCATCTTGACTCCACATGGTCTTCACCACTCACTACGACGTCTGCTTCAGCAACTACGTCAGCGACTACTTCAGGGCAGACATCTTACATCTTCAATCTCCCCCTTTTAGCTTTGTGTGCCGATCAAGCACAACAATCTTCTGGTTCAGCAACCACGTTGCAACCACGTTCCCCACCTGGAAACTTCCACACCAAATGTGCTTTTCTCCCCCACGAGATGTGCACCACACCATGCTTTTCTCCCCCATGAGATATGCATACTAAATACCAGAACATCACCATTCTCCCCCTGCTTGATTGCATACTAAGCTAAAACAGATGCTTAGATGTCAAGCCTTACAGACCCACCGTCTGTTTCTTCATGTATAATCATGACACAACCCCTGCTGTAGCGGAATAACAAGTACTGCATCACGATCTGACGCACCTGTCGAACTACCCTTCGACCAGCTTCTGTTGAGGACCAGGCTTCCTTCATGTGTCGTCTCCTTGACCATGAGCCCTTCCCCATCCGCACCGAGTGCCCTCTGCACTCGTTGCTATTGTCTTGGAGTGATTTCACACCCCTGAAGATCATCTCGCACCACTTCCTAACGCACTTCGATCTCCTTCCCCTTTGTGTCACAGACAATTCCGTGTCCTGACTCCACGCTTGATGCTTCTTGATCTTCTTGAAGATCACTCCTAACAGAGCTGCATCCATCTTCTGATGTCTCATTCTTGATCTCATCAAGTAAGCCACTTTTGGCTAAAGACACCTTTTCAACCCTCCTGGGCTTAGTGAACGTCTTGTTCACCTTCTTGACCATGTTTCTGCTCTTCTCACGAGCAAAACACTCCACCTTCTTGTGTCCAACTTTTCCACAGAACCAACAGCACATCCGATGCTGCTTCTTGCTTGGCCTGACACAGCTGCTGATGCACCGATCAGTCTCCTTCCTTGTACCAGCTGCACAACCATGCTTCAGAACCTCCTGTCTGACCTTCATGTTGTTGCACTGATGTACTACTTTCGGCTTGTTACTCACAGCTACGCGCTGTAGAACTTTCTGCCTTACTCCCTGTCGTACGTCCCGACGTACTTCCTGACAAGCTCCTTTGGCTCCACTTTCTGATGTGCTCCCATGCACGAAACGTGGCAACCCCTTATGTTGTACTTCCTTAGTACTCTCAGCTCCTCGATATCCCAGGCCCCACTTCACCTTGGCTGGTTGACCCATCGAGAGTATCTTATCCAACTCTTTGGATCCACTGTTGAGCATCCTGATCTGTTTGCGATTCTCAGCCAAATCACGTTCCAGCCTCATTGCTCTCTCACGTTCATCAGTAGCAACCTCCATCAGTTTGCTAACCTCCTTCTCCAGAGACTCATAATTCTCATTTACAGCAGCAAGTTCTTCAGCAAGATCTTCATACTGCTCACGGCTCTGCACCAGATCGTGTTGCAACCTCAGATTCTCATTCTTGAGATTCAACCACTTGTTGTGCATTACTTGATAATCCTCAGAGTCTGTACTGACATCTGAATCCGAGGATTCACTGGATTTCTCCCTGCGTGCACCAAATGCAACCATATTCTTCATCGCCTTTCCATCTTCTTTAGAGTCTGAATCATCAGACGACTGCAATGGAACTCCTTTTCCCTTCTTTGAGTTTGGACATTCACGCCGTGTGTGTCCAACACCTCTGCATTCAGAACACTTAAGTTCTCTTTGATGTGCTACAGTACAGTCAGCCCTTATATGACCAACGCCTCCACACTCATAGTACTTGAGACTTTCTCTCCTTCTGCCATTGTCACGATCACCTCCCTGGCGACCATACTGATTCCTCCCACCAGAAGAATTCATCTTACCAAAATTCCTGACCAGCATCCCAATGTCCTCTTCAATTTTTTGAAACCTATCAGTATCTTTGTCAGCTACAAGCGCCACACTCCTTGGCGCACTGCTTGATGTAGAGACTGAACTACTGTCTGTCTCTATCTCTTGTGCCTTCAGCATACCCACAAGCTTGTCAAACTTGAGCTCATCCATGTTTGTAGTCATCTGCAAGACTGCCTTGTGAGCTCCAAACTTTGTTGGAAGACAACGTAGTAATTTCTTTACCAGCTTCTTCTCCTTGTACTTCTTCCCAAGTACAAATGCTTCATGCGCCATAGTACTGAGTTTGGCACTGAAGCTCGCCATAGAATCATTATCAGACCACCTGAGATTCTTAAACTGCGACCCAAGATGATCTAGACGTCTCCTCTTGACACTCTCATCTCCTTCAAACGAATTCAGCAGGATCTCCCACGCCTCTTTAGCCGAAGTACTCCCCTGAATTACCTGAAACTGCTCTGCTTCAACAGCTCCAAAAATTACCGACAACGCCTTTGCATTAAATTTTGATGCATTGCGTTCTGCCTCTGGCCAATCCTCTTTTGGCTTAGGCTTCTTCTCACCTCCTGTGAGTATGGTAGGCTCCTCCCAACCAATCTCCACAGCTGTCCACACATCTTCATTGATTGCTCGAATCATTTGCTTCATGCGAGCCTTCCAATGACCATACTGGTCCGCATTCAACACGATCGCCTTCTGCACAGAAATAATCGTGTCCATCTTCACCTTCAGGATTACACCGATAACTTAGGTGCCCCGCTCTGATACCACTTGTTAGTGCAAGATGACACAACAATAGGTAATGCAGAAGATAACTCAAGAGACAAATCACACAAGCACACCAAAGCTTTTATTAGAATCTCCTTTAAACAATCTATTACAAGATCTGCTTAATTCAGCTTTTACACGTCAGTGTTAACACCCTAACACACGCTACTGAAAGATTCCTAAGCTACCCACTTATGTCTCTTCTCCGTCAAGTACTTCAGTCCCTGCTTCAGCACGACCCAAGAACACTTCCAAGAGCTTCTCTCTCTCTATAAGATCAGCCTCCGTGTCTCTATCTCTCTACAGACGACCCTATTGCTATCTTATACTTATTCTCCATGTTCCCGAAACCCTAGTCTCCAAGGCAACATGTATGGACATCTTCCATAACAATAAGTGCAACTTTCCTTTTCTTGGAATGCACTTATTCCTCTTTCTTTAAGTCATAAACTTGCTCCTCAAGTTTATTCCTCTTTCCATATCTCCAAGATACTTCCTTGCTCTCCAAGTCTACACGACTCCAGCTCAGCATCTTGACTCCACATGGTCTTCACCACTCACTACGACGTCTGCTTCAGCAACTACGTCAGCGACTACTTCAGGGCAGACATCTTAGATCATTATGTTGGAGGTAGGATTCCGAACGAGATGCTTGCTCTGGTAGTCTGGTAGTCAAAGTTGTTTATTTATTTTTTGTTTTCAGTTTAATACATTGACTTGGAAAACTTTGATTGCCATCCAGGTGTTGGGCGAGTTTCATAGCATACATCTCGGCATACACAAGATATTATATGTGTATTATTTCACTCCCTTGGCTAACAAGAATGTGTTTTATCATATTCGTTTCCGGGAAGGCCATCCAATTGTTGAGGAGCCGTTGAAGGTTTAATCCCAGTATTCCGTTCAGTAGACACTGGAACAAGATGTATATGTTCATGAAGATCGGTGATGCTTCTGGTTTCCTTTTGTTTTAAGCGTTGTTTATGCAAGTTTTCCGAGCTGGGTCGTTGGGCCATTTCTTTTGTTATTTATGATAAATGTGTTTTCTGTAATCATAGTTGTGTTACGCCCAATATAGTCCGAAGGAGATAGGTTGGTGAAGGAGGCGTTAAACCTTCCGAGAAGGTGGAGATTGTGAGATGACAAACTAAGTCCCACATTGGAAAATTAGACAAAGAATGTCTAATATATCAAGAGATGTCCAACTCTAATGTCTAATATATCAAGAGATGTCCAACTCTAATAGTACGAGGCCTTTTGGGATGGAAACCAAAAGCAAATCCATGCGGGCCAGCCTCTAAGGTCCAAAGTGGACAATATCGTACTAATCGGAGAATATAGAGTTGGACATGGGATTTAACAATCTCAACAATTGGTATCAGAGTGGTTGACGAGAAATCTGCAAGAAGACCAAAATACCCTTTGAATGATGAACGAGTGATGAATGTGTATCCTATGAGTTAGGAATGAAAGGTGTATGGCAGAAATCAAGTCAGAAGATCTTGGAAGTCAGTTGTGGGACACGAGATGAATGTGATCCTTAATTTGAAAGGGAGAATGTGAAATGACAAACTAAGTCCCACATTGGAAAATTAGACAAGGAGTGTCTAATATATAAATAGATGTCCAACTCTAATAGTACGAGGCCTTTTGGGATGGAAACCAAAAGCAAATTCATGCGGGCCAGCCTCTAAGGCCCAAAGTGAACAATATCGTACTAATCGGAGAATACAAAGTTGGACATGGGATTTAACAATCCCAACAGAGATGGGTATCCTTCTTGATGAGCTGTGAGGCTTGGTTTCGTAGTTGAATCTAGGTTAGGTTTACTTTTCTGAGGATTCATTATCGTCTTATGGCTGATCGTTAACGTTAATAGTAATATAATAAAATAATATTGTAATACGAAAAATAAAAATATATTTACCTTTAAAAACTCTAATAACTAAAATAATTAATTTAATCAAAATATTGTAACTTATATAAAATATAATAATTATATTTTATATATAATACTTTAACTATATGTATATATATATATATATATGTGTATGTAATAGATCGGATCAGATATTTGTTCTTAACTTTTTAGTATTTATTAATTGATTTATTTTTACGAATATGCAATATTGCATATTAGTATTTTTTTTGATTCGTAAAGTTACATATATACAAATATTTTTTTGTTCGAATTTAAATGATAACAAACAAAGAAATTTTACGGATATTTTTCTCAGTCCACTTGTGATTACCTTTTTTGTTTTATATAAAGACGCATGTAGTTATACTTATCTCTTCTAAATAAAACATGTGATTATTGTTTACCAACTAACGCACGTGCTTGCTGTTTTTTCTGCATAGCTATATGAGGTTACTGTTATTTGTTGAATCCTTACAATATAGGACCATTTCGCATATGGCATATCACTATTATGAAATATACATATTTGGCATCTTACAATTGGACCATGCTACCAATTAAAAGTCAGTAACTTTATAATAATTTAAGAATAAATAAGGTTATTATTTATTAATAAGAAGAAAGTTGTCAAAATTAATTTTGATATTTACTTTTACTAAAGTAAAATAATAATTATTTTTAGCGTTACAATGTTTAGTAAGAAAATCATATCAAATCATCTGAGAATATGCACTATATAAAAAAACATTTATGAATTTGATGATATGATACTAGAATAAAACATGTCACTGAAATTCCATTATCTTATCAAAAAAAGTACTATAAAATCATTATTATTTTAAGTGTTGATAGCAAAATTAAAAATATATTGTACTACATTTGAAATAATTATTTGAAAATAGATATTGTTATTTGAAGTGTTGAGAAATAGATCTTGTTATTTACTTATTTTAAGTGTTGATAAATATATTTGAAATAGATACTGAGAGATATCTTATTCTAAAATTACTATAAAATCATTATTATTTTAAGTGTTGATAACAAAACTAAAATATATATTGTAATATATTTGAAAATATTTACGCATATGGAGTAATTATCACATTTATAAATTTAGTAATTTTTAATAAATATTAAAAACACTATAATTTTTAATGTTAGAAAATAGTATTAATTCTTTTTTTAACAACACATAAAAATAATATTAAATTATGTAAGTAGTTTAGACGTATTTTTATTTGCATCTAATTTGTATCTAATAAATATTAAGTTTTTATTATTTTTTCTAACATGATCAGTAACACCCAAAATGGTTTCATATCAAAACTTGAAATGCATAATTAATATAAATAATAGAAGAAATAAGAATATGAACACACATAATAGTTTATCCTTTTTTTATTTTTTTTTTGTATTTAATATAATATAATAATATTTATATCACCCGAGGAATGGGAATAAAGTTTACGATTACAAACCGACTCTAACAAAATTAATCAAATTTAAAGGCTTACAATCCAGTTTCGCTCAACCCGTTGCTTCGTCCTCGGCGTGTTCCACCCAATCAAAACCCAAATCATGAAGTATTGTTTGTGAAGGTGAGATTCATCACGTCGCCTCGAATGCTGGAACTTTCTATGATTCCTCCAGAGTATCTGGCTCCCAATGATAATGTCTTAGTTTGTACTCGTCACCGCCATTAACGCGCACACGGCAAAAGAGAGAGGGTATGAGGTATTAACCATAAGAGAGGACCCATGCCCATGTACATTCTCGCCTTCGACGCCAAATCTGGGCTTGAGCTCCTCACCACACATCGCCTAGGAACGTCTCTCTAACCTGCACAATGCGTAAAGTTCATGTAATATTTTTACAATTTTGGTTAATTTAGTATGAAATACACACCACTACAAAGTTCACAACACATAAGGTTGAAATAGGCCCTTTCTTGGCTGCAATAACCAACCTAGACCAGAAAATATCAATTTTTTCTCTAAGAACCATCATTATGACACTAACATCTCTCTGAAACCAAATTACATGGATGTGAATCTGGTTGTGGTGCGATATCAGACTTAGCTAATTGAGCGTCTCCTCTACCATGTATTATTTATCCGTAACTTTAAGGATTCCGGGAGATTCATATCATATCTTCCATAGGTACAAATTGTTTTTTTTTTTTTGTCAACCTCCATAGGTACAAAATTATCTATGGAATATAAATATTCAATTGTCCATGAAACATACATATTTCAGTTATCTATAGGAAGCCTTCTCTCAATATAAATAATCCAAATTTGAACAGAGCAATGACGTTGAAAAAATTCCTAGACTGGAGAGATATTAAATAGGGATTTTTGCCAAAACTAACCCACAACTTGATTTTAATCTCAAACCTATACCCAAACTTGAATCAAATGCAAAACTAACCTAAAAGCTTAGTGAAATTACAGCTCAGCCCCTTGTGACCAAACAAAAAAAACAGAAGCCATTTTTACGAATATAGCCCCAGTAAATCGTTTGAGTCGTCTGAATTGTTGGAAGTCGTCTGGACGACTGAAGTTTCAGTCGTCTGGACGACTGAAGTTTCCGTCGTCTGGTAGCAGCTTATTTTAAAAATAATTTATAAATCTTGTAAAAAATATTTTGATGCGTGAAAAATAAAAATCAAGTAATTATAAACAGTTTTAAGTGATATAAATTAAGATATGATAAAATTGATTTGTTTTGAAGATAGATGAGTGGAAGTAGTGAATCATTATATTCTTTGGTTTGGGAGTTTGGCAAACATATGTTGTAGTATTGTATGTATTGTTAGGGTTAGATCTTGGAAAACTAAAATGTTTTTTTTCAAAAATTAGTTTTCACCAATATGTGTTTATTTTTGTGTATAGTAAACACTTTTCAAGTTTGATTTGATTTTATGAAGTGTTTAATTAGATAAATAAGTTTAGGGGTTATGTTTAGAGTGTGGACGACTTATATTTCAGTCGTCTGTTGAATAATTTACACGGACGACGTATATTTCAGTCGTCCACATCGTACCGAACCTTTAATTTTACCAATGTACGTTTTAACCTAACCGGATCATTTACCGGACATATAAAAGCTATTTTTTCACTATTTCACAACTTTACGAAACCCTAGCGCTGTTTCTCTCCAACGGCGATTTCGAAGGCGATAAGACGAAAACCCTACCGTGGTCGTGTTCCGCCGTTATCTTCGCCGGTAATCTCTCCGATTACGACGAATCTCGTTTCTCCTTCATGCCGTAGAGTATTTTCGTAGTTTAAACTGACCGTCCGCTTCTTTTTTCAGATCTGAAATCTCGTTTGCCAAACTCCGCCGCTGGTATGTTATTTCTCATGTATTAAGGCGTTTAGCCGCCAGAAAAAACCCTAAATATTTTAGTATTGATTCTTCTTTTCCCTTCGATTTGCAGATCTGTAACGGCTTGGGGCCACATCTTCTCCGACCATATCTTCTCGGACAATATATTCTCCAACTGTAAGTCATTCGTCTTTTGTTTAAAAGATTTTGAGATTGTTGTAGTCTTTTGCTGAAAGATTACTCAGGCGACTTCCAGGAAGTGAGAAGACTACTCAGACGACTTCCTGGAAGTCGTCTGAGTAGTCTTCTCACTTCTTGGAAGTCGTCTGCAAGTCTTCTATAGCATTTAGCATAGTGCGCAACCTATGTGTTTGAGATGGTTGTTTGAGATGGTTGTTTGTGATTATTTGCAGGCCTTAAAATGGATTTACCAGAATTCCTGCCGAGGATGTTTACATTAGGAGAAGAGCCTGATGCAATCAGGAGCATTTCGTATCATTCTGATGACACGAAGTTGTTTAAAGCTCTATGTGATTGTCTCACAGCTGACGAATATGAGGATCTGAAGGCGTCGAAGTTAGGAGTGTTCATCAAATTCAAGGAGCTTGACTTTGGTTGGACTTCAAGGCTGGTACATTTTATGCTCTCTTTCCAGCTAGACATCAAGAAGAAGTTTGAGCTCTGGAGTCTTGTCGTTTCACAACCTGTGAGGTTTTCACTGATAGAGTTTGAACACCTCACTGGGCTGAACTGCGATTACATCAAGGACCTGGAAAATCCAAGGTGTGAGGTTACGACGGAGATGGCTGCTTTCTGGGAGAAGATGCGTGTTGATATCGATACTGGGCCAAGTATTGAACAGATAACAGAAGCATTTTACAACTGCGACGAGTGGTCTCGGGCTGATCGCATGCGGCTGGGATACCTTGCCATCTACGCAGGGTACATCGAAGGGAAAAAGTTCTCATCCGCTACATCAGGTAGTCTTGCAAGGCTAGTGATGGATTTAGAAAATTTTGAGAATTATCCATGGGGGAGAGTGGCGTTTAAGGTGCTGATGGATTCTCTGAAGGCAAAAGACTTGACGCAAACTGGTTACACTGTTGATGGGTTCATACAAGTGCTCCAAGTGTGGGCGTACTATGCTCTGCCAGAATTGGGTGCTAATTATGGGTCTCCCATACCAAACAGACCGTCTCCACTGTTGCTGGCTTACAAGGGTGGCAAAAGAAAACGCAATTTTTTTAAGGCTGCTATCAATAAACAGGTACTTAACTTCACTCATAAGACTTCTCAGACGACTTAACTTTAAGTCGTCTGTGAACAAAATACTTCTCAGACGACTTAACTTTAAGTAGTCTGAGAACAAAATACTTCTCAGACAACTTAACTAAGTTTATATCTTTTATTTATTGCAGACTATCGTGAAGAACTTCGTTCAGAAGGCTTTTGATGAAATGTTTCCAAAATGGGACGGAGACGTAGATGACCCTGCCGCGGATAACATAATTAAAGTCATGTTTAATGATCCTGGATGGGAGTGGACCATGGAATGCTGGCCAGTCACCGGTACTCGCAAGGTTGTGAAGATGGAAGTGAGTCCAGTGAAGAATGAAGTGAGTCCCGTGAAGTCAGAGAGTGTTGTGAAGGAAGAAAGTAGCAGACCTCGGAAGAAAGCTCGTAAAAGGTCTTCTGTTTCTGCTGAGACACCTGCGGCGGGTAGTGAAGGGATGACGCATCAGCAGATTGAAAAGTCCTTGAAGGACATATCTGATGCCATTAATCTTCGCTTTGGGACGTGCTTTAAGGAGCTCAAGTTACTGGCGGATAGGATGGTAGCTGTGGAGAAGAAGGTGGGAATCACCAACAGAGGGGGTTCATCTGATGATCGTCAACTTACAACCACTTCAAATCCACCAAAACCTGTTGAAGAACCCGGGGTTAGTACCAAAACCTCTCCCAAAATTTCAGAGAAGAGAGTCACTAGGCAAAGTGTTAGGAAGAGTCAGGACTGATGTGCTTTGTTTCTTGTGTGCTTTGATGAACATGTGTGCTTTGTTTTTAGTGTACTTTGATGAACCACTGTATGCCTTGATTCTGAACATGTGTGCTTTGTTTCTAGTGTGAATTTGATCTTTGCTGTAAGGGCTTTTGTTAATAGTTTTTAAACACACTGTGAACTCGAAATTGCAGAGTGAAAGTGTGAATGGGGCGAAAGCAGGACAGAAGGAAGCCAAAGAACCGAGTCTTACTACAGAACCGAGTTCCTCGAGAGAGCTCTGTCTTGTGAGTCCTGCAGACGACTTACCGAGTGATGATCCTAGCCTTCTTATATTGGACAAACAAGTTTCCACCGCTTCAGATTTACTCGTTGAAGAAGCTAGAAGGCAGACAAAGAAGGAGACTGCTTTGGTGAATCTCCGTAAAAAAAGTGTGCGAGAAAGGAAGCTTGCTCCCACACAGCAAACTCCTTTTAAGGGAAACAGCACTGCCAAACAGATCATTCCAAACAAACAGGTTGGCGGAGGCTATGATCCTTTTGCACCCTATGACAAGATGAAGTCGAAGGAGCTCACTGCATGGGTGCAAAAAGATCCGTAAGTTGCTGTTAAAAATATGCTTATTTATATTTGATTAAAAAAAGCTTCCATTTGATTATTTACATTTTGTGTTTGCAGTTCTCATAAACTGCCTCTGAAAAAAAAACCACGTAGATGTCCAAGTCGATTTTATCAGGTCTTCCGAACCCCCTTAGAATGGCTGACCGACCATGTAAGTCTTCTGCTATTTTCTTACTCTTATATAAGTCGTCTGTGAGTCGTCTGTGAGTCGTCTATAAGTCGTCTGGTAGTTATCTTACGTAAGTCGTCTGTAACTCGTCTCTAAGTCTTCTCTAAGTCGTCTCTAAGTCGTCTGTAAGTCGTCTGGTAGTTATCTTACGTAAGTCGTCTGTAACTCGTCTCTAAGTCTTCTCTAAGTCGTCTCTAAATCGTCTGTAAGTCGTCTGGTAGTTATCTTACGTAAGTCGTCTCTAAGTCTTCTCTAAGTCTTCTCTAAGTCGTCTCTAAGTCGTCTCTAAGTCGTATGTAAGTCGTCTGTAAGTCGTCTGGTAGTTATCTTACGTAAGTCGTCTCTAAGTCGTCTCTAAGTCGTCTGTAAGTCGTTTGTAAGTCGTCTGGTAGTTTTTTGACTTGTATTGTTTTATATGCAGCAAATGGATGCTTTTATTAATCTACTGAGGCAACAGTACCAAAACCATCCAGAACATTTCAGGAGCGTCAGAATGTGCTTTCTTGATCATGTATTTTCTCGGCAGTGGAGGGCCTCCTACCCTGATTTTAAGAGCGACGCTCCTGATGCCAACGGTTTAGGAAGAAGACTCCCTGGTGGGGCGTGGAATTATCATGCAGGCTTGATACCTTCTTTTTGCCAATCTAAGAAGGTTTGGGGGGTGGATGTAGATGATATCTATGCACCTGTGAACTTCAAGAACCAGCATTGGATTGCTATATGGATATCGATCCCTAAGAGGCACATCGTCGTCTGGGACAGCATTGTCTCTCATATTAGCCCTGAAGAACTCGATGAGGTAATGGAGCATTTTGTCACAATGGTCTCTTATCTGCTTGTTGAGTGCGCGCTCTCTGACGAACAAAAGGTTCAATACACATTGGAGCCATACACATATGCGAGACAAACCGTTGGAGTACCTCAGTGCCGAGCTGGTGATTGTGGCACCTTCACTCTGAAGTACATCGAATGTCATGCTCTTGGGATAGAATTTTCCACCGCGTTTGACAAAAAACACGGGAAGACCATCAGGGAGAAGATGGCGCTGGATATATTTCGAGAGCTTCCTATGTGCCATGAATGGGAAAACCAAGACAATGATGAGAACCTGGCAACGTATGATTAGATATTGGATGTGTTATTGTGTGTTGTTGCGATTGTATTTGAACTTGATGCTTTTGTGTACTGTTGTTAGGTAGATTAGGGGATGTTAACAGGGTCAGGATAGGATGATGTTTTTTGTAACCTATCCTCGTACCAAACTAGAATTCCGTAGTGCAGTAACCTTTCGGAATATGTAATGTTTAACTTGTCTTTTTTAAATGCACTGTTGGAATTAGTTTGGACGATTTAACATAGAAGGTCTACAAAGAAAAGTTCATAAAACATATAAATTCATAACATAGAGTCTACAGAGAAGTTCATAAAACATAGAAAATCATTGTGGACGACTACAGAGAAGTTCATAAAACATAGAAAATCATTGTGGACGACTACAGAGAAGTTCATAAAACATAGAAAATCATTGTGGACGACTTACTTAAAGGTCTTCTGGACGACTAACCAGAAGAAAATTCTAGTTAAGACGTTGGACGACTAACCAGAAGGTCTTCTGGACGACTTACTTAAAGGTCTTCTGGACGACTAACCAGAAGTTCTTATGGACGACTTACTTAAAGGTCTTCTAGACGACTAACCAGAAGAAAATTCTAGTTAAGACGTTGGACGACTTACTTAAAGGTCTTCTGGACGACTTACTTAAAGGTCTCCACGTCAGTTCTTACATTGTGGACGCTTATGGCCAGTTTCTTTGCAGACTGAGCACCTATAAACCCTGTGTTGCTTCCGGGGTTTGCGTCCTCTCATCCTGGATAGCTCCAACCAAGATTGCCATCTTGATTTCTTCTGTCTCCCCGGACCACGCTTTACTTCCGGAGGAAAGCATGTGCGTGCCTCAACAAGTTGTCCAACACAAGGATATATATTCTCTGAGTATCCTGCAAACAAAGTATCCTTTGAGTAGACCGGCCACACAAGTGTGGAGATATGCACACCAGCTGCTGTTCCAGCTGCTATAGCATGAGAGCAAGGTATTTTCTCGACTTGATAGACACCACAATCACACTTTTGAAGTTCCAGATCAACATTACAGTCCCTATTGCCACCTTTCACAAAGAACTTCCATCCATCAATTTGTTGGACTCTCAGAGTATACGCGTTCTCCTCTCGGACAGCAAGCAAGTGTTCAACACCCCGACTATGTTGAGTTGTAAGACTCAAAGCATCTCCTCTCCTTTTCCAGTACCACCTTCCTAGCTTCTCCCTTATGAACTCCAGCAGGAACTGAATAGGAAATCCTCTTGCTCGCTTCAGTGCGGAGTTAATTGATTCAGCGATATTGCTCGTTTTTAAGTTGTACCTGTCTCCCTGACAATGAACCCTAGACCATAGGGTCACATCGGCTTCCTCCAGATACTCAGCAAGATCCGGATTTGCACTCCGTATCTCATCCATGTACCGATCAAAATCGTAAAGTGTATGAGCATAAGCAGCACCTTTCACCAAGTACAAGAGATGCTTCCCTTTATACTTTTTGACAATATTCTCTTGAAGGTGATAATAACATATTCCTCGGGTTGCCCAAGGAAACACCTTTTCACACGCATTTATAATGGAGGCGTGCCTGTCGGAGACTATCACCAGAGGATACTCATCAGATACACAGCTCGCCAATTTTGTGAAAAACCATTCCCAAGATTCATCATTCTCACCATCTACGATCCCAAAAGCCAATGGATATATCTGAAAATTACCGTCTTGTGCGGCTGCAACCAACATAGTACCCCCATACTTCCCACTTAGGTGAGTCCCATCTACCACAATGACCCTTCTCTGATACTTAAATCCTCTGATCGAAGCTCCAAAAGCAAGAAATAGATACTTAAATCTATTCAGAGAATCAAGTTCTATAGCTGTGATAGAACCCGGATTTGCTGCCTTGATTTGCTCCAAATATGAAGGCAGTCGCTCATACCCGTCTTCCGCTGATCCTCTCACCATTTCTTGCGCATATAACAATGCTCTGTATGAAGTGGTGTAATCAAGTGTCATGCCAAACATGTTCTTCATTGCATCTTTGATATGCTGCGGATTCAACCCATCAATGATTCCAACTCGATCTATGAAAAGTCGACCAATGTACTTCGGAGTACAACGTTTCCGCTGAGCGATTCTGTCTGGGATGGAACATGTATGAGTTGCCAAATACTTGGTTACCCAAAACGTTTTAGTCCCATGTTTCACACTTGCTCGGACCTTCCATTGACAACCACTAACACGACATGTTGCCACAAACAGAGTTTTCGTTGACTTGAATATTCTGAAGGAGAACCTACGCCTCACCGCTGTCAACCGCAACTCTGAAAGCAGTGCATCCTTACTAGCAAAACTCTGGTTGACATAGATTCTGTCTGCAGATGATCCTTCTCCTTCACAACCATATGCCCCTTTGTAATCATCAAAACAGATTTCATCATCTTCTTCCTCATCCTCATCTTTAACCTTTCCATACTCACTATAATCCTCAGCATCAGCAACAACAGGGATGTCAGCATCCTCCTCCCCATCATGATCCTCAGCTTTATCCCCCTTCAGCTTCATGCCCCTCCTCAGCTTCATCCCCCTCCTCAGCTTCATCCCCCTCTTCATCTTCATCGCTCACATCAGCTTCATCCCCGTCCTCAGCTTCATCCCCCTCCTCAGCTTCATCCCCCACATGATCTTCATCCCTTTCCTCTGAAACCGTTCTCATCTTGCTAAAGCTTGATACACAAAGACGTACTTCATGCGTTTTAGTTATCTCGAGCAAGTTCCGAACTTGTCTATCACTTGTAACATGAATAGGAGGAAGGTCTGGAGCCATCTGTTATAATGAGTAGGTTAGCTCCACAGACTCTGTGTTCATGTCCAGGTTATAATCTTCTTGAGCCATTGCAACAAGATCAGCATGTGTCGAACTTTCATTCAAAAATAACATTCTCGCTCCTTTGAAATGATCAACCACAAAATTCCAACATCCAACTTTCAACAACCATTCTCCATACACTGCATGTAACTGACACATCATCTGAAAAAGTCAAAATAAAACACATTAGCAAACTTAGAACATAGAAAACGAAAGTTTATTAAAGATCGAAGCGGATTACTTCAATCTAAGTTGTCTAGACGACTAAACTATACGTCGTCTGGTCAACGCAGAGGTTATTTTTGCAATTGACTTTGAAATCTGTTATTTTGGACGACTGAAAGTTAAGTCGTCTACTATTGTTTGGTTAAAAAAAACTCCAAAAAAGCTAGACGACTTAACTTTCAGTCGTCAGAGGTTAGTTTTGTATTTGACTGGATTATTTCAGAAGTTTGACTTTTTGGACGACTTACATTTCAGTCGTCTAGTGAAAATTAAAATAATAATATTTTTAAAAAAGTAGACGACTTACAGTTAAGTCGTCATAGGTTAGTTTTGCAATTGAAAAAAAAAACTTCAAGATTTAACTATGTACAGACGACTTATAATTCAGTCGTCCACGAGACGACTGAAATGTAAGTCGTCCAGTATTTACCAGGTTTGACCAGAATCTCGGAAAAAAATCCTGGACGACTGAATTATAAGTCGTCTGTGTATAATTAAATCTTGAAGTTTTTTTTTCAATTGCAAAACTAACCTATGACTACTTAATTGTAAGTCGTTTACTTTTAAAAAAATATTATTATTTTAATTTTCGCCAGACGACTGAAATGTAAGTCGTCTGGGGAAGTCAAACTTCTGAAATTATCCAGTCAAATGCAAAACTAGCCTATGACGACTGAAATGTAAGTCGTCTAGGTTCTTTGGAAATTTTTTTGAAACCAAACAATAGTAGACGACTTAACTTTCAGTCGTCTCAGGTTACAATAGTAGACGACTTAATTTTTTTCAAGTAAGTCGTCTGACGAACAGATCTGGAAAAAAACTCGATGTCATACCTTAAATTGGTGAGATAAGTTCCTTAGCATACATAAGGCTTCTCCAAGCACACAGAATCACAAACGAAAGTAACCCACCCAGAATCGTTAGCTTCTATGACTCTATGAACCATAAAAATTTTAGAATCAAAATCTTGGGTTTTTTAGCTCATTGTGGAGAGAAAGTGAGAGATATGTTGTGTTTAGTTCACAAGAATGAAAAAATAACAAGGGTAAATCGATTTTGGGAGCATTAAGAGCTTCAAATTGGTTGTTCATGGTGGTTGTGGTATTGATGACAATGGCAATCTTGTAATTACTTGAAGATGATGAGGGTGAGAGAGTACAAATGTCATTTTCGAAAAAAGAAAAAAATTGATGGCATTTTCGTAAATTATATGAACTTGTGGGTTGAATAGGGCAAAACCAATTTTCAAAAAAAAAAGAGGTTAGTTTTGTGTTTGACTTTAAGTTGTAGGTCAATTTTGCAAAAACCCCAATTAAATAACATCTCATGTTTGTAAAGCATGAAGCCATTCAAAGCATCACTTTGCATATTGATGGGTGTGGAATGATATTACTTTTTATTCCCTAACCCAAAATAATTTCAAGGATATGGTGCACTAATACAGTAGACAATGGTAGTCACTGAGGATCGAATCCATAAAACCCAGTATTACCCACCAACTTTGTACGACTAAAGACGAAGCTAAGAATAAGTACGATAGGTTTGCTTGGAATCCGAAATATGAATTGCAATAAAATAAGTTAACTAAGTGTTGGATTACGGGAGGAATTCACAAATAGTTATTAATTGTGCGGGATGAATGTTATATACAAAACTAATTTTTATCTATTATTATTTATTTGTATTTATTTACGTATTATATTATGTATATAATTAAATTAGAGTAAAAACATAAATTAAAACAATACATCTTGTTTATTTATGATATTTTTTTGGTAAATAAATCAAAATAATATTTTATTTGTTTTATATGGTATATAACTTAATTTCAATGACATGGACATAGATATACATCATATTTTAATATAAATATTTATAATTGAGAATTCATATTCATAACATAAACACAAAATTTCTAATGTGCGGTTTTTTTAATGCAAATTTCAATAGTAAAATATTAAGGTTTCAATACATTTTCGATACAAATTTAGAAATTATCATATTTAAGTATTATTTTCTATGTTATATAGTTTAATTTTAAGCTATAGTAATATATAATATGAATTCTAGTAAATGAGACTTCATATTCATATAATTTCTGATCATTTGTATATTTTTATTACCAAAAAAAGTTAAACTACTGATCACAAAGTTCTAGTATGAGACATTTAACGTTTTAGCAATTTATAGTCGTTTTAAAAATTCAAAATATAACATATAAGAAAAAAATTATTTTTTTATTATATAATTAATGTGGTTGTTTAATATCTTTTAATAATATAAAATTAAATAAAAAAGAGCTAAGATATAAAAATTATTATCAAATATTTATTATTCATAATCATTGATTGTCATATATACGTTAATCATATTAGACAAGTAAAATGCGAGAATTTTTTTTTACACTATTTATCAATTTAATTGTTAGTTTAATAAAAAGTATAATATAAGTTAAGATGGACCAACCTATTTTTCTAAAAATTCTAAATTTTATTTTCATAGTGACACGTGGCTACAAAACAATGTTGTAATGTTTCTTAATTAATATACGAAGGATAGGCTAGTAGTTATGACTTACTATCATAAATCATTCAAGTAATCGATTCTCAATGATAAACTAATAGATTAAATATACTTTACTTATATGATACGTTCACTTTAGTTCTTAACTCAATTCTCATTGCCCTTAAGAATTCAAACTCATATAAACTAGCTTAAATTGATCAGTCAAGGGATGTTCAAGCAAAGATAAACACAATTTCTTGTTAGCTACTATAGATCTAGAAGTAGCAGAAATTTAGATGGAGAAAACACAAGTATCTCCATTCTACCATTGCTGTTTCACAAGCCATGAATCCCTCTCGGGACTACCGTTAATTTAACAAATGATTCCTTACACATAACAGATGAAAACATATCAAGAGTAATAAGAATAAAAATCAATATCGTAAATGAATGAATATTAGAGAGTTCATAAGGGCTTATGTTAAGTGTAGACCATGACTAAGATGTTTTTCTTCCTTTCAAAGCAATGGAAACTATATGAATAAATGAAAAACAAAAGAATGGTAATGGTTGATTAGCACTCGTCATCATATTTGGCTACCCTTTTTTCTAATCAACCCAAAATTCTGACCATCTATGATATATATTAAGAATATTTGCTTGACATCAAACTCTAGAATTCTGAAACATTGAAAACAGAAAATTAAACAATTTTTTTTTGGCAACGAAAGAGTAGATTAGTTTATCATGCTCCTGCTAGGCCAGCCTCAATAGCTAGCCAACTGGGAGCAAAACCACTTACAAAATCTGAGTTGATTTCACGTGATCGGGCACCCTTTGTGAAGTGATCCGCACAGACATTTTTTTATCTAGGAATAAATGAAATCGAACAGCAAAGAAAATCGTTGAAGAGAGCTTTGATTTCGTCAAGTTCAGCGGCCAGAGCCGGCCATTCTTCCTCCAAATGCACAAGTTTCACCAATTGTTCGCAGTCTGTTTCCAAGTGGATCTCACGCCGTCCTGCCGTTAGCAGTTCTTACATTGCCCATAACATACCTTCTGCTTCTGCGTGAAGAGGTGATGCTGTTTTTATATTTCCTTTCATTCCAAACAGAGTCGGTGTGTCATCCTCCAGGAGCACAAAGCCCAGTCCCGTCCCTTCGTTTGTGCTTTTCCACGATGCATCTACTTGGCATCTCCACTTTTGTATAGTACTAGTTTGCGGTGTCTTGGCTTGTACTGGCTGATCTTCTGTTTGGGTCTCTGTAATCTCTGTGATTATTTGGGCTAGCTTCCAGCTCTCGGCTTCTTTTTGTGCAACTTGGATGGTGTCGGCGGGTGCTATGTCCTTGCCATTGAAAGTTTTTTCGTTACGTGCCTTCCATATGTACCAAGCTGTCCATGGAAAGGCTTCCAGCATCGTTGAGTCCATTCTTCGTTCTTTTGCTCTATGTAGTAAGTAGTTTATATTCTCATATAAAGATTGACACGGGAAGATTCCCGGAGGGGATGGAACAGCAGATAATGCCCAGCATTGTAGTGCAGGAGGGCAGAGGAACAGATTATGGTTGATAGTTTCTTCATCGGCTCCGCAGCGGGGGCACGAGCTGTCTTGGCTGCAGTGGCGTTGTTTGAGTTGGTATGCTGTCGCAAGGAATCCCGAAATGGCTTGCCATAGAAAGTGTTTAAGTTTCCGTGGAGCTTTCACCTTCCAGATCGCTTTCATGAGTACTGTTGTGCTTGGTTCGAGGATGAGAGGAACTGCGGACCTCGTTCTGATCTCATGTGCCACTTCGTGTCCTGATTTTACTGTGTATAACCCGGACTTGTGAAGTCCCAACAGAAGCTATCAGGTCGACCAGTCCTACTAATCCTTAGTGAAGTGATCATCGGTATGTCTGTTGCGTCGACAAACACGTTTAGAATCTCTAAGTTCCATGTCTTAGAGTCGAAGTCAATCAGATGGTGGACTCGTAGTTCCGGATCACAGTGTAAATTTTTGCTCTCGCCGGTCTCGCTGGAGTTACTGGAAGCCATGGATCTTCCCATACTTTTGTGGCGTGTCCGTTCCCAATTTTTTTTTCTGAGGCCTTGCTGTAAGACCAGCCGGGCTGCGATTATACTTCTCCACCCATACGATGGGTTACTTACCGAATTAATCATCATTGGACTCGAATGTCTATAGTAGCTGCCCTTTAGAATTCTTGCTAGGAGAGAGTGTGGATATTTGAGAAATCTCCACATCTGTTTCGCGAGTAAGGCCAGATTGAAATCGTGAAAGTCACGGAAACTTAGTCCACCGCATTCAAGCATAACATGGACAAAACTTTAATTAACAGTAACATAATAATTGTATCATTCACATATTACTAATCTCATGTGAAAAGATAAAATTCATGTATTATTTAACTCTGAGATAAATAATCCAATGTAAACATTTTCAATAATTCTCTTTTAATCAAAACTAGATCTGGTTTCATAAGTTGTACCATAGGTTGTGATTCTTCTTTTATAGGTAAGAAATCATAAGATATAATTTACTTATTGCCAATCAGAAAGGTATGGTCGACGAAATGGGGATTTGTAAACTATGTTAGTCCGCTATGCAGAGAGTGAATGTCAGGCCTGGTTTGATGCGAACGATGTGGCACAACCTATGGTACAAGAGACTAATATAGCGAACCCTCAAGTCATAAGCTTGAGTAATATTTGCTTGCTGGATGGATCTTGGACAACATCTGCCAACTTCAGTGGACTTGGATGGGTTTGGATGGACAATACGGGAAATACTCAGCTCATGGGGATGAAGAATCTTCCTCGACGTGAATCAGCCTTGCATTCGGAAGTATAAGCGCTACGGTGGGCAATGGAGAATATGCTACAGCACTCAACATGCCAGCGCTTTGGGACGGATTATAAGGAGCTGATCGCAATGTTAGATGATCCTCATGCGTGGCCTAGCTTTGCGACGGAATTGGAGAAGATAGAGACGCTACGGATATGCTTCCCGGAGTTTAGCATCACTCATGTTCCACGAGCGAGAAATCAATTTTCAGACTTTTTAGCTAAGAATGCTAGATCCTTCCATAGGGAGTTACTTTTCATTGGTTGTTCTATTCCGGTCTGGTTACCCAGACCACCTCAAGCTTGAATAATAGAATGGTCGTTCGATGTCAAAAAAAAAAAAAAAAAAAAAAAAAAAAAAAAAAAAAAAATCAAAACTAGATCCTGACCGCACATCCGTGCAGGTTTTTTCTTCTTATACTAAAATATTTTAATGTGATATAACAAAATTTATCACTAGATTAATGAAATTTATATGTATTATATAATTCTATAATGCTTATATTTAAGTTAGCTTATATTGTTATTACAATAAATTTTGTAACACAATTTATTTTATGAACATTATTATGTAACAATACTATTGTACATAATTTTTAATTTTATTTTAAGTTTTAGATGTATATGGAAGTCAAATTAAATTGGACATACATAATAGAGAAGAAATATTTTGAGATATTGTTAAAAACAACAAAAAAAAAACTAAAATATATTGTACATGCAAAATAATTTTGTAGTAAAAATCTTATTTGAAAAATTGCTTGAAATACACAAAGTTAAATAAAAAAATTATCTATACTATTATTTGTGAAGTAAATTTTTACAATGGAGCTCTCACGTTAAAAGTTAAAGCGGTTAATATCGTTTATACCTTAATGAATAAACTATTTAAATTAATCAAAAAATAAAAATGAATTTCAAATCTATCTGAAAAAGTGTTTAAAATTAATAATAAATAGTTTATACCCTTAATAAATAAATTAAATAAATTAGTTAAAAATAAAAACAAATTATCTGATTAAATAAGTGATTAAAATTAATAACAATAAGAATAAGAATTATCTAAAAATTAATAACAATAACAATTATCTAAAATATAAATAATTATAAATGAATTTCTATTATTAATATTATATTTATATATTATATTAGATAACTGACTATAAATAAATATAATAAAATTTTCAAAAATAAAAACACGTTTTAAAACAATAAGATAATTCTTAGATATATTATGTTGTTATCTGAAAATAATATTTTATTATAAAATTTATAGTTAGATATAAAACAATTTATAATTAAATGCTAATGATTTTCTAAAATAATTCTAATATGTGAATGTTTTTAAAATTTAACACAACAATAACCATTTATATATTTTGATAAAAACTAATGAATATATATTAATAGTATTTTATTTATATGTTATATTAGATAATTGACTATAAGTAACTATACGAAAAATCTCAAAAATAAAATATATTTTTAAAATATAAGATAATTCCTAAATATGTTGTGTTTTTATCTGAAAATATTCATTTTTATCATAAAATATAAATTTTAGTGTTTGATTTATGTTTTTTAAAACATAAATAATAATTTATTATGTTGGTTTTGATTTAATAGTTATAAATAGATAAATATTTATAAGAACACTACGCCCGCATAATACCTAGTTTTATTTTATTTGAAATGGATATTTCTTTCTGAAAAAATATTTTTAAGATCTTTATAAAATGTATTTCTAAAAAAAATTCGTTCATAAAAAAATTTACTTTAATTTGAAATTCTAATTATATTTTTTATAATTAAACTTTAAATTAACCAATTTGTGGAAATAAAATTTAAAATGATCCAGAAAAGATTTTATTAGATTTTTCTTAAATAATGTTTATTTGTATTTTAAATAAAATATATGTAGATTAAATTATATAAAATTTGATTAAGATTGAGGATTGTTCATTTTAAAATATCACAAGTGGAAGAAGTTATGACTTATATTTTAATAGTATAGATGTAAACTAAAAATATATTTTATAATTTTATTTAATATATATTTTGAATCCATTAAAATTAATTTCTTGTATTATTCTACTTTTTCATGTATTAATTAATGAAATGATTTTTTTCTCAAAGAACTTGACAAACACGTCCTTGTCTTTTTAATCCACGTAGCCACGTTTTTTAATTGGTTGTAGAAGCCATATAAGAGCAAAAAATTAGTTTTATTAGTGATAGATGTGTTGTGGAATATGTGTTTTCAAGTTCAATATTGTCTTTTCTATCAAATCAATACAAATTGATGAAAAAACAACCAATATGACAGATCAATGTTTATAGCTATTATATATATATATGAAAAATGGAAAAAATTGTATCTCAATGACATGCACAATTTGTAAACTTTTTATGTTGAACTAATTTTTTTAGATAACTCACGATAAATCTCAATGACATGTGCAACATATATTAATTTTTGTGAGAGGGTTAATTAGAGATGTTAATAAATACATATTTTAGATTTGCGAAGAGTGTTTTTTTAATAATTTCTAATACAAATTTCCAAAAATATTATATATTTTTGTACAAAGTAACTCGAATAATAATGCAATATCATAATTTACAAAATAATATTTCACTCATAATAAAATAATCACAGGAAGTTTAATATGTGTTGAGTTGAATTATAATAATTTTATTTTATGAAATAACATATGTTCATATAATTTTTTATTTGTTTTTATTATTATATACTCAAATTAAAATTTATATAAAGAGATATATAATAATAAAAACAAATACCAATATGAAGAACGGTTTCTTCTTGGATTTGGCCGAATTTATCGGATATTTCGGTTAACATTAATTTTGCATACAAATTATTCAGATAATTCGGTTCTTTTGGGTAATAGAGATAATTTTAAATATTCCAGTTAAAAAAAAGTTAGTAATTCAGTATTTCATTTAGTTTGGTTTAAAAGTATATATTGTATAATATTTGATAATTTTAATGCTGAATATAATTAATATTTTAACATATATGAACTGTATTCTAGATATTTTAATATCCATTCGTTTTTTTGTTATGTTTCAATTTATTTTTCTTTTTTTGGTTCAACAGATATATGAACCGTTCAGATATTTGTGAACATCGGCTCGGATTTTTCTTCGATTCAGTTCTGGTTCAGTTTTTGGTTAGTTTATATCATGTGGCCTAATCATACTGTTGCTAATTGTATTACTAGGTTCAAACTGAGTTATAATTTAAAAATAATTTTTGATGTTTAAATTTAGAAGAACGGTTTTTCATAAGGGTTTGTACTGCACATTTATTTGTTTTATACTGATAAATATATAATCTATTGAATTATATGTCCATTTAATTATATGATTTCTGGTTTTCTTTAATGTTTTCGTAATAGAATTTACAAACAAAGCTTTAAATGTACCTAAAGGTTAATGATATTAAGAAAATAGTGTAATCCAATGTTCAAGAAATCATTAGGCAGTAACTAGGCGTTTTATAGAAAACTACCAACTAGGTGGATAATTCGGGGTGTATGCGTTAATGAGATTGATTTATTTTATATACATTTTATATTTATATGAGCTATTTTAGTCTTTGAGTTTAATTATAAAATTATTGTGATAAATTATCAAAACTATATATACAAAACAAATCAAACAATTTTGTGGATTTATACTGACACTATTTCTTAATTTAACATATTTAGATTGATTTAGATTGCTTCTAACTGAATTAGAACAGTTTTAACCGATTTGAATCGTCTAAATCGGTACACATTGAAAATTAGGAAAATTGGTTTGTCTATGACACTAGAACGATTTTTAGAACTTTGGTGTAATCCGTCTATTAGGTTTCGGTCTCGCATTGTTCTTAGTTCGTTTTTGAAATAGACTGAATCCATTTTGTAACCCGTCTCACAATAGTTGAGGTTCGTTTTTAATATTTTCAACTTTTCATATTCTAATGGACTAATATGTCATTTTGACCATATTCTCTCTACTCTCACACGTTTTAAATATTTGATAGAACAATCTCTAAAAATGCAAGTTATAAATCATTAACTTTAATCTGTACCACCATTTAATTAGATCGAATAAATTAAATATTGATTTAACTATTAAATTTCATAACTTTTTGTCTGATTAAAATATTTATGTCGGTCTAGTTATCAGATTTAGCAAAAAAAACTGATGTAAATTATTAGTAATATACCTTATGGTTAAAATTTTATATCATCAAACCATTCGTACTGTTTTGTAATTCCAATTAAGATTATTAATTTTGGATCAAATTATTGCAATTTCCTCAATCCACCCTTCATTTTAAAAGATATTAGGGAACTATGGATACATATTTGGATATGGTAAATTGGTAATATATTATCGGGTTTGCAGGTCTATAAATAAGAAAGACCACACTTCAATTTCAGTCATCCAAGTTTCACTCCTTTATCCCCCATCTCACCCACATTGTCTCTCTAAACAATAAAATGAATTCCATAATGAAACTCTTGGCCTCGCTGTTACTGTTTATTTTTTCTTCTCTTCTCTTTGGTAACTAAAATTGTATATAGTTATCATTGCAACTGATTCTTTAAAATCCATATGACTACATTTTCTTATATATCACTCTTTTTTTTGCAGGAGATGTCGTTGTAGCTGAGAGTTTAAATCAGAAAGATCCGTTTTCCGGTCGAAATAAATTGTTTGTGTTTGGAGATTCTTACGTCGATACTGGAAACACAAAGACTACTGATAAGGGGGCATGGGCATTCCCTTACGGTATCACTTATCCGGGTAAACCCTCTGGCAGGTTCTCAGACGGCCACATCTCCACCGATTTTCTAGGTACCTCTCTATTATTTAAGCTTCTTTATTTTTTTTCAATTTGGAGCGTAACACTTAAACATTGTCTTCATTAACTTCAGATGAAAAATATTATTGACAGTTGAAGACTCTAGTTTTAGTTAGGAAATCCACTTCAACGGCGTATGAAAAACTTGTCAAGCGAAAATACATACTTTGTTTCAAATTTAAATGTGTGTTTGGAGGTTTCCCGAATAACAATTTTCTTATTCAAGCCTCTTACTGTCTTCCATGCATATTTATATTTTTAATGAGTTAGATACATGTTGAATTTGTTTGACAACACGATTTCCTATTTCTCTTTTAAAATTCATTAATGTGTTAATTTGACTGATCATCGTTATTCCATATTTGTAATGAGACTCATGTTTCCTCCATACAGCCCAATTGCTAAGGATAAAATTACCTGTGACCTACGCCAAGAAAGATGACGTGGATAAGACAAGGTTACAATACGGAATGAGTTTTGCTTATGGAGGAACAGGAGTGTTCGATACTTATGTTAATTATCCTAACATGACCGCTCAGATCAATTACTTCGAGCAACTCCTCGGCAATGTCTACTCTCCTCCGTCCGACCTTTCTTCGTCCGTCGCTCTCGTTAGCGTTGCTGGCAACGACTACATTACTCTCGTTCGCGCATATCCTAATGATCCTATCGGATTATATGTAAGATTAACTTGAACAAAAAAGCTATCTAGTAAGATTAGTAAACAGTTTTTCTCCAAAAAAAAAAATATAGCAAACAGTATTAAAAATACAGTTATAATTATATATACTTCTTGTTCGATTTTTAGTTATACAATTATTTTTATAACCGAATGACTTTGAACAAAAAAAAAAGCTAGAATGCAGTCGATATATCAATTTTGTACTGGTTTAGTATGAGAATTAAACTGAAAACTGGTCTTCGTCCTTGGCTAATAGCTTTAACCAGTGCACCATGATCAGTCTGGGTGGTATAGTTATTTAAATTTTTAACTCTATTGCATTTCTCAGGGGGCGTTCAAACCATTCATCAGGAAAGTTGTGAATCAAACCGAGGTGAATTTGAGGAGAATCCACACCTTGGGAGTGAAGAAGATAGCAATACCATCATTGACACCACTCTGGTACATCCCCGCGTTAGCAAACTGATAAGACCGTATTACATAAACTACGGAGAGCTGAATATTGTAAAGAATAAAATTGATAAAAGTATACCAAAGATTAAGAAAAGAATGATACAACTGCAGAGGCGAGATATTATCTCTTTCCTTAACTCAAAATACGTCCCGTAGTGCGACGGTTTGATAACGTAATGAGTCCCAAGATACAACTGCAAAAATCTTCTGATTTGCGTCACTCTATCAGAAGCCTGGCGAAACTAGTTTTGTGTATACTCTCAGACTCAAAAGAACAAATCAGAGAAAAAAAAAAATGGAGAATTGTTATTTTGCCGTGTAATGAAAACTGCACAAGTGATCTCTTTTTATAACTTGAAGAGAAAGTACACGTTATGCAAATAAAAGGAGTCAACTAACGTACATATCAATTATTATTATGGAATTGATTTCCAAGATCTCGTACGTTAGTTTGCAAAGTAATATTGTGACTTTGACCAAGTCATCAAACTTAAAAATACTTTGCTTGGGTTTATCAAGAATAAAATTAACTAAATAAGTTAATTGACATAATGTCTCATTAACAAATTTAAATTTAAACTCTAACCCAAATATCCAAAGTGATCCATTTGCTAAATCTTTTATACTTAGCCAAATTTAAAACTTTATACATCACTCACTTTGGACCTCCATTTCTCATTCAACACAACTCCGATTTTGACCAACAAATACACTAACGCATAGTGTTCACGGTGACGATTGCATCGTGCCCAAATTCCGGTCTTTCCGACAGACGTCTCCGTCGAAAAACCCATCGAAAAAATGGTCCACACCACTTTGTCAAAAACGAGTTCCAACACAAACTACACCAGTGTCGCAGGCATTGTACAGGATCTGGTAGAATACCACAACGCTTTGTTGCAGAAATCAGTCGCCAAGCTTAATAAGGAGAACAATCATTCGGCTTTTACCATCATAGATTACTACAATACCTTCTTGGCTATCTTCAACAACACAGGAGGAATCCCAGGTAACAAAAGTCAACAAAAGCAGTTTCATACTCCCCCAAAGTTTAACATTTTCATCTTTAATATATATAATGGAAATGCAGGGATTCCGACGTTTCAAAACATTTCCATACCATGTCTCGGGGATGATGGTAAAGTATGTGATGATCGTAAGTCTGCTTTCTTCTGGGACGGAATTCACCCTACCCAAGAAGGATGGAAATCGGTTTACAAGGTTTTAAGACACAACATCACCGCAGCTTTGATGCCTAAAGCGTAAAAACACTTCTCGGGATCGAAAATAATAAAACGTATTTTAAATTGTATTGTGTGCCAGCAACTCTAGGTCTATTGTATGAACGAATAAAGACCTTTGACTATAAAACGTATTTGTAATGTATTGTGTGGCATCTCTCGGTGTCTTGTGTGAACGAAAAAAAAGACCTTTGGCTAATAAAACGTACAGATTTGTAATGCATTGTGTGGCATCTCTCGGTCTCTTGTGTGAACGAATAAAAGACCTTTGGCTAATAATATAGTACAACCAAAGAAAATTATGCAGACCAAAAAATACGTCCAACACCTACCAATAGCAGACAAAAAAAATACGTTCAGTATTTCTTAATTCAATGATATAGATTGGTTCATTCATATGATCCTCAATTTGCAGAATCAAACTTATCCGAACTCACTATCAAAACTATAAAATGAGAATTAAAAAAAAATAGGGGAAGAAACATCATTTTTCAAACTCTCAAAATAACTAAAACACAAAATTGCAACGAATTGTTCAAAAGAGTACTTTTCAAGACTTTTCTGAAGAAAGAGCGAATACAAACTGGAAAGAGAAAAAAGAAAGACAAATTGTTTAAGCCTTGGCAGAGGCACGACCGTAAAACTTGTTCTTCTCCTGGGTAGTCTGGAACTTGCCATGTCCCATCTTAGAGGAAGTGTCGATAAACTTGAGGTTGATCTGCTCCATGGCAAGACGGGAAGTCTGAGTGAGCAACGACTGTCTAAGAGTCACAACCCTCTTCTTTGGACCCATGCAGCATCCCTTAATCATCAAGTAGTCATCCTTCACCACACCATAGTGCGCGAATCCACCCATTGGAGTCACATCCTTCTCAGTCCTATCATAGCCACAACAAACGTCATCAGTTACATAAAACCTAAACAGGATATAAGAGAGAGAAACTCTACTGACCTGTCGTATTCAGTCATGGCAGTGTGCGTCTCCTGACCAACCTTGCCCAACCTGTAAATCTTCTTGTTCAGCTCGGTACGGTGATGGTAACCGTTCTGACCGGCTCTGGCAACAGTGTAGGACACTCTAGCCGGATGCCACGCACCAATACAAGCAACCTTACGCAGACCCCTGTGAGTCTTACGTGGAAGCCTAGTCAC
This sequence comes from Brassica napus, assembly GCF_020379485.1. Taxonomy (NCBI): domain Eukaryota; kingdom Viridiplantae; phylum Streptophyta; class Magnoliopsida; order Brassicales; family Brassicaceae; genus Brassica; species Brassica napus. The sequence continues at coordinate 12,415,830 of NC_063442.1, read as the reverse complement.
ACCCCAACGGGTAACAACACCTTCGTACCCCTTACCCTTGGTCACACCAATCACATCAATCATCTCATCCTTCTGGAAAACAGCGTCGATGGGAATCTGCTTCTCGAAGAAGCTGTAGGCAAAGTCGACCTTCTGGGCGATGGTGCCACCGTTGATCTGGATCTCCATCATGTGAGCCTTCTTCTGCTTCAACCCCTTCATCTTCCTGATCTGAGTGTGGGCCAGAACGCGGATGACGGTTCCGTACTTCTTCATCTTCTCGAGCTGGGACTGGATGCTCTTCTTGCCTTCCTCGGTCTCGTACTGCTTGGCGTACCCGGTGAAGGCCTTCTTCTTGGACTTGGCCCAGTTCTTGTAGAACCTTCTCCTGACCTCCTCGCTCAAGTGCTGTGCCCAGACGGTGTTCAAGGATCTTAGGCCTCGGGGAGTCTTGACGTAGGCAACGACACCGACGACCACCATAGCGGGGGTCTCGATGATGGTAACAGCCTCACAGGTCTCCTTCTTGTGAAGCTCTACACAAGCAAAGATGATCATTAGATTATCTATATTGAAAATGGAAATGAAGAATAACATTTAAATGAATGAGAGGCACTTACTGGATCCGGGCTTCTCGACATCTCTAACAATGTGGGTCATACCAGCCTTGTATCCCATGAAGGCTGTGAACTTGCAAGGCTTGGTTTGGTCATCCTTTGGGAAGGCCTTCACTGTTGATTCAAATACATCATTCGTTTATAATTAAAAGAAGAGAGAAAACTCCAAAGTAACTCTAGAAAACAGAGCAAATCTTGCTCTCACAAGATATTCAAGCAATCATTCTTATAACACAGACTCGGACATCATGCAAATGTGAACTAGATAACCAGATTAAACTTTCAATTTTCTAGATTACCATATTCAATGATATTGTGTCTAAACTAGAGAAAATAAAATCGTAACTCAAAAACGCATCTTAAGTTCGATATTATAGATACCCAAGTATGCATTTCATTTTCAAATAATGCTGAATCTAAATTTGAAGACACTCAGACGCAACTCAAGAAAACTAAGCACGTGTTCCATCAAAATAACCAAAGTATACATTTTAATTACACCATCGAAGTTGTAAATAAAACACAAGCGCAAAACTACAAAACAAATGATATGTTTCGTCTGAAAGAAACCAACGTAAGCATTTGAATAAAAATGAAATACCTTTTCCTCTGTGACGGTTAGCTCTCTTCCTAGGAAGGAAACCAAGTGACCCGTGCCTTGGGTGCTCAAACTTCCTGTGAGACATTTTCTTCCTCCTACCATTAAATTCGAAATCAAACTCAGAAAGAACAAACTGTAGATTCTACCGGAATACAAATCGTAACTGACGTAAAAGAGGAGAGAACGTGAAAGAAGAAGAAGAGGGAAGAACCTGAAGATGCGATAAGTCCTGCGGCTGAAGCTCACTGCTAGAGAAGTGGAATAGAGAAGCCCTAATATCCTTTTATATGTCTGATGTAAAACCCTAAATGTTTTGGACATTTTAAAATATGAAACCAGTTTTTCTTATTGGGCCTCAAAAGCCCATCTCCTGTAAATCATTGTTCTTCTGTATATCAACCATCTTCTTCGTGTTTGAGGAGAATTATGGAGGTTAGATGAGAATTTATTGGTATGATAAAAGATCACACGAATTGCAATTTTATTGGTGAAGTCATGAAATGATGAATTAAATGCTTTTGTGATTGCACTTAAGTATACTGTAATCCATCCAGCTAAACACCAAAACTTGAAAGACCAATTCACATTGAGTTACAAATACTTTCTAGAAGGCAAGACTAAATATATGAGAGGACGGAAGAGTAGAATAAATTCTTTGAGTGTTCTGTAAGACAATAACATGTGACGACTGAAGTTAATTTCCATGGAATTGGGTAAATATATAAATAACACAAAACATGTTTTTTTATAAGAAAGAGCCATTGGTTCGAAGCGTAGAACTAATCTCCTATGATCCTTTATGGGAGGATTTGATCTTTGCTTTTATTCGACCACCACCCTTTGGTTTTAAATAACACAAAACAATACAACTTTAACATTAACACAGAAGAAAGTGTACCAGAAAACTATGTTTTACTATCCATCTCTTACTACGCTTTTGTGTAACCGCCAAGTTCGACATCTTTGGACTGTGTAGTTTCTACACCTTCCTTCAAAAGTTGAAACTCTTCTTCAGTCAAGCTGTGTTTCACACTGTTCAAAGCCTTTGCCGCAAGATTAGACCGTTTCTCCAGCTCCATGGCCCAGCTATAGATCACCATCCCAACAATCGCAACGAACATGCCGGACACGTTTTTGAAAGTCATTGCAGAATCAAACAGGAGCCACCCCAGTGTCAAGATACACACAGTCTTCATGTGACCTATAACCTGGAACGATACCGCTGAAAATCGCCCGATGCAAAGGTACTGGCTTATGTTGCAGAACACAGCTAAGGCACATGAGAGAAGGATGAATACCTTGCAAATGGTTGAGAATAAATTAGACAAATGAATAGCAATAAATAAAACGAACCAGAGATAGAAGAAGCTTACAAAGCAGCCAGAAGACATATTGTAGTTCAAGATGAACTTTCCACTGAGGAGATAATCAACAAAAGGACCAGCAACAAGCAGCGAAAGAGCTTGAATCGGCGCTGTTTTACTCAACAGCTCGAAAGATCCAATCGAATATTTCTTCTGCAAGGAACCTATTAACTGGCACAAGCACACAATAGATCAGATTCCGGATCTTAAAAGACCAATTCAAGAAGATGATGACACTTACAATCTGCTGCAAAGACGAGGAGAAAATGGCAACACACGCGCATATAAAGCCTTTGGCGTTAACTTTGACATCAGTGACAGTGCAAATCCCAACACCAACAACAACAACCACAACGGCCACTTTCACTTCTCTGGAGTAGCGTTTGCTGTGGAGGATCCACTCCATGACGCAGACGACGGGGATCATGCTCAGCTTCGAGATCTGGTAAAAGCCGACGGAGTTGAGCATGAGGCTGAAGTTCATGGCGGCTATGGAGACGTTAGCGACGACGGAGAACCAAATGAGCTCCCAGAGAGGGACGTGTTTGGATGCGGAGAGCCCCGTCGCGTTTGAGACGAAACCGACCAATGCGGTTAGAGCGAAGTGGAATCCGGTGAGAGTGGTTGCTGAGTGAGAGGAGTAATCAATATCAGATCTCAAATCAATGATAATAAGAGAGAGAGAGGGAGAGGAGACGAACCGAAGCTGAAGGAGAAACCAGAGGAAGACATGAGCTGCTTATTGGCCATGATGATCCCAACGGAGCTGATCACATTCATTGCCCAAGCTCCCATGTCGGAGACCGATGAAGACTTTCGCTGCTGCTCGTTCTCCGCCGCCATCTCTTTAGTCAAACCTGATTCAGATCCAGATGACTCCGTCGGTGGAATGAAATCAAATGCAGGTTTTAGATCCTCCGAGACGAGAGAGAGATGGTTAAAGCGGTTTTGATTCACGCTTTATAGGACACTCAACTTCTTTCTCTCCCTCTTTCTACGATTCTTCACGTTCCATAAACATCTTACTTCCCTACAAAAATAAACTCTTTAAAGTAGATTTAATTAATAGCTACGTCTTTACGGGAATCAACAGTACAATATGTAACAGGGGTAAAATCATTTTATGAAGAGAAATATATGTATATGTAATAGGGGTAAAATCATTTTATGAAGAGAAATATATGTAACTATATAAAATTATTTCACAAATGATGTTTTAGCTAATTTTCGGCTATTCATTTTTTTCTTTTTGCATAGAACAAAACTATTCTATCAAAATAGATGGTCTGCATAACTAAAATAAAATAAAACAACCAACAATAAATAGATTACTATGAAACAATCTACTAGTTCTGTAGAAAATGACACAATAGAAATGAAGGAGAAAATGACACAAACAGTAGTGCTTGTTGACCGGCAACTTATTAGGCAGGCGCTCACAAGCTAAGGAACCACTTTTTTTTTTTTTGCTACCGTTAATTTGGCATTACGCAAAGTCAAAGTCAAACATTTTGTTTAAGCAGCCAATAAGTCATTACTCTTGATTTTTCTTCTCTCTCAAAGAGGGGAGAACAGGTGACGATCACACAAATATTTTTTTTTTGATCGAGTTAAAATATTCTTACTCAAGCAACTTGAGATTACATAGTTAAAACATAGGGATAATTTGCTCAAAAACAAAGAAAAATAGTGGAATTAGTGAACTAACCAAAACAGTGAAACATGCAAAAAGGTTAGTGAAGTGGGGCAATGTAATTGTCGAAACTACCCCTCTGTTATAGTCAGTTTTCTGTTTCAGAGTGTAGGGTAAGTACAATTAGTATCTTTAGAAATGTGTCTACGTACAATAAAGATTTGGCAAAGATTTTGGATTAGATTTGAAAATATTTTTCTTTGAAAAAGAATGGATTGTGTTTTCCTGCAAGCGAAACCTTTTCCACTCAGTATCTGACACATTCGGTGCCCCAGCAAAAAAGAATCCAACTATAGGATTTGCATCAGTAACATACAAGCTCACAAGATCAGAGTCGCCGCCACCACAGCAGTACCAACAAAGCTCAGCTGGCGGCTTGAACATGAACATGGAAGTGAGCAGGTGAAGAAGAGAAGAGGTAGACCGAGGAAATATGGAATGGAAACTGTGAAGCCTCGCTGATTTTTGTACATGGACCTCCTTCTTTCACCGTTAGCCAACCTAGTGGAGAGTATGGAGATGGTGGTGGCTCCGGCGGAGGGGGGTAACCTCGCCTACTGTTAAGAAGATGAGAGGACGAACTACTTGTTATAGCCTTGGGCTAAACATTGGAAACAACCCAACTGATGGAGCAAAAAGAAGTCTTCTGAAGAGAGTGGGACCGATGGTGGGTGTGTAGATTTCTAAATCCAAAAATTGACTTAGCTTTTCTATGGTGATATGTATATAGTTAAGTTTACACAAGAATATCTTTTGTGTGTAGTCTTCGGTTACAGATAACTTTAGCCTGGTTAAGTTTATTTTTGGGTTGATAAGCTTTATTTTCTTGTGACCGATGAGGGATCACTTTTACAGAACCGGTTATAAGAAATTTTAGCATTGTTTGCTTTTTTTTTGGCTTGTTAAACTTTCTTGTAACCAATGATGTAATATATTATCATGCAATGAAATTGTTTTATTGTCAAGTCGTTGCTTATACCATTTAACTTTCGTAAGATAAGCATTCCCAAACTTTAAAAGCATGATGAAACTCAAATTTTAGCCATATATCAGCCTTAGAAAATATGGAAACTTGTTGTAGCAATGAAACTTTCTTGTAATAGATAAGGGATGATTTTTACAAAGCCGGTTATAAAAAAGTTTAGCATGGTTTGCTTTACCTTTTGGCTTGTTAAACTTTCTTGTCACCAATGATGTAATCTATTACCATGTAATGAAATTGTTTTACTGTACAAGTTGTTGCATATATCATATAACTTTCATAAGATAGCTGGTTATGCTAAATATACGACAAAGTTAACTCATGATTTGAAATTGATATCATAAGAAATCAAATCATAGCTATGACATACTAGGGATTAACCCGGGCTACGCCCGGGATTTTTATTTTTTTTCTAATTTAAGTTGTTAAATTATTTATATATAGGTTATGATATATATATTTTTATAAATCTTAAGATGCATGTCATAATTAAAATTTATTTTAAATTTTAACACGTTCAATTAACATATTTTTACTATTTAAATATTTTTTTGTAATTTTTTTGGCTATCTAATTATCATATTTAGCAAAACTATCTGTTGAGTGTTGGAATAAATGTTTTAGATATTTAATTAAACTGCAGAGTATTTTCGGATCGATCACATGCTCAACAATCGATCGATTCGTAAAAAGATGGTCGATCTCCTTGGCCAGGTAAGTACAATTTTAGCAAAAATATCTTTGATTTTCAAATATTAAGTATATAACTATTCTTTTGAATATTCTCTTTTTGAATTGTATTTTTTGATTAAATTATTGTATTATAATGTTTATGTAAATATTTTTTTGTGATGTTTGAATTTGTTTTATTCGTATACTTAACCTAGATGATATTGATGTTTAACAATTTATTGTTTTCTGGAAATAGAAAATAATGATATATCAAAACGTATCTAATACTTGTTAAATGATAGTATAATGTAAATTACATCCATTATTTGAAAATAACCATTTGTTGTTTTTATTTTTTTTAAATCAGAAATTATTTTTATTTAAAAACATTATTCATATATAATATAATAGTTTAAGTTTGGAAGATTAATCTATATATATAAATTATGTGTATGTTTTAAAAAATAATTTAAGATGTTATATATTGAGTAACTGAATAAAAGCTGAATTTCTTATCTTGAAAATCAAATAATTATATTTTTGTCTTCATGTTATACTCATCAATCCATCATTGATATTTATAACTCAGTATGCTTAAAAAAAAACTTAGTTTGAAGTAATAAATGAATTTAATAAAGTAAATTCATCACCTATAATATTCTGTAAACTATATTTGAAAACTCTCTACAATTATATTTTAAGCATAATTACTATTATTTAATTTAAGTTATTTTAAGCATAATATATGCTAAATCAAGTTAAATTATATTTACAATAGGACTATCCTAAACCGGTTAATAAACCAAAAACAATACTAAACCAACATGAACTAATACCGGATTCGGCGAGGAAGGAAGTGTTCTGGGATAAACGCTTGAATGGATATTAACTGTAATGGTTTGATCATGAAAGAGTTAGTATGAATATTAACAATAAAATTATGGATTAGATTAATTTAAATTTGTAAGAATACCTTTGAGTCTATGAAAAACAATTCAATTCCCTGAATAAGTTTGCCCTTTGGAAATTGCGGGGTTTCCAACAATGAATCCACCTAATAAAAAGTTCGTTCTTATAAAAAATCTCTTTCAAGGTCATTAAAAGTTTTTGGGACGGCAAGGGTTAATGGTGGAACCATTTTTTTGCTCGAGTGTTTTGAAGCTTTCCTTGATAGTGTGAGGTTGACGTTGATGGTATAATGAGTTTTATAGGGACTTTCTTGATGTAAAACTATATTTTTTTTTAATGTGGTATTTCCATTTTTATATAATTTATTACCATTTTAAGATAGATGTTTAAATCTTAATATATTTTTTCCATTTTTTAAAATGTTTATTTCCATTTCTTATTTTTTTTACGTAATATCTATATTTTATATTTTAAAATAGATATTTAAATCTTAATGTACATTTTCCATTTTTTTAAATTGTGTATTTCCTTATATTATATATTTTACATTTTAAGATAGATGATTAATGCTTAATGAACTTTTCCATTTTTTAAATGTTGTTGTGTATTTACTTATTATTATATATATAATTCATATATTATATATTTACATTATTTACTTATTATTTACTTATTATTTATTTTCCTGTATATGTATTTCTATTTCTTGTACTTTTTATTTACTTAATATCTCTATTTTACATTTTAATATAGATGTTTAAATCTTAATGTACGTTTTTCATTTTTTAAAAATTGTATATTTTCATTTGTTATACTTTCTATTTATGTAATATCTATATTTTAAATTTTAAGATATATTTTTAAAACTTTGTAATTTTCCATTTTTTAAATTGGGTATTTACTTATATTATATATTTACTTATTTTTTTATATTGTGTATTTCTATTTCTTATACTTTCTATTTACTAATAATTTTATATTTTAAGATAGATTTACATTTTAAGATAGATGTTTAAATACTAATGTACTTTGTCCATTTTTTAAATTGTGTATTTCCTTTTCTTATACTTTCTATTTGCGTAATATCTATATTTTACATTTTAAGATGGATGCTTAAATCTTAATATACTTTTTCCATTGTTTTTAAGTTGTGTATTTCTTTTTCTTATACTTTCTATTTACTTAATATCTATATTTTACATTTTAAGATAGATGTTTAATATTTAATATACTCTTTCCATTTTTTATAAATTGTGCATTTACTTATTATTGTATATATAATTTGTATATTTATAATATTTACTTATTATTTATTTTTCTATATATTGAGTATTTCTCTTTCTTATACTTTATATTTAGTTAATTTATATATTTTATATTTTAAGATAGATGTTTAAATCTTAATGTATTTTTCCATTTTTAGTGTAAAGCGGCAATGTTTAATAGAAGAACTTGGACAAATAGTCAAATAGTTATATTTATGTTTTTTTTCTTTTTTTTATATAATGGTAATGTTACATTATGGAGATAAGCCGTTTTTTTAGTGAAAATTGTAATCTTACATATGTTTAATGTAATTTTTCTATTTTTTTTATGTTGTGTGTTTACATATTATTGTTATTTTTAAATGTAAAATGGTAATCTTACATATGTTTAATGTAGTATTTCCATTTTTTATGTTGTATGTTTACATATTATTTATTATTTTCAAAATTATATATAATATTTTTTTTACAAAATAGTAATATTACATTATGGAGATAAGCCGTCTTTTTTTTTAGTGAAAAATGGCAATCTTACATTGTTTAATTAATGTAGTTTTTCCATTTTTTATGTTGTATGTTTACATATTATTATTTTTAAATAAAAATGTAAAATAGTAATCTTACATATGTTTAATGTAGTATTTCTTTTTTTTATGTTGTATGTTTACATATATTTATTATTTTTGAAATTATATATAATGTTTTTTGTTTTTTTTTTATAAAACGGTAATGTTACATTATGGAGATAAGCCGTCTTTTTTTTAAGTGAAAAATGGTAATCTTACATATGTTTAGTGTAGTTTTTCTATTTTTTGTGTTGTATGTTTACATATTATTTATAATTTTCAAAAATTTGTAATATTTGTAATATTAAAATGTAAAACTATATTTTATGCCACGTGTCATCTTTCGAGAGAAGTTTTTTTTGCTGATGTGGACGCTCTATGGAGCCTCAAAAGGTCCCTTTTATTAGTATAGATTAAATGAACATACTAATAATGTTTATGTATATGTACTCGTCGAAATGCCAATTTGTTGGACAGCTAATCTAATATATATCTGGTTAGACAATAAATTACATGGGATGAAAGCTGAATTGTTGGTAATGTCAAGTTGTTAGACAATTAATAAAATATTTACACGGTCAACAAATAAGTTATGTGGGATAAAACTTGTTTGAATTTTGTATATCACATTTTTTGATACCATATGAATCATAATATGAATATAAAAGATGTTAATAATAATTGTAGCAGCTAACTAATATCATAGTCGGTTAAGTATGCCATTCTTTTGCTAAATTATGTGAACATCTAATAAATTATGTTACCAGCTGTTATTTAAGTAACCAATAATTAAAGTTTCATTGTTACCACAGTAGCAAAGTAGCAACCAAAATCGCCGTCTTCGTATTACATAATTCAAGTTAATATGAGAAAATATGTTTATATATACGTATAATCTTTAGCCGGCTATTAAAGATTCATTCTTACCCCAGTAGCACAATGTTAATTATCCCGTCTAATAAATTATGAAAACGTCTATTATTCGTTTGTTACGATGCACCGAAAATTATTTTAACCGTCTAATACAAATTACAATATAACTGACATTGACATATCTCCAAAGAACCTTCTTGATGAATCATCATTTTCTCATACAATCAAACACAAATCTTCTCATACCAAACGACGAGCCATGTTGTCACCATCTCTCTCATTTGAAACCTTAAATATCCATTGACCATGTGTCCAAAGCTTAGTTCTTTATCAATTTATGTGATACATCACATAACTCATTCGAGTTATCATTTCCATCGTATATTGGATTTGACGACTAAATCAATTATTTATCCATCTAATATTTTGTCAAACTAGTTAACTTTCTTGATTCAAATCCAAAGAAACAATCACATAATGTATTTCATTCTAACCATAGTGCTAAAGTGAAATTTTCAAATGGACTGGGAAAACTTGAACTATTTACAATCACGTTTATCCATAATATGTTTACAAAATATTGTTAGCCGGCTAAAAACATTAAATACACTGACTAATAAATTATGTAACCGTCTATTGTTTTGGTTTGTGACAATACCAAAATATTATTGTTGCCGTCTAACATAACTTACATTATAGTTTCGTTATTTATAACCCGTGTAAGTGAAATGATATCCTTATTTTTAGCATCATATGGGTTTCAGCTGGTGATCTGAGGTTTGGCAATTTCCATAAGATTGAACATCGACTAACTTTGGGACGAAGCTTCTGAAATAAGTACCAGAAGCATCATCCTTGCTTTTAGCATGTTCTCCATCTCTTTCTCCAAACTGATTAACTTCCCCTTTTCTCCAAGAACTTTCAGCTCCAGTTTTCAACTATAAAACTATAAATATAAACAGAGGCAACTGAGAAATAAGTAAATATGATTTTTTTAAATTAATCATGTAGCTAAACTTCAACAAGAGCACACAAAATGAGAGGGAGACGAGCTAATAGGCTGTAAACCTGGTAAGGAAGATGAAACGCGAGGAAAGCGTTAAACGAAGATAGTATTCCTAGATTGAAGAGATTGTGGCGTCCGGATGTGTAAGCAATTGAGAGAAATAATGATTTGAATTCCAAAAAGTTTGATAATAGGAATAAGAGAAAATTCACTTTGATCTGACGTTACAAAAAGATATGAATGCAGGAAGTAAGATCTTATCTAAATCTTTTTACAAGATTTTTCCTATCAAAACCGTAGAGTTCATTTTGGGGGAGTATGGGCAGCAGAGTCACAATGAATTATGTACAGTGATAACACAGTGGTCCATTGGTATGTAGTTAATTATGGGAAAGTACTCTGATAGGAGTCCTAATTTCTCTAAAACATATTATACTAAAATCATGTTCGTATTTGTATTCAGAAGCTGTATCTGAATGCAAATATTCCGATGTTGTTCTTTAGAGATTAGTGTATTAATACATCTAGATGCAACATTTATAATATCTAGAACATCTCAAAACTTAAAACACTTTAATACGAATATAAAAATTAATAAATTATTATATAATATATTTAAATTGAAAATTATGTGTGTTTTCCGTCAAAACTATAAAATCACATTTTTCCGTCAAAACTACAAAATCATGTCTTCCACCAAAATTGTAAAATTGCATTTTTCCACCAAAACTATCAAATCGAGTTTTCCAACCAAAACCGAAAATTATATTTTCTCGACAAAACCGTTAAAATGAGTTTTTCCACCAAAATCAAGTGTAATCTTCCGCCACCCTAAAACCGTGTTTTCAACCAAAACCATAAAATGAGTATATCTGCAAAAACGCAAAATCAAATTTTGCTCCTTTAATATAAAAATTCTCAAAGTTGAGTTTTTCTGTCAAAACCCTAAGATCAAATTTCCCACAAAATTCTCAAAGTTGAGTTTTTCTGTCAAAACCCTAAAATCGCATTTCTCACAAAAATTGAAAAAAAAATGATTTTCTGCCAAAATCGTGAAATCGTGTTTTCCTGCAAAAATGCAAAATTATGTTTTCTGCAAAACTGTAGGTCGTAGTTTCCACTAGAACCGTAAAATCACATTTTCACTGAAAGCAAAAAAAAAATGATTTTCTTCTGAAACCGCAAAATTGAATTTTTCTAACAAAATCGCAAAATCGCATTTCTCACCAAAACTACAAAATCGAGTTTTCCCTTCGAAACAAGAAAATTTGTTTTTCACCGAAACCACAAAATCAAGTTTTCTCACCAAAACTCCAAATCACGTTTTTTCATCAAGACTAGAATATTGTGTATTTTTTTACTAAAACCTCAAATTGGGTGTTATCCGTTGAAACCACAAAATTAAGTTTCATGCGACAACTGCAGAATTGTGTTTTCCTGCAAAAAAAATGCAAAATTAAATTTAGATATATTTATTTAAATATTAAAATTTTCATTACTAAAATAAAAATCATGTCCTATTAGTATTTTTAAGTATTAATATTCAAATGCTATATAAAAACAAAAATGAACAATTTAGCATTTGGATGTTGCATTTGTATGTAAATACTAACTATACAAATGAATAACATTCAGAGGCAATATCCAGATGTTATATTCAGATTCTACATTTAGATGTTGTATCAAATACGAAAACGAACATGGCCTAAATAAGATTTTATATTTCAAAGAAGATAGTATGGACTCTTATTTAGGTATGACAGAAAATTTTGCGGTTATAAAGAATAAGATTTACATTTAGAGTAGTGATAAATTTTAAGAATAGACTAAGATTTGACCTACGCTTTTGAAGCGTGAGATTATTTTTATTAAAAGTATTATTTGAAAGTTATAACTTTTATATATAGTTTATGTATTATTTTAACCCCATCTTGCATTTTTATTTCATCATGCATAGAAAAAAAATTGACTCATCCGAATTCGGCCCGATAATACCAATCTCCTTCTCCTTTGTTGAACATTTGCGGACTGAAGATATTTTTAGATAAATCAAAGAAGAACACATAGCAGATCAAAGCAATCATAGATAATATGGTGGCAAAATGAAAATTAATAATATAAATAGGAAAATTTGAGAGAGGGAAACTACCTTGAAAAGCTACAAAAAGTCGAGAAACAAGAAAGGATGACTCCTATTTATAGGCTCCGAATGGTAACTGCAGTTTGAGCGGTGCGAGACAAACGGTTTAACTGCGGTGCGGTTTTAACAGTTATAAAAACGTATATATATATATATATATATATATATATATATATATATATGGTATATGTAGAGATTGTTGTTACTGTTAACTATGGTGCGGAGCGGCCATAGTAGTAACAATTACAACGTTCCGCATTCCAAAGAGGAAACAATTCCACTGCCCAGAAAACTAAAGAGCCATTTAATGGTGAACAGAAAAATGGTTCGGTGCTAAACTAATTTCTCGGTAAATCGAGACTGATCCTGGGAATGATGTGATGATGACCCAACAAATTTTGGAGGATTTGTCGGGCCGAGATCATTTACTCTACAGATCCGTTTTTTTTTTGTAATTCTTCGAGATTGACTTTATTTGTTACAATGAACAAAGAGTACTTATTGTTGGAGATGGATTGTGTCTCTCGATAAGCCCCAACATGTAAATGAACTCGGCCCACATAAGGAAAGAGACGGTTAAAGATAGCTAAAATCAGTTTAGGAAAAAAAAATAGAAGAAAAACTTGACGAATTTGATTATAAATAAAGAAGAACTCACAAAGAGAAGAAACATTCACAAACGCACCAAGATTGACACAAGAACTAGGGTCTGTAAAGATTTACTTTGTTGTTGTTTAATTGAATTTAAGCTATTTTTTATCTTTTCTTGTTATCGATCATTGATCTTCCAATAGACGCCTTTCAAATAAATAACCATCAAATTTATGCTTTCATCTCGAACATGTCAGATTCAGATTCGACAGGGTCGTTGGACCTACGCCTCCCCTTGTAAACGGGGAAGACAATCGGACATGATTATTAAGGACATTGATACATCCATTTTGATTGCATTGATAAGCTACAGTCTAATTCTTTTGTTCCATGCATATTAAGTATGAGATCTTTGCTTCCACAAGAAGTTGATAGTGCGAAATTTCGTTTTACTTAAACCAATGGATAAGTCGATTCGTATATCTCTTCAGCGCAAGGAAAAGTAAAAGTCCAGAGTCACCAAAAGAATTGACTTGAATTGTAAAAAGAATAATAAGAGGAAGCCACTAACAAAAATGTCGATTGGCTTCCGACTCCAATCATAAATAAATATTCAAGAACAAAAAGAAAAATGAACTGAACTTCGTCCATGTTTTGTCGAAGTAAAGAATGATGAAAAATGGTATAAAAGCTAAGTTAATTTTGTAGAATTATTGTTACTTTTAAACTTCAAAGGGATGGATTATGATGATGCGTGGTTTTTAGTAGATTGATCAAATTGATGAAGACATCAATGTCACAAGCAATCCTCAAAGCCCCTTCGTATGAGTGTCCGTATTCCTCTTCTGACAATCTCAGTAGATCCTCAAACATTGGATGGTTTAACAAGTTAGCCTCAACCTCTAGCTTGCACTGACTCTCTTTATCCTTACCTACATAAACCCGAACTTTTCCTTCTTCTGGTAATGCCGATGTTCTTGAAGACGCAAAGTTCTTGGATCCGCCACATAGTAGCTTCTTCACCATGCCTCTCATTCTCTTCTGATGAAAATGATATTAATTAAAATTCAGATTTTGGGTTTACCCTCTATAAGATGATGTTGATGTGTGTGTTCTGTTTCGTAAGATAATATAATGAATGTATATATATATATATATATATATATATATATATATATATATATATGTATTGACAAGTGTTGTTGGGTTTACGTAGTGAACAAGAATAGGAAGAAGGGGAGAATGGTCGAACGTTTCAACGGAGAAGCTGCGGAGAATGGAAACGTATGTCGCACCGGTTTAAATAGACTAAACCGAACCATTGGTTTTGTATTGGCATAACCCACTTCCACAATTTTAACCTCGAAGCAGTCGATGAAATACAAATGATAAGTATTACGAATTCTTCACTCAGTTAAAGTTAAATCACGAAATTCCAAGAACGAAATATTAATGTCTGAACTCGTTCAATTGTTAATTTCGGTTCAGCGATTAGAACCAGACTAATTGATTTCTGTTGATCCGACCGACTCGAGAATTAAAAAGAAGAATCCAGCGGTTTGGCAGGTAGGAATGGAGGTGACTCGACGTGCTCCTTTTTAATCATATTATCATTTTTAATACAGTCTTCGGGAATGGGTTCATAGTTATTCTAGTATTGTTTTGCCAACTTGTTCGTACAAAATTTAAAATATATTGTAATATCAACCCAACTGGATTTTTAATTTATTATATTGATTTATTATTATACTCCTTCGATTTCACAATACATGTTATTTTATTTTTGGAATTTTGTGATTTAACTTTACCAGAAATCGATTAATAATTTTTTTTCTAAAATAGTAACATTAAAATATAATTTAAAAATTACTCAACCAATTATAAAAATGACTGGAAAATCTAATTAGTTATACAACTTTCAATAAAATGAAAAATAATATACAAATATCAAATTTTGAAACAACGAACACTTTCTAAAACATCATCTATTATAAAACGGAAGGAATATTATTCTATGTATTGTATCTTAATGATTGCACTATGATATACCATGAATTCGTTTAGTTTGCAAGTGAATTCTATTGAATCATGTCTTATTGCATTGGAGAAACAAATTATTTGTATCTTCAGTGTGTTGAGAGAACTGTTATGTAATCTAAATAAATCTTATAAAAAGATTTGTTTTATTTTTATTTTGCCAACCACAAAGATTTATTTCTTCTATAAATTCTCACAACAACTCAGCAACTGTTAAGTTTTTATCAAAGGTATGCAACTTTAGAGTACTTTGTTACTTCATAAACTTTATAGTACTTTACTTCATAATATATATGTTTCCTTTTTACACTATTTCCAATGGTTAACTTTATTTTTTGCTATAAAATAGAATAAACTTTATAATAGAGTTGTGATATACTCCGATAGCATTCTATTTTAGAATGAAAAATAGAATGATAAACAACAACAAAAATAACTTAAATCCATTTTTTACTCTATAAATAGAGTAAAAAAAAAGAGTACTGTTAGAGTTTTTTTTACTCTAAATTCTATTTTAGACTAAAAATAGAGTGAGGTTGGAGATACATTTAGGATGCAAATATAAGTATTATAGAATTTCCCCTTTTCAAAAAAAAAAAAGCATTATACAATTCCATCCATTTAGGCGACTGAATTAATCACATAACTTTAATATTTTCCAGCATCACAAGTATGGGTCTTAAGTTAAAAACGGGCGCTTCTCCCCTTCTAGTGTCGTTAAAATAATGAAATTGAATGGCAATGTTTGAAGATATATTTGATTTAGTGTGTGATGAACTGATGAATGGGAAACGATTTGCCTGATCATATTTCAAAAGAATGCGAAAAATAAATCAATATATGAAAAAATAAAATTAATAAAAAAGGTACGGTTACAAGAAAAAACAGGATAATTCTCGACAGAATTCCAAACGAAAAACAACAATGGAAGTGTTTATAGAATATTTTTAAGAAGGTAACAGTAAAATGAAACAAGCTGGATGGATCAGATGCATCTCCCCTTTTCGTGTCTATAGAATCACGAAAAGTAATGGAAGTGTTTGAGATGCTTGATACGTACGTCAACGTGGAGCCGCGTCCTACGCGGACAATTCTTTTATTGGATGAATCAATTAAGTGTCAGAGCCAATCACCGCTTCCATGTGGCTTCTACAAAATATTTCTGCTAGTTTACAATTTTAAAAGTGTTCAATTCTTCTGCTCTGTTTCACATGTATGGATTTAAATCTAATGCAATGTTTTTAAATCCAGACCTAACCAGTGACCAGACCGGATTAAAACCGCTTCCATGTGGCTTCTACAAAATATTTCTGCTAGTTTACAATTTTAAAAGTGTTCAATTCTTCTGCTCTGTTTCACATGTATGGATTTAAATCTAATGCAATGTTTTTAAAATCCAAACCTAACCAGTGACCAGACCGGATTAAAACCGGTTTTATTTGTAACTTACTATCAATTTTTTCTCTTAATTATTTATCTTTTAGATCATTATTTTGACATCCATTCAAATCATTATACTATTATAAATATTTATTTTTAATTATTATATTCAAATTTTTGAATTTTCATAACTCTCAGTGACAAATAAAATATTTTTATTTCAAATAAAAAGATTAATTTTATAGTTAATTTTCATATGGTTTGTACTTATATTTTTTCCATAAATTATTTTTTGAAATATTAAATAACTAAACTTGATTATGTTCGTAATATTTGTCGAATAAAACAAACAAAACATTAAGATTTAATTCTATTTTTATTTTATGATTTGAACTCAATTAAATTGATGAACCTGACTGAACATGTCAAACCATATTGATCCATGATCTAAAAAACCTGGTTCATTTACCGGTCCGTTTTAAAAACATTGATATAATGTGTAGTCGAATGGTTTATTGTTGGAACTTATAAGTCAAAGATATGCTTTATTAATTAGAATTTTAAAATTAGAATTAACTACCAAACAAATATTTTGCATTACTTATCAAATCTATAATTTAATCTATAATTTAATTTTTGTATCATGTAAACTTAAACCTTCAATTTATTTTGTTTTGTCATAAAAGTTATTAAATCTGAGTTTGAGTTTAAATTAAATCAATTTTTTTTATAAAATCATTGCCAGATTTATGTAGTATTTTGGCATAATACATCAACATAAGTATATTTCACAATCCATACACACTTTTGAAGTATTGCCGATTCTTTAGCTAAGTTTTCTTGAGTTTTTCATAGATATTTATCTTTTTGTGGATTGTCCTATTCCGGCCATGTTTCCCAGATCACCTTTTATTTGAGTAATATTTATTGTAAAAAAAGTAATACCGAACACCAAAAGGTATGAGATCACAAAAACTTATGAAAAACAACAATAACATTTGGGACATGCCTTTTCTTTCTTCATTTTAGTATTATGATCAATTTTTTTTTATAAAATCATTGCCAGATTTATGTAGTATTTTGGCATAATACATCAACATAAGTATATTTCACAATCCATACACACTTTTGAAGTATTGCCGATTCTTTAGCTAAGTTTTCTTGAGTTTTTCATAGATATTTATCTTTTTGTGGATTGTCCTATTCCGGCCATGTTTCCCAGATCACCTTTTATTTGAGTAATATTTATTGTAAAAAAAGTAATACCGGACACCAAAAGGTATGAGATCACAAAAACTTATGAAAAACAACAATAACATTTGGGACATGCCTTTTCTTTCTTCATTTTAGTATTATGATAGAAAATTACGAATTGATGGAGTTTCTTAGTACTGGAGATACATTTTTAAGAGAGACAGGAAAAGTAGTAATATAATCAATGCAAAATAGATATAGCCCAAGCAAATAAGGATTGACATACCTTATTTCCATCTTCATTTGTTGAGTATTTGGAGATGGTAAAGTCAGAACATATACCAATAGTTGCAAACACTGAAGCCAAGATTGTGAAAAAGAGAAGACAATTCAGGTCTTCATCATACTACGGAAACATGAAGCAGTAAAGTAAATAAAGAAGAATTGATCAAAGATAATGTTTTATTGATCAATAGAGCATGTAAATGAAATGAGATGGAAAGTCATATTCTTTCTCTCTTCAGTAATTATTATGTCTAAACCATGAACTTAACAAGGTTTATTAAATCTGAAAGGTCAATAACAGCCTAAAAGAGGCTAAGTTTGAGATCTACAAATTTCCAACATAACATGACTAAAAGTAGGACGTAGTAAAGGTCCCCCAAATTTTGGTGGAAAGCAGCTCGTATAAACCTCAACTCAAAAACAAACTAGGATTGGCTTGCTCTGTTCCAAAACCGTATGTTAGCAGCCTTCATAAGCCACAGCCCAGTCCAACCACACTCAATTCAAGTCAAGGAAATTTGGGTCGCAAGTAGGGAAACTTTAGCTTTAGAAGTTACCGCGCTCGAAACAATACGAGACTTAATAGCTATACGTAACCATTGATCTTGATTAAACGCTAATCATCTTGATTAACCTTACAAGAGTCACATGTAATTCAAACAAGTTGGGGCTAACTCTTGGGTTTAAAATTATTCCTAACAATATCAATGGCTAGAATGATTGTCTACATTACCATTCGTAAAATAAAACTAAACAGTTTTCTGCCAAAAAATCTTTCGTAAAACCAATCTCGAAAAAGTTTTACCAAACAGCTTTCATAGACTAAAACTAAACAGTTTTTACAAAACGCACTTTCGTAAAAATAATCTTGATAATGTTTTCCGAAACAGCTTTCTTAAATAAAATTGAATAGTTTTTTTACGAAACAACATTCGTAAAACCAAAAAAAGGCTCAACATTTTAAGAAATAATATTTGAAGAACCAAACAAAATTACACTAAAAATTAATGTAATGGAAGACGAAAGAAGACAAGAGGAGCCAAAAAGGGGACTCTCTCACACACACTTTTTTTTCTCTTTTTTTTCTCTCTCTCTCTCTCTCTCTATCCTTTCCAAGCTTCTCACCCACTTGGTGAAGCCGCTCGTCGCCAGCTGCAGCTTCTCACCCATCAGCTTCAACTTCTCACCCCATCAGCTCCAGCTGCTCTCCCATTGTCTGTTAAGCTGCTCACCCACTTCCTCCTCGACCAACCTGATCTCCCAATGTTTGATCGCCCAAAGCTGCTCCTCGCTGGCTCCATTTCATTGTAACTTCATTTGTTCATGAGTAGTTGTCGAACATTTTGCGGGTTCATATTAGAAAATTCTGATTTTGATCCAAATGGGCAAACATTGAGTTTGAGACAAAAAAGGTTAATTGTAAACACCACATGATTTTTGAAGAAAACCATCAGCACAAAAAAACCACAACTCAGTTAGAAAAGATGGAATTGGCGAGAGAAGTCACATAACACCCCATAAATGCCTAAAACGTAAAAGAGGTCCAAACAAAAAAAAACAGTTTCTTTACTTGAGAAGAAAGAAGAGGTATAAACAAGAAAATGTATACTTTCAAACACAAAAAGATAAACTAAGAGATAAGAAATAATCCAAGAAAATAGGAAGAGAATAAACTCAAATCTATAGTTAATCGGAAAGTTGACCGACCTAGGAGCACTATATATATCAAGAAGAGGTCAAGTCCAGAGCAAGACAGACCCATTCATCATGATTTCTTAAACTCCACACTTTTGTCATCTTCTGCATCCGAATTTAGTTTTAGAGAACTTAGTTTAGGTAATTTTAGTCTAGCAAATCTAAGTTAGACATAATTCTGCCATGCTTTGTTGTTCTATTACGTGTTTCTGATTACAAACAGACATTGTGAAAGCAGTTAGATCTCTTGTACAGAACTTTGTAAAACGAACTATCTTTGGTTTTATCCTCAAAAGGGATATGTAAAACCTTTCATAAGTCTAGTCTAAAATCAATAAAAAAAAAACTATTTACATTTCTTTTGTCTTTTTCGACTTGTAGCACTGTCGTGATTATCAAAAAAACTTCGGTTCTCTCAAAAGTTATGTAATTACAAATTTTGATTGTGCGAATTTTGGTTCCCAAAATAAACTCAAAAATGAGAGAAACTCCGAGCAAAGAGGAACTCATGATAAAAACAAAGATCTGTGCGAGCGACTCAATCACTCAAAAATGAAGTTTTCATGAGAAACTACATTGCTCCAAAGGTGGCGATAAGCAAGAAAAGACCAAGGATCTTTCGTCAAATCAATGTGATCATGGGCAGTAATCGGTGTGCAACGATTCAGTACACTCCATAAAGCAATAAGTCATAACGGCTAGATAATGGACACAAGAGAAGACAATATCAAAGTCACATTCATTGCAGCAAACACTTTCGGCATCGACACACCTCAAAACGACACACCGATGAACAAAGAGATTGATGTATTCTTCATGAGAGCTTGATGTCGAGAGAGTATGTGTGTGTGTGTGTTATGAATGATTGGGTCCCCCTATTCTGGCCTCATCTCTCCTTTTATCCATGCCCTTCATGTTGTCATCCCCATGTATCCTCGCCATGATCTTTTCTTGCTGACTTCCATGAATCTTGGGATTTCCTTCTGCCTTCCGACCAAGTGATGGTCATCCTTTGATCTCGAGCTTGGCCATCTTATCTCCTTTTCAGTTGGCAGCGATGTTTGGACAAGTGTTGCCCGTCGTTCTCCGGAAGATCATTCTCTTAAGCGTTTCATGTTTCATCTACTTGACCTTATACCTCGATGCTGGATCTGAGCCTAACACATATGAAATTCTACATTAGCGACGCTCAGAGAGTTCTAGTGAGGATGTAAGACAAAATTTCAAACTTGTAGAAGTAGTTTGTTCTCCTGTTTTATTTTTCTTATAGAAGTAGTTTGTGTTTCTATAAGTATTGCTAACTAGGATAAGACATGAGTTTATTTGTATATATTATCGACATTTTTTTATATATTTGATCTTTTTATTTATATATATACAATATTTTTTGTTATTATTATATAATTTCTTTTCTATGAACCGGATCAATTTTTATTCAAAATTGTGGAACAAAATATAATTAATATATTATTGAAATTATGACACAAAAAATTATTTTTTGCACCGAACACATTCTTAAAAAAAGTGATCAGTATTGTTTTCCCAGTTGCATTATTTTGATATTTATCTTCCATATGATTTTGAATGGTTTCAAATCAACCATTGAATTGATACATGACATTTTAATGCTTTTAGTCGTATATTTGAGGAAAACTTACATTTTTGTAATTTAAATTCTTTAAAAAAAAATTAAAATATAACATATAAAAAATCGAACATATAAGAAAAATATAACATATAAGGTTTTCTCATTTTCGTAATTTAAAGTCGTTTTAAAGTTTTTAAATATAAAATATAAGGGTTCCTCATTTTTGTAATTTAAAGTCATTTAAAAAAATTTAAAATATAACATATAAGAAAAAAATCTATTTTTATTATATGATTAATGTGATTGTTTAATTTTTTTGAATAATATAAAATTAAATAAAAATAAAAAAGGATGCAAAAATTGTTATCAAATCTTTATTATTCATAGTCATATATTTGTTAATTATATTAGGTAATTTTGTAGCTTTTATTTAAGGAAAGAATACATGTTTCTTATATTTTAGGTTAATATAATGATCTCTAGTAATTGGATTTGGACCAACATTTTTTCAATTGATTTTTAAACTGACACGTAAGCCAAATTGATATCCTAATTAAGTGACACCTAAGCATAATCTCTTTTTAATTAGTACAAACTTAAGATTACAATTTTTTTAATGATTTTTAATTAATATATAAAGGATACGAGGTTGTTCCTAGATCTTATGTGCAATGAGTTCTTAATGATATCATACTTTGAGATGAGTTTTGTGACAAATGCTTTTATCAATATTCAATATTGTGTTAGAACATTGTCGAACTGGGAAAGTAGGAAGACAGACCTATTTTTTCTTAAATTAAAACGACAATATATGATATATATTCGTCCAAGTGAAAGCTGATTCACTAAGTTTGACTAATGTTAATTTGGTTAGCCAAAGGTAGGTTTTTATGTGACATTGGTAAAGTTCAGATATGAAATTTATATACATTACTACGATCTGAACATGAAAAAACACGTGCAACTTTTTGAGACACAATGTAAATTGCCCACTTTTACTGATTTGTTTTCAGGTGACTGCTGAGTAAATTTTTTTTTTTTTTTGTCAAAACTAAATATGCAAACCAATATTTGATTTAAGTTTACAAAAAAAAAAGAGTACTAATATTTGATGAGGTGGCATCGACATGAGAACTCCACATTAACCTGCCCTAATTGTCATTCCATTTTTTTCTTTTTTTTTTTCTACCGAAACTCTCCCTCTTCGTCTGCTTCTTCTTCTTTTTTTTTTTTTTTGTTTCTATCTCGATAAATCTTCTTCTCCAAGGACTCATAATCAATTTCACTCCAATTTTTGTGAACAGTCTCGTCGCTACCTTGATCGTCTTTGACTAGACGTTCTTTCTCTTGAGGTACACCTTCACGTCCCTGTTTCTCTCTCTCCCCGCCGTTCGATTGAATGTCGCAGCTTGCGAGGATCATGCAAATTGATCTCGCTTGCGTCGCCTTATCCAATTAGGTCTACTTTCGACTCGATTTTGTGCTCTGTTACGATCGATTCGTTTTTCGCTTCAGATTTTCCTCATTCAATTTGAATTTCTCTATGTACATTACTCTTCAACTATTGAATGAAACTTTATGCAGAGAAGATTTCTCCAAGGGCCATGGTTGCACTTGATTCCTATTTCCCAAGGAAGAGACTCTCTGCTCTGGAACCAAATTTCTCTGGTTCGACGTGTATCGGAGTCTACAGTTCCGATGATTCCATAGCATCTTGTGACAGGTGCCATACTATAGTTATAATTTGTTTAATTCGATCCTCAATCTTTAAAATTAACTGTAAATTTGTGCTTCTCAGCTGCGATGATTTGGCAACTGTATCTTCCACTTGTTGCGATTTCGACGAACTGTGTGGTATGGATTCAGCCTTGGAGATGAGCTGCAGGTCTAATGGAGAAGGCCGCGAGGTTCATGACGCTGGTGGTGGTGGTGGCGGCGGCACACACAAGAGTGAGGTTCCAGGGTATAATACAATGTATGCGAGCGGTTGGATGTACGTTAATCAGCAAGGCGAGATGTCTGGCGCTTATACGCAACAGCAGCTATTTGATGGTCTATCCTCTGGCTTTCTACCTGAGGATCTTCTTGTATACCCAACTATCAACGGTTATATGCACAATTCTGTACCGTTAAAGTACTTCAAGCAGTTTCCGGAACATGTCGCCACTGGCTTTGCGTATCTACATAATGGAATGATAAATGTCCATCAACGTGAGACTCAAGCAGAGCATACAGCTTCTGCTGCTGCTCATTTGGTTTTCCATCCTCCACAGCCCAGTTCTAATGGTTCGCTCTTGGATCAGCGAATGTTAAACCAGGAGGAAGTGAATTTGTTAGCTTCGTTCATCTCATTGGTAACTTCCTTTCACGGTGATAACTCGTTTCGAAAATTCATCGGACATGATGCTCGAGTACACATAAAGAAACTTCTTAAATTGTTTTTTTTCCAGGGAAGCGAACATGCTTGCTGGTTTCTTGTGGATGCTGAGGGTAGAAATCATGGTCCATATTCTTTATTGGAGCTTTGGAATTGGCAGCAGCATGGACATGTTTCAGATGCAGCCCTGGTAAGCTGTAAAGAATTGAGACATAAAAAGATTTTCTGAAAGATTGTGATTAGTTGAAGAATATGCAATTATAGTGATACCTCTTTGAAGCCTTGTGGGTGCCTAGCTTTGCTTATTTATGCATCTGTGTGATTTTTGTCTTGTTTCATCTCTCTGAAGTTCCCTACGCCTTTACTGTTTTGCATTTACTGCTCCTTCTTAGAATACTTGGGGGTATGTTTTCTCTTCTTTTTCTCACGTTTGCTTAAAAATTTTGTTTTGCAGATACGGGATGTTGAAAATAAGTTAAGACCAATCACATTAGCGTCGTTAATTGGTGTATGGAGGGATAAATGTGGTAGTGAAAATTGTGACGAGTCAGTGTCTGGGGCGAGCTTCATATCTGAAGTATCTGAAGAACTCTCTTCTCAGCTTCAGAGTGGAATAATTAAAATAGCTAGAAGAGCTCTTCTCGATGAAATCATCAGTAGCACAATTTCAGACTTTCTTAACGCGAAGAAAAGAGACGAGCATCTCAAGTCTGTTCCAGCCAGTTCTGCTGCCAATGTTGTTAAATGCATATCGGTAATTCAGTTTGTTTTTGCGCATTTATATGCACATGCACACCTTTTATGCACATACATGCAAATAAAAAACTTGTGGGGCTATCATTGAATCGTAAACTAATTTAGTTACGCTTTGTGTGAGCAGTCTCAAGTTATCAATCCGGAGAAAACTGCTGTTTCAACCACTGAAGCAACAGCCTGTGGGAACATAAAGAATGAGGGGGATCCTAGTCGAATACCGTCAGAGTCGCTCAAATACACTAAATCTGTTGGAAGTGCCGAGAACTTTCAGACATCTTGCTCAGCTGTATGTGGAATCCTTCACAACAATTGCATGCAAATTATGTGGAATGCTGTCTTTTATGATACTGTGGCAACATATACATCATCTTGGCGAAAGAACAAACTTTGGTTTCGTTCTCCTGATACCCCAACCGTTTCGAGCTACTGCAAGGGTTCCCATACCAACCACTCAGAAAAACCAGAAGCAGCTGAAAGTGTCAGTTTTTTTTTTCTTTTTTCTACTAAACGAGTCATTTTCTCTTATTAGTTTTGCTCATTAATGTGATGAATGTCATTTTTTAATGTTTTGCAGTTTACTTGTAGGGTGGATTCCTCTTCCTGCAAAACTGCGAACTCTAATGCATATGACTTAGCTACCAAAGCAGCAAGTTTTCATGAACCGTCATCTAGGAGAGTAACCTTACCAGTCATTGATGGAACAGAAAGCGTTGTAGCAAGCATATCGGAATACGTACAAAGTGAGCTCTTTTCGTCTCTGGAAACTCATCTGACTGATTATATTGGCATTCTCATTGAAGATGGTGCAAACATTGCTGTTAGTACTGTCCAAGATGGCAAAATGCATGAGGTAAGGAGAAACAGTTTTGAAAATTTCCAAGAAAATTTCCTCCTTTCTAGTTCAGTTCTTTATTGTGACATGCTAGCGTGTGGATACTGAATTTATATTGTTGCAAACTACTGCAGGAAAACTCGTCGTGTTTGGAAAAGTCTGGTGAAAAGGGAGAATCGTCTCAGCAAATCACATCTGAGGATATTGTTGCTAATATTTTTATTACAACATTGCAGACATCATCAGACAGTCCGGTCAGTGATGAAGTTGATACTCTTGATATTCATGAGCCACCACCACCCGGGTATGAAAGCGGCATTACAAGGCCATCTCTGCGCTGTAACTTTCGGCCTGTAAGGTCCAAAGAATCCGTTCCTGAGATTGAAGAATATGTTGCAGCGGCTTTATGTAGACAAAAGTTGCATAATGTTGTTATGAAAGATTGGAAATCACTGTTCATGAAGTGTTCTCTTAAGGAATTCCTTGCTTCACAGAAAGGAAGCCATCAAGTTTCTCGCAAAGAAACAATCGCCCCGAGGAAGCTCAAAGCGAATACTCAGATCAAAAAGCCAGTAAAGTCTAGTATATCAAGTCATACAGCAGAGAAGCCAAAGAAACAATGTGTCAGATCTTCTGAAAAAATTCTGGTTAAACGATCTAAGAAACCTTCTAAAGATACACCCAGTAAAGATTTGTCACTTAGTAAACCAAGTCAGCCGAAGATAAGGAATGCTGTCCAGCAGGATCAAAGTATGTATTCTCAGCCTTTATCATCCAAATTAGAGAAACTGCTTTTACTTTACATACTGTTCTATTATTATTATGCAGTTATCATTAAGAATGTGACGAAGGTTCGGAAAGAAAAGCTTGGTAAAGATGCTCATCTCAAGGTGATTTCTGAGAAAAACCAAGATGTTGGAATGACAGATGAATTTGATGACGAACTTCTTATAACAAGACTAAGAAGTAAGTTTTCTTTGTACTATATATGTGTGATTCTGTTTTTGATATCAGGGTTTGTGTTTTTTCTTTTTCCGTTTCATGTTATTTCGTTAAATCTATTAGGGATATCAAAGAGTAAAACAAAAGAGTTAAGAGAAAGTACAGACGCTGCAAAATCCTGTGAGGAGATTTCATTGTCTGCTGAAGAATCCGTGGAAACTGTTGGCTATGGAGATCATGAGGAAAATCTTTCAAATAAGTCTTCCCAGAAAGTGCAAAAAGGTAGAAGACTCTTTTATCTGTTTCCTGGACATTTAACCTCCTGTCGTCAGGGCTCTTGAGCTTCTTTACAATGTACCCCGAGCCTACTAATCCCATCCTTCTGAAAAGCAGCTAATGTATCAAAGCTAAAGAGAAAGAATACATCAGAAGTCGAAGGAGCACAATCTTGCAGTGGAGCAAACGGAGGATATACTGAGATTTCTGGAAAAGACACTGATACAGAAAGCCTTGGATTTGAAACCAGGGATAAGGTTTCCCCTGAACGCCTCAGCAAGAGACGGAAAAGTAAGATCTCTTTAATTTTTTTCTCTCAGGTTTTGGGAATGCATCCTGCAATTAATTTACTAATTTACTATCTCCAGAAGATGCAGCTAAAGGAAAAAATATTGTGGAGAAGTCTGCGCGCAGCGTATCACAGAAGTCCCTTAAGCGTAAGTTTCTAGAATCGTACTGTGTTGTTGTTAGATACTTTAGTTCCTTTAGGAGAGATCTGGCTTCTTGAATGCATGGTCCCCAGATTTTAACAATTCAGTACTTTGTTTCATGAAGCATCGGAATCATCAACTCTAAAGAGAAAGCATTCATTAGATGAAAATGTCCCCAAGGATTCTGAGAGTGCTGTTGGAAATGAAGGAAAGCTTCCCGGCAATACATCAAATAAAATGCAGAAAGGCAATTATTTCTTAAGAAGTTTTCACTTTTTAGGTTTTATGGTTTAATATTTCTCCCAAATATATATCATTTACCCTAAACTAAATTTATTGGTTGGTTTGTATAGTAGGTTCGAAGAAATTGAAGCTTAAAAGGAAGCTATTACCAAAGCATACAACAGAGCTTTCTCCCATTGAGGATTTGGCAGTGGATAATGACAGCAGACCTACGTCGATTGCACTAAAACCATTGGTAAAATTGGGAACGAAAGCGAGCAATAAAAAGGTGTTAGTTCCAATGCCAAAGTCCGATGGATGTGCACGCACATCTATTAATGGCTGGCATTGGCGTGCATGGTCATTAAAGGCTAGTCCCAAAGAGAGAGCTAGTGTTAGGGGAAGTTCTTGCGTGCACACGCAACATTTTGGTTCCAAAATTAGTTCTTCTCAAAACGTTCTTTCTGCAAGAACTAATAGGGCAAAGATGCGTAATCTTCTAGCTGCTGCCGATGGTGCTGACCTCTTAAAAGTTTCTCAGTTGAAGGTGAATAAAATGAAAACAAAACAGTTTTCTTTTTGAGTGACACATCCGTGTGGTGTTGATATATATTTTTCTTTTGTTTTGTGTCATGACGTTGACAGGCTAGGAAAAAGCGTTTGCGGTTTCAACAAAGCAAAATTCATGATTGGGGTCTTGTCGCACTTGAACCAATTGACGCAGAGGACTTTGTGATCGAATATGTTGGAGAGTTGATACGTTCATCTGTAAGTATGACTTACTTAATCATGTGTTCCATTGAATTGATTTATTGATTTATCTTAGCTTCTTTGATGAACCTTGATGTTCTACTTAAGGAAAGACTATTTCTATTTCTTTATGATCATGATTGTGGTTCAATATGTCAATCTCACAGATATCTGAGATACGTGAACACCAATATGAAAAGATGGGAATTGGAAGCAGTTATCTTTTCAGGCTTGATGATGGCTATGTGGTTAGTCACCTGTGCAATACATTAATTCTTATCTAAATCTTAGATTGATAAGTGTGGCTTTTGAATTACTTGTTGTTTACTGTGAATCTTAGATTGATGCCACAAAGCGAGGTGGCATAGCAAGGTTTATAAACCATTCATGTGAGGTAACAATTGTATAGTATGAACGAGTAATTTGGTTTGTGGATTCCTTGGGGAGTCTCTTATAGAAGACATTTGGTTTATTGCAGCCTAATTGTTACACCAAGATTATAAGTGTGGACGGTAAGAAGAAGATATTTATCTATGCGAAACGGCATATTGACGCTGGTGAAGAAATAAGTTACAACTACAAATTCCCGCTTGAGGACAACAAAATCCCTTGCAACTGTAAAGCGCAAAAGTAAGTTGTTGATGGGTTGATGATTTGTATATTTTCTTGATTATATTTATTGTTGATGTGTTGTGCCTGAGTTTAAGTGTTGATTTCGTGAGCAGGTGCCGTGGATCACTGAACTAGGAGGGATGTGGTTGGTAGAAGAAAACTGAATCAGATGTATACTATGTACGGGGTGAGCACAATTTAAACATATTTTTGTAGATTTGTATTAGTGAAGAATTAAATCAGAAACGGTTTACTGATGAGCTAATTTTGACTTGTTTAGAATGTTTTTTGGGGTTCACGTGAAGAAGATGGACGAATCTACCTTTTGCGGTAAACATGTCCACCAGGCAGCAGCAGATGAGTATCCTCTCTTTGAACACAAACTGTAACCATTTTATCCCACATACTAACACTTATAAATAAGTCATTTTCTTTTTGATATTTTTCTAGTTTTCTTTTGTTGTTGTTGCCATCAACAACGAAACAAATTCAATGCCAAGTTAAGAATAAAATTATAATTAACTTAATTCCTTATGAATTTTAAAGAAACGAGATTGATATTTATTGTGTTTCGTGTAACAAAACAAAAGGTTATTATTGCTAAGCATTTTTAGCTGTCCATTGTAAAAAAACAAATGCCAACTTATAGAAATCAGATCTTTGTTGGTTTGGTTTCATTTGAGCAGCAAGAAAGGAGAAGAGAGATTATCATTGTTACGGCTCAATGAAAGCTAAGAGCTTGTTTCTAAGCGTTTAAAGCATTTTATTGATATTTTTGGGTTGTGTTAATATAGCATGTATAGTTTTTAATGTTTTGTTTTGGTTTGCAGGAATTGTAAGGAAAAAAAAAAGATTAGCAATGTGATAATTCCATTTCCACAACCCCATTGTGCTTGATATGGTATGTATTATGTTATATATGATGTATATGTATCCTTCACCTTTTTTTTTTAATTTCGAACTATTGCAACTTATTGGACACTGACGTTTGGTGATTTTAATTTTAACTAAACCGAGAAAAGCAAAATTGCTTCATCAGACGCGAAACGGGACAGGCCCTACTTTTACTCTATCTAGTTAAAAGGCAAATATTGGAGTAGTGTTGCCTTTCTTTCCCCTGACTGTTTGGGTTTGCCAAAGACAATTTGTTCATCGACTTCGTTTCTTGTCGTTGGGGTACCAAATTTTCTCTATCTGTAGTTTGCAAACTATTTATTGTATGAATTAAAATATTTGAATCATTAAAACACATACAATTGAAATGGTGCCAGTTAGTGTGTGAGAATTACATTTGCCTTTTATAATGATTTGGTTACATATTTATTATACATAAAAGATTATTAATTACGTAGAAACTACACAAGTAGGTTTGACGTGTTTAAAGCTGTTTTGAAGGAGTGATGCGTGTGTTGATTGTTGGTGCTGCATGCATGTATTGAATAGTCTTTGGTAATTCATCTTAGTTTTGTGCTTAACAATAGTTTTGTACTTAATGTAGGAACAAGAAGTCTCTTGTTTGTCAAGTTTGCCTTAACTAATGATATCTCATGTCTCTTGTAGTCAATTTTGCTGAACTAACGATATCTCCTATTGGAACATGTGTTTTCATCTTAATTTGGTGATTACATTTCTTGTTTTGCAGTTACCAAATACCGTCCAAATAATTTTGAGTATCTTCGCATGTTTCAAAACTCTATAATATGTAAGAAGACTCACCAATCACCATTAGTGTTTCTTTTTTGTAAGAGAAATAATTATTTACCATTTTCAAATATATTATTGATCATAAAAGATTTCAATAAACAGTTTTTGTTCACATTGACATAGAGTCAACAGTACCCCCCAACTAAAAATAAAAAGTCAGATAATTTTGAATTTTGACAGTGTTTGAAGTCAGCCATCCTATTTTCTTCACATTAATACATAGTCTCTAATTTGGTTAATATAGTTTTGATTGAGTCTTTTTATGTTGCTGGAAGAAAACCAGTTTTTTTTTTATTTTGCATAAAATGTATGCATCACTCACTATCACTTTCCGGCTACCAGAAACAGCCGTCAGCGGAGCAGAATCATCACAATGGTATGAGATTTTTGATATATAGCGAATGTGGAATTATGATTTGATGGTGAATGTGTTGAAATTTTTGCCAATAATATCCAATTTATAAGTTTGGCCCGATCATCAAGAAGTAGAGTTTGGGTCTGATCCAATCAAATACAAAGAAACAATAGAAGTTCGGTATGTAAAGCAAATTCATATTGATTATCGTGTATGATGTGGTTATTGATTCATAAAATAAATATCGGTGATGACAATTATTTTAGTGAAATTTATTGAATAGATATAATAAGTGTGAGATTTAATCATTGCGATGATAAGAATTTCATTAGATATTTTAGTTGTTAATTATGAGTTTTCATAGATAACATGTGTCACAAGCTCTAAATATCTTCTATTGTTGTTTACAAACATTTATGGTGTGGTGCAGTTTAGATGTATGAGTTGTTTGAACGCTTCATGTTAAATTTAAAGAGGACTACGATCAATCTTGTCAATGTTTATGGTTTGAAAGTTGCATCTGGTTTAGATGAAGAAATATGACACTTTGACTTTAGTGTTTTCTATTGTTGTCAAATAAGAGATGCAAAACGATATGATGATGATGGCTTAACATAATGGTTTGTTGAAATGTCTAAGTGGAGATAAGTAAAAATTAATGGACAATTTGTGGAAATAGTGAAGAAAACAAAATCTAATACTGCACAACACACTTGCCCACTATACTTAATTTGCTCAACTGAAAAATAGTTTTCATACTTTACCAATAAAATAATCGCAACAATTTTGAATAACATGTAATTCTAATAAGATGCACAGTATTATTTAATCCCGATCAGAGGATAACCGAAGGATCCAACTGATATACACCATCTGCAAAAAAAAAGAAAATTAGGTTAGAAGAGAGGTCGAGAATTCAATTTTCAAAATTTGATAGCTAAATGCCTCCAGTAAGATTGTTAAACAGTGCATGCCATAACGTCCTAGGTAGCTTCTGAGTCGATGTCATGCTCCTTAACCGTAAGCCAAGGATTCAGGTGATCTGAAAAGCGTAGGTTATTTTTCGACTTCAAACATGAATTTGAAAAATAAATAGCAAACTGTTGGAAATAATTAATACATGAGCAGATCCTCCTAGAGAAAGTAGGACACCAACCTCCACTGCCGGCTTTATGGGTGTACTGAGGGTGCACAGGCACAAGGACCCATTTTTTTACAGAATTCTTTTTACTATTTAAAGGCTCAAAATTTGAAAATTCTAATAAATTAAAGGTCCAGTTTTCACAATTACTATAGAAAATATTTTTTTACAGTACAGGGCCTAATTATATTTTGAGCCGGTCTTGCCTCTGAATTCCGGCTTCCGACCTCTTGGTCGTGAGTTCTTCTTGCCTATGGGCCAAAAAGGAAAAAACTTTAATAAATGGAGTTTTTTTTCATATCTCAAGATATAACTAAATCTAATATAAATTTCGCTTAAAACTACATATATAAAAGACTAAAACCCTAGAAGGGAGATCCAACATTCAACAGATTAAGAGATAAATAACTAGAACTAAGAGTTATACACCAATATGTTGTATTCCTACTCTTAAGATTAAGAAAACACTGCTTTTGATCTCTTTAATTATCTTACTTCATATTTCTGTAGTGCCACGAAGGACTTTGCATTATTTTATCCTAACAATTATTATTTGACACTTCAAAGTTCAAACTAGATAATATACTTCAAAATGATTTTTAATATATTTTTTCAAATATAAGAGCAAGATAATTTGGTTTATATTAAGTTAATAGACATAATATTCAACCAAGAAATATCGTGATCAATTAAGACAACATGGAAAAAGTGTTGTAGATTATATAGTGCTTGCATTGATTTCAAATAGGCAACGACGGGGTGTGAAATTAGCTTACACCGGAATATGGTCATACGACTCAATCCACTGTTTTGAATTGGAACCCTATAAACTTAAATCCAAAGATACTATTCATGATTAAACTAGTGACTGAGTATTCTGGTAAACCTTCTTGTAATCCTATAATGCACACTGGTAGAACATTCACGGAATTTTTTGTGAAGCAGTTTGTTATAATCTGTATCACAAATATAAGCCATGCATGCACACTGGATAGAACATAGGAACAAACTTTCCCTATATTTTGATCATTTTCCAGTGACCTCACAAACTACAACTATTGGTTTTCAACTTTTTTACTCACTTTTCTTGGTGTCATTATGTACCCTTAAGCCACCAAATTTTTAACCTACTAGTCCATGATCACCTCTAATGTTTTCACTGATGAGTATCGATTTAAATAACGTTTACAGCTGCATAAATTTTGCACCGTACTAGTAACGATCCAGTAAAAAAAAGGTAAACTAATTTGGTACTGTTACAAATACGAAGTAGACCAAGATATGAATACTATAGATACTGATGTTAAGATGATCGCAAAGAAGTATACAGTACTCTTGTATCACAGCTCTAATAATAACCTCTGATGAAGCTTCTTCCGAGCCTTATGATGTTTCTGTAGTATCGTATCTATGGCACACGTCTTCAACTACACATTACATTACAAGCCAAAACCTGCGGATCAGGTTGTTGGTCTTGTGGTCATAGACGAGCCTCGTCCCACTGGAAGAACTCCTGAGAAAGAATCTTCTGGTTCTTCCTCTTCTGAAAGAGCTGCACATCAGAGAGATTTGAGTTTTTCAATCCACAACTGATCGCATAACTGTTTTTCTCAAGAGATTGTCATACTTACCGGTAACGTCTTCGCCAGCTTGAGCCCCAGCAATTCCGATGCAGGAGTACAAAGAGTCCTCGTCCACTTTCAATTGATTATAAGCAACGTATATGTCCTCGATTGAAGCAGCTTCGTATAAGGAAGTAAGTTCTTTAATGCATGACAGTTCCTAATAGTCACAACAACCCCCATCAGAACAAGTCAAGCCAAAAACTGACACATCACAAAAACTTTTTACTTTTCCGAGCATGCAAAGTCAGTCTCACCTTCCTCGGAACAGAGGAGGCCTGCAAGTGAGCTAATAGATTAAGCCAATAGGCGTTGGACTTGAGTTCAGCTTCGTGTCTCATAAGAAGAGTTCGCTTTGCCTATTGATTGACAAACAAACACTACTTTCCGTTAAGAAAGAAAACAAACTAACAATAGCTGAAGATGAGAAGGCAAAAGAGACAACTAACCCGATCCAACTCCCTTGGAGCAATTTGATTGCTATGCAAACCTCTAAGAACGCTCTTGCAGGCATCAACAGCTTTGAACACCTGAAAAGGGCATTGAGAAACTTTGTAAAGGAAAGTGTTGACAAAAGGTGCAGTACATCTATGGTAAGCAAAAGACAAAGACTGCACACACCTTGCCGGGAGTGGAAGTCACAGATATCACATACCACCCAAGATTCAACCTATCAAATAGGTTTAGCTCAAATGACACATCATATGTCAGTCCAAGAGAGTCTCTTACTGTCGTGAATAGCCTGCGATGAATGACGTAAATTTCCTCTTTCAGCAATGGGTTGAAGATAAGATTTATCTAAAGTAATAGGTACATAGAAGCAGAGCAACCTTAGGCTCTAAAGTACATTCTCTGAACCATCATTTTTGACACTAGATAAAAAAGCGTTCATCTCCTAGACACTAATTAATAATGGACATGACCCAAATCAGGTACTAAGCAGCATAGAAACTCAGATTTCGAATAATAAGAGTTACCTTGAGTTTATAATTTCTGCCAGTAGACCCATTGAAATTCCAAAGAAAAGAGGGTGGGAACGAAGCTTTTTTTGCAACTCTCTGTCGCTTCCGTCTAGCAACTGGTCCTCTGATTTCAAAAGTCCATCTGCAATTTTGTTGTGTTCAAATGAAATACTGTAAGCTACTTATCTTAGAGCTAACCGCTAAAATGATACATTTCTGGTGGATGAGAGACGAGACGAGACAAGAACTAGACCTATACACAAAACTACTACACTATACGACTCCTAGATTTATGTGTAAGTTACCATGAGCAACAGAATGCTTGCTAACAGACTGAAAAAGGTCATCCCCGTCAACTGTAAAGCCCCAACGATTTGGCGCTGGTCCCGCAATGTATGCGCATGCTCTCTCATCAGTATCCTTCACGAATACCTGTCCAGGTTTAATATGTGTCAATACATCCTGCTTGGATCACACATATCTAAGGATATGGGAAAACCAAAGAGAAGAACTAGAAAGTGCCTTGCACTACTGCTTTGTTCCTGACCTGTTGAAATTGCAAGCCATCTGTTGGTTGGCGAAATACAATAGGCTCAGACCCTAGTGGTTTTGCAGAATCATGGCTAGCTTTAACAGTACCAAGGTAATCAAGGACACAACGCTCAATTTCCTCCTCTGAGAAGTCCCCCACAATGCTTACCTGAAGTAAACCACATATTTTTTTTTTTATGAAATCCAATTAAATGAATATTACTCAAGCAAATATAAGCGCTAAAGTTTGAGATATTACCTCCATATTTTCCCCAACAAAATGACTCATGACCGCGTCTTTCACAGATTCTAGATTCAAGCTCTGTAATGACTTAGGTGTCGGCTCAATAAAGCGCTCATCACCGTTTAGCATTGCGGTCATGAGTTTATGAGCAGTCGCACGCTCCAAGCTTTTGGGAATTGATCTATAATACGAAAGATATAGCTGCCGTGCTCGATCAAATGCATCTTCCAACCATACACTATGCTGCAATGCCAAAGAATTAATAAAAAACACAGCGAATTAATAAGAAAACAAGAGTCAGAAACGCTACACAGCATTTACAGCTTATTAGTTATAATCCACTACCTCAAGCACCATGTGAAGCAGCTGAAAAGCGGCTTGCATTCCATTGTCCCTCAGAGTAAATCGGAACTCCATTGCAATGAATTCCTCAGTTGACTCCAACGAGCAGTTTATTAAATGATTTACACAGAAAAGCTCCACCTAACGGAAATTAAATGGCTTTCAGATCAGCTTATATCTTTTTTTTAAGTACTAAGTAAGAAATCACTATGCAGTTGGTCAACAGCTTAACTTGCCTGCTCCCTTGAAAAGTCTCCAACTCGACCACCCTCGCTCAGTGTACGAACACCAACAACCACGGCTCCTTTGGAATCTGATGTTTCAGCAGCTCGGCCACCACCAACAATAAGCCGCATGACACCGGCCCGAGACTCGGTCTGTGATATCTGTATTAAAGAAGGAAAATTTCAAGGGGATGGTTTACATATCTATCTGCAAATTGTAGTATCAATCAACACCACAGTTTGTAACATTTCTATATAGTTTCTTTTCCTTCGAGCCCATAATTACTTACCAAGAAACATGGAATTTCTGCTAAAACTAAACATATTTTTAAAAGAATGTTTAAAACTGCGATTTGTATGCTGAGAGCATAAGACAATACAAAACTGAGAAAACAGCTTATAATGTGGAAAGAAAACGATGTTACCGAGGTGTTTCTTAGAATACTATGCAATGGGGAAAAAATACAAAATGTACCTTGAAATTTACAGGTATCCCATTGGATAGGCGAAGCTGAGTGATGCCGGTCTCTTTGTCATGCAATTTGGTTACGCCTGACCCAGGAATAGGGACAAAACATGGGTTTCGCTGCAAGGTTAACTCTTGTAATTGTGATTGAGAGATCAATTCTTTTGGCACCTCTAACTGCAAAGATGAAGGGAAAAAAAAACTGACTGAGAACTATCCTTTGATCTAGACTTGAATTATGTGAAGTTAAAATCAAATAAGTTCCAAACGAAAGATTACCTCAGGCTCAGCTTCAATGGGTGCTAGTAATCCTGATTTGACAGAATCCAATATTTCGCTGGGAGTTATATTGAAATCACTCTCATCAACCCCCTCGCCATGCATTTTTGTGGGAACACAAGCAACTATTGCTGCAGGAAGAGGTGCAGTGGGCTTTCCAAAATCAGAAACAAATTCTAATACCTTGGCGCCAACAGTGTTTACCTGGACAGGAAACGCATAAAAAAATAAGAGAAAACTAATTCCAATATTATAAAATAAAATTAATATGATGATATGGAGGAATAGAAATTCCACAGTTATTGATGAGCATTTTGTTGATAAACACCAGGAATTTCGAAATAAACATTCACTTTTCGTGTCACATTCTACATGAAAAGCTAATAAGAATAAATGGAACTGTGAAGCCTACCTCTTCAAGCGTAACAGTCCCAGCGACAGCAACCAAGGTCTCATGTCCTTGCGTCTGATCCATAACCGTGTGACCTAGTGCATCACTTTCCATTATAAAGTCCAGGTTATCAACAGACGACACATTATCAATCATAGCTGCAAGATGTTCGCTATCTTTTAAAAGAGCATCCATGTAACGTGTAAGTTCACCCTTGGTAACACCAAATTCTTTGAGTCTTCGAACCTAGGGAGTAGAATTACATGTTAAATATAGCCGAACGAGTTCTCATAAGCAAATAAAAACTGACAAATGGCTTCGACCATCTCTTTAGCTTATGAATTCAACCAATATATTTGACACCAAGTCCAAATTATCGGTTCAACCAAACAGAACAACAGTATTCACTACGGCGAAAAGTGAGAGCAAAGATATAAGCAAACCTCTTGGACAGCAACTTTTACAGCATTTTGCCAATTTTTGGGCTCTGCGGTGACAGTAAGAGTCGTAACAGTGCATCCTTCCCTTCCTGAATCACTATGGTCCAGTTCGACTGAGGTAAATGGCGGATTTGAACTCTGAAAGGTACACAAATAACATCAACAAATTTACGGCAGTACTAACTCCCATTAGATTGACCACTTTTAAAATACTTAAAGGGCGACCAATTTACTTTACAAAAAGCTAAGTTGCATGCACATTACAAGAAAATGAGAACATTTTTTTTCTTCTCGAGAAAAATCTGAGAACAAATGTCTTTAAGCAAGGCAACATCCTAAATCATCATAAGCCATACCTTGTATCTTGTGTTAATTCGAAAATGTAGAGCAGAGAGAAATATTCTTTTCATCAGAACATTTCGCAGGTCACCAAATGTCTGAACCTTGCTTACAGGTATCTGCAGGCAGACCAAAAAAACTTGTAAAAATTCATAGAACTCTACCACCCTAACGTGGGCTGTGTCAAAGTCAAAAGATTATAAACAAAACCTTGCAGAACATGTTGATTGCAAAATTTTGAAGAAGCTCATGCTTAAATATCTGCGGAGGCTTAAGATCAACACTGGTTCCAGGAAGCGACCAATTATGCTCCACCGGAGGACGAATTGCATGTCTTTCTCTTTTAATGATCTTGGATTGATCAGCAGTATTTGTTCTCTCTTGGGAAAAGGTTCCACCAAGACCAGCTGGTAGCTTCGGGACAAGAAAATTAGCCATGGCACCGAAGGCACCAGGCGTAGAAGAAGTGGGTGTTGCCTCATTATCCAAACCAGTTTTTCCAAACACAGCCTGTGCAAGAGCGATGGTCCAAGTCAAGATAGGGTAAGATAGACTAGGAAGCATAAATCAACGCATATCGACTAAAGAGAAAAAGAACATGCAAAAGAAATGTAAAGACAATATCATTACTTCAATATTGTGGACAATCCGAGGTATATTGTCAATGTCTCCCACAATATATAACGTGGCATTCGCTGGGAAGTACCATCGCTCGTGGAATTTCCTGATTTTGTCAACATCCCACTTCTTAATCTGCTCTTCCAATCCAATAGGGAACCTTTTACCCAACTTGTTCTCAGAATGAAGATGTTGCAACAACTTGTGTCAGGAAACAAAACACAATGCATCATTGACAACCCACCAAAAGAAAATTTATGCTGACATATAAAATACATTCTTCATGGATACCTGGCAGTCAACACGATACTCAATGGTATTCATCATCTGAAGTTCTGAAAGTATGGCTCGCCTTTCTTTCTCAACTCGAGAAGAGAGGAATTTGGGGTGAAAAGCTATCTGTAATCATTAGAGAAATAAGATTTTGTCCACCAAATGAATTATACCTATGAAATTTAGAGGGATTCTAATTTTCAGTACACAAACACTCAGGACATATCCCATGGGAAGAAATCATCTTAGATAGCAAAATCCATGATGTATACCTCATTCAAGGCGTCGAGCACCGATGGAAAGAGGTCGTCCTCAGAGTCCTGAAAAGTTTCAGCACTTCAATTAAAATGAAACTAGTAAATAAGGACACGCTCTCCAAATTATCACAATAACAAGTACAGACGACTCAAACAAAGAAACTGGTTTCAAGGTCAATCAACAAATACAGATAAATGCCAAACCCACTACTTTTGCTTGTGAAGATATATTATTTCCTATGCAACATTTAGATAAATATACATATAGAGTGAAGTCTTCGGAAGGATGTGGAGAGAAGAAAAAGAGTAATAAGTAGAAAAAGAAAAAAAAAAGAATGCAATAATTGGTAAAATCAATGTTATACTCTAAGCACCACAAGTCAGTCATACCACTATAAGGACCATATCTGTTAAAGCAAATACAGAGGAAATAAAAACCTGTAAAACTGAACTAACCAAAAGAAGCCAAAAATCAATAAATATGACAACCCGTAAACAAGAAAACAAACCTTTGTGTGCGTTGGAGAATGGATATGAAACACTGTATGGTGGAAATCAGTGTAGGCATTAGAGCGGGCACCTGTACCAAGAAGTTTCTCACGTTTCTTGCTCCCAAGAAACGCAACATGTTCTATCATATGAGCAATGCCTTGCTCATCATCTTCCTCATCAACCGACCCTACATGAACTTCCATGTGTGCCTCAAATCTAGCAATTGAGAAAGTTTCACCACATACGTTAGAAATAAGTGGAAAGACCTTAAAGGATCGAGAGTACAAATAAGCTTCATCTAGCCATTTTATTTTTTTTATTCATAGAAGATAAGTGATATATGGATATTATGTACGAGGAACCATTTTAATTATAACTTAAAGCAGCCTACACAATTTACCTGTTTGGAGGAACTTTGTTAGGCAAAATAAGATACCGAAGCCCATTTTTCAACTGACCCCTGTGCAACTTGGGATGAGAAGGAAGTTCACAACCAAGAAACGCTTCTAGCTCTGCCGCATCAATCTCAGGAGGCAATAGCTCCACATCTTGTCTCTCCTCAACAATACCATCTGGCCAGGCTGTGCCAGCAGCATGTGGCTCATCTGGTCCAACAGTTGCTCTTACAATCTGAGAAGGTTTGCCCTGCAAATGGTGGAGTCAAGTTAAACACAAGAAGCAAACAATAGAATCCAAATGAGATATTATACAGCTTACTAACCAGAGAAGAAGACTTCCTGGACAAAGGAAATGAAGATGCGTCCAGGAAAGCTCCTGGTAACGATCTTCTTCTGATCCCTGGTTGAGTCTTTCTACAGGTAAGACAGAAACTACGTCCCTGAGAAAGCGATGGCTGAGTAACTCTCTCCCCCAGCACAATGTTCCTCTTCCAACGTCCCTTGTTCGTAGTTTGCTTCGCCCTTTTTCACAAACAATACACAAAAAAAAATTAACATGCTCCAAATTATCAGGAGAAGAAACTAATCTCAACAAAGCAAGGATGTTAATTTTTCTAATCAGAATCTTAGCTCAATGAATAGATATAACGAAGAAGTTTGTGATTGAATACCAAAGACCGTTGTAAGGGATTAGAGACTGAGCTTCGACGCGAACACGGTGGTGCGCGGCGGGATTAAACCTAACTTTGCTGCGGCTATCTTTGATAAATCCAGAGCGGCGGCTATCTCGGGAGTTGAGAGGAGCTAGGATCGGGGAGAACTTGACGCCGGTGAAAATGGAGGAGGAGGATGAGGCCATCGCGTGTCGATGACGACTATAGAGGTGGAGGAAGAGACGGGAGATGAGGTTTACTACCTTTCTTTCTCTTCTCTAATTTCTTTTGGGCTTTATTTTTAATTGGTGCCAAAATATTTCTGGCTTCTCCTTTTAGATATTTATTTATCGCGCACTATTTTTATTTTTATTTTTGGTAATCAATTTTATTTTTTGGTAATAGAAAAATATTCGGAGTAAATTCTGAATTTTGGTCTAGTCCAGCTAAAACCCTAACCTGTTTAATTATAGGAAACATGGGCCTGTATGATGAATAGATATAAGTAATTGGGCTCCTCCGCGTTTAAATGAATCTATGAGCTATACTGCTGCGGAACGTGGTCCCCGGACCCTATGACCAATCCCGCCCATTCTATAACTGCTTACAGAGTTACAGCTAAACGATCTAGGCATTTTTATACCAATGCGAGGTTCTAGGCTTCGGTTACAAGCAAAAGTGGTTTTATTAGCCACTATCAACAGAAGACATTTTGTATAAGCATGAAGAATCATGTTTTTGGCTCATTAAGCATTAGTGTCGTTCGTGTGCTTAAGAATATTGAAGTTAAAGTGATAAAACTCATTAGTGTCATTTGTGTGCGTGAGAAGATTGAAGTAACAAAAAAAAGGAGTAACAGTGATAAAACTAAATGTAACCAAAACCAAATCCAAACAAATCGATCTCAAATGTAAACAAAAATAAAACACCAATCAAGATAACAAATCAAACTTCATCCTTGGTACATCATTTTGAATAGGAAAAATGAGAATATGAACACTAACACATCAAATTTGAGATAACACTATTTGCAGTCTTATTTTGTTGTTGGACATTTTTAAGTTACAAATTGATCCTTAAAATGATATAGTTTTGTTTATACCTAAACTATTATATATATATATATATATATATATATATATATGTGTGTTTTATACTTTGCAAATCATTAATACTTTCATTAATAAAATTATAAGATGATATAAATTATTGTATATTCTATTAAAAGCTAAACTTATGTGTGATATATATAGATTTAGTAAAAATAAAATTATTGTTGGGTAAATTTGTAAGTTTTTAAAATGAAAAAAATAATATTAGAATTAATAAGTATCAAAAAAGAACATTTTAATAATATTTTTTGATGGAAAAAAATAAAAGAATCATATTCGAAAAATTCAAATTCATTTTTAAGTTTACAACATGTTAAAGGAAAAATGAGGATAATCATTGGAAATTTGCTTAAAATGATTACTGATATATGGAATGTCCCTCAAAAATATTAAAATATGTGGGTGAAGTTGAGCGAAAAAGATATCAAAGTAATTAGCAGTAACTTTTCAACTTTCTGATATGATGTTATCCTGTCACATGTCGCATTGTTAATCAAGCGATTCGGTTCTATGTTTTTTTTTCGTGAGTGTTTTAAACAACTTTTTTTGAGAAAATGTTTTATAAAACTTTTTTTTTTTGAACTGAAGTTTTATATAACTTTGTACTACCATCTTCATGTATATGCCAAAAAAAAAATTGTATATGCCACCACATATTCTTTTTCTGATATCAATATGACTCCTCTGTGATAAGTTTCTTTTGGGTTTTGTGAGATACTTAAAACATTTGCTTCGGGTCATTTTCTGTACTTTTTCTTGAGCTTTTTGTCATTAGATTTCCTAAATATTTCTCAGTTAAAAGAAATTACTTTTCAAAAGGAAAATCCAAAAAAAGTTTTGGCTGAAGTGTGTCATAAGATATCCAGAAAAGATTTCAGTTCAAAGACATTTTGTTTTGTTTTGGCATAAAGAAAAATTCTGGTGCTAAAAACTGCTGATATCACGTGGCCACGCATCCAGGAACGTACGCAATCAAAGATGTACGTGGCCCATTTCTATCTTTTTCTTTTATAGTTTACATAATGATAATGATAATGCCCTCAATTCAAAGAGTAAGATATATATAAGAGATGGGAAAAAAACCTCGTAGGTTCCCTTACACACATCGTATGAAATCGTACGCCATAGACTTATCAAAGTCAAGTAGAAGGTTACTTAAACCGGTCGTCAAATCAAATGACATCACAAAACGTGGTAAAAGCTCCATCAGGAGTCAGGACCGACACGTGAATTACAAAATTACCCCTAGTCTTATGAACTTGACTTTTTTGTAGCAGTCTAATCATTATAGGGAGGAAACTTCCCGGCCACCTCTGCGCAACCGCCCTTCTTTAAAAATTCCCCCAGTTTATTCAAACCCGTGTTTTAACCGGTGAACAATCAAGAACCCCCCCCCCCCCCCCCTCCGTACACGCATTCATATATATCACTATATATAACCTTAACATCTAAGGAATTTTCATCAAGAATCCATTTCAAATCTTCCAAATCTAATTTCAATTTCCGTTGACAAAAAAAAAACATTCAACTTCCGAAATGACTCTTGCGAACATCAAGAAATCTCCCTTGGCTAGACTGCGCAGTAAGCTATCCTCAAGAAAATCAGAACCGTCCGTGGAGGAAGAGGAAGCGAGAAGCAGCACTAGCAGCAACAGAAGCAGCTCGTTAAATGTGGACGAGCTAAGAACCGTGTTTGACTACATAGACGCAAACTCGGACGGGAAAATCTCCGGGACCGAGCTGCAGAGCTGCGTCAGCCTCTTGGGCGGCGCGTTGTCTTCGCGCGAGGCGGAGGAGGTCGTGAAGATCTCAGACGTCGACGGCGACGGGCTTATGGATTTCGAGGAGTTTTTGAAGCTGATGGAAGGAGAAGACGGTAGCGACGAGGAGAGGAGGAAGGAGCTGAGAGAGGCTTTTCGGATGTACGTGACGGAGGGGGAAGAGTTTATTACGGCGGCGAGTTTACGGAGGACGCTGAGTCGACTCGGGGAGTCGTGTACGGTTGATGCATGTAAGGTGATGATCCGTGGGTTTGATCAGAACGGTGATGGAGTTCTCAGCTTCGACGAGTTTCTTCTGATGATGCGATGAGATTCATGTATCTCTATTTTATCAAATTCTTTTATTCAAATTCTATTATTCTTTTGTATCGCGCAGGGCCATGCGGGGAATAGTAGGGTGCATGTATAATTTTTGTTATTATTCTGCTGTCACCAAACCTTTCCCGCATTGCTCTGCACCAGTTTTCATTCAAACCCTCATTTGATCCATAT
Organism: Brassica napus; assembly: GCF_020379485.1. Taxonomy (NCBI): domain Eukaryota; kingdom Viridiplantae; phylum Streptophyta; class Magnoliopsida; order Brassicales; family Brassicaceae; genus Brassica; species Brassica napus. Next base: position 12,372,079 of record NC_063442.1, on the reverse strand, counting down.
GTCATTTTACATACTTCTTAGTAAAACCTATTTTGTAATATTGTTTGGTTATTTCTCTTCTGTTCTTTTGTTATTGACATTTGGTCTTACATTTCGTGTGTATCTTAACTGAACCAATGGCTAGAGCCAAAATTTCATAAATGAGAGTATACTAAAGGATATATGATCATTTGGTGCATGTGCAAGTATAGTTGACAAACATGATTAATAATCCAAAGACCTATGGAAAATTGATTATAAGAGCAACTCCAACAATGAGTTCTAAATGAAGTTTTCACCGTTAATAAACTAGTAAAATTAAAAGAGAGAACAAATATTTTTTTTTACGTTAGAACTATTAAAAATCTGTTACGAACATCAACAGGCATGTCATTCACCCAGTATTTTAACAGAGTTTAAGAAATTAAAATAAAAATTAATCACTGTAATATTAATAACTTTTAATATATATTAATACAATCAAAAATTATATTTGTCTTTATATATACATATGTTTTAAAAAAAAAAATTTGACTAAAGATTATCTCGTAACTATATTGATATTTATTTTAGGGTTTAAATGGAAACATGCGAAATCATTACGCTAATAACAAAATATATAGATATATAAATATATGTAAATATTTTTGTTACTACTATTATGGTGCAGATAAAAAAATAAGCTTTACAGACCGCGGTGCACCATAGACAGTAGTAAAGTTATGAATAACAAAAATTAGAAAAATTAGAGAGTAAAAAAGTAAGTTACTACTGTTACGAAAATTAACGAAATCAAATAATTATAAACTAGATCTCGATCCACGCAACCACGCGGGTTTATGTTTTCATTATTTTTATATAAATATTTTGTTTTCAATTCTAAATTGGTATATATTATAATATATATGTGTCTATCAATTTTTAAAACATAATAATTTTACGGTATATTTTTCTCATTGAATAGATTATTTCAAACTTTCACATGTACTTGTATCTTCTTCTATATATATATTTTCGGATTATTATTTCATTATTAAAATCGTAACTATATATATAAAGATTAGTAAAATATTTTTTTATTGTCATATTCAAAGATATTGTAACATTTCACAAAATTAGAAAGTTTTTTAAAAATAAAAAATTTCGCTTCACAGATTTATATTATCGAGTAAATAATTAAACATTTAGTTTTTATTTAATTTTTAAAATAAACTATATAGTTTAAAATTTGTTTTCATTGATTTAAGGTAATAAAGATTAATCGTTGTTAGATAATATGATTTTTGTCATTTAAAAAAAAACCTTTATAATTTTAAAAATTAACATCGACAAATATTTAAATATTTAACATATGGAGGTATAATATTTATTACAACATTAACTTATATATATATATATTTAATTTATACTATCTATAAATTTAATAGATCATCTATTGTTTAAATTCAATTATTGATAGTCCAATAAAAAATTCTCGTAGACCCAAAATTTTAATGATAAGATTAGAAATTAAATGGAACATGACTATTTTTTAGGAATAGGTGCATTAGGTCTATTTTTTAAAAAATCACACATGAATCAAAGTTGTGACTTCTGTTTTAATATATAAGATAAGTATTGAGTGACTAAGATAAAAAAAAATTCATTTAGATATAATATAATACATTTTGTTAATATTAAATTCTGAGACCCATATTTTCTAAATAGGTTTATTTTAGAGTTATGTCACAGATCATATAAATATTATATAAATATAAATATAGAAACAAAATCCGTACAAAGTGCAGATTGAACATTAGAAAAATGTTAAAACAAAACTAAAATTTATTTTATGAATATATATTATTTGTAAAAAAAATTAAATTAGTTACAAAAAATAAAATGATTTTTAAAATTATTATTTTATCAAATTAAAATTATAAATTAATGGATAATCTTTACAATTTTTGTTTAAAACTAATATTTACACTCAAGCGATGAATATATTTGACATCTCAATATAAATATTTAATATCAATTCAAAAGTTTAATTGAAAAAAAAAACTAAATCTCTAAAGATATTAAAAAACTAAAACTAATAGTTATAACATATTATTTCTCAGGTAAACATCTTTTATATGTTAATTGAGGAGCATTACAACTATTAAGTGTAGTCACATGTTATTACGAGAAAGATTTTCAGAATTCTAGAAAAATAGGTTGGTCATCTAATTATATATTATACTATTTATTAAATTAATTATCAAAGTGATTAGTAATGCATATTTAAAATATATTTTTTTTAAACGACTATAAATTATTATAGGTGTTGAATGTCTTACAATGAAAATTTTAAGAACAATTGTTTTATTTATTTTTGTTATAAATGGATACAAATAATCATATGAATATGAATATGAAGTAGGGCTGTTCAATATGGTAAAACCGAACCGTACCGAACCGAACCGAACCGAAATAGACAATATGGTTTGGTTTTGGTATATACCATATAAACCGAATGGATATAATTTTATAAAAACCGTAGGATTTGGATATGGTTTGGTATATAACCGATTAAACCGAATAAACCGAACAAAATCGATTAAAAATAGAAACATGTAAATATGTATCTATTTTATAACAATACATGAAAATCTATTTGTTACATAAGTTAAATTTGTGTTAATAACTATTACCATAATTTTATAGTAATAAAAAATCTTAATTTGTAAAACACTTGAACTATAACTAAATAACAATACATCGCAATTCATACATCTTATTTTCTAAGTCTTTTTTTTATCTTTTTGATTTATTTTAGTCTTCACTAAATTAATATGAAGATTATAAATTTGATGGATAATAATTAATGGAAAAATTTCAATTGAAAAAGTATGACTTTAATGAACACTAAATATGGAAGAGTGGAAAAACTTTTCTTTCATGTTTCTGTTTTGTTTCATATTTTTATTTTCAAAATTTTAAGTTTTGATTTTAGTTAAAGATTTGATTATTTTATTTGATGGTAGAAACATTTTTATTCTTTTGTTCATTTATTTGAACATGTAATATATTTTTAATAAATGACTGTGTTGACAATATGACTAAAATTCATATAATATGATCTCAAACAAAATAATTATGTTTTTTGATATAAAACCGAATAAACCAAAAACCGACGGTATACAAACCGAACCGAACCGAAGTAAATATGGATTTAGAATGGTAGTTATATTTTACTAACCGAAATACCGAAAACCAAAAAAAACCGAACCGAAACCGAACCGATATCCGGATTGAACACCCCTAATATGAAGTATCAATTAATAGATACTCAGATTAAATATATATATTTTTAATATAGCTTAAATTATACTATATGCTATATAAAATATATAAATACGTTAATTTCAAAATTTACATTGAAAATGTATTGAGACTTGAATATTTTAATTTTAAAATTTGCATTGAATTTTTTAAAATAATTATAAATTACTAGAGCTATTACAAATCTCACGATGTAAATTTTGTGATTAATGGTTTACATTTATTTACTTTGAATTATTTGTTGACTCGAGTTTGATTATATACATAATTTACTCGCTTTTCAATTATTTAGTATATTTATTATTTTGTAATAGTAAATAAACACAAAATAAATAAATATATATAAAAAGAATTTATATGTATAATTTTCATTCGGCTCTCAATGCACGGATCTTACCTTAGTACATACTTATAAATAAAAAAATTTGGCTCATGACTCAATTCAAAGCGAATGATCTTTGCAATAAATCTAAATTGAATAAAGAAATTAACATGATTTAAAAATCAATAACAAAAATAATTAGGTAAGCAAGTGCATCTCAAAATAATTAGCTGAAGCACGAGTCATCGAACTTTCACTTTTGTAAAGGTAGTTAATAGATTCACAATCACTGGGGAAGAAAAGAAAATTTCAGAATCAAAACGACGGTAAAAAAAAAAAAAAAATTCATCCGACAATTAAGCCGCGAGAAGAAGCTAGAGAGCGCTGCGAGGAACGCAACAGTGCCAGGTTCACAAATCCCAACGGTAAACTGCAAAAGGCGAAGGAGAGACAGAGAGAGAGTGAGGACTGCTTCCTTCTTTCCATCCATGGCTGCTTCTTCCGATCTCCATTACATCCTTCTCTCCTTGTGGTGCTTTTCGTTCCTCTCTACGGCGACAGCAGAAGATTCTCCGATCATCACTCGTATCGCTTTCGGATCATGCGCTAATCAAAGCGCTCCACAGGTACATCCCATCCACCCTCCGTTCGATTTCGCCGTTTCTTGAATCTGTTCTTTGATTCCGATGTAGCCGATTTGGGAAGCGATAAACAAGTACGATCCACAAGTGTTCATTTGGCTGGGTGACAACATCTACGGAGACATCAGAAAACCTAACAGATTGTTTGGGAAAGAGAGAACCATTGGGCCGTGGAGGAACTCTCCCAGGTTCGTGCCTTCCTCAGAGGAGGAAATGAAGGTGAGATACGCCAAGGCCAAGGCTAACCCTGGCTACTCTCGCCTCCTTAGAAACGCTAGAGTTGTCGGCACTTGGGATGACCATGACTACGGTTTGAACGACGCTGGCAAAGAGTTTGATCGTAAAGCCATTAACCAGAGACTCATGCTTGATTTCTTGGATGAGCCTCTTGATAGCCCAAGGAGAAAGCAAGCTGGTGTTTATGCTTCTTATACGTTTGGTCCATCTAACAAGAGAGTCAAGGTTAAAACACATTCACGTATGGTTTCCTGTTTTATTGTTTATGAATGGAGTGTGATTGTTATGTATCTTCAGGTTATAGTTTTGGATACTAGATATCATAGAGACCCTTTGCGTAGTGACGGGAGTATCTTGGGTGATACTCAGTGGGGATGGCTTGAGGAAGAGTTAAGAGGTCCTCGCAGCGAGATTACTATCATAGCTTCCTCTGTTCAGGTAATATCAAATCTTTCGGCTACCACTGGGCCACTGTTTTATATGGAATCGTGGGGCCGTTTTCCAAAGGAAAGGAAACGTCTTTTCCAACTTATAGATGATACCAAGAGAAATGGAGTTATATTCATCAGTGGAGATGTTCATTTCGGAGAGATCACGAGATACGATTGTGCTGTTGGTTACCCTTTATATGATGTCACCTCCAGTGGTCTTGTGCAGTCTGTTGAGAAAGTTTTCCCTCGTCCCTTGCGTTTCGTCGTTAGGCTTCTCTTTTGGTATACACCAAACACGATGAGAGTTACCAATGATAACTGCAGATATAAGTCTTGCACTTACGGTATATACTCACCACTTATGATTGTTTTTTTCTCTTCTCATAAACTGTGGATGCTTAGATTGTACATTGCTATCCATCTCTTTTGGTTGATTGTCTCTGGTTTTAATGAATTTGAACAAGTGTAGCGTTCTCATAGATTTGGTATTCTCAGAGCAGCAATGATGCTCTTTTGGTGATGATATCTTAAAAATTACTGGCAGGGCAACAAAATTTTGGAGCAATATCGATAGATTGGGATGCAAATCCGGCGACCGTAAGGCTCGAGATCAGAGATGTTAATGGACTCACAGCACTAAGCACAAATGTCTCACTATCCGAACTCCAACCGCGAGGCTCAAAGTCCTTGACAGATCCAACGACAAAGGGAAAGTCCCAACGGCATTGCACCCTTGAAGCTGAGTTGCAAGGAATAACCAGATACAGATTGGCAGTTCTCGTCTACTTCATCATTACTGGTATGTTACTCTTCCCTATTACTAATGTTAGTAGGTTGGTTCGGACCGGTTCAAAGAATGTTGAAGAGTACTGATGTTTTTTATTTTATGTTGGGGACAGTCTTGGTAATGGCGTTAGTTGGACTGCTCATTGGAGTTGTGCTGACCATAACAGCATGCGTTTATAAATGCAAGGTCGACTGATTCTTGATTTTTGTTCCGGTAAATGCCTTTGCGTTTTTCATAATACAACAAAATGTTTACATTCTTATAACTTAAATTGATATTAGCTTAGTCTGTTTCGTGATTACTTATTTACTTAAAGAGTAGTGGGATGGTATGAGCACATAGCTTTTGATATTGAAATGGGAATTCAAAGATTGATGCTGCTTTTGATACGTGTGTTTTATGGGATGGTAAACGGGTACTTGAACTAACATGACAATAAAAAGGCTGAAAAAAAATGCATAATTCAAAGATAACTCAAAGTTTTATCAGTCGCATGGATAGTTTTCCATAGGTTGCTAACTTTTGATACTTCTGCAACGTTTTGCATTTTTAATTGCCATTTTGCAGTCAGTTCGATACTTTCTTCTCCAAATCAGTCTAATATCTAAAAAGTCTCTCTACAAAAACTAGAAACAATCTAAAAGATAGACTGAATCAATAACATTAGTTGACAAAAAAAAAGAAGACTGAATCAATAAATACTTAAAACAAATGTTAGGATAGACAAAACACCGTTCAAATTAAAGTGACTTATATATTCAAATATTCTGCAAAAACCAAAGATATTCATATTATTCAAATTTTAACATCCATTTACATTTACATATATATATATATATATATATATATATATATATATATATATATATATATATAAGTTGATACAGCCGTGCTACTCAGTTAAGAAACAATCAAACCAAAACAGACAGTTTCACATTGACATTTGAGGGAATGTAACGACATACTGAGGGAAGATAATCATAAAACAAACATTTTATCTATAACTAGTCGACACTTGCAATATCAAACTTCAAATGGATAATTTTTCTATAGAAATCAAAACATAGTGTACTGTTTATAATTCAAGTACACCTTAAACATGGCGCATTGTGCGAGCACGATTTGTTTAAAAAAAATAATAATACTCTCAACCATTTCAAACTACTTTTTCAAATTTCCTAGGTTTACAGGACTTCTTCAGCGCCTAAACTCATCTATAAATTCATCTCATTGTCTTTATATGTTTCTTACCTCTCAACTAAAACCAAACTACAAAAAGAAACACTTCTCTAATTCCGGGAACCATTTCACTTAATATATGGCAATGAAGAGTCTCTCCTTTCTTGCGATTCTATCTCTTCTGGCCTTAACACTTCCATTAGTCATTTCCTCTGACCCAAGCCCCCTTCAAGACTTTTGTATTGGCGTCAACAACCCAGCAAATGGCGGTATGCACATGACTATATTTCCTAGTATCTTTTCTTTTCATTTTGTCATTCATTTATCATTTCTTACTCTCTTTTTTGTTACTATTATCAGTTTTTGTGAACGGAAAGTTTTGCAAGGACCCAAAGCTCGCGACGGCGGATGACTTCTTTTTCGCAGGGCTTCACAATGCAAGAGCAGTAACTAATGCAGTCGGTTCAAATGTGACAGCCGTCAATGTTAACAACCTTCCAGGATTAAACACCCTTGGAATCTCTCTTGTCCGTATAGACTATGGAGTGCAAGGGCAGAACCCGCCTCATACTCACCCACGTGCCACGGAGATCCTGGTTCTCCAAGAAGGAACACTTTTGGTAGGTTTTGTCTCATCAAATGGAGACGGAAATCGCCTCTTCACCAAAACACTGAAGCAAGGTGATGTATTTGTGTTTCCAGAAGGACTCATCCATTTCCAGTTTAACGTGGGGCGGTCTCCAGCGGTTGCATTCGCTGCTTTGAGCAGCCAAAACCCGGGTGTTATCACTATTGCCAACACCGTGTTTGGGTCTAACCCACCTATAAACCCGAATGTTCTTGCTAGGGCTTTCCAGTTGGATCCTAGGGTTGTTATGGATCTACAGAACAAGTTCTGAATATCATCATGATTTAACATTGTGTGTTTTGAATTATTTCATTTCATGTATTCGTCTAAATAAGGATCGTGTATTTGTCCGTTCATTGTAATGTAATGCTATGTTGTTTGTTGCTTTTATCTTCAACTTCCTCAATGACCCACTTGTTTTTATTTCATCAACAATGAATTTTGTATTCGTGATACATTTTTCAAACGAAACAATTAATTCTGGTTTAGATGATTAATAATATGACATAGTTTTTTTTTTTTTTTTTTGAACTTAATATGACATAGTTATGACTTACGATGAAAAAAACAATGTTGTTAAACAATATAATGTGTTATATATAACAAACAAAACTAGAGTTTGACGCGTGATTTTGGTTACAGTTTTTATTTATTGACATTTTGTATTTGCATTCCATGTGTTGAATGATATTTCTCTGATCAATATTTGAGCTTGAACGTTTATAGTTGAAAGTTTAATATTTTGACGTAGCTTTAAAACCCCACAATTGTTTTTTGTTTATCAAAAACATATTCAGTAAAATTGAAATTTTATGTACTTTATATATCTATATATATATATAATTGTCTGCCTCTCTCCTAGGCCATCCAGCTGGAAACTCGCTCTCTGAGGGGTTGACACGTGTCCGCTTTTCCTGAAACGCGCCGCATCATTTAAACTTATTAATAATGGGCCTTATTTCTTCGTGTTGGGCTTAAGTTTGCTCACTAATATTGTATTTTTTTCGGGGTTTAAAAAAATATTATATTCACGGGCTTTACCTTTTGGGCTTAAAAAATATTATGTTCACTAACATTACTTTTGGGTTTAAAAAATCAACGCAAGCTCACAACATTTTCACGTTTTCCGTTCTCCTTCTTTGTTGATGTCGACTGTAAATTCTGGTTCTTCGTATTTTCAAGCTCCAAAAGGTCAAACTACAATAGAAAAGTTCTTTAATATCTGTGTCGATCTTCGTTCCTGTCGTTTCGTCTGCAATAAATATCTTCTGCTTCATAACTGGATGAAGTGCTCCATCGCCATTAAGAGCTTTCTTAACTTCTTGGACTCACACAAACCACGATTCCTCATTCAATGTTTTTTATCCCCTATGAGTCGGTGAAACTCGACCTATAAAAAGGTTAGTTTCTGTCCCATGATCATCATCCTCACCATCTTACTAATCTTACAATGAAAGGTCCATCCAGTTATATATGGTTGTTTTGTCGTTTGAGTCATCGTATTCGATACGTTCTTGGCCTTATCTCAGGTCGGCTGATGGGTTTCAAACGAGAGGTTTAGATCATCAGAGAAGAGACGGAAACGATCTGTGACGACGAAGGAGGAGAGAAAAGATTTAAAGGTGGATTTCATGCGAGTTTGTTGCCTGAGGCATAGATTGCCGTAGCAGTTGGAGCAAAGATTCATGGTTGCGGAGAGGAAACCCGAGTTGTTAGAACAGAGATGGTGGCCTTCGGCGTTTGACATCGATGATCTTCCGCTATAGATCTTGAGAGAAAGTTCAAGGCTTTAAATCGAAATTGGAAAAAAGACATCTGATTTAAAGAATCAACGAACCTGCAGAATTTTAAAAAACATAATATGATACGAACCGGACAAAGACGAGAAGGAAACGTTGAGATAAATAGAGAGCCAGCTTCAATCTTCTCACAAATCGACTCCCTTATCAGAAACAAAATCTCATTCTTTTGGGATCAAAATGAAAAATTCGCATCTGAAACTATGCAATTCTGGTTTTCAGTTTTACATCTGATGACCACCATTGTCGATTAATCACCTTCTATCGGGCTTCTTCAAACTAAGGAAAGAGGCTCCTCTTCTTGAGCTTTGTATTCGGGCTTTCTCTTCTTCGCTTTATTTATTGGGTATTTTCATATCTCAAATTTGGGCCATATTAACTCTTCGGGTTTCTTATTTCAGTTATGCCTTAAGATTCTGAGCATGAGATTATCTAGAGCTTATAATATTTTGTAATCTCTTGCTACTTTTATATCAATGTACCATTTTTTTTAGCGGAGAGGAAATAGGGAATTAATGTTTACCTGTTCTAGCAATAGGAAGAAGATGAGGCCTTAAAATGGAATGGATCTTAGAAATGTCTACAAAGTTATTTAAGAAAAAAAAAAAAGTCTTTCGTGGAAGATATTTAAGAAATAAGAATGAAAGAAAAAAAAACATTAAAAGGAAGTGGGTCCACCAAATAATAGTCGCCATTTAATCCCACGATATGTAAACCAAACATTTAAAACATCAAGAACTGATTATTAAAACCCCAAAACTTGGACAAACTTCTTACATGAAAAACCAAGTCCAAGGCCACACACACAACATTAAAACACAGATAACGATTAATTATTTAGAGAAGACACATGTGGTTAACGTGTTTTAGCAAAAATAAAAAAAAAGAAATAATTATTTGATTTATCTATTTTCATCCATTTATTTTAAGGTCCATAATTTCATGATAAATAATGCTCATATATTTTTTTTCCCATTTACATCAATTTATATTTTAAGATCCATGATTTTACGAGCCATGATTTTATGATAAATGGTGCTCCTAACTTTTTTTGTTCATACAATAGCGCAAACATATTATTATATATTACTCCTACTTAGCTATTTGAATAAATGAACACTCTGAAATTTAAAAATATTGTACGATTTCCTTTGTACGATAAACAATTTTATTTCAAAGTATTAATACACCAATGCAAAAATATATTTTGCAAGATAATACACGCATCTGCAGTATAAGCTCTTTATTACATACGAGTATGAATGCTATAAAAACGTCCGTGCAATATTATCATTTAATTTAAATATATTGTTAATTCATAACGCAAGTTTCCACTATATTCATAACTTCTAAATTAATAGTAAAACTTATCTAATAAATTCTAAACTTATTTAATAACGATATACCATATTCAATTTAAAGAGTGGCTAGGAAGTTGAAGTATAATTTTCATTAGGAAAAAACTATCATATTTTAATTAAAACATACACATACACAGACCAAGCTACTCACACTAATAGAAGGCTGTTTTGGTTTAGATAATTCCATGATCATTGCATAATTATATAGGGACATCATTAATCTTATTATATTAGATTGTTCTTCATAGAATAATGAAAGTTACTGTTATTTTAATTCAGTCTAAAAATATTTTATTAAAAATAACAACATGATCTCTGAATTCTATTTATTTATTTTTATTTATAATATCGTTTTCAATCTATATTTTTTTTAAAAAAAATACTTCATAAAATTAATGTAAATTCATATAAAATAGTTTTTTTCTAACTTCCCGCCCGTAGGGCGGGCCGACCCTAGTTTCTATTAAAGAAATTTCATAGGATAGTTTTTTTGTTTATTTTCACAAAATTAGTTCTCAAAGAGGAAAATTACAAAACATATTTTATTAAAGGGTAAATATACATTTATACCCTAGAGTTAATTAATACTAGGTGTCTTTCTGCATCATGTGCAGTAAAAAAGTTTAAAATATTTTTTAACAGATAAATATAAATTATATTTGAAAATAAAATTTATTAATATTGTAAATTTTCTTTTCCGTATCAATATTTTAATATAAATTTGATTTAATTAAACATAAAAATTATATTTAAGAATATGCAAGTATATATTTGAAATTATAATCTTAGATATATTTTTCTATCTATTTATTTTAATTAAATATATTAAATAAATTTGTAAAACTTTCATGATTACCAAAAATTAAAATTAAACAATATTTACAAAATTTGTAGATGTATAAGAAAATAATGAGTTTACGATTAAATGTTTATAATTTTCTTAAAAAAAATTGTATAAATTTTTGAAAATTGTAATAATAAAATTGTATAATTAAATTATATTTCGAAATTTATAATGCCATATTTGAATATATTTATTTTAATGATGATTTATGAGTTATTCCCATATTCTAAAAAAAATTCCAAAAATATAAATTGACATTAAATATAATATATGAGTTATTACCATATTTTAAAAAGTTTGCCAAAAATATAAATTAACATTAAATGTAATTGTCCATGTCATATTAAGCTATAAGACATGTCATCAATTTTAGTAGCCATGTCATATTTGTTTTGTGAAATTGATTGTAGAAAGGACATGTGACAAAATCACTTCGCAAATATAATCTAGAGGATAGATTTAAGGTTTAGAGTTGATAGTTGAGTTTTGAGGGCGAGATTTTGACTTTAAAAAGATAAAAAATAAAAATTTCAAATCAAAAAGAGTCTATTTTAATCGTTTTCGAGCTATTTTGGTGACAAAAACTTAAAAGAAAATTTGAAAAAATTATCTTTATTATTTTATAATGTGCATATATTATATCATCAACATATGCAAATATTGTCAGTATATAAAATTTTAGTGGATAATATTTTGAATGAAAACTTGTTACCAAATTCTGAGGAAGATAACTTTTAAAAGCCGACCCAGACCTGTATTTAATTGATGCCAAATTTCCAATGAAAATATGCCACTAAATTCGTTATATAAGTTTTTTTATATGAGGCATTTTTTATTACCTTTGAATGGAGTATGTTAAATACATCAATGTTTGTGAAGTATTATTACACGTGAATCCTTGAATCCTCGTAAAACAGAGCATTGTTAACTATTAAATCATCTAGATGTTATTTTCGAGTTTAAATTAACTAATATTAAAAGGATACTCGTTAAAATTTATATATTTTCTTGAACTATTAAAGTTACAACTAAAAAACAAAAACATAATTGATTTACTAAAATTAGCATGTTCTCCAGCATAGTTGATTCCGCTATCAGTTATTCAAATAGTCATTATTCTGCTTGACGTATCAGTCATATCAGCTGAATAATTATATGTTCTTATGAATAATTATATATTAAAAACATATAAGGCCTATTTAGCTAGAAATCAAAATTCAGCGTGGTAATTGCAGATCTATGCAAACTTTTTAATAATTTGCGAACCATGACAATTTTTCCATGAGTTGCCAATTATCTCCTTTACCCACACCTTCTTCGTTACCTGCTACCCGGATTGCTCGCAAATAATTAAATTTGTATTCAAAACGCAATACACTTAGCGAAACCGGCTACATTCTTTTAAAACTATGATATTAGTTATTGCAACCGGATGTATCTATAAAAATTAAAGAGAGAAGAGTTTTGATATATTTTACAAGTAACCTGCAACTGACAGTTATGACTATTTATTAGTTTTATTTTTGAACCTATTGAAAAAGTAAATAAGTGTACAAAATCGGTTATATTTTCCAAATTGGTGAGAGAAGAGTTGTAAGATATTTTTAGAGAGGAGAAGTGAAGAGAAGAGGAGAAGATATTTTCGGTGAGGATAAGATATTTTTGAAGAGGAGAAACCGTAGTTGCCTATACATAAAAACCGGGTACAACTAATAGAAACTGGATTTGAGTATATACATAAAAACCATGTACAAAATATAGAAACCGGATTCGAGTATAATTGTCTGAATACTATTTTTGTCGACTTACAGGGACTTCGTTAGGTGAACCCGTGGAGATGAGTAATGGCTGAGATTTGCCAACATTTTTTCTCTTATCTTACGATTCTCGTAGTCACCTACTCCTTAGGTTGTTTGGAGGAACCGGGAATTGAATCTGAAACTTTTTTTTTCATTGGAAGAAAAAAAATCAAAAGCAAAAATGAAAGAACAGAAACAAACTTTGCTTGAAGAAAACATAAGAAACATAACACATGTTCGTTATTACACACATGAAAGAAACGACAAAGGTTATTGTAATAAGGAGAGAAAAGAGACCAATTTTAATGGCGGTGACTCGGAATCCACATGATTTGAGGATGAGACTGATGCTACTTGCCGTACTCGTACTCACCTACTCCCGTAGGTTGTTTGGAGGAACTGGGAATTGAGATCGATTTGGGGAATAATATTATTACAGATTTCTTTGGTTTTTTTGCATAAAAGAGAAAGAAAGTCTTAATTCTTTGCATTATTGACACTTTTTGTGTGCAACCGTCTGTTTTAAGTAATCACGTCTGACGTGTAACCGATACTGTACTTTGCTTTTCCTGTGGAAATAAGGACTGTCTTGGTATTACCTAAAAAAGTACAGTGTTTTACCCATCTACCTAATTATCTCATATATTTTTGCTATCTAGTGCAAATCCCCAACATATAATGATATATTACTCTTTATTAATCAAAATTTCAATGGAAAAACTTTACTTTCATACCAAAAGAAAAAGAAAGCTTACTTTTATATTTAAAATCAAAGAAAAACCGCAATAATTCACTAAGCTCGTTCATTCATTCCCCCAGTATTTCTCTCTCAGCTGCGAAAAGGGAAAAGAGATTCAATCGGTCCTTCGTAGATTTCTGGGCAAAGCTCCATATCTCCTCTCGCTCTCGGTTTCCCTCAATGTAAGTTAATTTTCTTCTTCGATTTTGCGATGAATCTCAGAATCCGGTAACGGTATATGATTGTTACTTGCTTTCTCCCTCTAGGTTTTGCTTTTACATGCTTAATCTTCGATTGACTTGTTCGTCAAGTAGATCTTGCTACAATGTGACTCGATTGCCTTTTTTTTTTTTTGATTATAAACTAAGCAAGCCTGATTGATGTGTTCATATGCAGGTTGCTTTGAATGATGATCTCTGAGAAACCATTGGGAGAGGAGTCAATCCGGAAGGATCTAGAAGGTTTAACAGTATCAAGGCGCCTTGTGAAAAGTGTTAGCCAGAAGTTGAAGAAAAAGATCTCTAAACCTGAGGTGGTGGAGGATGAAGTGGATGCCAGAGGAGGAGGAGCTGTGAATTGTCTAAACATTAGTGGTAGAGGTGTTGGCTGCAAAGTTGCTGACACGGGAGATGATTTCGAGGATAAGAGATGGTCCAGTGCTAGTGAGGGCTTGACCGCCACCACCATCTGCGGAACCGAAGAAACGAGGCTGGATTGCTTTTCCTATGGTGTCAAAGAGATGTTGTTCTTTAAGAAGCATAACAACAGAAAATACCTAGAACCAGAGCATAACAACCACATATTCCTCCCCGACGATATTCTCGAAATGTGCTTGATGAGGCTTCCTTTGACCAGCCTAATGAACGCCCACCTCGTTTGCAAGAAGTGGCGGCACATGGCCACCACGCAGCGGTTCCTCCAGCTGAGACGCCAAGGCTCCTTTCAGTCCCCGTGGCTCTTTCTCTTCGCTGGCTCTTCCTCTGGGGACATTCACGGGTACGACGTGTCTCAAGACAAATGGCATAGGGTTGAATCCGATGTGCTTAAAGGGAGGTTTATGTACTCGGTGACGAGCATCCATGAGGAGGTTTATGTAATCGGAGGCCGTTCCGAGGATAGAAACTCTTTTAAGACTCACAGAGGGGTTCTTGTGTTCAGCCCTTTAACCAAGTCGTGGCGTAAAATAAAGTCTATGAGACACGCTAGAACGCTTCCCGTTGTTGGCGCCACTCATGTTTCTTCAGAGCTGTCATCCTTACAACAGAGTCAACGCTTTCACCGGTCATCAAGAGAATCGGATGTTTATGAAGACCCTCACAGATTCTCCGTTAGACGCCAGGCGGCTGATCAAACCGGAACTACTGTTGTATCCCACAGATCAACAAGACTGAAACTCAACGCCTCCAAGAGATTCGTGCTCATTGCAATCGGAGGGTCTGGATTGTTTGATGAGCCGCTCGATTCCGGTGAGATATACGACTCAGCGACAAACACTTGGTCTGAAATCCAGAGACTTCCAATGGATTTTGGAGTTGTATCTTGTGGGATCATATGCAATGGAATCTTCTACGCTTACTCTGAGAATGATAAGCTATCAGGGTACGACATAGAGAGAGGCTTCTGGATTGGGATCCAAACATCTCCAATCCCTCCTCGGGTTCATGAGTTTTACCCTAAGCTCATCTCCTGCAACAACCGGCTGTTCATGCTTTCGGTCTCGTGGTGCGATGAAGGGGATGGTCAGATTGGGAGGAGAAACAAAGCGGTGAGGAAGCTCTGGGAGTTGGATCTTGTGTACCTTACGTGGACTGAGGTTTCGGTTCACCCTGACGCACCGATGGATTGGAACGCCACGTATGTCTCGGACCAGAACATACTGATGGGAGTTGAAATGTTCAAGATCTTTGGGCAGGTGTTGGGTTTCTTCACTGTCTGCGATGTATCAAGGGAAGAAGTCTCGTGGAGACATGTTTCGAGGAACCAGAGGAGTCAGAAACTTAATCGATCTTGTATGAACAAGACCATTGCCTTGCTTCATCTCTGATCTTTTTATTTTATTTTTAAGTTCACTGTAATATTATCTTTCAGGATTTGTTAAATGATTGTATTGAAAGAAAAGGTAATTTGTGATCGTCTCCCTTGTGATTGAAATGTAATGTTTGTATTTTCACTGACTTTTCTGCTAGTTTCTGGTACAAAATAGGAGTTTATTAAAATTCTAAAAATCTTTTTCGAGTGAAAGAATAATTAGATCAGTGAAAATTAAAAATTTTGAAGATGGAGAGAGAGAAATCGTCTGAGATGTTTTTTTTTTCATTTGAAAACCAAATATGAATTTTGTTTAAAATGAATTTTGTTTTTATTTATTTTTAATTCGAAAATAGGTTAATTTATTTGTCACCCTATTTAAATTAGGATAACTACAATTAGACAAGAGTTTTATACGCCTATTTTGGTGGATTAAGCTTTTACAAGTCAAAGCTCTTAATCTTTTGAATGAGTCGTTGTCTCACTTTGAGTTTAACAGGTAAGTTAACAAACGCAGATTTAGATTTGATTGCGTCGTTCCCATGTAAATCTAAATTTGTGGCTTAACTCTGCTTCGTGTCTCTTTACTCCGTTTGTCCCTTTCACATCGTTTTTCGGGATTCTATTTTATGACTTCGTGTACTGAATCAAACTTTCTTACATTATTGTGTTCTGCTGTAATCAGCGACATTGATTCGATCTATTAATAAAGTTACTTAGATGGAAAAGTATAAAACTTTCTTATACAAAAAGCATACTCCATTAACGATAAAAGTTAAATTTTGACTTTAAAAAAAAGTATGGAATTGTATGTACTTACTTCCTTTACATAAGAGTTAGAATTTACATAGAAGATAATATTTAATACAATAAAAAAACAAATAGCATATGACTAAACTCAAGAGCATGTACAAATGTACAACAAATAATTCACATAATCAAAATCAACACAGGAACCTAATGAGGAAGAAACTGAAATTGCAGTAGAAGATGAAATGTTCAGAAATTTTTTCAAATTTGTTCAGATTTGCTTATGAGTTGTATGAGTGCATTTGCTTTTCTTTGAGCTCTGTTTGTTCCGGAACTGGTTATTTCTACAAGATATTCATAGACGCCGAACTGAAGTGCAGCCAGGATAAAAGACGAATTGTTAGAGCCTAGCTCAAGTAGCACCGACGCCGCGCATTCTTTATTCTTCGGTGTGCCTTGTCTAATGAAATCCACAAGAGTCTCAATGAAGGAGAGTTGTCCAATGGCTTGACGTCCTTCGGGATGCGAGACAAGAAGCAAAAGAATCGAAAGCGCTTCATCGATCATCCCTAAGTTTCTATCCTTGAGAAGTTGTAGCAACGGTTGAACGATACCAGCATCAATGGCTCTCCCTTTATTAGCTGAGTTAAGGGACAAGTTAAAGAGTGCAGTGAGCGCATCTTTCTTCCCTCTTGATGTCCCATGCTGCAGTAACTCAACCAGTGGCGGGATCCCATCTGATAATCCGATTGTTACTTTGTTCTCGTCAAGCATTGACAGACTAAACAAAGCTGCAGCAGAGTTCTCTCTCGCCTCCCTGGTCCCGTTCTGAAGAATTTCAATTATGTCTGGGATGGCTCCTTCATCCGAGATGAGTTTCTTGTTGGTCTCATCGATGGATAGATTCAAAAGAGTCGTTACAGCGTTCTCTTGGATCCCTGAATCAGGGTAAGAAAGAAGCTGAACTAGTAAAGGGATCGCTCCTGCGTTAGCTATTAAAACTCTGTTCTCTGGATTTTCTTTAGCGAGCAGACGCATCTGCTTCACTGATGCTCTTTGTTCTTCCAATTGGCTTGACGATAAAGCTTCCACCAGCAAAGATACCTCATCTTTCTGCTCCTCGGAGTCGTTTTCGGAATGTAAAGACGTTTCCTTCTCTGGAATCTTGAAATTGTTCTTCTCACACCACTGCAGAATTATATTCTTCAATGCATAGTTGGGAGCAAGGGAGAGATGATCAAGCGTTTGTCCGGTTTTCGGACAAGTCTTGTGTCCTGCATCAAACCACTTCTGTATACCCTCCTTTTCATATGTCTACAAAACATATTGTTTACATTAGTTTTAACATATAACAAGTATTTTATTTTATTTTTGAATACCAGGAGATTCGGGCCCGATGTCCATAATCTCCTAGACCCGAAACCACAACATATAATATTAGTTACGTTCGGCGGTCACTCGAACTGAGGATCCTGACACAAATTTTAAACCAACCAAGAATCACATCAAATTTTACCTGTCCAGTGGCGATGATAACCGGGTCTTGCATGATTTCAAGTGTGATTGGACACAAAAACTCGTGTGGTAGTATTAGGGATGTGGATTTATTGATAACAGGTTCGTAGAGAACGTCGGTAGCTTCAACACCTTGAAGCTTCTTGAACTTGTTAAGAAGCTCAATGATATGTTGTTTAGTCTCTACGCTCAACCCTCCTTTTTCTTGGACTAGGGCTTTTATGGCTATTGTTTCCGTCTTCAAATCCTCGATTGTTTGTAGCTCAAGTTTTTTGGCAAGCCTTTCTATAATAGCGCTATCAGAATTTCGAGGGTCTGTTTTTGAAAACATAACCATCATGTCTACTGCTAGCTCTATGTCCTGTGTGTCTGTTCTTCTCCTTGCTTTTTTCAATTGTTTACACAATGAACCGACCTACACAATGTTTTTGTTTAGATGCCTTGAATGTGAAGTTATTATCAATTCACTATCCAAGAACACGATGACAAGAAGAGTAAAGAGTACCTCATCTTTCACTTCATCAGAAATCCTCAATTCGTCAAAAGGAGTCTTAACAAGAACACGATTCAGCTTTTCATAAATTGAATGAAATCTCGTCATTATCAATTCACTATCCAATGCCTGTTATCACAACACTATAAATAATTAAAAGAAACCCTAGAAATAAATAATCATTTCTGTCATTTAAAAAAAAAAGAGTAGTTTACGTACCAGAAATATTTTACTACCATTGTTGCAAGTTTCCAACAATTTTCTTGCAGCCAAAATCACTTTCCTCAAACGATTCAAAAAACGCATACAACTCTCTGGCGAGGGGAATTCAAAGCCTCGAATCTCATCCATAAACGGAATAAGAATCTTCAGTCGCCTAACGAGGTTGAAGCATTCTTTCTGCTGTGTTCGTCTATAATCGCTGATCTGATCAACAAACTCAATAGTTGTTATAATCTCCCCCACCAAATCGTCCTTCACGTCGCCGACTTCTTCCTCATGAATATCTATGGCTTCATCATCTATAGATTCTTCTGCATTGACGACCTCTTCAATGTTCTCTCCCTCTCTTGTGGCTTCTTCATCTAAATCCATCACGACCATCAGAGGTTCTCTATTGCCTTCAAATTGATTCCAAAGATGTTGAAGGAGAAAGGCAAGGGAAAGGAAAGTGTAAGCTTAATTTTAGCTTGTTTCATTCTTTAGAGAGAGAAAAAATATTAGTTTTTTTTTTCTTTCGTTTTCTCACACAAAAATTTGATTGTCTTTTTTGAAAAATTGGCCTCTGATTTTCCAAAACAGGACTATTATCCTAAAAGCGTGCTTCTCCTTTGGATATAAGTCACGATTAGACGATGATACTTCTTGTCACTATTTATAGAGTATGCCATTTTGGTTTTTGATAGAACAAATTAAAGTCATGCCTACATACAACAAGGACAAACTATAAACTATTAGGTATGGGTTTTTATTAACATTACAAGATTTATAATTTATAAATACAGTTATTTTTCATTGTTTATTTTGGGGCTGAATACTTGAATATAATACACAAAGCATCGCAAAATTTGGCTACATAAATTGTTTGGTAAAATAATATTGGGTTCTTTGTATACTATGAAAACAAGAAGCAGGACAATAAAAAATAATTAAAGTAAAATTTTAATTGATCATAAAAGGAGTACAACATATTGGTATGTAAATCCTAGTTCTAAATGCATGTCTTTTATTCAAAAAGGTTGAATGTCGAACCTCCTCTTTTAAAGTTTTAGAATCTGTATATGTGTAGTTCTTGACGAGAATTATGTTCGACTTGACTATATCATGAGATGTGGAAATATCCTCTTTAGTGTAGAATTTTTTATACACAGGGAAGAAAAACGTATGGCCTGGAAGCCGGAAGCTGAAAAACCCGGAGGTAGAAAGTCGGCGTTCTACTTTATCCCCAAAAGTTTGGTCTTTATTTTAAGAGTTCAGGTTTGAAGTTGAAAAATAACTTGTGCTCATCGGATAACCTGAATCGTGCTTTGGTAACAAGTTCCCTACGGCTTAGGGGAGCATGGCATCACCTCCAGGATTGCCTAAGATGTTATCACGTAAACCATTTTGACAATTTTATTGGAGATGATTTGATGCAAAGGTTCATGGCCTTAAGAAAGACCGATGTCTCTTTAGCTCATTGGGCACGGGGCCTATATAACCAAGTGGTCTAAATGGACCTGTGGTCTAAATTAGCTAAAACGTGTTCAAAATAACAAATAAAACAAACTACAAAAATACTTTGAATACTCTAAAATATCTAAATCACCTTAACATATATAAAAATATTAACATATTTAACTAATTTTGGATATAGTTGGATTATAGTTGGATCCTAGTTTGGATTTCGATTCGGTTTGGGTTATAACCAAACCCCAAAGTATTAAGCTCATAAATCCCGTTCGGATATTTTTGTATAACAGTTCAAATCCGGTTTTGGTTTTTTCGGTTCGGATTTAGGTAAGTACTTCGGGTTGGGGGTAAAAACGCCCAAGTCTATAGTAGATTTGTTGATATGTTTCATGAATACAATGTTTTATGCTTTCGAGCAGGAGATGGTGGCCATAACCAGAAGCAGATTTATATAGGAAGATGGAGTGTCAATTGACACCCTTTAAATATACTAGAGATTTTTCCGGGCTACGCCCGGGTTATTTTCTCATATATTCAAGGATGAATTAGTGAAATAACCAAAACAAAAAAAACAAATTAAATTTGTAGAGAGAGATAGGAAGAGAAGAGAGGAGAACGAATGAGATTTTGGTTACTTGGCAAATTTTTGTTTTTGGTATGGTTATAGAGTGCGATTTCTGTATATTCAAATTATAATTTAGATTATTTATAATTTGTGTTTTTAATATAATTTTTCACTGATATTAATTACACTATATAAACTATTAGAAAAATTTATAGTTTTTGTATTGTTTTGGTAATAACAATTTTGAAATTATTGAAATTCTATTTTTTTCCAATATCAGAAAATACACAAGCTGGTAATTAATCTGATTATATCTGATTATTTCTGATATGATAATAAGTGTTTAAAAAAGGAAGTGTTTGTCATATGGGATTGTTTTTTTTATTTTATTCTGAGAGACTTCAATGGATTTTTTATTTAAAATACAAAGACAAAAATTAAGAATTCGTAAATATTAATTAGAATCTATATACTGTATTCGATTTGAAAATGAGTAAAATTTACTTAGACTTGTGAATATATATTATTTGCAAATCAATTTAATTGCATAAATGATTAACACCCTTAAACTTTTGATAAAATAAGATAAGATTCAAAACTGAGCAGCGAACCAACATATGCGTCTATTTTGAGATTTTTTATTTTGAAATTTTCTATGGATCCATTTTTAACTCTTGAGATAGTTTAAAAAACATATTATTTTCAAAGCTTGGAAGCGAACCAAAAGCAAAGTGAGTGTAGGAAATAAAAGTCATCTAAACAATATAATAAATAGCTCAAAGCCACAAAGTCTGTTGGCTAGCGAGCCTCTTCCTGGCTTCTTCTATTTTGGTAAGCTTACACCCTAAACCCTTAATAAAAGGACATTCAACACTTTGACCCTTTGCCTAGCGTGAACACATTCCTCAACCTTGTTGCAAACTCATGTCCTGTTGAGTCTTGTATGTGGTGGTAGTCTCAAAGCTTCCCTTAAGCTTTGCACGGTTTCTAATCACACCACCACTCCCTCTGTTTCTACCTCTAGTCACCATCACAACATTACCGAAATCTAACTTGATGAACGCAACAATCTTGTTCTCCTCCAGGCCGAGCTTAATAGTTTGTCTGGAAAGAGATGCCCTTTTGTTTGAATTGGATAGTTCGAACCTTGCAAAGCTTATACTGTAAAGAGGAAAAGAAACAAATCTTATTTGTACACATACATGTCAAACATTACTCTAAATTATATCAAGAGCAAGAGAGATCAAAACCTTAGCTTCTTCGTCCCTGATGGAGTGAAGACGGAAACGTCCCTGATGGAGTGAAGACGGAAACGTCCCTCGTTATCATAGAGAAGACAGAAATTCTCAGAGAAGAAATACAAATGCACCACCAAGTTTGTCAAGCATCCAATGTTTTGGAGCATTGAGCCTTTTCATATGCTTCTTTTAACCTATTGCCTGTGTAATAACCGAACATAACACATATGTTAGAGCTATACAAATGATATAGTCAGTGATACATGTTCCATTGAGATCTAAGTAAGCCATATCTAAAGACTAATATCCACTAAATGATCCCAACACCAGAGCCTTCTAAAAGTCTTCCCATGAAAAGAAAATTACTAAAGAAGTATCCTATAAAGCCAGTATGATGTAAGGTCAATCTAATATTTTCAGACTGAAGTCAAATAAAGAAACTGAAAAATAACTCACTTTTGCAAATGATATGAAAGCCGACCAGCATTCATGAGGGACTGTCAAAGAAAACACACAATCAAAGGGTTAAGTAAAGCAATGAATATGTTATTAGCGGGATCAAGATTCGAAACAGGGTAGCTTAATACTCAGGAAACGAAACAATACCCCTTTTCGTTCAATATATTATGCGATCTGACCTGTGGAAATTGCACCAACCATAGCAGCCACGTTGGATAGAGAACCAAACACAGAGTACTAATACATGGACATGATATCAAAGTCAGACAAAGAATCAACCAGACAGCTCTAGACAGAAAAATTGGTTAAGTACCTCAGGTCCTCAGCAACAGTTAAACTGAGATCCTTAGTGATTGCAGCTTGTGTTGGAGAAGAATAACTACACTGGACCCAAAAGATACAAATCAGTCACAACTTTTAACAAATTAAAAAAAAAATTGAAAAAGTTTGGAACTTTTCTTCTTACAGTGAAACTGATGGAATATGAAAGAATAGGGATAGAGCTGTATCTGATAACTTGAGGTGAACCCATAATACTTGATTGTCTTGAACCGATCCGGTACACCCTCATGTGTGAAAGGTCATCGCAGATCATTCATGGCCTCCTCTGTATCACTCATCTTTTGATTCTTGACTCTACATGAGACGCGTCACCACTATAAGGAAGAAACGATGATGAATCTTGTGAAACAATGAGATATGTAGATGGCTGCACCACTATATATGGTATGGAAAATTAGGGATTTGCAAAGAAGATGGGAAGAGAAGTAATTAAATTCGAGTAGTGGGAAAGTTGAATGGAGTGACTTAATGGTGAAACTTAATATATTTTCTCAATGGTGGAGAAAGCGTTACATATAGTTATGTTTCTGCAGTGGAAAATAGAATAATATAGAAGACGAAAAGCTGTTTTCAAAAAAAAAAATATGAAGAAGAGAGTTCGAAGGAGGAGCTTGTGGTGGGCTCCATAGGAAGTTTAGTTCATTATAAGCAATTCTGATTTTGTGGGCTCGTTTTGAAAATTCATATCCATTATTGTGTGCCTAACAAAAGCGTGAAACACTTAAAATCAAAGTGATTACACGTGGAGCCCACTCCAAATAAAAGAAGAGCGTGAAGCTCATAAGTAATTGAAGCCAGTCTGACGTGTCCAAATGAAATGTTCTGATTGGAGAAATATTTTAAGTGACGTGGACACCCTAAACACTCAGGATATTTGGCTTTTAGTAGTGTTAGATATAAATAGTGTTTTGTTCACAGATTCTTTAGAATATCAATAACTCTTGGTTAAGTTGCACACTTGCCACTACTTAACCATGGTTTCAAGTCCATTGGTGTTTGGTGACACCTTTTGTTTATTTTTTTCCTTTTAAATAACTAGTTTGACACTAGTAAAATTTATTCATAGATTCGCCACTGGTCATAACTAGTAGATCCTCTAATCATGTAAATATTATTTGCAAAGTGACTTTCATATGTGTCATCACCAAATTTATTCTTGAGAAAATGACATTATTTTGAAAAATATGACATAGCATTAATTTAATTGTGACATATATAATCTTTTTAAAAATATTTATATTTTGTCATTGTTTTTTAAATATGGTAATGATTAATAACTCTTATATCATCGTTAAAATAAATTTTCTATATGATTATTTATTTTTGGTAAGACTTTTGAAATATATTAATAACTAATAACTCATATATATATCATCATTAAGTAAACTATATATCACATTAGTAAAAAGTAACCAATATATATTTTTACATCAACTTATATATCAGATTTGTATAAATATATATAAATAAACATACATTGTCACAATTAATTGTAAGTGTACACTGACGAAAACAAAACAAAAACAATACTAATAAAATAAAAATATGTTAATAGGTAATTGATTAAATTTTTATTCAAGTTTATCGGTTCATTGGGTTAATTAACATATTTTTCTTAGTTTAGCATATTTTAACTGAAACAAACAAAAATTTAAATTTATATATTTAAATAAAAACATATTTAAAATAAAGTAATAAGAGACATATTTAAAATAAATATTTATTAAATACAATATAATATAATATGAAATTATATTTATAAAATTTAATTTAACTTTACTGAAATTTAAATAAAATTAAATGAAATAGTTAAATCATTTCAAAATAAAAAAAAAACTACAAAAAATATATTTATGGGATTTTTTTCAGACAGATGTAGTTAACATGTAAAAGTAAAATGAATTTTATATTATAATGTTTTTAATAATTATTTATTTTAAATATATCTCTTATTACTTAAATTTAAATATTTTTTATTTAAATATATAAGTTTTAATAAATTTTAGATTTTTGTTTCACAAGCTCAGGTCATATACACAGACCACACCACAAGAGGAAAGGGTTTCCTCACATTCTCTGTCTGTAAAGACTCAAACTGTACAAATACTATATGTTCTGCAGATCAAATTAGTTAGGAATACGCTGAAAATTCTAAGCCGAATCATCTTTAATCAAATCTCAAATCCAAAGAATTATCATGTGACACACACACACCATTCCTAAAACTGCAGGAAATAAATTAGGAATACAAGTTTTGCAAACCAAAAAAATAAAATTACTAACTTACAAGGGTTAATAAACTGGGAGAGAGAGATTTTCCCTTCC
This sequence comes from Brassica napus, assembly GCF_020379485.1. Classification (NCBI taxonomy): domain Eukaryota; kingdom Viridiplantae; phylum Streptophyta; class Magnoliopsida; order Brassicales; family Brassicaceae; genus Brassica; species Brassica napus. The sequence continues at coordinate 12,346,641 of NC_063442.1, read as the reverse complement.
TATAGTTTCATTGCATGACAACAGGTATGGAGTTTCTACCATACTTGCTCTTGGCAATTCTGGAACAGAACATGAACATCAGAAGTACCGAGGACAACAAGAAGAGCCTGAAGTAAGTCTTAATCTCCTGCATTCCGACATCGATCACTTCCATATTCTTCCCATATCTGTTCTTCCTTTCCACCAAATAGCCGTCCAAATACTCATCTATGGACACCCATTTCTCTGCAGCCTTGGTACTGTTTTGGTCTAAATGAAACGGTCCCAATTTGAAAATTGTGAAGAAGGCAGCAGACCAGTCGTTGAGAAGTGTCTGAGTAATAGCAGCATGCAAATTTGTTAGTTTTCTCCTTTTTTTTGAGGTGTAAACAATCATGTTACAATTGAAAACGATGTACCTTGAAAGTGGGTAGATCAACAGGGTTGAACATTTTAAAGCAATCTCTTGAAGAAGTCTGGTTGTCTCCATATATCTGATAGTGATAGTAACAGTTATAAAAACAGGTTTCCATGAAAGTGTCTGGTAGCAGAGAGATATATATTCTGGGATACAAACCTCAAAGGTGAAAGCCATTGGTGTCCTTACAACATCATATATATAATCTGTTGCTGTACCATGTGCCAGGTACCTAGAGTCAAGAAAAGGTCAAATATACACGCTGAATGGGATATTCGTAACGAGTCTCAATATTCATGAGAAGAGACAAACCCAACAGAGCCTCCGCCAGATCCAATCATGCAACGGTTTTGGCAATGAAGTTTATCCACTTTTTCAAGCAAGGACCTCATCTTCTGGGAAGGCAATCCTTCCGGGGTTGTGTTTTTGTGGTCATATGGCATAAATAAAGCCTGAAAAAAAACATGAGGAATCAGACTCAGACTCAGACTAAGAGGCTCTAAATCAAAAAGAGGAGAAAACAGCACACCTCCATTCCAGAATGCACGTTTATCCAAATGTGAGGATCAAATGATAAAGCTAGCTTCCGCATTATTTGAGTTTCAGGCTCACTAAACGGAGCAGTTCCAGGATTCTCTTCATATGGATCATAGTCCTGGTAAAAACAAGGACCATAACGCATTAACAAAGGAGGGATCTTGAAGGAAAGGGAATGAAGAGAAGAAAGTACTTTTTCTTTCTTGCCCCAGTCAACCCCCCAATTTCGGTTCAAGTCAACTCCTCTTCCTGTGGTTTTACAAACGATGAAAATTCTAATACAAACGCATACTATCGAAGAGACAAAAAAAAAAGATGGGTTACCATTTCTGCGTTCACAAAGATCACCAGCTTCAACGCGTTTACGCCCATTAAAGTTTTCTATAGGAACCAGCTTTTTCCAAAAAAAAAGAAAAGATATAATTGTCAGTTACTGAATAATCTATCTCAAGAGATAAAAAAAAGTGAGATTGTTGATTTACCTTAATGACAAGCTTGTCTAGGAGGGTGTTGTTGAGGTTTGCTCCTCCATTAATGTTCGGTAAGAACTGTTCTTCGCTGAGAATGGACAAAATCCGAAAGGCGAGTTCAGAGGTGATAAGCTCTCTCCCATGCTGCCCAAAAGTCTGGAAGAAAAATTTATCATCTGTCACCAAAACATGTATTTATGAAGAAACTTTCTTCACCTAATTGAAAGACTAAAACTTTGGTAGATGAAAAGGGAAAACTTACAAGAAGGATTCTAAAGTTTGATCTGTCATCACTCTGTCCTCCACCCCGACAGTAAGTAACCACGTTGACCTCGGCATTGTAGCCCTTGTTTCCAGATTTAAACGTCTCAATCTGTGTGAAAACAAATGGTTTATTATTTTATTTTTAGGCATTTGTGGGATAACACAAAAGAGGGTTCAAAAAAATGGGACTAACCGAAAGCTTATCAGGATGGCGATGTACCAAAGAGTGTATTTGCTCCACTAAATCATCACTGCAGTGATCAAACAATTACAAAGAAAATATGGTGTACTTAGGGACCTAAAATCCTGAACTGTGTCTTGTTCTCGATGATTGATTCATTATCATAAATCAATTCTATTTCTAAAACCAAACTAACTAAGTAACTAGAAAATAAAAAGGGGAATTAACCTGGAGTGGTAGAGATCCCAGTTGATTGGAGTAACGGAGGGGTTAGTTTGGGCGAGAACGAGTAATAGAAATGGTTGGAGGAAGGATAAGATGGCGTAACATATTATTAGAAGAGGAGGTTGCAGACGCATGGCCGGTTCGACAGATAGAATCGGTGGTAAGAAACGAACCAGTTTTGCTTCTTTCACGTCATCTCATTGTCTGAAACAAAGAAATGGATCTAAATCAGTAGGTGATGTCAGAGATCTGCTTCTGTCGTCTCTTTGCCCCTTTTTCTTTTTTTAATCTTACTTTTCTTCGCTGATTTTTTTTTTCTAATCAAACGATCATAAAAACTTGGACTTCTCTTTGTCCAAAAAAAAAAAAACTTGGACTTCTCTATGTGGGTGGAAATGACACAATCCATTAGCAACATCGATTTTATATTTTTTTTTGAATTATGCAACATCGATTTTATAAATAAAATATTACACATATATACACTAAATTCTTTTTTTTTTAACTCGTTTTCATATATTAAAAAGAGGAATGTGCACTATGAAAATGAACAGAAGATAATTAAGGGTAAAAAATTAGCGCTAGAATTCTGAGACGACAAGCAATTGGCTCTTACAAATCGTAACCTCCACGATTCCAATCTCGATCGATACGTACTTTGACGTCAAGATCAGCCTTGGTCTCTATCCGTTCATGGTGTAGTGTGTGTCCTCTTCTTTGTCGTAGTAAGTTACCTTTCTCATCACGTCTTTGAATCCAATCTGTTTGTTGGTGGCTCGGCTCTGTTGCGTTTGTTTGATGATTTCACTCTCTGATCAACTCTGTCACGCTCTGATTCTTATTGTTTGTCATTGTGGACAGTACCAGGATCACGAAACACTATTATCAAAGGATCAGGCGCCCGATAACCTCTCTGTTTGCTCTGGCCTCGGGCCCAACTGACGTGTGGATCAGTCTGCGTTTTCTCTATTCAGTTTGGCTCAACCCTACGTTGGTCCATCATCTCGTTGCACGGTCGAGAAACTAGTTAGTCTTTCTACGATCCTCCGTATGCTCATCAATGGCAAATTATAAGGGAAAGGAATCATCACTGTTGATAATGAACCGATCAACTACATTTGGGAATATGGATTGTCTCTAATTGGAAAAGTATTGAATCCAAAAAAGCATAGAGTTGAAAAACTCATTGGATTTATGTCTTACACATTAGGTAATGCATGATATGAACATGGCAAATGACTTGGTTGGACTAGTGATGGGTTTGCGGATCAACCCGCCCTGCGGTGGGGCGGAACGAATAATTTTTTATACAAAAATTTGATCAGTATAACACGTAAACCAAAAAAATTACATTTTTAAATGTTCCACCAAAACCCGCGGATAATATCTTTATAATATTATTTGAGAAGTCAGTTTTCTATGTGTCGCTCTCACGTTAACTCTCACGATGGTTGATTACACTGATACCATTAATGAATTAACTTACATTTAAAATACTAATATTTATTATTTTATTTAGTTTCCTTTTCAAAAAAGTTCTAAAAATATACACATAAAATAAAAAGGAAATATTTTATAAAGTTAAAAAAAAAGAATTGAAAAACGAAAATATATGAATATATAATATGATTTCATAAAAAAAGGAAAGTTCACAAAATAATAATATTACATTTAAAAAATATTTTTAAATAACATAAAATATTATTTTGAACTAATAAAATACTTTCTTTATATCTATATTTTCTTAGATGAAAATTATAAATTTCTATATAACATGATTTCATTAAAAAATATTTACACATATAATCTTGATATTAGAAACAAAAATATTATTTCTTCTAAAACATAATTTAAACAGTACAAAAAAGTTCAAATTAATAAAAATAATTTATATACCTATATATTTTCTTAGATGATTACATAAAATAATTAAGTAACATAAACTAATATATGTTTAATTTTCTAAAAATATTTTATAATTAGTAATATTGAAATGTTTTATTTATTTTTCATAAATTTAGTTGACAATAATATCTTTCAATTACAGCAAACAAATATCGATAAATTATATTTTACTTATATAATATTATTTTAAATACAATCACAATTTTTTACTGCTTAGTTTTAAGAGTTTCATAAATTTAGTTGACTATAATATCTTTCAATTACAGCAAAAATATCGATAAATTATATTTTACTTATATAATATTAGTTTAAATACAATCACAAATTTTGACTGCTTATTTTTAAGAGATATTAAAAAAAAAAACTAAAATGAAAATTCTAAAATAAACATCGTTTGATCAAATAGTTACAAAATAGTTTAATGAGGTAGATATATTATATTTTATCATTATTAAAGTTATTTTTTCTTAATATTAAATATGCTTTTAAATTTTATGTTTTTGTATTTGTGGAACTTAATAGAACCATAATCAAAATACCAAAGCAAATCTGAATTCTCATTTTTAAGATTATTCAAATAAATTTTAGTTTCCATTCAATAAATCAAAGACGTAAAGTTATTTATAATTTTTAAAATATATTGTAAATATTGATATGTGTACATGAGCTTTCGAAAATGTATCACCTACTTACGCATGTAACTTCATATTGATCATCCTTTACTTTATAATATTTTTTTAAAGAACATCAACATATAATTTGATAAATGTTATGAAAATACATGCACATTTGACTTAATTATAATAAAAAAATAATTATACTTCATTTTTAATTTGGAAGAATATATGTAACTCAATATACTCACAACATGAATGATTCTACTAATCCAACTTATATCTAAAATCATAGATTTAACTACAATAAGATTATATAATTTTATAAGAATAGTAATCTATTTTATAAATATAAATCATAGGACAACTCAAAAAATATTAAAAATGAAAATAAAATATTAACCAACTGTTACAATTTAGTTCTTTTGTAAAATTTATATATATAAATGAGACTTCAAAATACTATTGTTTCGTTATATTAATTTATGTAATTTGGAATCATACACTTTAGTTTTTTTTTCATTCTAAGCATAATATATCTTAAGTTATACATATTCTTCATAAAATATATTTACATATCTAAGATAACAACCATCTAAATGTAAATAAGAAATTAATCCATACTCTTATACCGTTTGGGAAGGCCTTGCAAGCCGGTTAATGGGAAGAGGGATCAATCCAGACTGGCAATGGACTATCAACCGTTTGCAGCGAATGGGGGTGAAGGGAATGGACACAGTCCTCGCAAAGATGCTGTTGCAGAGTGTGATTTATCATTTATGGAGGGAACGTAATGCGAGACGCCATCATCATACGTGGGCAACCACTGATCAGTTGAGAAGGGTTATTGATAAGGCTATTAGGAACAGGATTGTATCATTGCGGTACAAGTTTGATCACAAATATGGAGGGCTTCTACAGCGATGGTTTGAGATTACCCTATAGATCAGTTATTTTCTTCTTTTTCTTTTATACCATAGAGTAGAAAGTTTACAAGTTTAGAGTTGGGGTATGTATATAACATTCTTTTATCAGATCAATAAATTTCAAATTTCATCAAAAAAAAAGAAATTAATCAAAATTTTAATATATAGAATAAAAAATATTAGAGTTGAATTCATATATGCAATCTTATTTACTCAAATGATAACTAAATCGACTAAAAACCAACAAAATCGATTAGATATAACATATATAAAAATTAAAATAATATAATATTATTAATATAAATGATGCAAATAAATTATAAATTAATTTAATATTAAATGTAAGTAGCAATCAATTACTATAATATATTTACTTTAGAAATATTTATATCCGTGAATTAGTACGGAAAAATCACCTAGTTGAAAGTAATCATCTATCTATTATTATAAAGAAGAGGGTCTCTATTCTCCTAGGCTGCTACCTCAGAAAATACTCTCACCATAGCGCGACATCTGTCCAGTCTATTACTAAACTCGGCGTTTCATTAAATCAAACTTTATTTCTGGTACGTCAATTTTTTCAGCAAGCTTTTCGTCTTCTTCTCATCCTCATTAACTAGATTCTCCGTTGAAGTCTCAAGGGCTCTTCTATCTCGAGTTGTGCTTCTCACACCGTCTAGGACTTCTCTCGAGCTCAGCCCCAAAACGAGATTCAGCCTCGCTGCTTCTTCTCTCGCTGTAGCGACGTTGGTTGTCCCAATTTTCTTCCTGACTTGGCTAACGAAAACGAGAACAGTAACAGAGGCTCATTAGATCGTGTTCTGGTAAGCGTCGCCGCTATCGGTTCTGCAGTGTTCTTCCGCCACCTTGACCCCTTCTCTCACGATGACTGGAGATTCATCTGAAGGTAAAGTAATTAACTTTATGATTTTCTCACTTCTCAGTGATCTGTTTGTTGAGTGGTTAACAATTTTGAAGATTTCTGTTGTCTATGTCACCTCTGTTCGTGCCTATGGAGGTATGCGGTTTGATCCTAACGGCAAAATCTCTGTGGAATAAGAACCCTTTGGTGCATTTTACTCTGTTGTGCCTCAGGTGCCTTAAAGTTTGAATCTTTGAACTGATTTTCTGGAGGATATTTGTTTGACTAATATGTATGCTTTGTATAAACTTATTGATGCAAATGCAGGCTGAATTTAATGAGTTTGGTGGAAGCTCAATGTTGGATGCAACTCTTGCTTGAGACAATGAACTGTCTTGGACGCTGTAGAATGCTATTGAAGCACTTTAGGAGACTATGCTTCAGGTAAACCTAGAACAGATTCTGCTTTTAAGTTATTGGATGGTCTTTGACACTGACGAGAACTTTGTTGTGTCAGGTTTCTTCTGTTGTTATGAGGTTACGACGGGAGTATCTGTTCTTAGCAAGAATCATGTTCCCACAAAAGGATCGTAATACTCTGCTGTAGATTTGGAGATGATTAAGCAAAAAAATTCATCTTTTAGCAAGGTAGTTTAGTGACCAATGTTTGTCTCTATTCTTTCACTGTTATATTTTCCAGCTTAACTGATGTTTTCTGTTTGCAATAACAGGTTGTGCTTGCTCGCAACAGCAGGATTATAACGGATACCGACATTGATCCCATTGCTTGGTTTTTACAGTTACATGTGTGTTTTTTTTCTGAGGTGGCAACCTAGGAGAATAGAGACCCTCTTCTTTATAATGAGGAAGCTTACAAGATTGCAGTACCTATATTCTAAATTGGCGGGAAAGCTGAGGAGAGAATATGAAGTGAGATAATAGTATGTTCATCTAGATAGCTTGAAGTTAAGGGTTGTGAATGTTATCTCCAGATTTTTCTTTTCTTCACAGTGGGTTTGACTCTTTGGTGTTTTTATCTACAGTTTGACATCTTGGCTGCTTTGCATCCAACTCCAGCTGTTTGTGGGCTTCCAGAAGAAGAAGCCATACTTTTGATTAAAGAAATAGGTGAAATATTGGCTGTTTGTATTATTTTCTTATTTGATGAATTTTGCGAGAATTGCCATTTTTCCCATCTATTGATGTACTCTTGAGAATTGAATTGCCAAGAAGTAACAAGACTATCAGTTTACATTATAACTTATTTGAATGTCAAAGCTACGTTTACATGCCATCCTTACACCATTGAAATTTGATGTGACACATGTATCTATTACAAACAGCATTAAAACTTTTTTTGATTTAAACAATATATTTTTAAGGTTCAAGAGTCTGAAATAAAATGGAATCCCATATAATAATTTCTTTCTCGCAATAGAGGTCGAACTCACAATCTATACTATTAAAGCAGGATCATATTGTCCTTTTTACCTTAGCATGCCATTTTCTTTAATAACATTGCATGTTTTACTAAGGACAATCAAGTAATATTAATAACATATTTATATTGGGTCATTTTTTTCAGATCCAGTCCACATCAGATCTCTCTTGGTCCATTTGGGCCAATTAAGAAATTAGATCTAATTCTTACATTTTTTTTTCTTTTGGGCCATTGAGTCCAAGTTCAAATATTTTTTTTTTCAACTATTCTTAATTATTTTTTTCTTTTCTTAATATAATTTAAGAATTCATAAAAGAAATTGAATTTTTTCATTGAAAAGTATAAATCTTTATAAAAGTATATAATTTTTTTATTAAAATATTAACCACATAATAAAATTAATTTATCAGAGTTATACCAACTTAATTCATTAAAGAAATAAAGTTTAATTTTTTAAACATAAATAGTCATTTAAAATGAAATACGATAAATAAAGATAAAAAGTTTAAGTCTTTTATAAAATAAAACACAAATATATAAAAATATGACATTTATTAAATATTTGTCAATTGAAACAAAAATAATAAATCCGCGCTTTAAAAGCGCGGGTAAAAATCTAGTTACACACTTATAAGAAGTCCACAAACTAAAAAATTTAGATGGCGATACATAACGTTACAAACTCACACTAACATAAAAGATAAAGCTAAAAGATAGATGCTGAACACACCGTGGAGACATTCAAACAATAAAATCAATAGTTACACGCAAGTTTGTTTTCCCTCTAATCATCTAAATTATTTAACAATATATAGTGTTCTTTAAAAAAAACTACATCCATGAAATCAGAATATATAATTAAAAACATGTTAGTTAATATATAACTAGGTGTTTTACCCGCACATGCGGGCATTATCTTCTTACGAATAATTTTTGGTTTATGTCTTATTAATTCAAAAACTAATATAATAAATAATTATTAATGATTTAACAAAAAGTTTAAATCACACATTAAATATATATATATATATATATATATGATAAATATTTTCATCAAAATATATATGTTTATTATTGTGATATTTTTTTTAAAGAACTTATATATTAGAAATATTTTTGAAAATATTTTATACAAATATTTTTGATATATTAATATTTAATTATAAATGGTTCTATATCTTAATGTTTTATAATAAAAAATATTTCCAGATAAAAATATATATATATATATAAGAATTATCTTATTTATTTTAAAAATATATTTTTTATTTTGATGATTTTATTATATTAGTTTATAATCAATTAGCTAATATAACTTATAATCTATTATTATTAATATACAATTATTTTAAATTATATATTTAGCGAAAATACTTAAAATCATGAAAAATACGACACACAAACAAAATCATTTTTTGATTGATTAATATTTAATTAGAAAGTGTTCTATGTCTTAATCTCTTATAATAAAAAAAAATTAATTTTTCAGATAACAACAAAATATATATATATATATATATAAGAATTATCTTATTTAAAAATATTTTTTTAATTTTGATAATTTATCATATTAATTTATAATCAATTTAGTAATATAAAATATAATCCAGTATTATTAAAATAATAATTAATTTTAATTATATAATAAACTTTTAAAAGCACTTATTTTTTTTTGTAACACTTAAAAGCACTTATATATTTGAAATATTTTATAAAAATATCTTTGATTGATTAATATTTAATTATAATTTCTTTATATCTTATTGTTTTATAATAAAAATATTATTTCAAATAACAACAAAATAATATGTATAAGATTTATAGTATAGAAAAATATTTTTTTATTTTGATCATTTATTATATTAGTTTATAATAAATTAGGTAATATAAAATACAATATAATATTATTAATATAAAATTTGTTTTAATTATATAATAAGTCAAATACCTAAAATCGTGGAGAACATGACATATAAGCAAATTCACTTCTCAAATAATAATATAGATAAGTTAATTATATATATATATATATACACAAAATAAAGTGTAAAAGTTATACTATGCTAATTGCAAAGTACCATTTATTTTTTTAAATTAATATCCTGAGTTACTTAGATTACGTGATTTATTTTATTTTTAAACATAATATTATTATATTTAAGACTCGAACAAACATGCATAGTTTTAAATAATAATGATCACTATTAAATTTGTGTAGTCTACCTGATTAAATATATTTTCAGTTAGGAGGGATCAAACATCGCATTACTATTGTTAAACTAAAACAAACATTATAAAAAAAGCAAATAGTCAAATAAATATATAAATAGGTTTAATTAAAACATGAAAGTTAATTTTAATTTCAGTTAAAAATAAGTTAAACATTTTAAATAACTTATATTATATAATAATCATTTTATTGTAAATGATGTAGCTATATCTAAGTAATCGTAGAAATTAAATGAAGAGTAAAAACTATTCCTAGAACAATGTTTTTGCATTAGAAAACAAAACTCCTAGAACCATCTCTTTATTTTTTAAAATTTAACTTTAAAAACTACATAAATATTATATATTGATAATTTATATCATTGTAGTCTTGTAGATATAAATTAAAGTAAATTCACTTATTACATCCTATTCCTAACCAATCGTCCCCAATGATTTTATGCTTTTGCTTTCTTCCTGAATGCTATACATATTTCAACATTCTTATCTTCTTCTGTCCACTCTGTATACTAGTAGTAGTTTTTTTTTTCATCTTAAAATCTTGGACCCTGAATCTTCAAGAAAATTTAGAAAAAGAAAGATTAGGACCTTGTCCAAAAGCACAGTTGGCACTCTCTTAGAGCCGGGTCTGTGCCTAACACGTTATTTTAACTACTATTTTAACTCCCCTAACGTGTATACAATATTCAGCTTTTCTAAAAAAACATTTTTGTAAAGAAAGAATTTCTAGTTCTTTGTCCTTTTTGTTTTATTTCTGAAGATGATGAATACGTACAAAACCGCAACAAATTTGAATGTAACTTACCAGAGCGAAAAGGTCAATGATGACATTGTTTTTGTTATAAACTAAAGTCGACATAATAATAAATGAATTTAGTCAAATAAAAGGTGCAACACCAATAATTTTGCTGAGAGAGACAACTTTTTGGTCAAACACACCATTTCTTGAAACACACAAAAGAGATCAAACAAGAACTCATCTCCGATGATCCCAGTTCTCATGTAAAATAATAAGAACCCAACAAAAACAGACAAGTCTCCAAATGAGATCGGTGTTTCTGTTGTTGTTGTTCTTTTGTCTCTATCATCTCTTTGTCTCGGTCTCATGTGGCTCTTTCAAAGAATTTGTCTATCCAAATTTCACTGCTTCTAACCTCAGATTCATCGACAGCTCCAAAGGAGCTTTCCTCTTCTCCCCTAACTCCATCTTCAAAGCCGGTTTATTCAGTCCAGGAGACGACTCCTCTTCCGATTTCTACTTCTCAATCATCCACGTCGACTCCGATTCCACAATCTGGTCTTCGAATCGTGACTCTCCCGTTTCGAGGGCGGGGAAAATGAACCTCTCCCCTCAAGGAATCTCCGTTATCGAAGACGGTGTAAACCAAACACCGGTTTGGTCAACGCCGGTTTTAGCCTCTCCGGTTCACTCCCTTCGGTTAACGGACTCGGGAAACCTCCTTTTGCTCGATCGTCTCAACGCTTCTCTTTGGGAAAGCTTTAGATTCCCGACGGACACGATCGTTCTCGGACAAAGACTTCCCGTTGGGATGTTCTTGTCCGGATCCGTGTCACGGTACAATCTCTCCCAGGGAGATTATAAATTCGTAGTCGTTGAAACTGGTGGGTTTATGAAGTGGAGAGGACAGAACTACTGGAAGCTGAGGATGCATACACAAGCCAACGTCGATTCGAATTTTCCCGTCGAGTTTTTAACCGTCACTACTTCTGGATTGGCTTTAATGGGAAGGAACGGGACGACGGCGGTAATCCGCGTGCCGTTACCGCCGTCCTCCGACTTTCGAGTAGCTAAGATGGATCCGTCTGGTCAATTCATCGTTAGTAGATTCTCTGGTAAGAGTATGGTCACGGAGATCTCTGGTCCTATGGATCCATGTCAAGTTCCGTTAGTGTGCGGCAAGCTCAGGGTTTGCCATCTTGATAACGATTCGGAAAACGAGAGCTGTTCGTGTGTGGATGGGATGCGGCTAGATGCGGGCAAAAATACATGTGTTCCGGTTAACCAATCGTTGAGTTTACCTGTTACTTGCGAAGGAAGCAATGTTTCGTATTTCGAACTCGGTCACGGTCTGTCTTACTTCTCAACTAGATTCACAGATCCTGTGGAACACGATATCGAGTTATCGACGTGTCATGATCTATGCAGTAAGAATTGCTCGTGCCTGGGTGTTTTCTACGAGAACACGTCTCGGTCTTGCTATTTGGTAAAGGATTCGTTTGGGTCTCTCTCTCTAGTAACGAACTCAAAAGACAATCATGATCTTATCGGATACGCAAAGTTGTCAGTGAAAAAAACGAATGCGCCTCATCAACCACCTGGAGGTAAAACTAGTTTTCCTTTGATCGCGCTTGTGCTATTACCTTGCTCTGGTTTCTTCCTTGTGATCGCACTGGGGTTCCTCTGGTGGAGAAGATGCGCGGTAATGAGATACAGCAGTATCCGTGAGAAGCAAGCAACTAGACTGGGCTCATTCGGATCAGGAGATCTAGGATCTTTCCGTATCCCTGGACTACCTCGGAAATTCGAATTCGAAGAGCTTGAACAAGCGACGGAGAATTTCAAGTTGCAGATAGGATCAGGCGGATTCGGTGCAGTTTACAAAGGAACCCTCCCTGACGAAACCCTAATCGCGGTCAAGAAAATCACAAACCATGGGCTTAACGGTAGACAAGAGTTCTGCACGGAGATAGCAGTGATTGGCAATATCCGGCACGCGAATCTAGTGAAACTCCGAGGCTTCTGCGCTCGCGGTAGGCAGTTACTGTTGGTCTACGAGTACATGAACCACGGGTCGTTGGAAAAGACTTTGTTCGGAGGGAACGGTCCAGTGCTTGAATGGCAAGAAAGGTTTGATATAGCGCTTGGAACGGCGCGTGGGCTGGCTTATCTACACAGTGGATGCGAGCAAAAGATCATACACTGCGACGTGAAACCCGAAAACATTTTATTACACGATCATTTCCAGCCGAAGATATCTGATTTCGGGTTGTCGAAGCTTTTAAGCCAAGAGGAGTCGAGTTTGTTCACCACCATGAGAGGCACTCGAGGCTATTTAGCTCCCGAGTGGATCACAAACACGGCTATCTCCGAGAAAGCCGACGTTTACAGCTACGGGATGGTGTTGTTAGAGCTAGTGAGTGGTCGGAAAAACTGCTTGTTCCGGTCTCGGAGCAACAGCGCAGCGGAGGAGAATCATCAGAACAACAACTCTTCCACGACAACGACCACGAGTTCTGGTTTGGTTTATTTTCCGTTGTACGCTTTGGATATGCACGAACAAGGGAGTTACATGGAGCTAGCGGACCCGAGGCTAGAGGGTCGGGTGACGAGCCAAGAGGTTGCGAAGTTGGTTCGGATAGCTTTGTGTTGTGTTCATGAGGAGCCGGCTCTGAGGCCGACGATGGCGGCTGTTGTTGGTATGTTCGAGGGGACCATACCGGTGGGGAATCCGAGGATGGAGTCGCTCAACTTCTTGAGGTTTTATGGGTTGAGGTTTGCGGAGTCTTCTATTGTTCAAGGAGGAAATGGGGAGAGTGACAATATGGGTTTTCACCGGAGAGAGAGCTCTAATAGTGGCGGCTCTAGGCAGTCAGCTTCTTACGTGGCATCACAGGAGGTGTCGGGTCCACGGTGAGGAATTTGTCTTAACGTGAATCACTTTTTCTTTTGTTTTATTTATTTGTTGGTTATACTTTTTTTTTTTTGGTAAAATTGTTGGTTATACTTTGTTAATAGGCCTTGTTCATATATGATAATTGGATAAATGTTGACATAGAGATTACAGACAATGTTGCTTTTTTTTTTAATGTTTAACCGTTGCATCCTGATATTTTGGTTTTGAAGTACGAAGATTTGTGAATAAACTATTGGCTTACAGAAAGTAATCTCAACTAGACGTTAGTACCGTATATCTCCCCTAATGTGTCTAATATACTTGTTTTTTTTTTGGGTATTCACCAGATCTGTATATAAAATTAGAGATATATATACTCATCAATATTATTATCAGTTTCCTTTATCCAATGTTATCAAGAGCAACACAGGTTCTAATTACATCTATGTTTCCTCTTCATTCTTGTTTCTTCTCCCATCTCCAACAAATTTTGTTTTTCTCTGGTCTCATCCATCTCTGTTCTTTTCATATTCCTATGTTACTTTCATATCTTCTCTTATCCTCAAATCACAACAAACACAATGGGGAGAAGGAGAACTATCAATTAACAAAATATTTAACACTCCATAAAAACAGAAAATATCGAATTGCTTGCATTGCATAATGCCATAATCTAGTTGATGGAGACATTAGACATATCGCTCAACAACCTTAAAAAGTCATCAAAAGTTTTCAAATGATTTTTTAACGGTTGACTGTTGAGTAAAAAAAGTTGGAAATGACATTAAAACAACGCTTTTTCATTATTCTAACCAAAAAATGTTATTTATATTAAACGAACGTTAATATTCTAAATTTTAAAATATAAAACATTTTTGAACCGTAATAAACTCCACTTTTTGGTCCTGTGTTTTCAACCATAATCCATAGAAGCCACAAACCATTTGGGTTGGTTTACCCTTTTTGACACCCTTGCAGCTAATCAGTTCTCTCGAATAATGGAGTGTAGAAAGTTAGAGATCTCTTGAGACCACAACCAAAATTGCCAGTTAATGGAAATATCACATTGAATAGGTCATTCAGAGACCACATAAATTAATGTCGATTATCTCAAGCTTAGAAAACTATCCCCAAACCCTAATTTTTTCATACAAAGTGGGGGATCTTAGCAAGTAAACAGAGAACCTTCAAACAAATAAATTCAACAACCAAATATTGCAAAGTAGCTTATGGACCATGATTATCTTGTAGCCGGCCTTCCAGATCACGCCTTAGCAACTCCGCGTATTCCTGCAAATCCCCAATAAACAAGTTAGTTAAGTGGGAATTTCTACTAGTTATAACAAGCAAACTAGTCACTTTAATGCTTACATGAGCAAGAGCTTCGTCACTGCAGAGAACGTCTGCAAGGTCTTCTTGACTCATCGCAGCATTTTCAACCATTGCACGGAAGACATCTTCTGGTGGATCAGAGTGCTCAATCATTTGCATCATGGGTTGAACATTTGCCTGAGTGGACAAAAACAAAACGGGATAGATCAAGAACAATTGCTGTTTCTTGAGGTTATTGTGCCTAGAGTTTTAAATAGATGTAATACCTGTAAAGGTTGATGAACATCAGCCTGTTGTAATGCCGGTTCAAATGATGGTCCTCCTTGGCTAAAAGCACGTGAGACTAGAGGCATCATTTGCTGGACCATTCTAGAGAGATCAAAGCCACCACCTCCTTCGCTATTAGCTCCGCCTGACATCATATTCTCTATCTCTTGACCATCCACCTGTTGAGCAATTTGCTGGACTGTGTTCATGATCTGTGGGTTCTGGGTAAACTGCTGCAACATATTCCTCAGCATATTTGGTGAATCAACACCAGCTTGTCGAGATACCCCTCCTAGCAATCCATCCAAAACAGGGCTCTCCAACACCTGAGACATTGCACTTGAGACATCTACGCCATCATCTGAACCTCGCCCACGTGAACTACCAGAAAAGAGAGATTGCAAAAGCTGTTGTTGACTACTGGTCCCACTGCCCTGTTGCACACCTTCAACCGAAGCAGAAGTCCCACCATCTTCGTTCTTACCTAATGTCTTAAGCTGCTTGCTTCGTTTCTTTTAACCCCAAAGAAAAATATAGAATGACTGTAAGCATTTGGAACCAAAAACCACCAACATTCCTTGTCGATGGGCGATGCAATGACAACAAAACTAGTTCATTACCTTACGGTCCAAACCCCCGAGCCCCAATCCAAGTGGGGTCACGACTTCTGGAGTAGCCTTCTTAGTTAATTTGGCATCACTGGTAGTATCTACCTCTGGATGCCCTGAATCTTCACAATGTTCTTTACCGCGTTGACCCTGGTTGAAAAACTGTAGATTAGTGATAGGCAGAGATGTAGTGAACAGGAAATAAAGAATAATCAGATTGCAGGAAAGACATACAATCGAGTCGCTCCTCTCAGATGGTAAGTCACGCAATGGGCTACTTTCCTCCGGTGTGGAAGTAGCCACAGTGTTGGTAGCCTGCTCAGTCATAGCACTAGAAGCACCAGATTGAATCTCAGCAGACACATTCTCACCGGTAAAATGTGATGGAGCAGGAGCAGGAGCAGGAGCAGGAGCAGGAGCAGCAGTGAAGTTTCTCGTTGGAAGTACCCGTACTGAACTTGTATTGCTGTTATGTTCTCCTTGCTCTCCACTGCTTTGATGGTTTCCAACTGACGACATTGTAGGTGAAGCTGATGACCCTGTAATCAAGAATGATAGTTGTTGAAGAAGAAGAATTGTGAAGCTATAGGTCCAATAGGAAAAAGTGTGAACTTCACCCACCAGCATGTATGTGAATGTTAATCTGCCTTGAGGGAGTTCCTAAACCACCTTGTCCGGTTACTGGATTTGATGAGCCAGCCGCACCAGTAAAGAGTGGGCTGGTTTGATGCGGAAAAGGCTGCAACAAACAGGAAAAAATATACTTAAAAGTATAAAGCAGTTTTAGAAAATAAGACGCTTACCTGAACCATAATAGGATTCGGTCCTGACGGTGATATGTATACAGCAGGGCCAGAGTGCACGTAGGAGAATTCCTGTGGGTCACACTGTTTGAGAGTCGAAAGAAAAAAAGGAGAACAATCGTGAAAGAAAATGACCCAAAACGCACCTGAGACTGTCCCATTCTCAGTGTCAGAAGTGTACGCCCAAGCTCCAGAAGGAGAGCCCCTAAATGTTGCATAGCGAGACCAACCTGCACCGCCTCTGACTGGATTTGTGCCCTGAGAGCAGGATCTGAAGAGGATCCATCCTGCTCTAGACGTCCTGCAATATGCTACAACAATTTTGTTGCAAATAATATTGTTACATGCCCGATACTGAAAACCAGAACAATGGCATTTAATCTACTGAGAAAGATTGGAACCAATTAATAAGCTGTATCAAGAAGGTGTTTACCGATAACGAAGAGACGGCTAGACCACTTAGTAGACGCTGTGAATTCCTCAGGACAATAGCCAGTGCTTCAGGCGTTGATGGGCCTTGTCTATTTCTAGGCAACTCTTCCCTGGGCCGACCTTCTGATGTAGCAGAGGAGGTATCTGGCTGATAGCCTGAACGAAAATCCAATTAACTTGTTGATGTGTTTCTATTCAACATAATAGTAAAAATCAGATCAATACCGTTTCGTGATAATGCTTGCTCCATCCGATTAATGAACTCCATAAGAGTGTCTAAAGAATCCGGGATAGGCTGCATAGTTAGAGAGTTCGATCGTCAAATAACAAGATTAAAGCTCTAGACTCGAGATCAAATTACTACATGAGTGTAAGTACCGTCTGAAATGAAGGAATAGGAATCGTTGTAGCTGCTGTAATAGGAATCTGAACCACATGAGGCATAGATGCTCGAAATGCTGCACTAGTAAATGCTGGCCTAGGCTGTGACTGTCCCGCCGCTTGGCTTTGACCACCGGTGGCAGGCGTTCCACCTGATGCATTTCCAGGCGGAGGATGGCCAGACAAGTTGGACTATAGGAAAGAAACAGTGAATTTAGGAACATGAAACTGTGGATGGTAACATTAACAAACATCAAATAAAAGATAACACACCGGATTGTAACACCACCTGGTTCTCAATAATCATTAGTGTAAATAAATTTCCCAGAAGTCTTCACCACAATAACGATTAAATAATGTACAAAATAGAACAAAATGGCAGAAAAGGCACTCATTAAAACTACATTTTAATGTAGAGTAAAGAAAAGCAACTCACGGGCATAGACGGCTGCGTGACATTAACACTGTTATTTGGAAGGTTCTGCCCACCAACTCCAAAAGAATTTAAAACTGCTCCAATAACCTAAGTAACACAAAAGCAAAAGCGGGTCAGCATTTAGAAATGATCCGATAACTTAAGTAAAAGTAAAAGCGGATCAGCCACGTCTTTCCCAAAATTAATCAAACCATCCCAGAGGACCAAATATACATCCCAAGAGACACCTAATATCATAAATGCTTAAGGATTACCCGGCTGATATCTGGACCAAAGCCTTCAGTCTGATCTGGAGAATTAAAAGACCCAAGGACTACGCTGTGGGAGATGTGTCCACGACCTCGGGGTTGTCCACCATTTGTACCATTTCCTGTTAATGAGACATTAAGTTGAAATTACTTCTAAGAAACACCAAATATAGGTTGTGTTGACAGCGCTTTCATCACACAAGGGGATATGAATATAATTACCATCATTTGCAGCTGCTCCTTCTGAAGGCATACCAGATGATGGCATTGATTCTGCTGGCTGCCTCACAATCAAGTGCAAGGTATGCCCATTTTCCAAATCTAAGATGAAGTCAAGTTAAACTATACTGAAGTAATCAAGTGATGGAAGGAAAGGACCGACATAAAACTAAATCTAAGATTACAGCTTTGTCTGCAGAGGAAATTACAAGGCATTTCATGAGCACACTGTTGTAGAATGATCGCTAATAATACAAAATTGACACTCTGAATGCAGGCTTAAAAGGTATTATTAGGCAATACTTCAAACACGTATCCATAAAAGGAGCACCTTCCTTTCACATAACTATAAGAAAATCCCGCAAGGGATACATGGTATAACACCAACTGCACTATAATAAAAAGTAAGGATACGATACTCGGAGAGAGGGTGATCATCTTTCAAAACTCGTCCCCGGAAAATGAGCCTCTGCTGAGCAACAGGAACCCCAGTCTCACTCGCTATTTTCTCTTTGAAAACAGAAACCATTTCCTGAAACAAGTTGAAGCCCAAATAGTATTATTAGATATAATCACACTCTGCTTAAAAACTTATAATAAAACAAAAAACATATAAAAAGAAGATAGATTTCTCACATTCTTGTCAGCTTTGAAAGTATACGTCTGTGAGTCTAGCGTCTTGATGTTCAGCTCAAGGGTTGATTCTACCGACGCATTGTTGCTACTGGAGCACTGATTAGCGGCTTGATCTCCCATGAACCCTTATAGTATCTGAAAGCATACAAAGTTCCCACCTTTCATCAAATCAAAACCGTAACGGAAGCTAGCAACACAAAAGAAAGATCTAGAAAAAAAATCCTAGGGTTTTCTCAAAATCAACAATAGAATACAATACACGAGATCAAACAACGAAGACCTAAATCCAAGTCAAGAGAAGAACCTGGGAATCTGCAAGTCAGAACGAGGAAGAAGAAGTCCGCGAAACAATTTTCGGAAACTGAAAAGCAAAGAGAGATCGTTGAGAGCGTGATTGGTGAAGAAGAATCTAGAGAGAGATGTTTCGAAATCTAAAATGACGCATTCGCGAATATAGGGCCAGCCAGTCTTCGGCTTAATATGGACTCTTCCTATTAATACATTTTAAACTTGGGCCGGGCCTCTATATTTGTGTGTTTTAACATTAGTAACACCTATAAATAAGGTTTCGTAACATCTTTCATAAATGGTTTGCTTAATCAAGTTTATATATCTCCATGAAAGATCAATCATGTTCATCTCCATAAAACCTTATAAGCATGCAACCACCAAACAGCTCCACAACATCATAATTGTTAATGAAAGAGAGATTTACAATTTGAAATCTAAAACTGCTCTACCAAGCCAAAAAGTGAAGACACTCTAGAGATTGATATTAAGTAATCCAAAGCAACATAAGATATTTAAATCCTTTCCTATGTCCTTTTGCAGTGATAGTATTTCTGATTTCATTGTTAACAATTCTGGCTATAGTACCAGTACACCGGGCAAACAAATTTGGTTGTGAAGCATATTATTCCATTGTTTCCAGAGGTTGTATACCATGGTTTGAACAAATACATTTTTTTGAGAATTCACATTCATATAAAAAAAACATCATATCTATTGGGATAAAATAAAATAGAGTTCTTCATAACACTACTAAAACAAAAGTAAAGCAGAGAAAGAGACCAAGATAGTATTTTATTGATTTTAATGGTAGGATTACAACGTATTGGTGTATAAACCTTCATTCTAACTACTTATCTCTTAATCGAAGTGAATAATAGTTGATCCCCTTTTTTAGAGTTTCAGAATCTCTCTTATCGATAGTCATGATTGAAATCTAGGTTAGTTTATTTTATATCATGAAAGAAAGATCTCTATTTATCTAAAAGTTTTATTTTTGGCTCGAAAACAGTAGGAAAATATGATCTGGAGGCTGGAAGACAAAAAAACAGAAGTGAGAACTACAAAACGGTATCATGTTTATTTTATTCATGGATTAAATATCTCAGAAAATTTTCATCTTATCTTCCAAATTTATGTTTGAAACCGAAGGATAAATTGTGCATTTTGGATAATCTGAATCATACCTTCATAACAAGATTACTTGTTGCGTAAGAAGTAGAACACCGTTTTTTTAGATTACCCAAACTATCACAACCTGAACCACTTGACAGCCTGCCAGGAAACATTTTAAGGTTTGGCCTCGGGAAGAACTAGAACCTTTTAATTCATTAGACAGTGAACCTACATGATCAGATGATCATGGCATGGGGTCAGTGATTTATAGGCATGTGGCTTTGTGGATCATGGTTTTAGATAAGTGCATGGCCTTATAAGCTTGTGACTTTTATAGTTGGTTGGAGTCATCTCGTCTAGATACGCATGACTCGATCTGATGGTAAACTTGTCAATATGTTTTATAAGCATAGTGTTGTCATGCTTACATGAGATCATGGCATGATCTAATAAATATAGACTCGTAAGATATTTTTTGGGACAATGTGTGGAATATCTCCAATTAAGGTATACATTTGCTGAATGCCCATAATTATGGATAACCCAAAAAGGAGTAACTTTTTGACACTGTGCGGACAAAAATATCCTTATGCTTTGTCGAAAACAAGTAACTCTAGATCTATCAGCTAAATATTTACATAGCAGCTAACAATCTACATACCAACTAACATATCCGCTAATAATTTCAGTATCATCTAACAATCTATGTATCAAACAAATGTATCGACTAACAAATCATATATCAGTTAATGAAACTATTAACAATTAATTAGTTATCTATTAAATAGCTCAAAATCTATTTGTAACAGCTAACACTTCATGTATCGATTAAGAATCCATTAAAATCTAAATAATAGTAGGTAAGTAATAAAATACCTACTAACGTATATATTATCTAAAAGTTGATTGTGATTCGAAATTGGAAACATTAGAATTGGAGTGAGATAATAAGATTAACATTATGGGTATCAAAAGAATCAGAATAAAAAAATAAAAATTTGTGTTGAATTAGAAGATGATTTGAAAAATTTGTACGAGAGATAAAAAGATTAGAACAGATAAAGGAGAGAAGAGAGAGATAGAGATAAAAATATTATAGTTATTAAAAATATTAAAAAGAAACAAGGTTATATGGCAAATTACATTGGTTTCTCGGTGTATCTACGCCAATTACTCTATTTTTTTTAGTTATCTTCAGTCAATTTTACAAGTTTAGTTATTAATTTTTTAATAAAAATAATTATGAAATAAAATATAGATACAAACCAAATAAAAATCAAATATAAAATTCATATTTTGACTTTCAATATAAAATTAATATTTTGACATTAAATATTTATTACTTTGAAATATGAATTTAAAAAAATAAATATAACAAAAATCAAAAAGTTTTTATTTGTATAATTTTTACAAAAATCATAATTAAAATTGGTTTTTGATTGCAAATTATAAACAAAACTGGTTTTTATCCATCCAAACAAACTGTTTCCGGTTCACGGTTTAATTCGGTCTGGTTGTCGATTTAGAGGAATACCAATTTTGAGGGTAAACTCGTCTTTTACAAAGTTGGATATTTTCTATAGAAATCAATTTGTGGTTAACGGCTCTTCTCTAGTCCAAATTGCAAATGTTTTTCGCTTCCAAGACTTCGATCAGCTTCTAACTTGTCAAACTCTGCTTCTTCGTCGATCAAATCATCACGTAGAATGGCGCATGTCTCGGTGAGATCGAAGCTTATCTGCAGCAACGAGGGATTATCGTTCGGCGAGTATTCGAGAGACCAATTTCGTCACATGGCCGCTGGATCGCCGTTGATTCGTGTGCGCCGGAGCCGATTAAAGCTTGACTTGTTTCGTGCGAGAGTTTCTTCGCCTTACTCGTTTTTTCCAAACAGAAAGAAAACTAGGGATCTTGATAACGCTGAGAAGAATCTCGTTAGCGACGAGGACGCAGATGATTGGAACTTGTACGGAGATGAGAGTGAGTTAGAGACGGATGATCTATCTTGCTTCAGAGGCTTGGTTCTTGACATTTCATACAGGTCCTCCCTCTCCTTCTGCATTTTAACCTTTCTTGTGTTAACAATAATTGGACATTTTTTGATTTGGCTATTTGGTCATCCTTTTTTCAATAAGTGTTCTCATTATTTGTCTTGAATTTGGTAGTATTGTGTAGATTTTGTTGCTTGAATCAATTGTATTGTCTAACTTGGATCCGTTTTTCTTTGCCTATCACTATAGGCCGGTGAATGTTGTTTGCTGGAAGCGTGCAATCTGTCTGGAATACATGGATAAGGTCAGGCAAAAAAGCTGTAAACCCATTTTGATATATATTGTGTTGGAAGGAAACCTTCATTCAGTTTTTTTTTATGTATTTTTCTTCTCTAGGCCGATGTTCTGGAGTATTATGATCAGACTGTTAATTCTCCTACTGGTTCATTCTACATACCTGCTGTCTTAAGGGTAATTTAGCACATGAATAGTTTAATGTCCTTGCTTTTTTTTTCTTTTACCATTCTAAAGCTTGCTTCTTGTTTTGCTTCAGGTTCCACATCTGCTTCAGGTTGTTAAAAGAAGAAGAGTGAAAAATTCACTGAGTCGTAAAAACATTTTACTACGAGACGACTACACTTGTCAGTGAGTAATTTCCTACACTATTTTTAGCTGAAACAGTGTGTATTCTTATTGACACAACTTTTGTTATTTGGGATATATATAGATATTGTTCTTCCCGTGAAAACTTGACCATTGATCATGTTATCCCCATTTCTCGAGGTGGAGAATGGACTTGGCAAAATCTGGTACGTGATTGGCTAAATTTTTTGAAAGATCATTAAAATTATATAATCTAACTTGTTCATTAACATAGGTAGCTGCATGTTCAAGATGCAACTCAAAGAAAGGTCAGAAGACAGTAGAAGAAGCACACATGAAGTTACTCAAGTCTCCAAAGGTATATTATTTCTCAAACTGCAATGGCTTAACTTTAACCAGTTTGCCTCAAAATCTTGAAACAAAATATTTTTGTTGTTGTTAACCGCAGGAACCAAAAGACTATGACATTGTTGCCATACCCTTAACAAATGCAGCTATAAGAATGCTGAGAGCGAATAAGGGAATGCCAGAAGAGTGGCGCCAGTATCTGGCAAAACCCTCACACGAGCCATAGCAGTTTCTCTCAGGAATCGATGGTTAAAGCGGTCCAATCTCGTAAATACAGAAAGCAGTGGCTGGATTGCATTTGTAGATTCATCTAATGTAGCTTCAAAAGTTCAGGTGGTTGTGGTTAAGTGTGGATCAGATGTATATGATACGTAAATAATGACATCATGTTCAAGCATAGATAAATAATCATAATTCAACTATATATTTATCCACAAATTGAAAGGTACACATTGCCGGTCCAATGAATTTCCTCCTGAAAAAGAAAATGTGAACAGCGAAGAAGAAAATAGTTCGGTAAATGGAAATGCATGAGCTTTCTGTGAAGAAAAACGGAAATGTGGGAACTTTCCAATCTCAGCAAAGAAAATGTGCTACGAATTGGAGAGACACAATAGTTGTTAATACGTGGGCAGATGCTATCCAAACATGAAGTCAACGATAAATCATGAGATTTTTCTAATTATTAAACTACATCTTCATATTTTCATGTCATTAAGAGCGTGGTTAGTTGTAAGAATCGTTTGCAACATTGAACTTCTGAATTTCTGAGGTGATTTTTTAAATAATTGGTCTCATTTACTACATTAATTGGCCTAGTTTATTTTTCATTATCGAAAGATTTTTGTCTAGGCTTTGTGTTCTTTTTTTTTGATCTAGGCTTCGTGTTCAAATTTTGATTTTTCACTTGACTGATTTTTATGTTATTTATATTCGGTGTTGTTACTAGTTGTCCTTCTTGCAAGAACCACCACCGACCGTGATGTTAGTGCGAGAGCAGCTTTTAACTTTTTTATGTTTACAATGGAAATGAGTGATACAGGGAGAGAAAGAAGAAGTAACGCGTTACAATTTAGACGACGGCAACTGAATGGTGAGGATAATATTATAGTTACAGATTTGTGTGTATTTGGTCTATTTGTAATACTTTTTTTTTGGATCGAAGTAATACTCTGATAAACATATTTTATGAAGAAAGTTTTCAAAAATCAATAATCCAATTGACAACAGATTTGTAAACTTCTAAATTTTGAATAACACAAAACTTTTATTGACATTCTAAAATAATGAATCCAAGAACTAAATTTTGTAAACTTCTAACTACCTATTATAACTTTATAATAAGATAGCAGCCATCAGACTTTAAGATATTTTTGAGAAGACTTAATAGAATAACACTAGAGTTATTAAAAATCCAAAATCTATAAAACTCTGTACAAATTGATAAAATCTAAAATAAATAGATCTTTGAGACAGTGAACAAGAAGAAAAAGAAGTTACAGAGTTAAACCCGTGGGTAAAAAAATAAAAGCCGGAAGTCTCGCCACTTGCTTCAGTAAACATTAAAGGCTCGAGCAAAATTAAATATTAGCCCTAGCCGCAACCACCAAGCCCAAAGCGCTGAAGCTGAAGCTCGCTAAAAGTATAAAAAAAAAAAAAAAAAAGTTCTTCTGTAGAATGAAATCATAGTTAAGTATATCCATCAATAAACTGATCGGGAGCAAGCATCACTCGGATCAGATCTCTCTCAAAATCTCATCGCCATGGGAGTTCCAGCGTTCTACAGATGGCTCGCCGACCGATACCCCAAGTCAATTAGCGACGTCGTTGAGGAAGAATCGGGTCTTGGTGCCCTAGATATCACCAGACCTAACCCTAACGGATTCGAATTTGATAATTTGTACCTCGACATGAACGGTATCATCCATCCCTGTTTCCATCCTGAAGGAAAGGTAAAAAAAAAAAAAAGTCTTCTCTTACTTGGTTAGGGTTTTCAGCTTATCTTGTATGAGAAATGAAATCACAGAGACTGTTGTTTTCTTTAAAATTGAATTGGATTAGATATTATGGATGGGAGTGAGTTTGTGTAGCAATATGATTTATGCTGTTATTTTATTTCCATGACTATTTTTTCACATTTTTGTAACTAATTGCAGCCTGCACCCGCCACATACGATGATGTATTCAAATCAATGTTCGAGTACATTGACCATCTATTTACTTTAGTGCGTCCCAGGAAGCTTCTTTATTTGGCTATAGGTGATGATGATCTTTGCTTCCTTCTTCTCCTCTTTCTCTCTTTCACTTTGTCCTGATTTTAAGTATGGTGTTGTTGCAGATGGAGTTGCACCAAGAGCAAAGATGAATCAGCAGCGTTCTCGGCGATTCAGAGCTGCAAAGGACGCTGCAGAGGCTGTATAGTCTCTTTCTCTTTTATACATTTACTCCTGGCTTTGCGTGGGTCATCGTTGTTGATGCTATTATCTGGTGTTGAATAGGAAGCTGAGGAAGAGATGTTGAGACAAGATTTTGAGGCTGGAGGGCAAATCTTGTCTGCTAAAGAGAAGGCAGAAACCTCTGATTCAAATGTCATTACTCCTGGGACTCCGTTTATGGCTGTACTCTCAGTAGCTCTGCAGTATTACATACAATCTAGGTTAAATCGTAACCCTGGTTGGAGATTTGTTAAGGTCTGATACCCTTCTTCTAACTTAGCCTTTACTTATGGATGGTTTTCAAGTTAATTTTTCTCCCTAAGTTTTCATGGATTATTATCTGTAGGTGATTCTCTCTGATTCAAATGTTCCGGGGGAAGGAGAACACAAGATAATGTCATACATTCGTCTACAACGTGGTCTTCCTGGTTTCGATCCAAATACGCGGCATTGTCTATACGGTCTGGTTAGTATCAACCCACTGCGTAGTTGTTTTGTTTCCATTTTGCTTGGTAAGAGATTGGTGCTTCTTCCAACAAACTACTTATTGCCAAGAGCTCTATGTTATTGTGCAGGATGCAGATTTGATAATGCTCTCTCTAGCTACACATGAAGTTCACTTTTCAATCTTAAGAGAGGTAGCTGTTCTCCACCCCTAATGCTCTGTATTTTTTTTAATACTCTGTCAGTCAAATGACGGCTCGTCTTTTTCACTCCAGGTTATCACTTACCCTGGCCAACAAGAGAAATGTTTTGTGTGTGGACAAACTGGTCATTTTGCTGCAGATTGCCCTGGAAAATCAGGTAGCCCAGATGCAGCATCTGATATTCCAATCCACAAGAAAAAATATCAGGTTTAAGTAGTTTGCTTTCTTATGCTCAAAATATCTTACTGCACTTAACATCATGCCATTTTTTTAACTTTTGGAGCTTCCTCATATCCGTCTGGTGTAATGTGTTTATAGTTCCTGAACATCTGGGTGCTGCGAGAATATCTGCAATATGAATTGGCCATCCCAGATCCTCCTTTCACCATCAACTTCGAGAGAATTATAGATGACTTTGTATTCCTTTGCTTCTTTGTTGGCAATGATTTCCTGCCTCATATGCCTACTTTAGAAATTCGAGAGGTATGCATGTTATGGAATCTTTTCATTCCTTGATACATTGGCTGTTATACATCACATGATTGTTCTGCTGATTGTGATATTAACCGAACGGATAATCAGTATCATGTTTCATGAACTTAAATGCCGTCAAGGCATTTTACAGAGTCTTTAGCTTATTTTTTTGGTATTTATGTTTCTTTGCGACTTCAGGGGGCTATAAACTTGCTGATGCATGTTTACAGAAAGGAATTTACAGCTATGGGAGGGTATCTAACTGATTCTGGTGAGGTACGCTACTGGGTTTCTTTACCTTCCCCCACACATCAATCTCGCTTTTCGTTCTTCAATGCCCTATTTTGTATGAGCTGTAGAGAATGGTCAGTTATCTTTGTGTAACTATTTTGAATTGCTTTGTCTGCCTAGATGATTACTAATGAAAACCCGAACTGCATTATTTCTATGAACTGTGTGTCTTTTTTATAATCCATTATTGACGATATTCTCTTTTATAGGTTTTACTAGATAGGGTAGAGCATTTCATTCAAGCTGTCGCGGCAAATGAAGATAAAATATTTCAGAAAAGGACGCGGATAAAACAGGTATTAACCAATTCCATATTTCCTCTTATGCAACCCGTTGAAAGGTTTAGAAAAGTAGGGTGCTCATACCCTTAGAAGGCCCTAATAACTGGCCACATGCCTAATCAATGTTGGAACCAACATGCGTTTGGCACTGGCCGCCACGTTGGGCCTCTCTACCCTATTGGGTATCCCTTTCTAGTTTCAACATTCTACACTTGCGCTGTTTCTGTATGGTAGCCTCTGATGCGGTTTGATAGGGTCTCTATAATAGCGTTAGTCCAATCCTCGTACCGGTAGTGGATAGAATTCACCCCTATAAGCTAGCTTTTGAGCGGATGGTTCTCTTTATTAGGCAATAACTAGCTCCATTTCTAATCAATGGGTTTGTATTGTGTTCTTCCTTTATGTTCAAACTGCACAAGTTGTGGCTAACGGTGTGCTAATGTTGGTATCAGTCAATGGAAAA
Source organism: Brassica napus (assembly GCF_020379485.1). Lineage (NCBI taxonomy): Eukaryota > Viridiplantae > Streptophyta > Magnoliopsida > Brassicales > Brassicaceae > Brassica > Brassica napus. Next base: position 12,318,656 of record NC_063442.1, on the reverse strand, counting down.
CAATGAAGAAATGAAACAAAGATCAAGAAGAGACCCATCTGAAATACCACCTGAACCGGTAGAGGATAAGGTAAGATTGTTGCAACGTTCTGTCGGTATGAGCCTGTGAGCTGGAGAGATTTTTTTTCTCTTTATTTACTGGGGGAATAATTTAGGAGGTACACCTCAAACTGCTCTTTCTTTTGTGTAGATTAAGCTGGGAGAGCCCGGCTACAAGGAGAGGTATTATGCTGAGAAATTTAGTACGACCAATCCAGAGGAAATTGAGCAAATCAAACAAGACATGGTAAGCTTTGTCACCCTTCCGATGATTTGTTATTATACGTCTAAAATGGAATAAAGGTTTCGTCAGTCATGTGCTAAATGTGTTTTGGTGCCCATTTTGAACTCTTGACATCCCATTAAGTCTTTCATCCTGACGATTTTTGACACTCAAATTTAGCACTACACAGCTCTTTGATCTTTTAAGGAGGTTTATAGCGAGATTTGAACTACTTTCTTGAAATGACTCCTGTGACAGTTTTAGAGGACATGAGACTGTCAGCAAGTCTACTGACCTACTTTTCCCTTGTAGGTACTAAAATATGTTGAAGGTTTGTGCTGGGTTTGCCGGTACTACTACCAAGGTGTATGCTCTTGGCAATGGTCAGTCTAATTTTTCAATAAGTATACATTGAGAATACCATGTTATTCCCATGAGAGCCATACATTCAAATGCTGCAATATTTATTTATAGTAGACTGATGGTCTCTTCTCGAGAAAGACCTTGATGTTAATACTAAGTTGCAAATTTCAATGCAAGTCTGACCCTTTCTTCTAATTGTTTCAGGTTTTACCCATACCATTATGCCCCATTTGCTTCAGATCTTAAGAATCTATCTGATTTGGAAATCACATTTTTCATTGGAGAGCCCTTTAAACCTTTTGATCAGTTAATGGGAACCCTGCCGGCTGCAAGGTTCTTTTTTTTTGTGGAACCTTTATTGTTATTATTTTCAGCGCCAGCAATGATGTAAATTGTGTTTCTTTGTTTATGCAGCTCAAACGCTCTGCCTGGAGAATACCGGAAATTGATGACTGATCCCTCATCTCCGATCCTGAAATTTTACCCTTCTGGTAATTGTTCATACTGAATCTATTTACATGGTTGTTGTGCAATATATTTTTGCTCAATAGTGGATACTCATTAGCGATCATTTTATTTAACAGATTTTGAGATTGACATGAATGGAAAGCGCTTCTCTTGGCAGGTTGTTGTCTCTATGCTTTGGATACAGTGATATGTTATCATGATGAGACTATTTATTGTGTTCTTAGATTTTGATGTTGTGTGTTTCGCACTTGCTGTGATCCAGGGTATTGCGAAACTTCCTTTCATTGAGGAGAAGTTATTGTTAGCATCTACAAGGAAGCTTGAAGAAACGCTAACGGTTTGAACTGATTCTTCGCTCGAAATACATATGCTTATTCTACATTCTCTCCAGTGAAACTATATTTTTTATGAAAGATAAATTCTTGGACTTCCAGGATGATTTTTTTGTTAGCTATTAAAGTAGCTTTACAGATTAGATTGCTCTAGCCATCAGTTTTAATGTCAGTGTCTTTTGGTAACTAGAATTGAAAATGATTACTTATATTTAAGTATTCAATATGGGAATCAATCTCGTAGGTGGAAGAACGGCAACGCAACAGCGTGATGCTTGATTTGTTATATGTACACCCCACTCATCCACTGGGCCAGCGGGTTATGCAGTACTACCACTTTTACCACCAGTTGCCACCAAATGAATGTCTTCCATGGATGATTGACCCGAATACTAGGTTAGCTTTGATTGGCTAATTTAATTATCGAGAAGCTATATGTTCTTATCCTCGATTGTCTTTTTGTTTATTGCAGCCAAGGGATGAACGGTTTTCTGTGGTTTAGTGAAAGGAACGGTTTCCAAACTAGAGTCGTCTCCCCTGTCAATGGCTTCCCATGCATTGAGCAGAACCGAGCCTTGTACGTTTTCTTGTACTTGGCAAGTTATTGTTAAGTACAATTATGATTTACTCAGTTTTCTTTTCCTTATAAAATTTTCAGAAATGTTACGTACTTGAATCCTGCCAAACACTCTCATATCCCAGAACCACCAAGAGGAGCTATCATTCCGGACAAGGTATGTTGCACCACTGCATTTAAAAAAATTGAGAAACTATGATTTGATTCAGTGTTTTGAAGAATTTATTAGACGCTTTATCTCGAATGTCAATGTTATCTTAACAGTCCTTTTTTTTCTTCGCACTCACTAATCTATTTATCTATCCATATTGCAAAAATAAGTGGATAGAGATATTCATTGTGAAAGTTTAAATTTTGCAGATCTTGACGCCGGCAGATATAAAGCCATTTCCTGTTTTATGGCACGAAGACAATAGCAACCGACGCCGACAATCCCGAGATAGGTATACTGACTGATATCTTGAACATCATAGTGTGAGCTATTATTTTCTCTTTTTAAGAGAACAAAACCATTAATAATATCTATGGTGCAGACCACAAGTGGCTGGTGCTATAGCCGGACATTCACTGGGAGAAGCAGCACATCGTCTGATCAAAAACACCCTTAATATGAAATCTTCCGCTGGTTCGGCTTCAGGATTAATTGACCCAAACTCATACAACCGAAATATACCGGGTAATTATCATTACGGTGGACCAAGAGCAGCGGGTTCCTCTTCTTACAGGAAATCATATGGCGATGACTCGAGCTACTACAATTACGGAAAGTATAACAATAGCTCTCAAGGAATGTACAGTAACGGTCCAAGATATCCTGGTCCATCACCAGACTATAACCGGAACTACAACAACAACTCCAAGATGGTAGTAAAACAACCGAACCATGGTGGAATCAGAACTGGTTCATCGGTAGAAGATAACAGCAGAAGCAAACAATTGTATTCAAGCTATACAGAAGCTGCTAATGCAAATATCAACAACCCATTGCCATCACCGCCAACACAATGGATTGGTGCACCACAAGGTGGGAATTTCAGTGGTGGATACTATAGGGAAGGAGGAGTTGGGTATGGTGAGATGAATGGAAAGAAAGTGATTTATCAGCCTAAGGCACAGCAAAGTCGGCCAGGCTTTAATGAATGAGATTAGATTTCTTCTGTCTGTGGATAACCGAGTTTTTTTCACTTGCTGTACTGCTGTTTTCTAGTCTTGTTAGAGGTTGCATCTTCTCCCCTGTTTGCAATTGTCATTCATTCTCTAAAATTTCTTGCTGAAGGCAAATGTATAATGTACGTTTTGACAGAGTTTTCTTACACCTTTTTTAATTTAAGTGTAATTTTGACACTTCTCACCCAAATTACAAGAAAAAATGTTGATTATTTGTGCTCAAAAAGTCAATTAGCTAGAATTTAGATTGATGGTACACAATCTTAGGCTTAGCTTATTGTTGGATGGCGAATTGAAAGTGTGCTCACTCTGATCATTCTTCACAACATGAAATCAATTGTTTTATGGCTTTTATATTTTGATGGAAAGGCGTTATGTCTCTGTCTCTTGATTCAAAAATCTTTGACATGTACTCTCTCCCCATACCTTTGATTGGATGGATTCTCAGAGAATTACGGAAACCATATTGAATCAGGTGCAGCCATAGTGGCCAATATACACAGTGCTTTTCAACCAGAAGCAGGTTTTCTATTCGTTCTTCAACTCACATGGATTAAAGGATGGCGTCAAATATTATATAAAAACATAGGAGTAATCTCATGATACATACTATAACCAACATTTGAATATTCAGTCATTATCTTGAGTTGGTTAAAAAGGAACTCAACACATCCATAATATAACATTATATAACAAAACTACCCAATAACTTATATCATACACAAAAATACACTGTAATAAAAACTTACAAACAATTATTTTAAATTACACTAAGAGACAAAATTCCATGAGAAGCACTGATTAACCACTAGTTAGATATAATTCATTTAGTTTTTACATTACTAAAAGGTAAAATCTATCCTTAAGAGGTTACTAGATTTTGATCCGCGTTTTCAAAGCGTGAGATTTATTTCTTCTTAAATCTTATTTTAAAATAACAAATATTTATTAATTATAAGATTAAGCTTTTTTATATCTAACCTATCTAATAGTGTAATTATAGTTGTGTTGATTGTTTAGGTTTTTAAAATATTTTGTAGATGTTAAAAATGTTACAAATTTATCCTCATATATATATATATTTTTTTTTTTTTTTAATTAATTTTTTTTCATAATGCTTAAGAAAAAATTAAATGATAAATTGAACTAACTATTATTTTCTGAGAAAATATTCATATAGTTCTCCTCTTCGTTTTTTTATATTTTTATTTATATTTAAATGAAAACCAAAATATTTTTTCTCTTTAAATTTTTTTTTTTTAAGTCTTAAACAAAAAACCTACCTAATATTTTGACCCAAAAGAAAAAAGATGCAAGTCAGTAGTTTAGGTTAGATATTCTTTAGGAATATTTTTCTATTTTGCATCAAATACTACTCGGGTAGATATATTGGGAACAATGTATATCATGTTTAAGCCCTATTTTATTATAGCTTTCCATATCTTCGGGTAATATTAATTGATGACATACTCATTTCCTACAAAAAGGGAGGGAATATTTTGATATCTTATTTTTTTCAAAACGTAAAAGATTTGGATTGTTGGCAACTTGGTTTTAAGGTAATGCAATTTGATTGTTTATGATTGGATATATATTCTGGCCGAACTTATTTAAAATAATAAAAACTAGACCCTGATCCGCGCCAACGCGGGTATGAATTTTTGGTTTTTGGCTATTTATTTAACTAAATGATGTATTTTTAATATTTGATGTATTATATTCACCACGTAAATAATTTTTTGGCATCTTAAACCATCTATTTATGACGAATATTCGATATCATATAAAAAATAGAACAAACAGACGTAATTAGAAAATTGTAGACGATATATAAAAACAATGGTTATTAATGTAAAATATGAAGAAATATTACATTATGACTTAGTATGGCATAAAAGATTAAAAATTAGTTATACATGTTTAAAGAAAATACAATGATTTTTAAACTTCTATGAAAAATTTAACATATAAAAAAGGGCGATGTATTAGTCATCAAATTGTAAATAATTTCATAATTTTATTAATAATAAATTATTTATAGTCTCTACTTTTCGTCAAGATAATTATTAAATGTCCATAACATTAATATGTTAAAAGGCTATATTATGAAAGCCAATGTTGTAACCGTTTTTTTCCGGGAAGGGGAAGTGTAAAAAGAAATTACATTTAACCCTTCATTTTGTTTAAGTTTTGTGTCGGTAAAAGATTAAAAAAATCTTCCTATATTTTTTAATGTTCAATTTGTAGCTTATTATTCGAAAATCATACGCAAATATAGGCAATTGGTTGGAATCTCTATATCTTTATATTCTTACAAATTTTAAATTTATTGTTTACTCTTCTGCAAGCAAATCAATTACCGAAGTAATAGATCAATTGGTTGTAATAAAATCTATTCTTATAATTAGTGTAACTATGGTTACAATTTCTATATTTAATACGTACATTAAAGATACGACATTGAAGATATTTTATTTTGATTAATAGAAGATATTGGATTTTGAGTTTGTATTTAATGATTTGTTTTTTTGATAAAGCTTAGAAAATCAATAGATGATTGGTTGGTTGATACATCCTATAAGGAAAACGAAAAATATAAGTGGTTTGAATATTGTACATCGATCGATGCATGATGTAAGTTGACTATATAAAACTTGAGCATGATCATTTCAAACTAAAGTATATGAAAGTTATATGCATTTGTTATATTGTAGTTGATATATTTTAAATATTACATACGTTAAGTGATTCACGTTTTCGTAAAATAAAATTTAAGTTCATTATTGGGCAGTACTCGTCCGTAATAAGCTACGTTAAATATGATGTATTTTTAGGTTCATTTAATGACATTAAGTTTAAATTTGATTAAGGAAAACTCATTAATTTAACTGAAAAAGATAAACATTAAAATATGTAGGTTCATTTAATGACATTAAGTTTAAATTTGATTAAGGAAAATTCATTAATTTAACTAGAAAAGACAAACATTAAAATATGTAGTTTAATTTAATTCTCAGTGGCATAGAAGTGTAAATAAGTTAGAAAACTTAGGGGTATTTTTTAATGGGTACTTCTCTTTTAATAATATATAGATGACAATGGCATAGCCATGTAAATAAGTTGAGAAACTAAGGACAGAATCCTAGTAAAGATTCTGCTTTAATAGTATAGATATGTACATTAAAACATGAAATAATTAAATAAACAATACATAGTAAAACATAAGCAATGACAAAAAAAAATAAAAGTAAAACATAAGGAAAATATAAGCAATATTTTTCAAAAATTATGTAAATAAAAATTTTAGATTTCAATTTTAGACTTTTAGATAAACATATATTATACATTTTGTGAAGGGAGATGATTGAAATCTAAATTTTTTATTTGGTATGGTTGAGCACAACGAGATCGAGATGGCTGAGCACCACATCGAGATGGTTGATCACAGTAAGATCATCGAGAACAAAGCGATCCCAATGCAGATTCTTAGAGCTGCAACAAACAACTTTGAAGTTGAGAATTTACTCGGAGAAGGTGGGTTTGGATCTGTATATAGAGGCACACGTCAAGATGGAAGGGAGATTGCTGTCAAGAAGATAAACCAATCGACTATTGCTGGTAAATGCCTCAAAGAATTCAAATCCGAGGTCACTGTTCTAACCAGGGTTCATCACCGCAACTTAGTGTGTCTTTATGGGTATTCTATTGAAGGAAATGAGAGGCTATTAGTCTATCACTACATTCCCCAAGGTACATTGAGCAAACATCTTTTTCACTGGAGTGACCACAGTTTGAGACCACTAGACTGGACTACACACCTTAGTATTGCGTTGGATGTTGCTCGAGCAGTAGAGTATCTCCATATGCTGGCTCTTCAGAGCCAAAGCTACATCCACAGGGACTTGAAACCGCCAAACATTCTTCTCGGGGATGATTTACGAGCCAAAGCATTTGACTTTGGATTAGTGACTGCTACAGAAGAAGACAGGGAATCAGTCAAGACCAAGTGTCGTGGGACACCCGGTTACATGGCACCCGAATATTGTATAGTTATCTTATTCCTCTGTCAGTTATCTATATTTGATTGTGTAATTGATTTTGGAAACTAACAACTAAAATATCTATAACTGCAGTGGATGGAAGGGTTACGAGAAAGATCGATGTTTACAGCTTCGGAGTCATCCTCAGTGAGCTCATAACCGGCATGAAAGGTACATACCATAGCCGAGCTGAAGACGATATCCACATCACAACATGGTTCATGAAGATGCTTCGTGAAGACGACATTTTCTTGGAAGCTATTGACGGAAACATTATTGCCAACCAAGAGACTCAACGGACCATATACGAAGTTGCAAAACTAGCAAGACAATACTGCACGAGGACACCTGAGCAGAGACCATAAAAAGCTCAGTTGCAAACCTTTTATTTACATCAATGTTTACAGTTTCAGAATCATCCTCGTGGAGCTAATTCAAACCTTTTATTTACCTGAAATAAAAAACATTATAGGGACAAAATAATAGGTAAAGATAAAAAAAAATAAAAAATTGTACCAGATGAGATAATTATAAAAAAAATGTTGCATAATAATACAATTTCTCATAAATAATTTGGACACAAAAAGGAAAAGAAAAAAAAATCCAAAAATGTATCAAATGAGATGCCTTTTAATATTCTCCTGAAGCAAGAGAAAACATGCAAGCAATTTATAACGCTATTGAGTTCCCATGTATGTGTGCGAACGATAAAGAAAAGGAAGAGAAAAAAAAAAGAAAAGGAAACTTGCAAACAAGGGAAAGTTTCCAGATTCGGATCATGATCGAAACGGTTTTCACGAGCCAGACTATCATGGGACTAATCTCCGACACAAAAGCCTTCGAATCCATCACCGACGACTATTTCAAGATCCTAGATCTAGACGGAGACGGAACGTTATCGCCGTCGGAGCTCCGGAAAGGTCTAAACCGCGTGGTGGCGGTGGAATCGGAAGTGGCGTCGGGAGAAGAGACCGATAGCGTTTACGAGGCGATTGTCGAGAGGTTCGGCGAGAATCTGGCTCCGGGAAAATTCAAGGATTTGATTTCTGAGATACTGACGGCGATGGCGAGGGCGTTCGGAAACACGCCGGTGATAATGGTGGTGCATAACGATGGGTTGATTATGAAAGCTGTTCGTCATGAATCGGAAAAAGCCATGTGAGGGTTTTGATTTTACTAATAATAATTCTGCATTTCTGATGGATTCTTGAATTTGCTTATAATTTGAATTTCTGTTCAGTTGTTTTATAATTTGAATTCGATGTTAATGTTCTTTGTATCTAATCAAAACAATCATGGTATCTCTGTCTCAATCTTTTTGTTTTATGTTGTATCCCATGTTATTGGATCCATCTCAAAAATGAAACATTATTTTCTTAGTTTTTGTAACTTAACATATTATTTTCTTAGTTAAGAGGTAACTAGTAATATTAACCGTGTGGTGGGTGATTAACCAAATATCCAAATGATCCGTTTCTGTGATTAAAACTTAAAAGACATTTATGTAAAATATTTTAGAACTTCTTAAAATATGTCTAAATTCTCCAAAATATAGTTAAACTATTCAAAATTATCCAATTTTTTCTTGTTGCATCACATCTTTAATATTTTATAAGTTTTAAAAAATACTAGATTTTGACCCGCGCTTAAGAAGCCCGGGTTTGAGGTTTTTAATCTTTAATAAATTTTAAATCTAGTATAATTTTTTTTGTTTCACATTATAACTATTGAGTTTTAATGTTTTTATTATCCATTATTTTTTATAGTGTGAGATTTGTTTGAAATAGATTTAAAGATGATATGTATGTTTTTAGTAGTAAAGATATTCATTATTAAAAATATATATTTTAATTATTGAACTGTATTAACCAATGTTTTGAAAATCTGATCGGACCTTACGATCCAACCAGTCGGATCCTGGCTCGCTCTTCTAACTGGTTATGAGTTGTGCTAAAAACTGAATTTGAGTTAAATCAGATTTAGTTCAATATTAAAACCCAGTTTTCGCAAATTCAAGTTAAAAAAAAAATTGCAAATTTTAATAAGATTTCATCAAAATTTAATATTTTTTTCTACTATATATATAAATAAATTAGTTTTAAAATGGGACATTAATATTTAAAAATATGTACATTAATATTAATCTGTTTGTTATGACTATTTCCTTAAGTTATTTTCTGTATTAAGAAAATAATAATAAAATCTTTAGGTAAAATATCGTTGTTAGTTACAATACTTCTTTTTATACATTAAGAAAATTATGAGTTGATGTATGGAATATTACTTTAGCTTAAAAATAGGCTGAATTATATGGTGTTAGCCTAACTAATAGGTCCAAACAACCTTGCATAAGTAGATTTTTTAAGAATGTTTCCCTTTTAATAGTATAGATTTTTTTATAGGTTTATGTATATAAAAACTCGAACAAATATAACACTTTACAAGGAATTGTAAAGGTAACTTTTTTTTTTTTTTTTTTTTTTTGTAACATAATTGTAAAGGTAACTATTCTTACAAAAAAAGATATAAATTTGTCTTTTTCTATCTGTTGTCACCCAAATATCACTGTTGCGTGACTATTTATTTTTCGGTCATATATTCTAATTATAAATATCATTATTTTGTTTGAGAAAGTTTCCACAGATGGAGATGTTTTCATAGTCTTAAAACAAGAAATTCAGAAAACTTAATCAATGCATTAGAAAAAGATGGATAAACATACACCCAAGAAAGGAACATCTTAAAGTTTAAGCCTAAACTTGCAATCACTGGCTTTGATATTAATTCTATTGTTTGTTGATAAACTATCAACAACAAGCTTGCAGTTCCCCAATATCCGAACCTTCCGCAGCTTCAATTTCCCCAGTTTGACGGAAACAGGTGCATCCACTTTGAGATCTAACGGGACACGTCCTGTCTGTTGCTGCTGCTGCAATGCCGACAGAACAGTGTTCCCGAACTGTGCTCTTCCCGCTAGATCCACATTCAGTCTAGTTACATTTCTATGTCCTTGGTAAAACTTGGGTATAGGACCTTCACAGAGCTTTGTCTTGGTATACCACACTTGGAGACGGCCTCCTTTCTCGTAATAAATCCCAATTTTTTCGTTGGGATTACGAGCTGTGATCTCGACTTTGAACAAGGCGGAAAGAGAGAGGTCTAGGTTGATCCCAAGGTTGCTAACTCGTAAACTGTTGACCTCGTATTGTGGGATTTTAGGATGGAAAACAAAATATATAACCGTAATCGCAACCGCTAATGCGATTAAGGCAATGATTAGAAGGCTTAAACCCCAACAGAAGATTCTGCAGCAAAGATTTCGCTTCTTATTACGCACCATCAAAGGAGGAGGTGGAAGTGGTCGTTGTACTGGAAGCAGCTGTTGTGTCTTTTCGCGAGCTGGTGATGCTTTCTTGTTTTCGACCGTAGCAGGAGGTGGAAATGGCCGTTGTGTCGGAAGATGTTCCGTCTTTCCCCCAGCTGGTGATATTTTCTTGTTGTTGGCTTCCATTTGAAGAACCGGATGAACTCTCTGTTGAAGATCTCCCATTGCTCTACTACTTGGTTTATTTAGTAATATTACTAATGCACCAACAGTATGTATATTCTCTATTTTATATTCAGTTTCGTTGTGTGTTGTGTGTGAAGTTTGTTTTCGTGCATGATTTTACCAACATCTTACCTTCCTCACCTATACAACGTTGACTTAATTAGGCGGACTAGAGGTTGTTCAACAGTTAAGGTAACCTCCGGATATTTAATTCTATAAAAACAAAGCAACAAAGAATTTCGTGTGCGCCTATATTGGTTTAGTTAACCAGTCCCTTTTCTATTGCCCAAAAGAAAGCCAGTCCCTTTTCTTTTCTTTTCTTTTTCTCCACAAAAATATCCGTATTTTTTTGATATTACGTGATTTTCACGTGTCCATGCACAAATATAAATATTTAAAAATATATAATTTATAAGAATTTAATTAATATTTTATTTTATCAGTTCTAAATCTTTTTAAAATTGGTATGTAATGTATGAAAACAAATAGATAATTTTTAAAACAAACACTTGATTTTGCTTATAAACATTTTGATCGATTAAGTTATTTTTGATGTATTAAATTGATTTTATTCATCTCAACTCAAGCATAATTTAAGTAATTTTAAATAGGCTAAAATCAAATTTAACATTGTTAGCTGCATTTAATTTATTTATTGTTTTGAATTTATAATATATTTTGGTAAAATTATTTATAACTTGATATATGTTATGTTCGGAAAGAAACATGAAAATGTTACCAGTTTGGAGTTGCGGGAACATAAGCGAAAATCTTTTGAAAAGTTATGCATGTATATAAATTTTGATGACCAAACTAAATCATAATAATTTTTTAATATATTTTTTCGCTTATCCATTAATTTTGAGTCATTATAGTTTACATGCATAAAAAATAAAGATAAAATTATTCTAACTAATAATATGACGTTGACTTAATTAGACTTTATGTTATACTCCCTCCGTTTCATTTTAAATGTCATTTTGGGTTTGTTCACACAAATTAAGAAATCAATTCATTTTGTATATTTTCTATACAAAAACATCATTACTTATACACATAACTATATTTCAACGAATATAAAAATAAATTGTTTGATAAAATTAATAAATTTTGTATTGAAAGTCAGAAACGACACTTATTTGTAACAATTTTTTTTATATAACAACACTTAATATGAAACTGATGGAGTATTAGGCTGACTTTATTACATTTATTCAACTGAAATGAACCACACCCATTTTCTAATTAGGTTAAAAACTGATTAATTTTTTGTTTCATTTATTTTGATCTTAAATTTTGGATTTGGAAATATTTTTTTTTAAAGACAAGTACCTTTTTGTGCAACTATGTTTTTGCATATAAAAATCTATATATTTTCTTAATATACCAGAAAAAACTATTTTAAAATAATAAATAGATAATAGTTGAAAATGATTTTCCTTAGTAGTTTTGAGCAAACTATAGAGAAAAATTGTTAGAAATACCACAAGTTAAATACCATTTTTCAAAAATACCAAAAATCCAAAAATATACTAATATTTCGGTTTAGGATTTAGTGATTATTGTTTAAGGTTTATTATTAAGGGGTTGGGGTTAGTTTATAAATGTTCTATAAATATTAAAAAAATAGATTAGTGTTATTTTATCACAAATTTAGGTATTTGTGAAAATATTCATTTATTAGTGGTAAATTTGAAAAGTGGTATCAAATTTGTGGTATATTTGAAATTTTCTCAAATATAAAAGCGAGTTCGAAATACTACCTTTTGGCAGTATATTCCAATACTTTTCAACTCTGATTTTTTTTTCTCAATCATCCCTAATTAGTTAAAGATACAAGTATTTAGCAAGTTATGCGAATTATCAAATAAGAAAAGTTAACAAATAATTTCCCTTTCTTTTAGCACAATCTGATTTCTGATCGGATTGGTATAGCTCAAGATTGGATTATACCTGCTTCAAAAATTTCCAACTCCTCGAATCATCAAACGTTAACTCATTGACACCTCTATTCAAAAGTTTCAAAACAACAAATTATTAAGAAATGGTGATGCAAACTTATTGAACTATTCTAGCTTAGTAGTTGGGCCTACGTATAATAGGAAATGGAATACAGTCCTCATCTTATTTATCTCTCTAGGAAACCAACGAGCACTTATTTAGCCAGAACATGGCAAGAGAAAGCTAAACCCAGAATTCTCTCGGATGAGAGGTGGTGGTTCTACATCTCCAATCTCAATCCTCTCCATTGATTTTGACAGATCATCAACCGAGAATGGAATGCTGCCAAGAAAACACAATATGCTTAAGAAAAAGAAATTGAAATGGATAAATGAGTTCACGAGAGTGAGTACCTGGAATCATCATCCAACAAAAAAGAGTTGCTAACAGCATTGTTGGAATCTTCTGTCATTAGCACCCTCATATTTGCTATCACCTATATTTATACAACAAAACAAATTGCTAGGTTAGTTATCATGAATCATATATCATAAAGAGTAGATTTTATACAAAAAAAAACCAAAGCTTACGTCTGGGGATACGCTATGAGTTCCGTACTTATCGTCCCAGTACATTGTACTTATTCGGTATAGCTGCTGTATGCTGAGTACCTGCATTTTCAACCAGATTTGATCAGACTAGTCCAACACTTTTACTTTCTAATATTAAACAATTCAAATCCACGTACCGGGCACAGATCATGACTTATCTCATCCAATGTTTTCTGAGGTTTTTGATGTATCACCTGCATTTTTTTATAAAACAATGTGAGCAATGTTTTGACTTGTTTCAGGTTTACAACATTTATCATGAAAGGTACCAGAAACCCAATGGCCTGTCTGATATGCTTAAGCTCATCCCAAGAAGAACCTGCGTACTGCAATGGCGATTTTTTGTTTTACGTAAGTATTTGAAGTTAAAAGAGTGAAACTATCATATATATCAGTTTGTGTTACCTCATCAGTTGCTTTGTAACACCAATGCTCTAGTTCAGCCAAACCTGCTTTTACGTACTCCCCATTACTAAATGAACAACATTCCCGTCTTAACAAAAGGCTGTCATGGTCGATATGAGAATGCAATATTAATACAAATTTTTTTTGGAGAAGCAAAATGTATAATATGAGAGTAAGATGGTGAGAACCTGTTGAACAGTTGGACATTAATGAATGAAAATATCTGCGTGAACACCTTTCGGACCAAGAACGGAGGAACCTATATATATATGAATAAAAATCATTAAGTTAGTGAAAGCCTTGTAATCTCTCATCAGCATTACTAGAATATTTAAGACACTTACATGGTTTGATTTCAGAGTATTGAGGAAGTTTGTAAGGCTCTTTACTATTCCTTGCCAATGCGCGATCAATGCTTGTTGAGCTTCAGAATTGCCAACAGAACGAGATGCTCCTTTCACTAAACTTGCTCTTGATGTTCTTGGTGCCTAATCAACAAAAGAAAAAAGCTCTAATGCGTTTGTTTCTTTTACATATAACGATGTCCAGGAGCCGGATCTGAGATTCGGGATTTTATAAACATTTCTTTAAGAATTTTAATTAAAAAAAAATTGTAATTTCAAAGCTTATCCCTATATAAAAATTCTTCAAAAATTTTGGGGTCCAATGCCAATGTTTCACCCGGCTGTACCCAAATCCGGCCTTGTAATGTTTATGTACATACCTGAATGCACAGTCCGAGGAGAGGAGAAATCTCTTTCTTCAAGTTATCACGAATCATTCCATATATCTTTTCAACATAAGCTGTTAGCTGCTGCTTGAAGAGTAGAGCCGGGTATTTAGCCTCGACTTGCCTCAAGGTATCAGCTCCACCGTTTATCATGCTAAGATTCACACCTTGGGGTGCGCCACGGAAGCTCTAGAGAATAATTAAACATATTGACAAACTTAAAAACTTTATGATGCAGTCTATGTTAGTAGTAAAATGTTTAAGTAGGCAACAACAAACACCTGAGTCATCCTCCCAAAGAGAGTGGCAGAAGATGAGCGGCGGCGTTGTGGAGCCATCCCTGCTGCACCGCTAGCTTTAAGCGTGCGTTGGAGTAGTAAAAGCAACGTTGAGGCATTGGACAACCAATATGCTAATATATCGTTGTTATCTTGCGTCTGAAAACAGATAAAAATAGAAAAATTGCAATCACTGACGCATAAAAATAGCAAGGTTAGCTCGAAACAAACCTCAATAGCATGTCCAATAGTCTGAATAATCCGATCAAAGACACTAGTTCTTTCAACTTCAAATGACCGCCATTGTAATAAGCATTTGTATATGATACATGCTGTGATGGGCCGGTTCCCTTGGAAACCCAAGTGTTGAACGATGCAGCGGATAAGCAGCTCCTGGTTTTCTTGTTGCTTCTCGTTTAATGATTTCTGTGGCTTATCCTCCACTTCGGCTATATCTCTATGGTTTATTGAATGGCTATGCAGATCCTGTTTCAAAAAATAAATAAATATTAAGGCAAAGGTAACACAGATATATTACTTTTTTAAGAGATGTACTTACCAAACTTGGCCTTGCATCGACTGATAAATGACCGCTGGCTGAACCTCTCTGTGTTTTATTTTGATGAAAAGTTGGGAAGCCATTATTTACTTAAGACAAAAAAAAGAAGAAAGGAGTCATAATATAGTTTACTACTAGCCTTACGGCCCTTACCTGTAAAATAGACCTGGATCGGCCGGAGAGAAGCTTATTTGGTGCAATGGACACAGCTTGTTGTCGTAACACTTTATTCTCTGATTCCAAATTGGTGCATTTTTCCTCCAGCCTGATCATATATATATTTTTTAATTACAACTTTCAGCCGAGAAATCATAATAATATATGGGACCTTCATATATAGAGTTCTTACTATTTAGTAAGGAAAGAAGATAAGGATATGGTCTTTACCTTGTGATGTTTTCTTGTAGGAGCTGAACTTTTTTCTCTGTTTCTTCCAACTTATTCTTTCTCTCTTCATTAGACTCTTGAGCTTCATCAAACTTCCTTGCTGTATCATCGGCCCTTTGTTTCTCTTGTTCGAGATCAGTCTGTTGGAACACAAAACGGTTACTATTTATCTTTTAAATAAATGAGGCACTAGTATATATATATATACCTTTAGACCTTCCACTTGTTCAGTCAATGACTCAATCTTTTGGGTATCTTCAACAACGACTTGCGTTTCTGTTACAACAGGAGGCGCTTCTTCTATGGCCTTCTTTGCAGCTTCACGTTCTTTAACAAGCAACACATTTGTTTCTTCCACTTTCTTCCTCATTTCCTCCATCGAACTCTGCATTTTCGTTATCTCTTGCGTCTTTTGTTCTTCCAGATCAACCTGCAAACACACAATTTGACAAATTCCCATTATTATATCTTCTCTTCATTATCATCATCACCCTAACTAAAAACTCTTTACCCTTAAACGTTTCTCCAACTGCACACGGTATGTGAGTTCTTCGACTTTCTTTTCAAGTATATCCTTTGCCTCTTTCAGTGCGCCAGTTTCTCTCGAAGCCTGAAGACAAAACAAAAAAAACATCTTATCTTATAGCCAAAGGCATGAAAGAAAGTAAGACTCATGTACCATTTTGAGCTTTCGAAGTTCTTTCTTTGCAAGCCTGCCTCTCCATCGTGACTGCGATAGGATCACTCCTTTCTTAAGCTTCTTGTAGTAAGATGTTGCCCTATGACAACGCCACTGAGCCTGCAATTATAATAACACCAATCAATGTAAGTAAAATTCAAAAAAAAAAAACAAATCTAACTCACACTTAAAGAAAAGATGAATATATAATTCGAGTGACGGTTGGGACAAAACTTATATTACATGCTGTGGTTTCAGCCCCGAACCTCCTGGTATTCAAAAAAAAAAAAAATTCCCACAAAAGGTGTCAAACCTGAATAGTTGTAGCAGCCTTTGTTTGCTTCTTGAATCTGAACTCTTTATGAGCAGCCATTGCTCTTAAACCTGTCTGTACAGCAAGTGCCGCTACATGCATATTTTTATATGCTTTTCTAGAATGATATCTCCGACCATTCTTCTGAATCTTCACTGCAGCTGCTTGCCTTCTCAAGTTTTCGAACAGTTTCGAAGAAAGTCTTCCTATAATATTTTTGCAAAACGTCATTAATTCATCAAGTATGAGAAAACTGTTTCCTTTCTAAATTATAAACAAAAGAGAAGATAGGGATTAATTAAGATGGGTTGGTTTACCTCTGCATAAAGCTTGGAGAGAAATGGTGGCTTCTCTTAGTAAAATGAACCTTCTTCGGGCTTGATGAGTCCTTATTCGTCTCTGAATCTTTTTTGCAGCATCACTAAGAACCAGAGCTCTTCTTGCGTCAAGTTCAGCCATCTGGCCCGCCCTTAAGAATATCTTTGTTTTACCAATCTGTATTATCCAACAACATATATGAGCTGCACTCTTCTATTATATATGGTAATACGACCTCGAAAAATCAAGTACCTGGTATCCTTTGAGTCCAATATTGTCCAAAATCTTTTTAGATGCAGCCTTCTCCTCATAGCTGTTCAGGGACAATAGTATACACTTAATTTGAACTCCAAGATTAAACTGTTACAGTTAAATGTTTTTACTTACTTCCCTTCTAGAGCTTCAGGAGACAGAAGTCCAAAGCGGTTAACGAACTCAAAGAATGGTTTACGAGTGGGAAACCCTGCGCAACTGATTCTGATCGCTTCCAAAACACCCTAGAAGAAAAGAATTTGTGCTTTGGTAATGAAACATTTGTAACACTCAACATGTCACAGTTGGAAAAATATATATTATGCATTTATACTTACACCACACCGAAGTTGCTGCATAATGTTGATATTCTCAAATATAGCAGGCTTCAGAAGGTTATTAGGCTTCACACATCTGATGTAGTGAGGCTCAGTAGAGTTTAATGTTTCCATAAGTTGCTGGAGTTGCAACTGCATCAATCAGGAGGAAAGCACACTTTTATTTCTTCAAAGAAAATAAACGGTAACATTTGAAAACTTTCACAGAATATTTTCAATGTTTTTTTTACCTTAACGCGAGAGCCAATGGAAGAAAACTTTGAAGATTTAGATGTTTCTTCGAGCTTAGGAAAGAGTCCAACAACAAAAGGACACTTGGAAGCACCCAACAAATCTTGATGTTCAGCGATCACATAATCTTTGTTTTTGTCTAGAAATTGATCAGATTGATACTGGACCTGAAAAAAAAAAGAGAAAATACTAATAAGAAACTTATATAGAAGATACAAGCCTTCTTGTGTTGTACAGTTAACAAGTAACATACTTCTCCAGCATAATGGGAAACAGTGAAATCTGTTCGAGATAGTTTTGGCTTGATGAACCTCTTGTTGGTCTTAAAAGTCTGATAAAGCTTGTTCGCAAATGTTTCATGGGTTGACTTCGGAAACATACTGTATAGAAACCCAAAAAGATTGATAGAAGACATTTAAAAATAAATAAAAACTACATTACATACATAATGTCCATGTTGATTGAAAAAATAATAATATTACCAAGCTTCATCAAGGAGTGCCACAATTCCACCAGGTTTCTGAGATGGAAATAAAACATATTAGACCGAATCCTCTCATTAGGAGTCCAAAATTAGATATTATTAACCTTTTCAATAAGATCAAGAACATCTTTATTGTCCACAAATTCGATGTAGCTCCAATCTATCGCTTCTTTTGTGTATTCCTCCTGTTCCATCTTGAAAACGTGCTGCAAAACAACAAGACAAACTCGTTAACCAGAGTGGCCTATAATTACAATTGTTTTCCACTACAATCAAGAAAGTACCTGATTGAAATGTTGCTGCAACTTCTCATTCGTGAAATTAATACAAAACTGTTCAAAACTGCAACAAATCCATCCTTATTAGCAGAGAGAAAACACTCACATACACACAAAAATGTTGGGGGCAGACATTTCATTTTACCTATTTGTTTTAAAACTTTCAAATCCGTATATATCAAGGACTCCAATGAGTGATCTAGAATTGGCATCTTGTCCAATTGAGACGTTTATCTTTTGTACCAACCTGCAAATAACCAGAGATATTCAATAGTATCTATAATCAAATCTGTAAATTATTGACAAAAAGGCCAGCAGCCACTAACCAATCAAACAACCGCGAATAAATCGTCTTAGCTAGACCATCTCTGCTGATTGCAGCACTCTGCGGATCTAAACTTCTCTTGATAACTTCCTCAGGTGTGACCATAACACGTTTACACAGTGCATCTTCAAGTTCCTTTACATCACACCTAAAAAAAAAAAAAAAAAAATTAATTAGTTCTTGTACTGAAACTAGACACACACACACTCACACAAATCTTACATGAGAAGTTCTGCAACTGTGTTAAGATGAAATTTCGCCTTATCGTCCTTAGGAACCGATGAATCCACATCCTTTCCCTTGGTGAATTCGATGTTACCGATGTGAAGAATCGCAGCAACCACTCTGAAAATTGCTTCCTGTTGTGGAGGGAGAGACAGTCAAAAACTGCATCATAAGATTTACTTGCATCATACGCAAAGCCTATATACCAACCTGTTCCTTTTCGCTTATCCCGACAATATCCATCGCTCTTCTTGTCGCAATATAATCATGAGCATCACTTATACCAACGAGTTCGAAACATTTGGACTGATTCAGATAATGAAACGTCTTTGGATGACCCAACTTGTACTTTTCAATTTCCTGCTTAGTTATATATAATGTTAACGCTTCTTGTTGCATCGAAACATATAACAAATATTGACATGTTCGAGTAACAATTATTTTGGAATGGGATAAAAATTAGAAATGAAGAAACAAAAAAGATACCTCTTGTGGTGCAGCACACAGAAGATAAAAACAGTGGTAGTTGCGCTCGGGATCAGATATCTGACAGACACGAGACCTCTCTAGAAGATATGTTCTTACAGCAGCTCCTGATATTCTCCCTTGCTTATCAAATTGGATTTCAACGAACTTACCAAACCGACTGTGAGGACAAGAAAACAATTTTTAACCATCGTCAGCTCCAAGTTCTAACAGTAGGCCAATGAATGTTAAAGTTTGCTTCACCTTGAATTGTTATTCCTGACAGTTTTGGCGTTACCAAAGGCCTCAAGCACAGGATTTGACTGCAAAGAAGAGAAAAAAAGTTACAACTAATATCTCATCAAGATAATTAAGAAACATTGATAAGAACATCATATATATACTTCAAGAACTTGTTGTTCAACGGTTCGGCCTTCTGTAACAGCACGACCTCCAAGATAAGCAAGGTATCTCATAAGCATCTTTGTGGTTTCAGTTTTTCCTGCTCCACTCTCACCACTTACAAGTATAGAATTGCTTTTTCCCTCATTAATCATTGCCCTGATATTCACATAAATCACCTCTCAGTTAAAAGGTTGACAATTACAGGTTCCCAGGGGATTAGTCGGTTGGGCCTCGACCCGCCGGATACCCCGAGTTATAAAAAAAAGGTTGACAATTAAAGAACACCTGTATGCAACATCAGCAACTGCAAAAACATGAGGACTAAGTTCTCCAAATGGTGCTCCTTTGTATTGTTGCATCATATGTGCATCATATATGTGTGGCAGTCGTTGAAATGGATTAATTGCTATAAGGATGTTTCCGGTATATGTCTGTCAATGAAAACCACTTTACCGTTAATAAGCAAAATAGTCTTATAAGAAAAGAAGAAAAATAGAATTTTAGGTGACTAACATAAATCTCATTAAGTTCATATCTGATCTTTAAGTTCTGAAGAACACCAGGCTCATGTAAGTAAGATAGCTTTGTCATGTCATCAACACCACCTGCAGGTGCTTCCATATCTTTTGGGTATATCTTTGACAACTTTGCAGTGATCTATACTTGTATATATAAATAAAAAAAGTTAGATAAATCAGCCCTGGTACTAAGAAAATGTTTAACTCGGTTTGATTGAGTGTACTACTAGCCTTTTTTCCATTTGTGGCCTGAACCTCAACATCTTGTCCATTGATTTTTTCAACTTGCCCATCAATCCAAGCCACATCTGTGTCTTCAACCCAGACATGAGAGCCTACAATGATGTTAACTGGAGTTCCCTGCAGTTTAAGAAAAAGGAAAAACCAGTTTGTGAAAGGCAATCGATGAAATCAATAACCAATATCATCCTGCTATTTTAATAGGGAAAATGCTTATGAATAGCAAGAGCGACAAAAGTATAGTATATAGGCTTTAATTGCCACTTAATGTAGTATCTGCTTGAAAGATAAAATCTTTCAAGCTCTTGTATCAGAGGATTGCTAACAATCTTGTATAAATCATGTCTTGTTTTGGTTTCTCATCTCATTGTTCCTTAACCTCAGTTTCTAATACTGTATTCCTTCTGATTATATTACAGATTGAGTAAACGACTGTAACTTATAATCATAGCAAAAAAAAAAAAATAGAAGAAAATTACAATTAATAACATACCATTTGGAGGCTTCAAATCCAAATCTCAGCAGCTAATTAATTCCTCAGTTAACAAAACCATATCCATGGGGAGAAAGTATCATAAGTAGTAGATCTAGAAAGTGACTTGGAACACAAGGAACCTATGAAATTTGTGAACACCTAGAAAAACAACACATGGAGATTTCAGCCTACCCCAAAATTACTAAAGAGCACCACTCCGTGCGAAAAAAATCGGAACCAAACTCCTCATAATTCCACGAGAATTGAGGTAAACCAGGGAGACAAATTAAAAGATGGAATGAATCCTTGAGATGGGCTGATGAAGTGGAATCAGATTGAAAGAGGAAAAAAAGGAAGAGAGAAGGAGAGAAAGAGGGAAAACGTTAATGTTGAATGATTCAGAGAGTGCCATAATTCTTCTGCCCCTATGATTTCGGCCAATTCGTGGCCCTTATTCGAGTCTTACATAAACAAGCACACTCTCTCTCCTCCTGCCGCCTCTTCCGTTTCACTGCCTTCGGCATTCTTATTTTGTATCAAATTACGTCTCACTTTAATTTTGTAGCTAACTACATAGTATATATTACAATTAATTGGTTATTGTAACTAGGTCATATGTATTTGGACCCGGTTTAAGAGCAAATGGAACAAGCATGAGAACATCGTGCTGTAAGAAACTTGGAGAACAAGTATATCTAGGAAGACTATCAATAATGTATATTATACACAATATTCATAACACTTCTTACTTTATGAAAATTGAGAATGCATAAAAAGTTGGCTCATTAAAAATCTTATGGAAAACTCAATAGGGTTAAGGAAAAAAGAGTGCAGCCCACAAATACTTTTCCTCATGTGTACCGAGTCCAGATCTTTGAAACGACATAATCAGATAAGATAAACTAACTTTTTGAAAGTAGCAATAGGTAGAACCTTAATGAATAAATCAGCTAAAGTGTTACTTGAATAACCCTTTTAATGTGTTGGATTGGTCTAATTAAAATTCTGACTGATTAGATTTGAAGTCCTAAAGATTGGAGTTGAGAAGTCAAGTTATGAAGATGATCCTATATATAGTGAATAAATCAGCTAAAGTGTTAAGTCAAGTAGAACCTTAATGAATAAATCAGCTAAAGTGTTACTTGAATAACCCTTTTAATGTGTTGGATTGGTCTAATTAAAATTCTGACTGATTAGATTTGAAGTCCTAAAGATTGGAGTTGAGAAGTCAAGTTATGAAGATGATCCTATATATAGTGTTCAAAAGAAGATGATCCAATATTTAATGTAGATACTACTAACTTGCTGCATGTAACCAAAAATGAATCTTACGAGCCCTGAACATCAATAACATACACTTCTCATGTGCATTAAACAATTACATTTATATATATAATTTGAGATATATACTGAATTTTTCTGTAAAGATACATAATCAATGACATCACACAGCTGTTTTGTTTATATGAGATTTACTAAACTTACCGCTTTCTGTTTCCAATCATGGTTCGAAAGAAGGGACATCATTCTCAGGAAGGTGTGTCAAACTGTAACTTAATCTGTCCACAACACTTCTGTATGGATCTTCCTCACGTTTCTTCAACAAGTAGGCTATGCATTTCTCCACTTCCTCTTTCGCTTCCAAGTAAACCAGTTTTGCTGCTTCTTTGTCTTTCACAAGTTCTGGTCTTCCTTTAGTGTGTATCGGTTTCCCGAATAGGTAATAGAACCGACCCGGTATTTTCGGTAAGACCCCTGGCAAGTAGAGTTGCTGGTTTGCTACCTCCCCGCTTGATTCGTCCCTATATAATATTACCACAACACCCATCAGCTTTTGGCTTTGAGTGTTTCAACGGCTTATAGGAAAGCAATATTTACCTCAACTTAAACTCTTTGGTATCGCGAGTTGCTTCCGTTATATAGTTACTGAGAAACGGAATCTTCATCAGGTCATTGTAATCAAGAACCAACTGCAAAGGCAAAAACAGAAGAAAGAAAGTAAAGATTTGCCTCATTTTCAACAACTGTACAAATGCATACGTTAAAAAGGCTGAGCTTACTTCAGCTATGTCGTCTTCACCAACCGTTCCAAATGGCACTATAGTTGCGCCAAACCGTGCTGCCATTCTCACAAACTCTTGCTGGTCAGGCCAAATCAGTTTGTATTGTTCACCCTGTAAAACAATTAAGAGTTCAATAGCCAAATAATAAATGGATTCTTAAAACCAATGTTCAAGAAATCGCTAGGCGCCTTATAGAGGAATACTATTTACGCGGACGCCTAGAACAATGTTTTGAAAAATCAGATAGAAAAAGAACACCTAGAACAATTACTATTCAATCTGATTCGTTCAGAGCCGATTCGACTAGGCGGGTGCCTAAACCGATTTTTAGAACACTGCTTAAAACCATATGGAAGTATCATCAATCCGTCATCTTTCTTTTGACCATTGAGAGATATTAAACACACAAAAAGGGTATGAAGATGGCTAACCCGGTTATGGAGAGCTTCTCGTGCACCGCCGGGGTAGAGAAGAACATGAGACTTAGAAGACAATAGCTTGAAAAGATTGGTTGCGGTGACAGGGTAGGCACCAAATACTTTAATCCAGTCCATGTAACCAAACTCCTTCGTTGAATCAGTTTCTGCATAAAGAATCGGATGTGCCATTCCACGGAAGAGAATGTTTTTCTCTTTGATAAACGCCTCGGACATTGGACCAAGTTCCAACCCCATCAGCATGTGGTAACCAACAAGTAACACCGGACCTTCATCTGGAACACCAGCAAGTCCCTTCACTATCCTACCATCTTCCATTGTTGACAGAAACACAGAACTAACAGCATTTCTTAAGAACCTGCTTGCACAAGAGAAAAAAAGAAAGTCAGAACAGATAATACTATTATAATATGACAAAAAGGCTTAGAGAAGTTACCTGAGTAGTTCCTGAAGGGCAAAATCAAGTTCTCCCTTACTGGGAGGCAAGAAATCAGAAGCAAAATCATATCTCCTTGAGCGCCTGTACTTGCATGTACCTTTTATAACCGTGAGCAAACTGAGGCTATCTTCCTGGAACAATGAGTACAAGTGAATGAATAATAGTAAAATATTCCTCTGATGAAATACTATTTTTTTAACTTTACCAGTAAAAGGGTATGCCCGTTTTCCTTGAAGCATCGAACAGTACAGTTTTTAAGTAACCCATGAAGCCTTTTCGATTCTTCTTGGCTAGGAAGCATCCTGTCCTTTCCACTGAAAGCACCGTAATAACAAAAATCAAAAGTTATTTCTTTAACTGAACAAGTAGGAGACAAGAAATGCAATACAATAAGGAAGAAGATAAATAACCTAACAAGGAGCAAGACTTCGGCTTCAACAGCATGGATGCGAGAATTCGTATAAGCAGCGCCAGATCTCAGCAACTTGAGCTTCCAAAGTAAAGTTTCTCTTGGAATAATACCACCGAGTTCCTAAAAAGCGCATGGTTAAAAAAGAAGAAGAAGTCATCTGGTATAAAACAAAACAATGCGTTAAAGAGACACTCACAGAGAGAAGAGGAAGCATGGAGTTAGTAAGCTTCTCTCTCAACTTGTTCAATTTTACTCCTGCTGGAAGTTGGTTATCGATACCAATTGAAGCCATCTTTATCGGATCACCTAATTATATCAAAGAAAGCCTGAGTAAAAAGATTATTTAACCAAGAAAAATAAAAATGTTATTTGTTACAATTCATGTTACCCATAATAAAGCTTAGAGCATATGGAATAGTAAAGTGAAGCTCTTCTGGCACCATCTCTAGTATAGGCAGCAACGGCTGTAGCGGTGACCTCTCAAATGATGTTGCTAAAACAAAAGGAAAATGTATATATGCATTTAGATATATAAAGCTACACAATTAAATAAAAAAATAATTTACTGACCTGGGTTGACTAGTATCAACACCAAATCTAATGAAGGGTTTCTAGCAGCAACAGCAAGAGCCATACATCCTCCAAAGGAATCCCCCACGAGATATATCGGTTTATTCGGACGTGTAGCATGCTCTTGCCTCAATACATCTTCTACTATTTTCAGCAGCCCTTTATGGTAACGCCAACAGCAGAGAATACACAGAGAAAAAATGAGCGAATAACATAAGGTATAATAACAATCAGGATAGCCAAATGTGTGTGTTTCTCTAATATATATATTACCTTGGAATGGAGTTCGATCATGTACTGGAATATGCAGGCACCAGACATGAAAAGCCCTGTACCAAGTAAATTCATGAAAAACAGTCTAACACTGTGTGTGACAGAGAATTACACAGAAAAGATAAAAAAAAAGTCTAAAGCTTATAAATACATTGCATCAGACCCCATTTGTGCATTAGTTCTAGTGCATTAGATACTATTGCTTCTGCAACTTTGAGCTCAAAGTATATGTCTCCATTTGTTACATTTCTTAGTCAATTGTCGTTTCAGGGAAGGCATAAAAAACAAAAAGAGTGAACATACTTCCCAAGTGCTATTTGATGTGGAACAAGACCCATCCCAGTGCCATCCATCCCTGCATTACCAGAAAAAAAATAGAAATTATAAAAAGCTTGGAACTTTGACTAGATTGTGCAAGTATCAGATAAAGAACAGTAAAAACCCATTACTAATTAGAGGCTCAGTCTTTTACATTCTAACAAAACAGCCCCAGCCATCAAGTTCTATAACACATTCAGTGACTCCCATGAAAACTTTGTACGAATACTATTGGAACTTTGAAATAAAAAACAGTTGAAACCATAACTAAGGAGCCTAAGGCCCTAAAGAATGAAGCTTTTGCTCCATGGAAACACAAAGAAATGAAGGTGAAAACAAAGTTTCAAACTTAAGAGGAATAGTAAAAAGTAAAAACCCAATTGCTTGTGTGGAGAAAGAAGCAAAGCAGTTTCTGCAATCAACGTTAAAAACCCAAACTTTGATTATTATTTTTACCAGGTAAGAAGAATAAGGTAGGAGCATCTTTGATTGGTTGGCCACAATCGACGGGACTAAACCACCGTGGAGGACCACCGTCAGGCTTCTTCAAAATCTCTCTAGCCGCGGCAAAGTAATCCTTGACGGATTTGGAGCCATACCCATCATCCCATAACAGCTCAATTTCGGCTTCCCTTTGAAATTTCACTTTCCCATTCACTTCACTTCCTTTCAGGTTTTGGAGATTAGACACAGAGACAGAACCGTTCACTGGCTCCACGGACGTTGCCTTATCACCCGAAATTTGAGCTCTTACCTTGAAACTGGGTCTCTGGTTACAATTCGATCTGAAACTTGGCAACGCCAACAGACTTGAGCTTGTTGTTGTTGTTGCCATTTTGCTCTTTTTGAGTCTGGGAGGTAATGGAAAAGGATTCTTCTTAAAATTTACAAAAGAGAAAATAGAGCTTTGTAAAGGAAAAAAATAGGAAAATGATACCATACGTTACAAAGTTTTACACTGTTTGTGCCAACAAAGCAATAAAGATATATTTCTCAGTGTCTGTATCTAACACACAAGGTTGAGTAGAAGTAGAACTTAGAGCATCGGTATTGGTGGGACTTAACCCACAAGCCCTTAGCATTTTATATTAAGGTTATATGTTAAGGGACCTAAGCTAAGGACATTAAACAATTTGGTAGATTATTAGTGGGACTTTCCTGGTCCCTTAGGTTATTATTTAATTAATTTATTATTTTCATAATGTATAACATATAAAAAGAAGTTGTAAATGAAATATATTTTAAAAAAGTTTAACATTAAAATTGAAATCTTAAGAAAATTACAAAGTTGTAAAATAGAAATACAAAACATCATAATTATTAAAAAAAACACACAAACATTTATTCCAATACAAATAGAAACTTATAAATTATATGTTATGGGTAAGATGTCCAAATTTAGTCCAAATATTTTCAATCAAATCATTTTTTAAATGCTCATGGACTTGTCTATTCCGAACGCTCGTGCGACGCTCAATTGTACTCACGATAGGTGAAGGCATATTGACGGAAAATGTAGCCACGTCTTCTCTTTCTTCAAATTCCCGACCGTTGTCCTGAGTTCCTGATGATTTTTCATCTTCGACAATCATATTATGGAGTATGATACATGCTCTCATAATATTTCCTATTTTTTCTTTATCCCAAATATTAGATGGATTTCTAACAACGGCAAACCTAGCTTGTAGGACTCCGAATGCACGCTCGACATCTTTTCGCACAGCTTCTTGGGTTTGAGCAAATAATGAATGCTTCTGACCTTGTGATAGTCGGATAGATTGAATAAAAGTAGCCCATTTCGGATAAATACCGTCGGTGAGATAATATGCCAAATTGTATGGATTACCATTAACATGGAAGTTAACTTGTGATGCTATTCCGTTAATAATGTCATCAAAAACGGGTGATCGATCGAGAATATTAAGATCGTTCATAGTACCTGGAGCTCCAAAAAACGCGTGTCAAATCCAAAGGTCATATGAAGCTACCGCCTCCAAGACAATCGTTGGTTTATCGGTTCCTCGTGAATACATTCATTTCCAAGCCGTGGGGCAATTCTTCCACTCCCAATGCATACAGTCGATGCTTCCAATCATCCCTGGAAACCCACGTTGTTCTCCAATATATAGTAGTCTTTGCAGATCCTCCGGTGTGGGACGTCTTAGGTATTCATCGCCAAACAAGTCGATTATTCCCGCGGCGAAATTGTGCAAACTTCTTCGAGCTGTTGTTTCTCCAATTCGGACATATTCGTCAACTGTGTCAGACCCACCACCATTATTGCTGCGGTACATTTTTGCAGCGGAGTTAGACTCGACCGTCCGGTTGCATCTACTCTGGGTTTAAAGTACTCAACTTTTGTAGACAGACGATGCACAATACGCAAGAATAATGCCTTGTTCATTCGAAACCGTCGCCGGAATATATTGTGCGGGTATGTTGGAGTATCGCTAAAATAATCATTCTAGAGCTTCTGATGGCCTTCCTCCCGGTGTCTCTCGATAAAAACTTGTGTTTTTCGCTCTTTTGGTTGTGGATTGAAATCAATATATTCTTCACATAAATCTTCAAATATGTCATCTAATTCATCATCATTATCTTTGTGGTAATGATAATGTGAAGAAGAAGCCATAGAAAATTTTAACAAAAGATAAAAAGTGTTTAGAATTTTAGAGAAGATGAGAGAAGAAGTGTCAATACTTATATGATAAAGAAGAAGTGTCTACGAATCCTCCCGTGAATGAATATTGATATTAACTCTTTAGTACATCTTGTGACTTATTGGTAGAAAGCAAAATAAACATGTGACTTATCAACTCACTTATTGGTACAAAGAATCTCAACTTGTGACTTATGGTTATAAATGAAATAAACATGTGGTAGTTTTGTGCTATTTGGTCACGAGCACAAATAAACCATTCTAGTTGTCAGCTTTCATTCTAGTTGTCAGCCATTCTAATTTACAAATGAGTTATGTTACAAATAAGAAACTCGATCATGTTAGTTATTGTCAGCCATTCTATTTGAGCACAATTAAACAAACTTATGCGTTATATTAAAGAGTACAAAACCATATCCTTAACATCCGGTAAAAACCCAAACCATGCCGGTTAGAGAAGTTAAAATTATCCAAACATAACAACCAAGCATATTACAACAACAAGAACAACTATGCCTATTACAAAGCACTCAAACCCATGACTAAAAGAAGATTTCTCCTTAGCCATATCACCCACAATCTTCTCTAGGTTTCGTATCTTCTGCTCTGTGTCATAGTCACTCAAAAGGGTTAGGCTTTCTACCTTTTCACCTAGCTGAAGCACGTGGATATCTCTGGCTCTCATCTCCTCCATCAGCGCCTCATCCCACCATTTGTAGACATGGCATTCGCCGTCGTCTTTGTTCGCACAAGTGAAAAATCTTCTGCCTGTTTCACAGACAAGCAAAAGCAGCTAAATACATACACAAACTAGCACATAAGCAAGTAAATTAATAACAACCACATACCTTGATCTTGCCTGTTGTTAGACGTTGCTAGCAGTGGCGTAGCACCACAATAGCAAACCTGCGGAAAACTAAACTCTACCTCCGGTTGCGGAGGGTAGTCAACCTGTTGAGTACGTTCCAAGCTTAACTCAGCTTGGTCACGTCGTATGAGATCATCCGTCTCGCTGTAGTCACTGTCCTCATTGTTTCCAAATAAATCCTCCTCTTCTGATGGCTGCGTATAGCTGTAATGTCCCATTTTAACTTAACCTGCATACATTGTCAACATTTAAATTACATACACATATTTAGAGCGAAGACATTTAAAGAAAATGATTCATTAATAAAAACTCATTTAAGGAAAACGGACTACATGGACCAAACACCTAACAAGAACATAGGACATACATCAAACAAGAACATAGAGCATACAGAAAATATCATACATAAAGAGACATTTTTTTTTTAGAATAACTCCGCTAGGAGCTTATTCTTCACAACAACTTCCGCCTCAGTCAATGGTTCAGTACGGGTAAGGAGAGTGTCTAGTATTGCTAGCCTCGACAGTCTCTCCTTCCTCACCAAATCGTCCTTCTTCATTTCCCAAACGGTCGCAATCTCAGCCACAGACTTCCCTTTACCCGTGTTTCTTTTGGCCTTAGCAGCCTTGACACCTTCGGGCCTGCTCTCAACATCAACGAAGCCTTCAGTATTAGATGTTTGGGAATTTACGTCCACATTCTTCCTCTTCGAAACGCCAGCAGTCGTGGGTGCGTTGAGGCTGAGCCACTTCTGTTCAAACCTCAACACACACCAAGCGTGTTCAAGTGTGAACTTGTGCTCTTGATCAGAGAAGAAAATGTCATGTGCCTTCTTCAGAACGTCAGTGTCACTCTCACCACTTCTCATTTGTCGCTCTGCTGCTGAGTATGCGGCACAGAACTTGTTAACATCTTCATTAATTCTGTGCCACCTCTTCTTGCAACAACCGTGCTCCTTCCCACCATCCTCTATTCCATGGGGACTTGCTGCATAATAAGCAGCAACCCGTTTCCAGAAGGCCCCCGACCTCTGCTCATTTGCAACAATTGCATCTTTCGAAGTATTAAGCCACACACTGATCAGCACCTCGTCATCTGCTGGATTCCATTTGCGCCTTACACCACGGGCAGCCGGTGTCTGTACTGGTGGCTCTAATGGTGCATCTTGAGATTGTTGTGAGCTGAAAGCCGGAAAAGGCTGTGATTCTCCGAAGTTAACACTAGAATGAAAACTTTCATAAGGAAAGTTTTCATGGAACACGCTACCTTGTTGACTGTGAAGCAGTCCTACGTAGCTAGAGGACTTGCTTGGAAGATTGTTTGGATCCATAACAGAAACTAAATATAAGAGATTTGTTGGAGAAAGACTAATGAGATGATAGAAGATAGAAAAGAGAAGAGATTTTTTAATAGGAGGAAGTGAAGAATACAAAGTACATAACCGCCTTAATGGCCAACTCCGAACAAGAAATGTCTAATCCCAACTTAATACACAACTAAAAAGCTATCAACTTTCTTTTAAAACATCAGTGGCTTAAATGTCTAACAGAAGACAGAGAAACAATCAGTTCAATGCATTAGAATATTAAGATTTTAATAGACATTACTCTAAAAACTATGGAAAATGCAATGTCTCTAAATTAAATTCTTTACGGATCAAACTCTAAATTATTAGTCTATACGAATCAAATCTATACAAATCAAACTCTAATTTGCAGACAAATCAAACTCTAAACCACGGGTTCGAATTTGCAGACAAATTAAGATTTTAAATGACATGAGCTTATGTTCACAGGTTCGAATTTGCAGACAAATCAAACTCTAAACCACTTAAACAATTGATCTCGAACCATAGAAATCTATACGAAACAATCATACATTTGTTCATAGAAATCTATACTAAAGCTCCAAACTTATAAATTTGAACAAGCATACAATCAACACATCGCAATCACAGAAGCTACAACGAAACAATCATACTAGCGAACCATAGAAAGCTGCGGATATCTATACGAACTATAAAAAATTCCCAAACCCTAGCAACTATACAATTGTTCTCAAACCAATGAATCTATTTCTTTTTCCCATCGAATCTAACAAACACTCTGATCAATACCATTTTATTCTTCGAATTTCTAGAAAACCCTAAAAAAAATTTCGAAATCAGATCGGACTTGAAAAATATACCTTGTTAAGATTGGGACGATTCTCAATGGTTTTGGGGAGGATTGCTTCTCGTCGTTTTGGAACGGAAGCGAACCGATGTGGATTGGGCTTTGGAGAAGGATCGGGGGATGAAACGACGCCGGAATCTGCGACCTCGCCAGCGAAGATAATACCGATCTCCAACTCCAGTGAAAGAGAGAAGACGCAGGGTTGCCTTTCGATTTGAAGAGATGGATTTGGAGATCAAGGCTTCGCCATCGCCATCGCAATCGCCTTCGAGCTTTCGAATTTTTTTTTTAATTTAGGATTTCGGAGTCCTCGAGGAGAAGAACATGCGAACAACACAGATGGAGACAGCCACTCGCGTGCTGCCACGTCGTCAACGGGACGAGCCCGAACAGCCCTTACTTAAGGCCCGTCCCACTCTCTTTTAATTTCTTTTTCATTTAAATTCAACCCATTTAAACGTACGGGACGGGCCTAAGGGCCCCCGATACCGATGCTCTTAGTACCAAATCAACTTATAAAACATTATAAACAATTAATATGTTGACAAAAAAAAATCCGAAATCATTTAACTATATTATATAATTTTTTCTGTTAAAGAGAAAGTCACACATTAGAAATACAAAATAGACTTACGTAGACATGGGTTTCGAGTATTTGGGATCAATTTGGATTCGAGTTTATTGAGAGCACAAATTTAGTCTCATTCGAATATTATAAACTTCGGTTAAATGTCAGTTCAGATAGAGTAATACTTAAAAAGCCAGTTGACTTTGTTTTAAATTCGGTTTGATTCTAGTTCATGTTTTAATTATCCAAATACTTTGATTAGAAATACATATTTAAGTTCACAAATTTCAAAAATTTAAACAATTTATATTGACAAAGGATTGATGGCATGATTAAAAGTGGTTGTTAAGAAGAGAGAAACATAAACAATTTAAAACTAACAACTAAGAACTATAACCGTAATAAACATTATTTAAAATTAAAATAGTTTTGAAACTTTTGAAGAAAACTTAATTATAATCAAATTTTAAATGCAATTCTTAAAACATAAAATATTCAATATTTTACTAATTATCAAAAATATACATTAAACTAAATATTGAAGTTATTTTCATGTTATATATACTTATTAGAGTACTTATTCAAAGTGGTATGCTATTTTTTTGGGGTTTTGAAAATTTTCGGGTTTTTCTAGAAATCCGTTTCGATTTGGGTTCGACTTGGGATCGATTCGGGTAAAACTCAAAACCCAAAATGCCGTAGAACAAGATCTATTTGGATATTATGTCGGGTTCACTTTGGTTTGGATTTGTCTTTTATCGGATTGGATTGGTTCAGATTTTTGAGTTTGTTTTTTTTTTTGCTCACCTCTAGACTTTAAGTAATATATAAGGGATTTAGGCTTATTTGTTTATCACCGATTGATTTTAAGTTAGAAGCCCAAAAACTTAACATTGTATTAGAACGCATTCTGACTATTAATCTGACCTAAAAATTGGTCCGATCATCACACCAACTGATAGTCCAAGGAAAGCTCAATTCCACTTCGATAACTAAAAATAATATTATCTCAGAGGAGTATAACAGATTATGTCGAAACTAATGATTATACGCACTATTATCTCGAGAATGGATGTTGGAAAGAATATTCATTATTTTAAAATTATTTTAAAGTCAGACATTCATGATAAACCCAAATTTAACATATTATCAAAGCGGAGCCGCATCTAATCGAATCAGATGGTAAGTGAATTGGCAGAATCCTTTATAAATTAGTCATGTTCTAGTGGAACTCCCGGAAGCTTTATATTCTAAGCCGTTTATGCTTTGAAGATTTAATCTAAACAATGAACTTAGAAATAGTTGTTGATTAAAGATATTAGGAAAAGAAAAAGCAAATGATGGGTGTTACAGCATACTCCATGCATTTGAACCTGACCTGACTGTTATTCGCAATCTATGAAATAATAGTTTGATTTTTATTTCTATTGTTTGTTAAAGAAACAAAAATATTTTATAACGAAGCTCCTCATAAATAATTGAACTATTTTGCTTGAGGTTTTGATTCTCTCTTGGAGTCTCGTTATCAAGATTACGCAGTTAGGCAGTATCTAACATAAAACAAAAGCAAACATTCGCACTTTTCATTGTCGTTTTCCTACGTTTTTTTTAATGTTTTTGATAAATATCTTCCTTTTATTATGTAATCATTTTCTTTGTATATTATAAGAATAGCAACAAAAACAAAATGTAGGGTTGTGTGTAGTCTTTTGAGGAGTTAGGTCACACGTAAGACGTGTTCAATTGGGTTCCGTAAGGTTTTTAACGGTAAATAAAGAAGACACAAAGCAAGCATAGATTCAACGCGCGTAGAATTTGGATGTATTCACTTCCCTTCCATGCTTAAATCCTTCCGTCTCCGTTTCAACAACTATGACCACAGAGATCCACATGGATCGCACGTACCACATTGATCCTTTTACATTTTTCATGTTCGAGAAACAAAACAATTTTTATGGGCCGACTACAGAATATTGGAAAAGGTTGAAAACGTAGTCTGGTCCAGCATCCAAAAGCACATTCAATGAAATCCCACTTTTAAGTCCACGGGAAGGCCCACCATCGTAAGCCCGCGGATATTTTTCTTTTGTCAAATGTGTGTGTTTTTAACTCGAAAGTTGCAAGTCTGAATTAAAAGATGGAGTTAACCATATTAGTGGATAAATACAATCATATAATCAAATACACCATTTGGAGGTCTCTTTTAAGCTAAAACATGAGCCACAAAATTATATGTAAGTGATGTATATTTATTATCCCAAAACTGAATACCAGAGATCATATGTTTGATGAAGAGAATCCGGTTGAAGGGTTTCTACGACATGTACCAAAGTTTGTTAGTTGCGTATAAAAATAATGTGTTTCTATCCTAAAGTCTAACAAAGTTGAATAGCACATAGTAAAGTTTTGCCTTCTGCTTCTAAGCTCATTGAAACATACTCAAAATCTGTCAAATCCAATACTTTGCATTTTCTTGTTGGTTGTAATTGAGTTTAATGAAGGGGTGCCTGTGTTGGATTGTGACTTTAGAAACTGAACCAGATTTTTTTGATCAAATCCAATGTTAGTCCTTGACCACCCAAAACACAAATGATCCAAGTAGAAAACAAAGATAGAAAGTAAAGAAATGATAAAACTTTAGAAACTGAACCAGACTTTATTGATATTGTCTATTTTCTCTCTTTTTCAATGTACTCTATTTTATTGGCTTTTTTTTTTTAAACTGTTTTTCTTGAAAAGAAAAGAAAAACAAAAGTAGATGATGATGGGAAAAAAAGTAAAGATGAAAAGATAATACTGATTCCAGATATTTGCTCTGATACCACATGATATGCGTATGTTACGCTTGACCCAAATGCTCTACACAATCTAGTACGACCCTAGGCTGTGGAATCATTGGCAAACACCCTCGTGAAACCTTCACACTAGATAATTTAGACCTAGCGCTTATGGCTTCCTTGATAAATGATCGGTTGAATGGCGACACAAGTGATGATGGAGATTCACTTATACTACCATTTGCTGAATCACTTGATTCAGTTTACTTAAAATCATTTTTTTTTAGCCATGAGGCTAATTCAAATTTCTTTTAATTTGAAAACATTTTTATCATATAAAAAAAAAGGAAGAATTGTCATGAAATCTAAAATAAAGATGATCTAGGTGGACCTCCCGCACGCATGTGCGGGCATTAACATTAATATTAAATTGATATTATATTTACAACTATATAATACTTATGTTACATGTATATGGTTAATATGAAAGATTCGATGTTACATATTGATATTTATACTATGTTCATATGAACAAAGAATACATTAGAACATTTAGAAAACGATCACATTTAACACTAACTAGATTTTGACCCGTGCTTGGAAAGCGCGGGGTTGTTAGATTATATTATAATACAAATTTTTATTATATCGAAAAACATATTTTTTACCAGCTATATAATATACAAATTAGTTTATTTGAAATTTTATATGTACACTTTTACGTAAGTTTCTTTTCGACATGAGAATTATATCCGGATCAAAAAAACAAACCGAACCGATCCAAAATTATAGGTTTAGTTCAGGTCTAAAGAAGATAACCTATTGGGTTTTTTTTGACCTGCAGGTCTTTGTTTGAGTCCGGGTCCTACCCTAGACCCGATCATAAATATGTGTTTATTAGGTATATTTGGATATTCTGAATATGTTTCCGGTATTATGGATATTATTTTTAAGTTTTTGGTTTACGATTAGAGTTTTGATTTCAGATAAATTTTTCAAATTAAAAAACAAAATTGGGTATTTGGATAAAATTTTGGATATTTTTAAGTTCATCGTGTCAGATTTTGAATAAGATTTTAAATTTTTAGGTATTTGAATTTTTTTTTAGTATTTGTTTGGAGTTTTAAATACTTTTCGTGTTTCGGATATTTTTCATATTTTTCATATATTTCAAATTCTTTTAGGATCTTAAATACCCGAACAGATGTGGACCCATAATGTCCATATCAGATCCAACAACCTTTTGATATTGATTTTTAACGTTATTGTACAAAAACATGGTTGATGAAATATTTTTCTGAGTAAAGGTATCATAAGAAATAATATTAAGATTTGTTAAAAATATTTAAAATATTGTATGTTTAGAATGATTAATGAATTATCAGAAAAATAATAAATAGTTATACATAACTCCAACAACTTTTTTATATTAGATTTTTTAAAACTCTTTCCTTTTTAATAGTATTGATTCGTTTTAAAAGAAAAGTATATAAAAGTATAATATCTAAACAAATAATTTTCAAAATCTTGAATAATCAATACTGATATCGTGAAGTCATGTTAGTTTTAATAGAACCAATGAATTTCTTCATTTTTGTGAAGGTAACATGGATATTCAGAAAAATCATTTTTAAATATGAAAATATTATCAAACTATAGACAGTTGAAAGTTTAGTATATGATATGATATTTTAGTGGGAAAGTTTATATATAATATGATTACTTTATTATAAACGAAAGAGGAAGTTAGAATGTACAAATATATGTCTTGTAATTTATCTTGCTTTAAATCATATATTATATGAAAAAAGTGATAATATAAAACATTAGTTTCAATACTTTTACAATTAAAAATCAAAATGATATAAATAGTAATAGTAATGATTAGGATTTAGGAGTGAGATTTAAATAAATAAAAGAATTGACTAAATTATTGTTAGAGAAATATATGGTAACATATTGTTAGTATAAATTTAAGGTAAGACCAAAAAAATAGTGAGTTAAATGAAAAGGTCCAAACAACTTTTATAGGTATATTTTTTTAGAATCCTTCTCTTTTAATAGTATTGATCTTAAAACATCAGAAAAATATAATTGAGAAAATATAAATATTTCACGCATAACCCCAATAAAAAATTAGCCATGAAATATAAAAGAGATATTTGAATTACCTGAGATTTATTATCATTGGTTTCATTGTAACAGCAGAGATGATTTACGGTTTTTTTCTCTAAACTTTGAGTCAGAAAAGAGGTAATTCTAACAAAAATATTTAAAGATAACAAATTATATAATTGATAGGACAACATCAATGAGTTTCAACGTTTTTAAAAAGCTTTGAGATTACCTTTGGCTCTTAGACGTACCGAAGAGGATCACGCACAATAAATAAATTGCACTTGATTAGCATACATATCTTATATTCTTGATAAGTGATTTAACTTTATAAAAAAAAGAATTTACCTTTTTCGAAAGGGATGATCAGTCCTGGATAAACATAATCGTCTCTTTTTGTTAGTTGAATCACTACTGATGCAAAAATATAGATAGAGATACAACATGAAGAGGAAGATAACAAAAATAAACGGAGAAGAAAAATCCCCCATAAAAATACCAGTAATGGTGTTCCCGTCTATGAGTTACTTATTGATTATCATACACCTGCGGAAGATCACAAAAGTAGAATTTAAAATATAACGATCAAAAACATATGAAAACTTAAAAGATAGATGTGTGAAACTAATGTGGGTGGTGCAATATTTATATAGCAAATTAGTTTAAGTTTCTAAATGACCTAGTTTTCAAGAGAAGCAATGAGATATAATATCCTCTAATAAATTTTAATTCAGCTATCAAATAAAATATCTTCTAATAAATTTTCAAAAATATTCTGGTTACAATATAGAGTAAATTAGCTAAATATACTAACAAATGTAGGATATCATTGAATGGGGGGGGGGGGAAATGGTAATGTTGGGGGAAGAAAATTGGAGGGATGTAGGGTATGGAGTGCAAATAGAGGAAAAATGGTGTGTAGGGAGTACAAATTCTCTATAATAGATACATAATTTTGATAACTCAAATCTTGTTATATATATATATTTAAATATTAAATGCATGATATTAGGAAAGAAGATATCTCGTTAGTTGATTGAAGCTGGTTTTTGATAAAACAAATCCCACTATAAGGATTTAAATAATAGATAATAAGAAAAGAATAAGGAATTTTAATGTTAAAGCCCCCCAACTAAGTTTGTTTTGGGAAAAAACCCCCAAACTAAGTATTTAATGAAAAACCTCCTAAACTAACTTTATTTAATGAATTAAACTCTGATAGGTCATAATTATTATTACTACCAGTAAATATTTAGTTTAGGGTTTATACACTAAGTAAACATAGTTGATGAATTTTACCATTAAAATGAAAAAAATTCAAAATATTGTAATAGGAGGATAAATTTTCAAAATACATTTTATAAATTAATGTATAAGCTTCTATAAATGACTTAGAACCTCTTATAATAATTTAAAATGTCTGATTTTTGTAAATGTATTTATAATTTTATAAATGATTTATAAAGCATGCATTGAATTATTAGACATTAAAAGTTATTATGATACTTTATATACAAATATAATTCTTTCTATACGAATATAAAATGATTATATCAATTGAAATAAACACTTTTGTGTATTATTTTATGTAATTTATAAATATATAAAAAAATTGATCGCATTATTACTCTTTCATAGTTTCAAAAATTAGTTACCATAAATAATTATTTCTAATATTATGTAGATTATTTGGAAAGTGGTAATTGAATTACCCTTTCCTTTTAGATATAATTATAATAAATAAAATTAAAAATCATCGGTCAATCAAATTATAACAATTTGAAGAGTTCATTTATGATCAACACGTAATAAAAAAATCACTTATGTGACTTCTCAATCAATATATAGTAGGATTTATATTTTTATAAATAATTTATAACATTATATAAATAATTTTAAAATTCTGATAAATTTATTATGTAAACAACGATAAATAATTTAAAAATCATATTAATAAACATGTTTGGATTTTGTAATATTAAAAATTGTTAT
Organism: Brassica napus; assembly: GCF_020379485.1. Classification (NCBI taxonomy): domain Eukaryota; kingdom Viridiplantae; phylum Streptophyta; class Magnoliopsida; order Brassicales; family Brassicaceae; genus Brassica; species Brassica napus. The sequence continues at coordinate 12,279,775 of NC_063442.1, read as the reverse complement.
TATATAATTATATTCGAATACAATTCATCAAGTAGAATATAAAACTATTATAATTATTTTATATAAAAATTTGTTCATTATATTTTATAGTTTATAAATATTAAAAGTAATAAAATATAACATTATTAATCTTTCTATAATTTTGAGATTTAGTTGCCATAAATTGTTATTTGTAATATTCTCTAGATTATATGGTAAGTAATGTTAAATATTTTTAGACTTACTTTAAATTTTTAGATCTAATTTAAATAAATAAAAATTAAAAACAATCGACCAGTCAAGTTATAACAATTTTTTTTGAAACTTCACCTATGAACGACACGTTATCTGAAATCACTAAAGTGACTTCTGTTTTTAATGTATAGGGGATTACCCTCACGTTTCAAAACAATTTTAAGCATCATTTAATTTTTAACTTTTGTAACTATATTTAATGTTAATTATCTGGGTAGGTATAAGTTCATTTTACAAGAAAAAAAAGAAACAGGAAATTAAATACAGAAGAAGTTGTGCCAAAGAAAGAAAAGAAGAAAAAAAAAACGCTCGCCTACTACTCCCACTTCTCGCTCATCCGCTAGCTGCCAGTCTCTCTCTCTCTCAAGCACAGAGTTCTCTTACCTCCAAAAGATTCGATCTCTCCTCCTCAACTCTTCCCTCAGATATTCCCCAACTTAGCGCAAGCTCCAGCTTCTTCCATGGACGTCGTCGGAACCATTTGATTAGGGTTAGTGATTTTTCGACCCCAATTAAATCTCAGATCAACTTCGTTCTAATAGCTTCACACATTCCAATTCGTAGGTTTCGGAAGCTGAATCACACGGTTGATTAAAAATGGGGTGCGTGTTTGGGCGTGAGGCTTCGTCTAAGGCGGCGGCGGCGACGACATCTGAAATTAAACTAGCACAGACCTCCAAAACGGGAGAGGCCAACGGTGCTGCTGATGTGGAAGTAGAGAAGAAGAAGAAGAAGCACGAGGAGGCTCCCAAGGAAGAGAGGAAATCAAAAGGAGATCGGAGAAGGTCAAAGCCTAACCCGCGCCTGAGCAACCCTTCAAAGCATTGGCGAGGCGAACAGGTCGCTGCTGGTTGGCCTTCTTGGCTCTCTGACGCTTGTGGTGAAGCTCTTAACGGCTGGGTTCCACGAAAGGCCGACACTTTCGAGAAAATCGATAAGGTTTTTATTGTTAGTTAGTTAGGCTACTTAAAGGTTTGTTTTTTTTTTTTTGAAATAGATTACTTTTGTTTTATAGATTGGGCAAGGAACGTACAGTAATGTATACAAAGCCAAGGATATGCTGACTGGTAAAATCGTGGCGCTTAAGAAGGTTCGGTTTGACAACTTGGAGCCTGAGAGCGTCAAGTTTATGGCTAGAGAGATTCTCGTTCTGCGGAGGCTTGATCATCCGAATGTTGTTAAGTTGGAAGGTTTGGTTACCTCCAGGATGTCTTGTAGCTTGTACCTTGTGTTTCAGTACATGGATCATGACTTGGCTGGTCTTGCTTCTAGCCCTCTTGTTAACTTCTCTGAACCTGAGGTTTGTAAAGAAAAAATCTCATCTTTAGATTTTTTTTTATAAAAAAATAAATATAATGCTATTTATTTGTATTTGCAGGTGAAGTGTTTAATGCGTCAGTTGTTATCTGGTATGGAGCATTGTCATAGTCGCGGTGTGCTTCATCGTGACATCAAAGGATCGAATCTTCTTATTGACGACGGTGGGGTCCTCAAGATTGCTGATTTTGGACTGGCGACTATTTTTGATCCTAATCACAAGAGGCCGATGACTAGCCGAGTGGTTACACTGTGGTATCGAGCTCCGGAGCTTCTTCTTGGGGCCACTGATTATGGTGTTGGTATTGATCTTTGGAGCGCCGGCTGTATTTTAGCTGAGCTTTTGGCCGGAAGACCTATTATGCCTGGTCGAACAGAGGTAAATCATCATCCTTGTTTTGTCTCATTCGATTATATTTGTATATTCATTACTTAGTGTGGCTCTTTCTGGTGGATTTAGGTGGAACAACTCCATAAGATTTACAAGCTATGTGGTTCACCTTCGGAGGATTACTGGAAAAAGGGAAAATTTACACACGGAGCGATATACAAACCACGTGAACCATACAAAAGATGCATTAGAGAGACTTTTAAAGATTTTCCAGCGTCATCTCTTCCTCTCATTGACTCCCTTCTTTCAATTGAACCTGAAAACCGCCGAACTGCAACTGCTGCTTTAGAAAGTGAAGTATGTTTCTGTTGCTGTTTTTTACATGTACTGGTTTGATGATGTTGCTGGCATGATTAAATGAGTTAACTCTGCTGTTTTTTCCTGTACAGTTCTTTACAAGCGACCCATTTGCCTGTGAACCTGCTGATCTCCCAAAGTATCCACCGAGTAAAGAAATGGATGCTAAGCGTCGAGATGAAGAAACTCGGAGGTTAGTTGCATTTATACTGTTGTAATCATTCCTACACATGTTTTACTCCGTATTTAGTTGCTCCTCTCAGTTTAGGTCCTGACTTTGAATATAAGTTATATTACCACCATCAAGATAGAGTGGAGTGGAATACATTTATTTTGGAAATTTTAGATATATTGGATATTATATAATATAGTATATATATATGTTGGAATGCATAGACATACACTTTTCTCGTGTGCAGACAAAGAGCTGCTAGTAAAGCCCAAGGAGATGGTGCAAGGAAGAATAGGCATAGAGAGCGGTCAAATAGAGCACTTCCAGCTCCAGAAGCTAATGCAGAACTTCAGTCAAATGTCGATGTAAGCACCTCTCAACTCAATAACTTCTCTTTTTGTTTTACTGTGACTCGAATTAGGTTGCTTCTAGCCTTCTAGGTATATATAATATAGTTGTTATAAATTGGTTTTGCGGCATACACTTGTCTATGTTAGGATGCGAGCTGAATAATGGTTTTATTCCACCGATGCATATGCTTAAAGATCGATTCATTAACATGTGCAACTCGTTTAACATTATCTCTCACACACACAAAAAAACAGAGGAGGAGATTGATCACACACGCAAACGCAAAAAGCAAGAGCGAGAAGTTTCCGCCACCACACCAGGACGGGGGAGCAATGGGGGTACCATTGGGGGCCTCGCAGCACATAGACCCGACATTCGTCCCACCAGACATGGCTTCGTCCTTCACTTCTACTTCTTTCAATTTTTCTAAAGATGAACCTCCAACACAAGTTCAGACCTGGTCAGGTCCTCTGGGTCATCCCATCACAGGCATTTCCAGAAGGAAGAAAGATAGTACCAAAAGCAGCAAAGGAAAGAGAGCAGTGGTGGCTTGAGCCAGAAAAAATATAATTGCATAATTGCAAATGCTCTTTCTTCAATTTATAACGATGTAAGTGGTAACTTTATTATTCTTTGTTACTTCTTGAAAAGAAAGTGTTTTATTCTTTTCAAAATTTGCGTAGACTTGTCATGTGTTTATAATTATTATGACGTTATATTATGTAATATACACTACCTTTTTGTTGCTATTATTTTAAATATATCTGTTCGAATTAGCTTTTGTTGCTGTTAGATATAAATATAATTTATATAGATTTGAGATTTAAGTATGAAAAAGTTTTTGAATGTATTTTATGTCAAAACTACAAGCTCAAGAGCAAAGCGATTGTGTGATCAAATTAAGCAAACCCACTTGAGAAAGGAGTGACGTTCAAGTTTGCTGGTGCTGAAACTTTGGCAAAGGCTATTCCAAGTGGGATAGCAGAGTAGTACGACAAAGAGTGACGTCGTTGTCCCGTACAAGCAGGATAAAGCTGTCATCCTACACAATAGATTTGAAAACTTAGGATCCAATGATTCAACTCACACTTTAAACAGTATAACCGTGTCTCAGTCTCCAGATTTGACTTACAAAGCCGCTTGAAAACTGTTTCAAAACAAGGCAAGACTACAGTGGTTTACTTGAGAGAAATCAAGAATATATGTGATAACTTAGACTCTGACATTGGTGCTTCTGCACACATCAGAAACTCACCACAACACCTTCAAAACATCTCGGAAAATATCACAAAAATGATTCTATAATGGTTGTTGATGGCAATTTCTTACCAATCACACACATCAGATCTCTTCCTCTCCAATCAGTGTTAGGGACCTTGTTCTCAAATGATTTCTTAGTTTGTTCATAAATAGCTAAGTATATGTACTCTATGTTTCTAAGCTCACAACTGATTATCCACGTTCCTTTACCTTTGATTTTGATGATGTGTATGTAAAGGACAAACAAACACATCAAAATATGACACAAGGAAGCAGACTTGATGATTATTATGTCTTGAATAACCCTGCATGCTGGAACTGTTTTTTGGACAAATGGCTACGACTAATATTCCGGTGATTTTTTTGCGCAATTTGATTGTCGGAATGACCGGATTCAGGAATCATTGGATTCATTGTTATGAACACTATAATATAGTGAAATAATATGTCAAAAACGAAGTTCGTTTGAATGAGAAATGAAAGTCTAACATAGAATTATTTGTAAAATATTCATATTAGAGATATGAGGTGGAAATCTCTTGTGTATAAATGGAGAAACTAAAACAAAGTTATAAAAACTTTGTTGATACTTTCGTGTACTAAGAAAAGAGATACTTGGACTGGACTGAATTTTGGATTAAACCACTAAGATTTTTTTGCTTAGCCCAAAGTCTATTGCTAATTATTTTACAAAATAATAAAGCAGAAGATTTCTTTGTCTCTCGTCTTTGACTAACGTTTTTGACCAATAATGAATTTGATTTTGGATTCAATGCTGTAACATACAGAGAATCAATTCAGCCCATGATTTCATAATCATGATAGAATCAAAATTAAAATTTTGGTGGTGATTAACTTGAAGAAAAAAGTCCAATACGGTGAAACCACCAGGGTTCAAGTCTCAGTTACTGGGGAAAATTAACATTTTGGCATCGCCAGAGACAGGGGACCGACACGTGGTAACAAGTGAGTAGTCTAGACCACTTCTATGGGGCCAGGATACTCCTGTCTAATTTTAAAAAAAATTAAAATCTCCACTTGGTGCTTGGTGATGCACGTTATTTTATGAGGCTATATAAAGCCATGCTCTTCTCATTCTATGGACACTCACATCTAATACAAACACAACCACTATCTCCTACTTCTTTTTTGTTTTTTTTTTTGTGTGAGAGTATAACATAGAAATAAATATAGACTTTGGTTCTCAAGTGCTGTGAGATTGAAGATATAGACAGTTGTATCCTAGGATTCTCAAATGTATCAAACCGGCATACTACGGGCGTTTAAAGGATTAAGGAAAGAAATCTTAATCTCGATTCTGCTTCAACCTAGTCCTTTTCTAATTACAGTATTATATTATTGTATTTTTTATTCATGTTATTTATAAATTTTTGCTTTACATATCAAATTGCCTATCTGGTAAATTTGGTGTCTACACTGCATTCAGTGCCCTTAACTCTTCTTTTCAAACTTCCACAAATAGAGAGATTTGACATAAAAGATTGGGACATTCGAGTTCCGAGGTTTTCCATCATCTATCTACAAGCAAAGTCATATGTATCAATAAAGCCTTCTCCAAGGTTTGAGATTCTTCTCAGCTTGGGAAGAGTGCTAGATTACCTTTTTGTGGCAACTATAGCTCTTGAGTGGATTTACTGTGAGCTATTCAAGGATTCAAGTACTATGTCTTTTTTACTGATAAATATTTGAGATATTGCAGGTTTTATCCCTTGAGGTTGAACTCAAATTTTGTCTCGGTCTTTTTAGTGTTTCAAAAGCTCTTTGAAAATATGTCAACAAATTTAGATGCTTCAGTGCAACGGATGCGGGATCAAATAGTTGATTTTTTTTTATCCTCTGGACTCCTCAACAAAATATGATTGGTGAGAGGAAGCACAAACATATCACTGATCACTTTGGTAGTCAATGTTGTTTGATAGCAAAACGCCACAATTTTTTTTGGGTTGATGCATTTTTGTACGGCAAGTTTTCTGAGTAACTTACTCCCATCATCAACACTTCCAAACAAACTGAGTCCATATGAAGTTCTCTTCGGCGGAAAGCCAGAATACTCTCTGCTCTTCTTATGTTTGGATCTACATGTTACCCTTCTTAGTGACCTTACTGTTACAAGTTATTTTTAGGAAACCAACAACTATGTAACTTTGGATAAAGGAAAGATATTTCTTATTGAATGACCAAAGTTTACAAGAAGAACTCTCAAAGTAACTCTCTTAACATGAACATGATGATCATCCAAATGATGCCCTACTAATAAGAAACTACTGCATACTTATACTACTCTAGGGATCGGCACACTCGCCTCAACCCTAACCAACACCCCATGTGTGGTTTTCTACTCGTACTACTAGCCAGCTGTGCACACACGCACAAGATATGATGACACTCCCACGTGCCTTTTGTCTTTTCTCAGCCAAGACCGTTATTCCTTACTACTTTACCACTCTGCTTTATGATATCCTCTTCTCCACGTAATCATGACAAAGCCACCTCCCATCATGGGCCTACTTTATCATTGCTCGAAGCCCCTGAGTACTTGGAGGCCCTCTTGCGTTGATACGTGTAGATGATAGGAGGGTGAGTTGCCCCATAAGTATCAATACCCTGCCCTTCAAAATTAACCCTGTCCTCAAGGTTGAAGTTACTGAACCTTGCCTTCATCCTCTTCTTATCTTCCCAAGTGCAATCAAACTCTGGCAACCCTTTCCACTTCACCATCACCTCTTCTTGACCAGACCCCACATTCACCCGCGTCTGAATTATAGCCTCTGGTTCCACCTCAAGCACTCCCTCCGCTGTCAATTGAGATGGAAGAGACGCTACTTCTCCCACTTCCCCAATCACTTTCTTCAACTGGGATACGTGAAACGTGTGATGTATCTTTGCATCCTCAGGTAGCTTAAGACGATATGCCACCTCTCCCACACGAGCTTCAATTTCGAACGGACCGTAGTAACGAGCAGATAGCTTCTCGTTGGCCCTCTTGGCCAATGTCTGCTGCCTGTATGGCCTGAGTTTCAGGTAGACATTGTCTCCAACCTCGAATACCAGCTCACGTCGAGACTCATCTGCCTTCGCCTTCATCCTCTGCTGAGCTCGGTGCAAATGTTCCTTCAGTAATTTAAGCGTCTCGTCTCGCTCAACCATCTGCCCCTCCAACTCAGCGTTACTGGTGGAACCCGTCTCATACTTCAACAACACTGGTGGCTCCCTTCCGTAGACTCCTTTGAATGGTGACATCTTTATTGAGGAATGAAAGGACGTGTTATAGCTGTACTCTGCCCAAGGAAGGAACTTCACCCACGACTTGGGTTTATCACTAGCAAAACACCTCAAATAGGTCTCCATTCCCCGGTTAGTTACTTCAGTTTGTCCGTCTGTTTGGGGGTGATAAGCAGTACTGAAGCACAGTTTGGTTCCTGACAAGCGGAACAGCTCCTTCCAGAACAGGCTTGTGAACACCTTGTCCCGATCAGAAACGATGGTCCTTGGAAACCCATGCAATCTGATTACTTCCTGAATGAAAGCGAGTGCAACGTCAGTGGCTGTGAAGGGATGCTTGAGCGCAATGAAATGACTGTACTTAGTCAGTCGATCTACCACCACCATTACTGCGTTATAACCTGAAGATCGAGGCAACCCTTCGACGAAATCCATGGATAAGTCCTCCCACACTTGTTCAGGAACCCGCAGAGGTTGGAGCAGACCCCCTGGTGCCAATGTGGAATACTTATTTCTCTGACAGACGTGACACGAAGATACATAGCGCCTCACATCTGTCATCATTCCCGTCCAATAAAACATTTCTGCAGCCCTTCTTTGAGTTTTCAGCACGCCTCCATGCCCTCCAGTTTGACTATCATGTAGCTCTCTCAATACCAACCCAATCAACTGAGACCTCCTCGGTAACACTAACCTCCCGTGCCTTAACAACCTCCCACTCACCATAGCATACCCCGGGTGTGATGTAGGGTCCTGCTGCAGTTCCTTGATCAATTTCTGCAGATCCGAATCCTTATCGACCTCTCCACTGATCTCCTCTAGCTGAATCGCCATTGGGGTGGTGATAGCTGCGAGTTCCGGAGTCATTTCTCGACGTGAGAGTGCGTCGGCTGCTTTGTTTTCTAGGCCGGGACGGTATTGAATTGTGAAATCAAACCCCAGCAGCTTCGTCAACCAACGCTGATACTCCATATTTATCTCTCTCTGCTCCAACAAGAACTTCAAACTCTTCTGATCAGTCTTAACCACAAACCTTCTGCCCAACAGGTAATGCCTCCACTTTTGAATTGCAAACACGATTGCCATGAGCTCCCTTTCGTACAGTGATTTGAGCTTCTGCCTCTCTGTGAGAGCTTGACTGAAGAAAGCCAGCGGCCTCCCATGCTGCATTAGTACTGCTCCCAGACCAATCGAAGACGCATCTGACTCTACTTCAAACAGCGCTCCGAAATCTGGCATTGCCAGTACAGGAACCGTCGTCATCGCCACTTTCAGTTGCTCAAAAGCCTAACCTGGCTCTGATACCAAGTTGTTACAAGTTATTTTTAGGAAACCAACAACTATGTAACTTTGGATAAAGGAAAGATATTTCTTATTGAATGACCAAGGTTTACAAGAAGAACTCTCAAAGTAACTCTCTTGACATGAACATGATGATCATCCAAATGATGCCCTACTAATAAGAAACTACTGCATACTTATACTACTCTAGGGATCGGCACACTCGCCTCAACCCTAACCAACACCCCATGTGTGGTTGTCTACTCGTACTACTAGCCAGCTGTGCACACACGCACAAGATATGACGACACTCCCACGTGCCTTTTGTCTTATCTCAGCCAAGACCGTTATTCCTTACTACTTTACCACTCTGCTTTATGATATCCTCTTCTCCACGTAATCATGACAAAGCCACCTCCCATCATGGGCCTACTTTATCATTGCTCGAAGCCCCTGAGTACTTGGAGGCCCTCTTGCGTTGATACGTGTAGATGATAGGAGGGTGAGTTGCCCCATAAGTATCACTTACTTGTCCAATAAACTAGAACCACAATCTTTACAGATGGATTTGGAAGAAAAGGAAAGAGAAGGCTTTTGATAGAGATTATCCCAAGTTATCGGTGTACATGAGAGGTGCAATTTCTCTTTTATTTTTCCCTTTCATCTTATAGTTCCATAGTAATCCATATGATTAAAACTGTAAGATAGCTTTTATCTTTCAACAACATATATTAAAACGATTCGTAAGGCGACTTGTGGAGAATGGAGCTAAAAGAAGTTTTAAAATGAAAAAGTCAAATACAAGCCTTGTAATACTTTTGCCCAAACGAACATAAATCTCAACAAACATAAAGTGGTCTATGGCTAACATAACAATAACAAGACAGTGGGTTTGGGTTTAGTGGGGTTTCCATCGTTGGTTTTGTAATAAATAATTTGGACTTAAGCCTTTGCTTTCAAAATCTCCTCAATGAGCTCAGCTGCTTCCTCGACTGTCTCAATCGCCTGTGCTTTGTCCTCCTCCATTTCTATATCAAACGCTTCCTCCAGGCCCATCACAATCTCCACCTGAACACACCACACACGTGTCATTAGCCTAAACACAGTGTGATAACTTGTTTACAAGTTGTTGGATAACAGCAAGATTGTGAGTAGTACCGTATCAAGAGAATCAGCACCAAGTTCAGCAAATTTGGTGGCAGCCGTAACTTGGTCTCCCTCTTTAAGTGAGAGTTGCTTTTTGACCACTTCACACACTTTGTCCACTGTCTCAGGTTTTGCCTGTAAAACCAACAATTTAAAAAAAACCATTGTAATAAAAACATTGTTTCAAAGTGTTTAATTAGATTAGCACTAGAACAATAACATATCCTGTAACTATATGTTCTGTGTATGGAAGAAGACAAGAAGGCTTACAGCGCAAGAAACGCTCAGGCGGGTAGGAAGAGGGCGAAGCGTAAAAGAAAGATTGCTTCTGCTTCCCTGGCTAAAACATTTAACCGCAGTTACCTGCCAAAAAAAAAACAGAAGAGAGGTTAGCTTCTCGTTTCTTTGAATACCAGAGAAGTAACTAAGTCTATGTAATAACTAATAACTTATGATGTAAGAGAAATAATTAAATTAATCAGATCTACCAAGATTCAAAGTTCCTGCATAATCAAATACCTAAGATCCGAGAAAACAAAGAGCCGTTTAAATAATAAGATCTACCGTTGAAAAGAATAAAAAGAATACTAATCGAGATCTGTGAGAAAATAATCAGATCTGACTATTACGCGTCAAAAAACCAGTTAAAATGGGGGAAAAGGTGGATATTCGAGATTTATAGTGAAGTAGAGAGAGACCATTTGGCGAGGACGAGCCTGCAGGGAAGTAGATGCAGCAGCCATGGAAGCCATGAATCCTAAGGAGAGAGAGAGAGATCGGAGTGAGACGAGGGAGGCGGAGAAAGGCAAAGAGAGGAGGGTGAAGAACAAGTGATAAAAAGAGTTTGTTTTTATAGCACTGTCTTTCTGAGATTCCAATGAGAATGCAGACAAGTCAGGTGGAGTAGGTACTTGGTAGATCCAGGTAGGAAAAATATACAATTTAGGTCAATTAGAGAAGAAAAAAGAAAATAAACAAACTCATATGAAAAAAATTCAAATTGAATCGAAAAAATTGTTGACAAAAAAAAAGAATCGAAAAAATTATTTTAAATATATAGTTCACAGACTATGACTTCGAATGTTTACAACCGTCCCGCTCCGCACCGCAGTTAACAGTAACAAAAATCTCTACATATACCATATATCTATACGTTTTTATAACTTATAAAACCGCATTGCAGTTGAACCGCTTGTTCCGCACCGCTCAAACCGCAGTTACCATTCGGAGCCTATTATTTACTTAATCTGAAGAAAACAGATCCAAAACCAAACCAAAATTCATATTGATGCTTCCATTGTAGTAGCACTCAAATATCCACTTGAATACCGAATAATTCTTTTGGATATCAAAATTTTCCGATATTGAAAAAGGGCATATTTAGATATTATAAAATAACAGATCGGGTTTGAGTTAAATCCTCCCAAATTAGGATTAGTTCGGTTATGAAATCTAAGAAACGGAAAGAAACTGATTATCCATTGTTTCTTATGCGAATTCAGCCGACAAAAAGAAAATCTGATGTAGATTCAAATATTTTTTACCGAACTAACAAAATTATCCATTTTTGTTCGGGATTTTATATCTAAACTACTCAAATTTACTCAAAATTAAAAAAAGTTACTCATTAAATATGATTCAAATCGATTATTTTTATCCAAAAGTAACCATACATACAAATTGGTTTGAGTATTTTGTATCTAAAGTATCCAATTGTATCCATAAATATCCAAAATAACTAATATATTTGATTTATGATTTTAATTTTATGTATTAATATTATTATAAATATAAATATAACTAATAATAGGTGGACGGCACCCTCATGTGTGTGCATTAATATGATTCTTAAAATGATGGTTACATTTCAATGATTTCACATAATTTGTATTCTGTTAACATATTGTATATATATAATTATTTATGCATGTTTTATATATATGTAGTATTAAGACAGTTATATATAATTTGGTGAAAAGTTTACTAATAATTTTATCGCATTATATTTACATTAAAACATTAATTTTTTATCGTACTTAAATAAAAATAAAATCAAAATACCATTGACGATAGTTTAGTTTCGAACACTACACTACAAGAAAACAGCGGTATTCTGACGGACGTTCCGACGGAAAATGAATTCCTCGGAATATACCGAGGAATTTCCGAGGCAATTCCGAGGAAACACAAAATTTGGCTTCCTCGGAATTTCCTCGGAATATTCCGACGGAATTCCGAGGAAAATTCATCTCGTCGGAATATTCCGACGGAATACCGAGGAAACTAGTATTCCTCGGAAAAAACCGATGAATTCCGAGGAAATATTATAGACGTTAGAGAGCCGTTGGAGAGCCGTTGGGGGATTTTAAAAATTCCGAGGAAATTCCGACGAACTAGCCGTTTGCATCGGAATTCCGTCGGAATTTCCTCGGACTGTCGGCAGGATTTCAACTATAAATACAACCACCCCTCTTCCTCTTCATTCACTCCATATCTTCATCCTCCCTCTCACTTTCTTTACACACGAATTTGATTCATAAAAAACATGTCTTCTTCAAATTATTTTCGTTCTTGGATCGATCGACCTCATTTGGATCCGAACACGAGATTGCTTACGGAAGAATACCAACAAGGTATAACCGAATTCATGGGGTTAGTTCACCGACAACCGGAAGCAAAAACAGGTATGTTAAGATGTCCTTGCTCTAATTGTAAAAATAAAAAAGTTATTAAACAATGGGATGTTTGGACTCATCTATATTTGAGTGGGTTTACACGAAGTTACAAAATTTGGTATCATCATGGAGAAACTGATTATGAACATGGTAGTACTAGCGAACCTCAGCCAGCGGTTAGATTAGAAGATCCAATTAGAACGGATGTAGATTACGGTGTAGGTACTGAGCAGATGGTAAATGATCATTTTAGAGGGGAAGATTTACCCAATGCCGAAGCTAGGAGATTTTATGATATGTTGGATGCTGGAAAGCAACCATTGTACGAAGGTTGCAGAGATGGTCATTCAGCTTTATCATCTGCTACAAGATTGATGGGCATTAAGACGGATTATAATTTGGCTGAAGACTGTGTGGATGCGATTGCTGATTATGTAAAAGGTATTCTACCCGAAGATAATGTAGCTCCTGGCTCATACTACGAGGTTCAGAAACTCGTAGCTGGTCTTGGTTTATCGTATCAGGTAATAGATGTATGCAGAGACAACTGCATGATTTATTGGAGGGCGGATGAACAGCGGGTTTCATGCAAATTTTGTGGGAAGCCTCGTTATAAAGATACGAGTGGAAGAGTTCCAGTACCATATAAAAGGATGTGGTATTTGCCTTTGACGGAAAGGTTGCAGAGGCTGTATCTGTCTGAACGCACAGCGCAACCAATGAGATGGCATGCGGAGCACTCAACAGATGGTGAGATCAGACATCCTTCAGATGCAAAAGCGTGGAAGCATTTCCAATCAAAGTATCCCGACTTTGCGTATGAGAGAAGAAATGTCTACCTTGGATTATGTACTGATGGTTTCAGCCCGTTTGGCAAGAGTGGAAGACAGTATTCTCTATGGCCAGTCATTCTTACACCATACAACCTACCCCCAAACTTGTGCTTGCGACGAGAGTTTTTGTTTCTCTCGATTCTCGTTCCCGGACCAGAGCATCCTAAGAGATCACTTGATGTGTTTCTTCAGCCACTAATATATGAGTTGCAACAACTATGGGCTCAAGGTGCTGAAACATACGATGTTTCGTGTAAAGAAAACTTTCAAATGCGGGCAGTACTAATGTGGACAATAAGTGATTTTCCAGCATATGGTATGTTATCTGGATGGACAACGCATGGAAGGCTATCATGTCCATATTGTCAAGATAACACTGATGCTTTCCAACTAAAACACGGAAGGAAAACGTGTTGGTTTGACTGTCACAGGAGATTTCTACCACCAGATCATCCATATCGTAGAAGTAGGAATTTGTTTACGAAGAACAAGAGGGTGTTTGACAGTCCACCTCCGGAAATTCGTGGGAAAGATTTGAAGACACAACTTAGAGATTTTGGTGCAGAAAGGACGCCAGACGTCGGTGGACATGAGCATTTTCCGGTAGATGGTGTTGGAAACCTACATAACTGGCACAAAAAAAGTATTTTTTGGGATCTGCCATACTGGGAGGATCATCTACTAAGGCATAATTTAGATGTCATGCATATCGAGAAGAACTTTTTTGACAATCTCATGAACACGATCCTTAATGTTCAAGGTAAAACAAAGGATAATTTGAAGTCAAGACTCGATTTAGTCGATATATGTGATCGTTCAGAACTTCATGTTGATGAGAGTGGTAGGGCTCCTTTTCCCATATACCGACTTGATGCAGCGGGAAAGGATGCGTTCTTTGATTGGATTTCAAACGATGTGGAATTTCCAGACGGTTACGCATCTAATTTGCGTAACTGTATCGACAGAAAGGAAGGAAAGTTTACTGGCTTGAAAAGCCATGATTGCCATGTAATGATGCAGCGCCTCCTTCCGTTTGCCTTCAAGGAACTATTACCACGAAATGTTCATGAAGCAATTGCAGGGATAAGTGGTTTCTTCCGCGATTTATGCACAAGATCAGTGACTCTTGAAGGTATTGAAAATTTGAAGACTAACATAGCTGTGATTCAGTGCAACCTTGAGAAGATATTTCCTCCCTCATTTTTTGATGTTATGGAGCATCTTGTTATTCACCTGGTAAGAGAATTGGAACTTGGTGGTCCTGTGCAGTATAGATGGATGTATCTGTATGAGCGGTATATGTTCCATTTGAAGAAGATGGTGAAAAATTTAAGTAGGGTGGAAGGGTCTATAGTCGCACAGATGATCAATGAAGAAACTTCAAACTTTGCCGAGTACTACTTTCCAGCAGAAGTTCAGACCAAAAACAGAAGACCTGCTCGGCATGATGATAGAGGCGAACGGGCAACATATCATTGGAAGGTTCCAGACATTTTCACAGACGTTGGACGACTTAGCGGAAAACCAAAGGACCGTCGACTTACTGATCAGGAGCGCAGTCATTTGCAAACATATTTACTCACCAACTGCGAAGATGTTCTTCAATATGAAAGGATTTTCATGGCAGAAAAGCGGTTAGAATATAGATACGCCACAGATGACGAACTAGAAGAAATGAAGCAGAGAGAATTTGGTGGATGGATGTTTACTTATGTGAGTGATGGTTTGGCCAGAGGTGAAACATTTGACGATTGGATACGCGAGATGGTCGTTGGACCAAACTTTGTTGTGAAGTCATATCCGAGATTTTGTACTCGAGGATATGCATTCACAACTCAGAAGAGGAGACGTTCGAGTACGACTTACGATGCTGGTGTTTGTTCTGCATCAGGAGATGATGTATACTACGGACACATAAATGAGATTTTGGAAATCAAGTATTTGGGCATGGTTGGATTGCGCTGTACTGTTTTCTATTGTGACTGGCACGACAACACTCCAGATCGAGGTGTGAGAACAGATGCATTTGGTGTTACATCAGTAAATTCAAGACGGAAGCTGCAATATTATGATCCTTTCATTCTTGCTTCTCAGGCCGATCAGGTTTGTTATATCAAGTACCCCCGGGTAAGGAACAGAGATGATCCATGGGTTACTGTTACAAGACTCAACCCGAGAGGCCGAGTTCAGGGAAGTTCTGAGCTGGAAGACCCACTACAACCAAGCACATCCGGCAACTTAAGTGCAGCAGAAGATTTAGGTGGAGTTGGCCTTGTAGTCGATTTAACCGACTTCGGAGAAGAAGCCGCCGTTCACGTAGAGGATGAACCAGTGATTGGAGAGTTTCACCAAGATCCAGATTCAGATTCATCTGGTGATGACGACTCGGAAACAGACTAGCGTCGACCTTTTTTTTTTTTTTTTTTAAAGGAAAATTCCGAGGAAATTCCGAGGACAAATAGGTTTTCCTCGGAATTTCCTCGGAATAGATCTTCTCGATTGAAAACCCAAAGTTCCTCGGAATTTCCTCGGAATTTCCGAGGGAATTCCGAGGAACTCTTTATGTTCGTCGGCATTTCCTCGGAAAATTCCGAGGAAATTCCGAGGAATTGGGGATTTGATTATAGATTCTTTTTCCTCGGAATCTCCTCGGTATATTCCGAGGAAATGCCGACGAACATAAGGATCTCCTCGGAATCTCCTCGGTATATTCCGAGGAAATTCCGAGGAACTTGGGGTTTTAAATTGAAAACAACGTTTTACGGATTGAATAACACGTATATAACCTTCATTAAGTGTCATAACCAGATTATGATGTTTGGAACTATGAACTTTGGTGTTTTATCCAATAACAAACACTTTTACGATTACATGAACGAAAACCACACAACATAAGAGAAACACTTATACACTTTAATAAACGGTAAAGGGAATACTTACAATTATTTTTGAAATTGTGTTATTTCATGGTTTATGATCATCTATACAAAGAATCCTCAATGGTATGCATTATAATTGTATAAGAAATGAAATACGGCGAAAATAATCGATGTTTTAAAACCCCAAACCCTGGTCCTCAGAAATTCCTCGGAGATTACCGAGGGTATTCCGAGGAATCCTTGTTCGTCGGAATATTTTCATTTAACCGGGTTAACCTAGCCGCCAAATATTTCGGGAAAATTGAATCAAAGAATTCCGAGGAAATTCCGACGGAAATATAAAATATTTCCGAGGAAATTCCGACGGATAGTTTCCGTCGGACCCCTCATAATATTAGGGCGAGCCCGATCTTCTTCCCCATTTCTCTCTTTCTCTCCGCGCCGCACAGCCTCTCCTCTCGCGATTTCCGGCGACTCCACCGTTCTCTCTCGCGTTTTTCCGGCGAATCTCCCCTAATCCTCCCCCATAATCATGTAAGAACCCTATCCCACTCTTTTAGGTTAGATTTGTATGGTTTTTAAGTAGATTTGATGATTTTGGAATGAGATTTATAGATTTTGTTAGGGTGAATGGTAGATTTGTGTAAAATCGAGTTTGATTATGTATTTCACTTGATTTGAATTTTTTTTTTAGTTTTTATTAATTTTGTGGTTATAAAAATCGAATTTGAAATTATATATATATATTGAAAACGTTTTTTGTATATAAAATCTATTTTTTGCATTTTAAATTCATTTATATATTTATTAAACATTTTTAAAATCTATAAAACTTTTTTTAAGATTAAAATCATTTATATAATATTTAAAAACATTTTTTTGTGGTTATAAAACGTTTTATGTATTTTATATGTAAAATATAAATTTCTATATTTATTAAACATTTTTAATATTATGAAAACTATTTTTGTAATTATTTAACATTTTAAACATTTTTAAAACTATTTTTCGTTATTATTATGTTTTTGGGATTTATTTAAACTATTTTTAAAATTTTTAAACTATTTTTTATTTATTAAAACTTTTTTTATTAATTATTAAACTATTTATATTTGTGTGATTAAAAACTATAATTTTTAAATATGTTTTTTTTTTAATTTACAGGTCTAATGATGATCAGATCCGGCCTCGCCAGCGTCGTAGCCGGGGTGGTATGGGGAGCCAGTCTCGGGGTTCTTCCAGCCATGTTCAGGATTCCGTTTCGCCCCACAGCTCATACCATACATCTCCCTCTCCATTACTCGCTCCTGCTGCTCCCGCTCCCGCTGCTGCACCCGCTCCTGGTCCCGCTGCTGCACCCGGTCCTCCGGGAGTGATGAGCGTTGCGGAGTTGGTTCGACAGCCCGGTCGTGACCATCTTCCCTATCTCACTGAGTATCCACATGGACATGGTCAAACATGGTAATTTAAACTTTTATTTTTTATCCTTAAAATTTGATTGATTATTAATAATTTGTTCTTTTTATTAGGTTCAACCGATCCGGGAACGGGATCAGCGCATGGATCAACCGTATGATGTACTCTGCCCTCGACAAGGGACATCCGACTTTCACTCACTTCCCCGTCGAGAAGCAGCATCTGTGGTTTCGTCAGTTTGCGGTAAGTATTCAAAATTTTTACTTATATTTTTTATTTATTAAAACTATTTTTTGTGATTATTAAACTATTTTCTATATTTATTAAACATTTTAAATATTTTAAAAACTATTTTTTTAATTATTAAACTATTTTTTATTTATTAAAACTTTTTTTTTGTAATTATTAAACTATTTTCTATATTTATTAAACTATTTTTTATTTATTAAAACTATTTTGTAATTATTAAACTATTTATATTTTTGTGCTTAAAAACTATTTTTAAACTATTTCAGCAAGAATTCAACTGGAATTCCGATGATACGCTCTCTATCTATAACCATTTTGTCCATAAAGTTATGGACAACTATGGGAAGCAGATGTACGAGTGGAAGAAGAAGTGGGAAGCAAACAAGGTAGTTTTTAATTTATTAACAATTTTTAATTTATTAAACTATTTTTTAAATTATTAAACTTTTTTTTTTTAAATTAAAAGGTCCCAAAGTCGATGAACGACACGGTATGGAAGGAGTTGTGTGAGCATTGGGATAAGGAAGAGACGAAAGAAACTTCTTCCACCAACTCCAACAACCGCAGGAGCGACCGTAAAGGGAAGGGCATCTACAAGCATAACTTGGGTGCCCAATCTATTGCCACTCTCGCGGATCGCATGGTAAGTTCAACCGCTTTTTCTTTAATTATTTAAGTTTCAGAATTTTATTTTTTATGCATTTTTTCAAATTTCTAATGTTTGTTTAATTTATTTTTTTTCAAGGCGGAAGAAAATGAGGGCGAGCCGGTTGATGATCTCGCCCTAATGAAAAGGGCGTATACCAACAAGAAGACCGGTCAGATTGATGATGGTCTTGTGAGGGACGTGGTCGACCTGGTCCAAACTCAGGTGTACGACGAAGTGTCTCAGCTTCAAACCGATGATGACGATTCGACGGCTTCGACCAACTTGTCCCGGGTTCGAATCAACGAAATCGTTGAATCGGTAAGTTTTTTTTTTAAAAGTTCAATTTATTTATTTCTTGATTTTTATTTTATCATCAATTTATATTATCTAAATTTGGTTTTTTATTTCAGTCGGTTCCAAAGAAGAAGGGACGTATGGTCGGTTTGGGTCGTCGCTCCCGGTCGGCTGCTCCTTCTTCTGCACCACCGCCATATGTTGATCCGGAAGTTCTTACGGCTCAGCTGAAGGACAAGGATGATCGGATATCTGCGTTGGAGACCCAGATGGCAGCTCAACAGGCGGGCTATGAGACCCAGAAGAGGCTCAACGAGCAGATGATGGAGATGATGAAGAGGATGTACCCGAACGAGGTGTTCCCGAACATCCAAGAACCGTAGTTTTTTTTTTTTTTACCAAAAACTCTGAATGTTTTATTTAACTTTGAATATTATCTACTATGTTTTATTTAATGTTTTATTCAATTTTAATTTTAATTTTAAATTTTAAATTTAAATTTAAAAAATTTAAATTTTTTTTAAAAAAATAAATTTTTTCGAAATTCCGAGGGAATGGAGTTCCTCGGAAAATTCCGAGGAACTTTCTTCCCTCGGAATATTCCGAGGAACATAATTCCCTCGGAATTTTCCGAGGGAATGGAATCCTCGGAAAATTCCGAGGGAGTTTTGTCCCTCGGAATTTTCCGAGGAACTCCATTCCCTCGGAAAATTCCGAGGGAAAATATGTTCCTCGGAATTTTCCGAGGAACATATGTTCCTCGGAATTTTCCGATAAACATTCCAAGGAATGTTTTGTCGAAACTTCCGAGGATTTGACCATCGGAATTCCATCGGTTTATTCCGAGGAACCATCCGACGAACATATGTTTCTCGGAGTTTCCTCGGAATTTTGTTTCCTCGGAATTCCGTCGGAAATTGCGGACGGAAGTCCGAGGAAGTATGAATTTCCGAGGAGATATTTCCGAGGACTTTTTTCGTCGGTATGTCGTCGGAATAGCGTTATTCCGACGACATACCGACGATTTTTTCCCTCAGTATCCCGATGTTTTCTTGTAGTGCTAGTATCTGATTCAATTGCGAAGAATAACTTGAGTTTAAAACTAACTAGATTTTGACCCGCGCTAAAGCGCGGAATAATTTTTTGGTAAAAACTTTATATAATCGCATTTTCTCTTTATTCAAAGTAGGTCTGAGCATAAAATCCGTAAACCAAAGTCTGTACCGAACTTAAGTCAAAGAACCCGATCCATATCCAATACGAAATATAAAAAAATCTTAGAATAGGTCTTGTAGGATGGTACATCATATATCCGAACCCGAAGTGTTATTAGCCGAACCCGAACAGACAATCCGAAAAAACTAAAAAAAAATCCAAAATAGCTCTGGAAAATAGCTCTGGATCTTGCATATTCCTAGATACACCACTACAGTTTCGTGAATATAAATATCTTTATACATATATCAATTATAGTTACTATATTTAATTAATATACTGATAAACTTCAGTAAATATAGGGTAGTTACTAACAAAAATATTGGAAATAAAAATAGGTCCAAAAGTTACATTTATCTCTAATGAGATATGAACAGGTCCAAAAGTTAATGATAACATTTTTAAGTAGATAAAAATTAAGACTCTGTTTTAATAGATTAGATAGCTAAATACATTAAATAATGTGTTTTATCGTATAGTTAAATATTAAATATATAAGATATCTTGAATGTTACTCATTAATTTCAGTCACATTAGAGTTCTACAATATATGGTTATATTTGTCCGAACCTAAAAAAATAAGTAAATTTGGAAGTAAATCTAATAAGTCATATTAACGAGAGAGTTATTGGTAATTTAACCAAATAACTAAAAAAATACCATTGATTAATACGTCAAAATATTAATAAACAAATTTTAGCATCTCCAAATTATGATAACAGATTCATTAATGGTAACTTCATCTCCTGTTTAACATTCAGTTTTACATTCAACAAGATTCTGATCCGTGCAGTTGCGCGGAATTATTTATATTTATAATTTATGTTTCCAAATTAAAATTTTATGAATTGATGATGTTTTATAAAATTTGATTTGCATCCATATTGTATTTTTTAGTTTTCAATTTGGTTCTGATTCTGTTGTGGGTTTTGATTTTCTGTTCAAGAAATATAGTAATAGTTTGGTTATTAATGAATTTGGACTTTTTGTTAAGTTTTGTTGTTTTGGCTTTTGGTTTGGTTAAAATAGCAATGTTAGGAACCTAATAAAATTTCCAGTTTAGTTCAAGCATGTTAGTCTGAATAAAAGATTGAAATTTTTAATTATGATTCTGATTTATGTAGATATATTTTTTTATAACATTTTCTGTTTTTTTTTTTTTTTTTTTTTATTGAATGGCTTTATATTTTAAATATGTTTAAATAATCAGTATATCTCAAATTTAGCAACCAGATATTTAGCTGTATTTACGATTCATTTGACGGAATGTTGCTCTTCCAGCTTCTCCTCCGCCCAATCCCCGAAAGAAAGAAGAATCAGTATATCTCAAATTTAGCAACCAGATATTCAGCTGTATTTATGATTCATTCAACGAAATGTTGCTCTTCTCAACTTCTCATCCGCCCAGTCTCTGAAAGAAAGAAGAATCAAACTCGTAAATTACCTCAAGAACAAATCTATCTAAGATTGATTTTTTACATTAATATAAAAGTTTTTTCGTGTTTAACTAATCAATGTTAATGGCCCTTTTTTTGGTTCAACCAAAGTAAGTGGCCTAGTTGTCAAAAGTCATGCAATCCATATGCTCCTTTGTTTTTGCTTTACAAAGAAAAAAAAATCTTGTAAGATGATGTTATGGATAAAGGGTTTACTTCAACTTCAAGCTCATTTTGCAACTGGATTATCTCTTGATTCTCATCTTCCACTTGCATTTGAAGTCTATCAAATCTCTCTTTCTCACACGATATTTCTGCCTTGTTATTCGCAAAGCTCTGAAGTTGTTCCTCTAGATCATTTTGTTACCTTGCAAGAGACTCCATTTCTGTTTCAGTCGGTGTGCCTTCTTTCTCCAGTGCAAGATTCTCTTCTTTTTCTCAAAAACTTGAAGCCTTGTCAGCTGTCACTTCCGCCAATTTAACCACTGCATCTAATTAATTCTTATTCTCGTAAAATCTCTTTTTTCAGCTTTGATATCTTTTATGATCTGAGCAATGTTAAAAATTAGTTATAAAGGCATGCCGTGCTTTTGGATTTATGTTATCAATGTCAAGAAAACCAGAAAATTGGTATCAGTGTCAAAAACTGCGGACATAGGATCACTATATTCTTGGAAAGTTAGTGCTGAGATGAGCTCAGTGCAGTGATGGGGTAAAAGGAACAAACTTGTTTGAAGGTGGCTAGTCTTTCAGGTTCAGCATTCTTGGCCGCAAATTACCGTATGATCTTCCTTTGGTATACTTCAAAAAAGTCTCAAACTTTGATCATTTGTAGTTTTCAACCATACATATTTCAATTCAATACTAAGTGAATACTACTCCCTAATCTTTTACTAATAATCAGTCACCCAGAAAGAAGAAAAATTACCACAACAGTGAAATCTCTAATTTCACCCAAAATCTTTATCTCACCGTTGATTGAAATCCAGAAAGAACTGCTTCGTGTTCATAAGACATATTTTTGCATCAACAAAATTTTCCATCCAGAAATTAAAATTGATATGTTATATAGATACGAAAAGCAGAGAGACAGACATACCAGCTTGAATCCTCTTTCAGTGAGTTTTGTCGCATCCTCGTCTCCTGCTTACATAATATTAGTGAAGAATGAAATATTACAATAAATTAAAAAAAATACATAAATCTTGAACAATGAATGTTTTATTAGGTTAATCACAGTGCCATATAATGTAAAGATAATGAAACTTGTGTTTTAATGTAAGTGACGTGTGTTTAATGTCAATGATATAAATATGTCCGAGTTATATTTAGTCACAACATGTTCAATATGTCCAAATTTAAAATATGTCACGGTAGATTTTAAATAGAACTCTAAATTAATAGATTATATATATATTCCTTTTTTATCTACCAACTACGTCATATACCAAATGTATTATATATACACATATAAAAGAAAAATATTTTCTCTTTTAGAATATATCATTTTAAACTGTTTGAATTATACAGTTTCAAGTTAACTACTAAATATCTAATTTAGTTAAAAATTAGTTGCCATTATAAAATTTTAATATTTAGCAGAATTATTGTACATCTTATTATATAAAGTAAGGTGTTCTCACTCCTGGGCGCGCCACCTCAGCAGCCACATCATAAAGTCGAAGCCCCTCAGTGCAACACATGTCCACTTAACCAAAATTATGCATTTTTTGTAACTCATCCGGAAATATATATGGGTTTGTTGTGTGATTGGGCTTCTTATTGTTCTATGCGTTCCAATCCTATCTGCGTAAAACCCTAATAGCTTAATCTGTGTTATTTTG
The DNA here is from genome assembly GCF_020379485.1 of Brassica napus. Taxonomy (NCBI): domain Eukaryota; kingdom Viridiplantae; phylum Streptophyta; class Magnoliopsida; order Brassicales; family Brassicaceae; genus Brassica; species Brassica napus. The sequence continues at coordinate 12,256,593 of NC_063442.1, read as the reverse complement.
CAATTTAGAGTTTTTCATGTTTTTTCTTCTCCGCCGTTAGATTCTACTCTTTTACCTGCTGCAGTTCTCCGTGTCTTCATCTCACCGGTGACAAAAATCTTTAGGCTTTATGGAATCAGTAGGAATCCGTCTTTAATGGAAGCATTGAACTAGCTGTCCGCTCCTCCCACGATTTATTATTGAACTTCCCCCTCCCTTTACTCCTTGCTCTGAATCTTCGACTATAAATGGTATGTTCTACACCCTAACATCCATCAGTTTGATCTTATTAATCAAAAGCTTTCCAGAAAACACTACAAGAAAACAGCGTAATTCTGACGGACATTCTGACGGAAAATGAGATCCTCGGAATATTCCGACGAATTTCCTCGGAATATACCGATGAAATATCGAGGAAATCATATTTCCTCTGAATATACCGATGAAATATCGAGGAAATCATATTTCCTCGGAATATACCGATGAAATACCGAGGAAATCATATTTCCTCGGAATTTCCTCGGCATAGTCCAAGACTTTTCTGACGATTCAGGGCTTTGCTTTTAGGGTTTCTGTTTCCTCGGAAAAGCCTCGGAATATTCCGAGGCTTTTCCGAGGAAGTAGGGTTTTTAAACCGAAAACAACGTTTTGCGGTTTGAATAACACTTATATAACCCCTATTAAGTGTCTTAGACTGATTATGAAGTCAAAAGTTTGTTTAAGTGAAACACTTATATAACACTTTTCCGATTGTATGAACGAAATCCCCACAACATAAGAGAAACACTTATACACTTTAATGAACGGTAAAGGGAATACTTACAATTCGTTTTGAAATTTTGTTATTTCATGGTTTATGATCATCTATACAAAGATTCCTCAATGGTATGCATTGCATTTGTATAAGAAATGATGTAGGGCAAAAAAAATTGATGTTTTGAAACCCCAAACATGTGTTCCTCGAAATTTCCTCGGAATATTCCGAGGAAATTCCGAGGAACAATATAAATTAATAGAAATACATGCACAAGATATTCTTTTTTCTCGAATTAATGAAAATATTCCGAGGAAATTCCGACGGATATTTAAGTGGCCGTCGGAATTTCCTCGGAATATTTTCATTTAACCGGGCAAACAAGCCGCCAAATATTTCGCGAAAATTGAAATTGAAAATACTGAGGGAATTCCGACGGAAAATATCCGTCGGACCCTAGGTTTTATAAACTCGAAACGCATCTTCTTCCCCATTTCTCTCTTCTTCCTCTCCAGCGATCTCTCTCTCCTTCCGGCGTTCTCCACCTTCTCTCGCGACGATCTCTCCGGCGAATCCTCTCCATTACCTTACAAATCATGTAAGGACCTATCCCACTCTCTTAGGTCCTATTTGTTAGGTTTTTAAGTAGATTTGATGATTTTAGAAGTTTTTTGATAGATTTTTGTTAGGGTGATTGGGTAGGATTGTGATTTGTTGTGTAATAGGTTTAGAATTGTGATTTGGTTGTGTTGAATTGATTTAGAATTTTTTTATAAATTTTTTATTATTTTTGTATTTACAAAACGTTTTTTCTATATAAATTCGATTTTACAAAACGTTTTTTGTATATAAATTCGATTTTTAGATTTATAAAAGATGATTTCATATTTATAAAAATATTTATATTTATTAAAACTAATTTTGTATTTATAAAACATTTTTTTGATTTATAAACACTATTTTTTTATTTATAAAAACTATTTTTAAATATACAAAACGTTTTTTGTATATAAATTCGATTTTTGGATTTATAAAAGATGATTTCATATTTTAAAACTAATTTTGTATTTATAGAACATTTTTTTGATTTATAAACACTATTTTATTATTTTTTGTATTTATAAAAACTATTTTGTATTTATAAAAAGATGATTTCATATCTATACAAATATTTATATTTATAAAACTAATTTTGTATTTATAAAACATTTTTTGATTTATAAACACTTTTTTATTATTTTTTGTATTTATAAAAACTATTTTGTATTTTTAAAAAGATGATTTCATATCTATAAAAATATTTATATTTATTAAAACTAATTTTGTATTTATAAAACATTTTTTTTATTTATAAACACTATTTTATTATTTTTTGTATTTATAAAAACTATTTTGTATTTATAAAAAGATGATTTCATATTTATAAAAATATTTATATTTATTAAAACTAATTTTGTATTTATAAAACATTTTTTTATTTATAAAAACTATTTTATTATTTTTTGTATTTTAAATATGTTTTCTATTTCAATTTTAATTTTATGTTTTCGAATTTCAATTTAAAAAAATAAATTTATATTTTTTTTTTAATTTTGGAAATATTCCGAGGAAGTGTATCCCTCGGGATATTCCGACGACATCTTCTTCGGAATATTCCGAGGACTTTCCGACGAATTTGTGGTCCTCGGAATTTCCTCGGAATTCCTTGGGAAATTTCCGAGGGATTTCCGAGGAAAAATGAATTTCCGAGGAGTTATTTCCGAGGACTTTTTTTCGTCGGTATGTCGTCGGAATAGCGTTATTCCGACGACATACCGACGATTTTTTCCCTCAGTATGCCGCTGTTTTCTTGTAGTGAAATCCAGCTGCCAAAAATGGCTAACTCCACTGTTTCGCCTAAGCACAAACAAATAAAGGTATAGTCTTTGTGTATATTATTAGTAAACAGTTTTATGTGATTTGCTTGGTACGTGGTTGAGTCTAAATGTGATCATGCTTAATTCAGTCTTATGAGTGCATCGATGTTTAGTTCTTATGTATATTAGTCTATAGTGATTCACTAGGTATGTGGTTGAGTCTAAACATGATCATGTTTGATGAAATACGGTGATTTACTTGGCACGAGGTTGAACCTAATGTAAATGTGTTTGATTTCATATGATGAGTGCATCAAGGACCGTGATTAGGCTGTTGAAAGGGATATAAATCTTAGGCTAGGAACGGAACAGCTCTGCGAGGATGGAAAAAGTAACAGACTATGAACATCTGATTGAGACTTACAAGAACGCTCTTGCGGAGCACCATAACTCAGAGTCCCAGACGCAATGAAGAGACGGAATGAGGTTGAGAAATCAAGAAGGATTGGAGCAGCTAGAGTATTCTAATCCCCGTATTAATGAGCAGAGCGTGGCAATGGTAATTTAGTTTTGCAAGTATATCCTTGTCAAGAAAGTTATACTAACATCAAGTTGTGTTTGTAATACCTAGAATGAGTTATTCAAGGAGTAGAGTATCATGATGTTGTGAGACACCGCACTGAAGCGATAAAAAGAAATCCAAAAGACCCTAGAGTAAGTCCAATTCTAATCATCTTATGTGCTTCATTGTTACTTCTTCCTTTTTCGGTTTAGAGAGAACCAGTGACCTTAGTATATTCTATTTTCTTCTTGCAGGCTAGGGCCTAGGGGAATACAAGACCTGGTAATCCAGAACATTCCCACAGTTCATGTAATGAGACAGGTAATGAATCAAATTTCGCTTCTCTAGATTTCTCCTCGATTCACAAATCAATGTTTGGTTAATATTTTCTGCAGCAATCCATGTTGATGTTAATGATGTCTCACCAAAATCCACCACTTCTCTTTGAACATATTTTGTCTGATTTTCAGGAGAATCGACCAACAGCCCAAAAACACATACAGATCCCGATGATTATGAAGAAATACAAAAGCATATCAGCTTAGGATTTCCAGGATAATCTGCCAAACGGTTCAGTATTTTAAATAAACGTAAACACAAAGTTTTTACTTTTTGTAGCTCTCGAACCAAAATCAAGTTCTTCCATTGTTTCAAAATAATCTGATATAACATTTTCTTCTTAAATCAATTGTGTTTTTATAAAACATAGATTTGAGTTGCTTACATTATTGCATAGCCCAAAACAAATTCAGAAAAATTCTTCAGTACATAGGGTTAGTTCTGAAAAAGAAAAAGAAAATGTCTTAACCACCAACTTCTTCATCCTTGGACGAAAGACTAGAGGACAATGCGAGCTCTTGGTTTTGTTGAATGTGGCTGATGACGTTGAGGCTCAGGAGGAAGAGATGTTTGTGCAGGAGCCAGAGGAACCAGAGCAGGGGTTTGGAGAGGAAAAAGAGAAGGAGAGGAAACAACAGCTTACATGGAGATATTTGAAGGCAAAGATTATTTTATATGATACGAAAGCCTTTGGTAGCGAGTTTACACTCCCAAGGCACGGTTCCCAAATATTACTCATTCCATTTGGTGGAAAAATGAGTTAACATAAATAAAATACCATTTATACATAGAAGAAGTAATCGGTATGAGATTCAATATTGGGCTTATTGGAAAGCAAATCAATATAAGAACAAAACATATATAAATAAATATATAAGATGGCTTGAGAGTTTATATAATTTATGACTTTTTAACTGATAACCTTATAGATCTTTATGTTTCAAAATCACCAAGAGGAGCATCTCTTAGATTTAGAGGTGTATAATTTTAGGATGAATATAAATATTAAGTACGAAGAAGGAAAGATTTGGAGAGTGAAGTATTTGAAAAACAAGTTCCATAAATTTGTGTGAGTGAAAACGTATCTTGACCCAATGGGTTTCTATTATGATGAGAGTTTACCAATTCTGAAATCTGTTGATAATATTTGAAAGTTTTGAGATTTATTTCCTTGGAAAGTTTCTTATGCTTTTTTTTTGTCTTTGAATTCTTGTTTTGGTTTGTAATTTTTTAAAAGCTACATAAAACTAATCGAATTAAAAAAAAAAACAAAAGTCAAAGTCCAAAGATATTTACCCTCATACAAATAAATATATTGTAGTATTCTTTATTGGTTACCAAATATGTAATACTAGGTGTTCTGCCCGCACATGCGGGAATAGTGTTCTTATAGATATTTATATGTTTATAACTATTAAATTAAAACCAACATAATAAATTATTAATTATATTTTTAAAAAGATAAATCAATTATTAAACTTTGTATTTTATAGTAAAAAATATTATTTCAGATAAAAACACAACATATTTAAGAATTATCTTATGTTATAAAAATATATTTTATTTATGAGAATTTTTTTATATTTACTTATAGTCAATTATCAAATATAACATATAAATAAAATATTATTTATATATATTCATTAGTTTTTATCAATATATAAATATGCTTATTGTTGTGTAAATTTTTTTAAAAAATCACATATATTTTAGAAAATATATTTATTTGATTAGCATTTAATTATAAATTGTTTTATATCTAACTATAAATTTTATAATAAAATATTATTTTCAGATAACAACAGAATATATCTAAGAATTATCTTATGTTTTAAAACATGTTTTTATTTTTGAAAATTTTATTATATTTATTTATAGTCAATTATCTAATATAAATATATAAATATAATATTATTAATAGAAATTCGTTTTTAACTATTTATATTTTAGATAATTCTTATTATTATTAATTTTAATCACTTATTTAATCAGATATATTTTAAATTTTTTTTTATTTTTGAATAATATATATCATTTATTCATTAAGGGTATAAACGATTTATTATTAATTTTAATCACTTTTTTAATCAGATTGATTTGAATTTTGTTTTTATTTTTTTAACTTATTTATATAATTATTCATTAAAAGTATAAAAAATATTAACCGCTCTAACTTTTAACGTGAGAGCTCTGTTGCAAAAATTTACTTCGCAAATAATAATATAGATTGTTAAAATAAAATAATATTCCCTATTAAAATAACTTCCTAACATCTCATCTATTAATATATGAATGTCATTTATATTAAACAGCGATTTTTGACTATAACCAAAAACAAATCTAAGAAAACTTAAAACTTATTAAAAAAACATAAAACGTAAAATATAAATAATTATATGATACATGAGAATAAAAATAATTGCAAAAAAAACAATACAAACCAAACATAAAAATTATATTATTAAAATTAGTATAGCTGTTATGTGTTGCTTAGCGCATGTGAATTCCTATAGGCTTAATCAGTTTCACTCCAACAGCACGTTGAAAGACAATGATTTTATAATAATTAAGTAACTAGATTTTGATCTGCGTTTTTAAAGCACGGATTTATTTTTGTTTTTTTTTTCAATTGAAAAATATTTAGTAAATATCATATTTTCATATATTTGTGTTTTATTTTTTAAAAGACTTAAACTTTTTATTTTTATTTATCGTATTTTATTTTAAATGACTATTTATGTTTAAAAGTTAATCTTTATTTCTTTAATGAATTAAGTTGGTATAAATCTGATAAATTAATTTTATTATGTGGTTAATATTTTAATAAAAATATACATACTTTTAATAAAGATTTATACTTTTCAATGAAAAAATTCAATTTTTTTTATGAATGCTTAAATTATATTAAGGAAAAAATAATAATAATTAAGAATAGTTGAAAAAAAATTATTTGAATTTGAACTCTTAAGGAAAAAAAATGTGAGAATTGAATTTTATTTCTTAATCGGCCCAAATGGTCCAAGAGAAATTTGATGTGGACTGGATTAAAAAAAAATGACTCAATATAGATGTATTATTAATATTACTTGATTACTCTTAATGAAACATGCAATGTTAGTAAAGAAAAGGACATCTAAGGTAAAGAGGACAATAGGATTCTGCTTTAATAGTATAGTTTACTCTTCCAACATATCTAAATAATTACATTCTGTAATATTATATTCTAACACAACATTTACGTTGATAGTCTTTGTTCCATTTTGACTATATTCAACTTATAATGGGTAAAGAGTTCGTAGAACGTTTATTTTTTTTGTGCAAAACATTAATAAATCAAATAAATTCACACTTTAATTGTATTCATACAAGAAGTTCTTTCTAACGCAATAAAACATTCTAAGGTTTCTTACCCCTATGAAACTCTAGACGCTAACTTTAAGCAGAAGACAGTGCAACACAAACATAAGAAAAACCATCAGAACAAAAATACATGTTTATGGGACAACTTGCGGGAAAAAGGAAATTTAACTCCTCATCTATTTCAAATCGGTAATTTAAATACCAAACTATTGCTTGCGCAATTTAATGCCCCAAGTATTATTTGCCTTGACTAATTAGGGATTAATTAAGTCAGCAGTTCAATCATTAACGTTTGTCGTTATTTTTATTTCATTCACTTACGACATAACACAAAATCCCAAATTTGGAACCCTAATTTCGAAAGAGGCAACAACAGAGGCAATTTCGGCGAACATGTAGGCGATTTCCAGCGAGATAATGGTGATAACGTTCACCGGAAGGAGAGGGGGATCGAGGAATATGTTTCCATTCGAAGGGGAGCCTCTAATCCCATAGTTCCTGATGTTTCCAGTGTCGCTCAAGTTCCCGAAATTCCCGATGTTCCAAGAGTTCCTGAAGTTCAACCTGCAACTGAAATAGAAAGGTAAATTCAGTTGATTTTTTTTATAGAATTTACTGATTCTTCTTATTGATATGTGTTTTTTTTGTTTAGAACACGAGATGAAGACTGTTCGCTTAGGACAGGAGGTTAAAAGGTTTAAGTTTGCTGTTCTCATGTATTCTCTCAAGATGAAATATGACATAAAGTTCTATAATTCCTCAGCTAATAGGCTTGCAGTTTGGTGCACAAAACATGAAAAAAAAAATGTGGTTGGAGAGTGTACTGTTCTTTCGAAAAAGGCAGGAACAAGCTGACGGTGAAAGTGTTACACATATTTGTGTTAGGTCTGGTTATACGAAGCTGCTTAAGTGGAACAATAGCAAAATTATTCGAGGAGAGACTTCGGTCAATCCTAAAATCAGAAGAATATGGTTGATGAGATAAATAGAGAGTATAATATGATTGTGACCGAAGAACAATGCAGAAGAGCAAAGGCAACACTTGCAGCCAGAAGAAAGGCGGGTCATGAAATTTACTTTGCAAGACTTTGGGATTACCAAGAAGAGGTACGTAATCTAATGTCGGATCAACAATTGAAGTTGAGACAATTCCTGGTCCGGTTCTTGGAAGCAATCAAAGATTTCCCGCTTGTATATGTGTTTTGAAGCCTTGAAAACGTCATGGAAAGGCTCATGTAGACCCATTATAGGATTGAATGCTGCATTTATGAAATGGGACATTAAAGGTCAAATGCTAGCTGTTGTTGGTAGGGATGAGGATAATAGAATTTTTCAATAGCTTGGGCTGTGGTAGAAATTGAGGATAATCCAAATTGGTTATGGTTTGTGCAACTACTGAAAAAAGACTTGGGTCTTGAAGATGGCGAGACTATGACAATAATCTCAGACAAGCATCAGGTATGTTCATCATTTCTTTATGTATATATTAAGACTTCTCTGGTGTATTTAGTCTTGATTGTTCATTTGTACATGGAATGTTACATGCAGTACACGAAGAGCTTCCTCAGGCCGAACACAAAATGTGTGCTAGACATGTTCTACAAAACTGGAAGAAGACAAATGAAGACATTGTCCTTGAGCGTCTATTCTGTAAAATAGCATGAATCTACACACCAACAATGTTTATGACCAACTTAGAGGATCTTATGACCTACAATGAAGGAGCTTATCACTCTCTGCAGTCTACTGGACCGATGACATGGTCTCGTGCATTCTTCAAGCCAATTTAAGGGATGCAATCGTGGCCAAGATTAGGTCGGCTCCATATTCTTCCACCATCCTCACGCTTCAACCGTGGGAAACCTAACGATCATTCTAGAAATAAAGCTCCTCATGAATCTTCCTCTAATCCACACAAGCTTAGCCGCCATGGTTGACTTCCTACTTGCTCAAACTATAGGAAGAAAGACCATAACAAGACTAGGTGTCCTAATCCAGCCGCAGCTCCTCCACCAAAACGTCTTAGAGGTCGCGCACAAAAAGAACATGTTTGAAATGACTTACTTGATTTTTTTTGAATGGCTTTGTTCACTGACATTTGGTGCTTATTTAATGTAAGGAGGGTCTTCAAACTTGCAGTCAGGAGCTACTCAAGGATCATCACAAATTCCACCTCCTCAATCATCACAAGGAGGATCACAAGACGGGTTTGGGTTCTCTACATAACCAAGTGCATATGTGTTCTTCATGTTTATGCTATGTTGATGTTTTTTTCCTATTTGGTGTGTAAGGATGTTGTTTGGCTTGTCGTTTTGAATTTTCTTGGGTTTGTCTTTTGGTGTAAGATTTTAAGTCTCGGATACATTTTTATACATATCTCTTACTACCAAACACATAAATTGTCTTACATTTTCATACATATTCTCTTACTACCAAACACATAATTTGTCTTACATTTTTCATACATATTCTCTTACGTTTTCTTCTTACCAAGTACAAGTTAACTTTCACCTTGGTCAAATCTTCTCACAAAAGACAACAATGGCCACAACACACAAGCCATCAAAAAGCACAATGGTCTTTCTTTTGAATTTTTTCATCTCGTTTTTGCATCTTTGGATTTCTTCTTTCAAGTTCTCGATCTGAAGCTTGAGATAATTTATTAAAAATGTCCCTTCAGCCTTCAGCTCACTTACTTCTTCATATGTTCTATCCTCAACCCACTTGAACAGGTGACCATCCTGAAATACACATATGAAGATAAAGATGAAGAAAGTTATCAATGGTTAACACATGAGAATAAGTAGTCTAGTAAATCTTACCGCTCGGGAAGAAGTACATCGGAAATAAGGACGTCCTGGATTAGCTATGGACTTTGATGTAAAGATCTTAACTGGACTTCCACAAACACATTTTTTTGGATATCATGTCTCTCCATACACGATCCCACAACTATATGAATCCCTCGTACATACTGGACCTAACTCCTCCTAAAAACATAGCCATCAACAGTAAAGTTTGAAATCTATCTTTTACATACACCTTTCAATCTCACCAGTCACTCGATTCTTCAAAACAATGTAAAGAACATATGACTTACAAATTTTGATCCAAAAGAAATTTGAGCTGTTTCAAGGCAAAGTTTTTTGTTTTTCTCGAAGTTCTTCATCACGTCACCAGATTTGCTCTCTTATCTCGCCGGAAATCGCATCTATCGACAACAATGGCCACAACAACAATGGCCACAACACACAAGCCATCAAAAAGCACAATGGTCTTTCTTTTGAATTTTTTCATCTCGTTTTTGCATCTTTGGATTTCTTCTTCAAGTTCTCGATCTGAAGCTTGAGATAATTTATTAAAAATGTCCCTTCAGCCTTCAGCTCACTTACTTCTTCATATGTTCTATCCTCAACCCACTTGAACAAGTGACCATCCTGAAATACACATATGAAGATAAAGATGAAGAAAGTTATCAATGGTTAACACATGAGAATAAGTAGTCTAGTAAATCTTACCGCTCGGGAAGAAGTACATCAGAAATAAGGATGTCCTGGATTAGCTATGGACTTTGATGTAAAGATCTTAACAGGACTTCCACAAACACATTTTTTTGGATATCATGTCTCTCCATACACGATCCCACAACTATATGAATCCCTCGTACATACTGGACCTAACTCCTCCTAAAAACATAGCCATCAACAGTAAAGTTTGAAATCTATCTTTTATATACACCTTTCAATCTCACCAGTCACTCGATTCTTCAAAACAATGTAAAGAACATATGACTTACAAATTTTGATCCAAAAAAAATTTGAGCTGTTTCAAGGCAAAGTTTTTTGTTTTTCTCGAAGTTCTTCATCACGTCACTAGATTTGCTTTCTTATCTCGCCGGAAATCGCCTTTATCGTCGCCGGAATCACTTTCTCTCGAAATTAGGGTTCCAAATTTGGAGATTTCGAGTTATGTCGTAAGTGAGAGAAATTAAAACTAACGACAAACATTTAACATTTAACAACTGAATTTTTGAGTCATTAATTTGCCGAGTCAACAAATAGTTGGGGCATAAAATCGCGCGAGTAATAGTAGGGTATTTAGATTGCTGATTTCAAAAAGTTGAGGAATTAAATGTCCATTTTCCCGACAACTTGCATTATTTTCCTCTAATAAGCTTTAGTATCATGGTTAGACAATCAAACGTTACCAACAACACCCATTTAAGACGCATACAACAAATCAAATATGTTAGATGCCAAATTCTTTAATATAGAAATAATCATCTAAGCAATCAAATTAAATCTTTTTACTTATAATTCATTCTCATCCAGATCATTCTAAAAAGATAAAAAAAATTCATTACCAAACACATTTTTTGCAAATGAAAACCTCAAACACATACAAGGAAAGCATACACGAATAATAACCTAGATCATAAGCAAGACATATCTAACGCGTAGCTATTTGTCTTTATATGATTTCTTATGTTTTGAAATTATTCGAACACTAAAACTTGCTTCAGCTATTTGTCTTGACTACCTTATTCGCAACTTTAGCTTACTAACTAACATACAAACACACGTTAATTCTATTAACAAAATGTTTTCCCGAAAAATCATCTCATCTTCCTTCCAAAATACTAAAAAACCATCTGATAATCACCCATCCTTGCTGAAAATTTTGGTATATGTTTCCAACTCGACTTCTGCAAATCCAAACCTCAAAAAACAAACAATGAAGAAATACAAAAATATAAATATTTATATTACACATAAATTATTTTCTGTGCGTAACACAGACAGATCCCTAGTAAATTAATAAACAATAAACACAAAGCATTCTCAAAGTATTGGAGAATAATCCACTACCAATACCAATCCTACTATATAAAAGGAGCTAAATTCTAGCTTCCTAAGCCTATCCACATGTGCACAAATATTCATGACCAACCAATATGCCAGATCATCACGAAGTGGGTTTGCAATTAAAAAAAATATTCAACAATTCGCAGCCCATTAGACTCATCTCCTAACCCACTCCCGAGCCACTCTCTCATAAGCATAATCCCGTGTTCTGAACATCCCGTGTTAAATTTTTTTAAACACTCATATCTTAGAAATAGTTTAAAAAATATATTTATATAAATGTTTTTTTTAATAATATTTAATTATAATTTTTGTATCTTTTTAACTTTTATAATAAAAATATTATTTTCAGATAGCAACAAAATATATATAAGAATTATCTTATTTTTAATTTTTTTTATAATTTTATTATATTATTTTAGAATCAAATATTTAATATTAATGTAACATATAAATTTTATATGATTAAAATAAAATTTATTTTTAATTATATATAAAATTCATTAAGGGTATTGTTTTAATTAACATATTAGCGAATCAGTTAGAAATTAATAATAAATCAATAACCTATCTAAAAGTCTAAAACCTAATAAAATATGACAAATAAAAAAACTAACTAAATTTTAATATAAAATAGAAATTTAATATTATTAAAATAAAATTCATTTTAATATATATATATATATATATTATATATATATAATACTAATTAAGGGTTTTTTTTAAATTAATAAATTAGTGACTTAGCTAAAAATAAATAATAAATCAATAATTTAGCTAAAACCTAATAAAACATAACAAATAAACAAATTTACTAAAATTATGGATAATATAAAATATGATTGATTCTTTAATACAAAATTAAAATAAGAGTTTTGTTAAATAAAACATAAGTTTGCCGTATCGGTGTTGCAAAAAAAACAATCATTAATAGTGTCGTAGGAATTATGTCTTTCCCTTTAGCGAATAAAATTGAAGTAGAGTGTTGGAGGATAGCTCAACATATAGACAAGATTATGGAGATTGATATGGGAGTTGAGGTAACGGACACAACTGTTCCTCCGTAAAGAAACGCTCCTGCTAGACACCTGGATAAATGAAAGAGAAATATCTGGACTTGGCTTTGTGTTAATAGATGGTGACTTTCCAATGTTGTTTGGAGCAATGGCCGATATACACGCACCAAATCACCACTGCAAACGGCAGCTGAAAGTTTACTATGGGCAATGCAAGTGATACTGAAGTTTGGACACAGAGAAATGGTCTTTCAATCGACTGTGAACAACTGGTTATACTCATTCAAAAGGAGGAAGATTAGCCTGCGTTGGACTCGGAGCTCGACGAAATAAAGGTTGTATCCAAAGAATTTTCTGAACTTTTTATTGCTTATATTCCTAGATCTTAAAATTCCGTACGAATAGCCTAGCAAAAAGTGTCCGATCACGCGTATCTCGATCAGCTTTTGTAAACCCTTTTGCACCAAGTTGGCTAGCCCCATAAGCTAGCATGAGGGTGCCAGAAAAGAGAATAGAGTTGAAATTGAAACTAAATATCCCAATGAACAAATTTATCAGAAGTTCATATTTATATGGATGTCTATATGGGACAAACAATTTTTTTATACAATTATAGAATATAGTCACGAAAATCAATCCTAAAATATATAATTTAAAAAAACTATTTAAACAAACCATCAAAATTTTCAATATTACACCAAATAAGAATATAAAGACCAACTATATTCTCTTTGTGTATAATGTGTTGTGGTAAGATTCAAAAAAATTAACTTACAGTAAAAATATAACATTTTATAAAACTAAACAATTGACATAATAGTACAAAAATATGAAAAAATAAATCAAAATACTATCTGCACGTAGCGCGGACAAAGACCTACTGATATATAAAGCCGATACAAAGAAATGCTATTTAGGAGAGCCTTATTTTTTTTTTGTTATATCTATCAATTACTGCCGTCAAAAGAAGGGGAAGCCAGAGAGAGAAAAAAAAAACCTAGCGTACGATTCTCTGAGAGTTCCGCTCTCAAATCGCCTCTCTGATTTTAGGTATTCTTCTCAAATCTTTGTATAATTCGATCATAACGGATCATAACAGATCGATCTGATCTGAAGCTGTGAGATATGAATTTGGTTTTTTCGTGATCGTTTCTTCTTTTTTGGATTTTTCTGCTTCTGGAAAATCGATACTATCGATGATGCAATATGAAGAATTGAATTGAATTGATTGTTTATCTGTTTCCTTATGTTGAAGCTTCCGGCTACCGTTGAGGCTTCAAGCATAGAAAATCCTTTTAACCTTTGATTCGTTGTTATCTCTTAACCTGAGCCTTATTTGCAGCGATTGAAATCTTTCTAGAATAATGGATGCTGAGAATGAGAAAACCGCCCTCGAGGCCTCGGTTGTTGTGATTGAGAAAGACCTTGAGGCCCCCGGGAAGGATGTGGTTGTTGAATCCCAAGCTGAATTGAATGGGACTGATGTTGGAGAAGCCTCTGACAAGGCTGTAGAAGCTTCCATGGATGTTAGTAAACCGGAGGAGGAGGCAGTGCCCTCTGTTGCTGAGACTTGTGTTGAAGGCGCAAGTCCTTCCGGGGTTCAAAATCCAAAGGGGGTATTACCGGGAAAGAAGAAAGTTGTTAAGACGGTGAAGAAGCTTGTCAAAAAGAAAGTTTTGAAAGGAGGCGCTTCTGCTTCTGCTGCTGCTGCTGCTGCTGCTGCGGATCCTTCTCTTGGTGAAAGCGATAAGGGAACAAAGAAGGTTGCTGCAGATTCTGAAGAAGAAGATGATGATATGGAATCTAATGCTGATGAAGAAACGGTGAAAAGCGTTGGGAAGAGATTGTTGAAGGGGAAGAAAGTCCAAGGAGCTCTTAAAACAACAGCATTGAAGGAAGATGATGAAGGAACTCCTCAGAATGGCCAAGAGAATAACAACAGCTCGTTAGCTGTGAACGAGCAAACCAATGGCGTTGAGAAACCTAGCGAGCAGAAGAATGAGGACCAAGCTGGCATGGCTGGGGGAAGGAGACGCAAAAGGAGGAGAGGTGGGAAACAGGTCTCAGGCCCAAACAAGAAACAAATGAAAGAAGAGGTCGTCGTCGCTGCTGCTACTGATGCGACACAGAAAAGTATAGAAGTGGAGGAGAAAAAGCAGCCTGGTGATGACCTTGAGAAAGATGGTCAGGGGAATGTAAAGCATGCTGGTTTGATCTTCATGTGCAATGCCAAAACTAGGCCTGATTGTTTTCGGTTCAGTGTGATGGGCGTACAAGAGAAGAGGAAGGACTATGTGATGAGTATCAAGCCCGGGGTTAAGCTTTTTCTTTATGACTATGATCTCAAACTCCTCTATGGAGTTTTCCAAGCTTCCTCTGCGGGTGGGATGAAACTTGAGCGCAATGCTTTTGGTGGATCCTTTCCCGCTCAGGTAACTTCGTGTTTCACACATATGTTTGCTAGCCACAAACTTCATTTATACAACTAGTCTTTCCCGATGATGAGTTCTTTCTTTCATTCTTTAATTTTATGGATCAGTTTTATGATATTCTGTATTCACATCTCAGGTGCGCTTCAAGGTGGTTAGTGATTGTATACCGTTGCCTGAGAGCGAATTCAAGAAAGCAATCAAGGAGAACTACAACAACAGAAACAAGTTCAAAACAGAACTTACGCGTAAACAGGTAAAACCATCAATTTCCCCTTAAGTTCGTATCAGCAGATATTTCATTCATCTCTCTGTTCTTGAAGGTATTCAAGCTTACAAAGCTTTTCCGGCCAGCTGCTCTCCCTGCACAACTAACCCACACTCTGCCAGTCCCTGTTCCTCGTCCTGCTGAGAGGAAAAGATCTGACAATGACCGCTACGCTCCTGGCAGCAGCAGAAGTCATGGAAGGAGTTACAATGCTGCACCTCCTCCACGCAGAGAAGAGCCACCACGCAGAGAAGAACCACCCCGTGATCTATACCTCACTGAAAGCGAGTACCGAACATACGGCTTAAGAAGAGCAGAACCAGCTCAGCATTATCCAGTTCCGCCAC
Organism: Brassica napus; assembly: GCF_020379485.1. NCBI lineage: Eukaryota > Viridiplantae > Streptophyta > Magnoliopsida > Brassicales > Brassicaceae > Brassica > Brassica napus. Next base: position 12,240,818 of record NC_063442.1, on the reverse strand, counting down.
CTGAGTCTTCTTACCGTCTGGACTCGTACCGTCCATCTGTGGTGGACCATGAGCGGCTTTTGAGACAAGTAGAGATTGAGAGGCATCATGATCGTAGAGAAGTTCTTTTGCCTGAGAGAAGCTACCACCCGTCGTATGATCACGTCCTAAGCTCTAGGCGCCTGGCACCAGAGCCACCATTGGAGTCTTACAGGAGAGACCCGTATCACAGAGTCGAGTACCGTAGTCCCGAAAGACTACATAGGACCACATACCTGCCTTCTTCGGGAAGAGAAGACGATGACTTGTATTCACGATATGTTACACCGGACTCATTGGCTGAGTACTACCGATCATCGTCATCTCGCAGATACCCCCCAAGCATTGCTGAATCTGAGTTTCTTCCCCCTTCATCAATAACATCACGGTATGCTTACTCAGGGTCTTTACCCTATTCTCACCGCTGATTTATACTCTAGCTCTCCTTTTGAATGTATTTGCTGTTTAATGTATGTTTGGATTTGGACATGCTTTCGTTGGTTCACCCAAACTTGGATTATACTTTAGTTTTTATTTATTTGTCGTTGTAACAATTGCCCTCGGCAGATAATTTTTTTCTCTATTCTCTTGAATAAATGTTCTCATATATATTATCTCTTTCCTTTTGAATTGCTTTCGCAAGATATAATATTCTCTTTATGAGACTCCCAAACTCCTCTTTGAATGTTATCGCTTGGATTGTTCTTTGGTTGATTAATTGGTCGTCTTCCCAACTCCTCTTTAAGGCACTTTTTAAGTTATGACGTAAATGAGGGATCAAAATCTTTACCAAATCAGACATGTATATTTTCATAAAACGTTCACGCACATCTCTATGCAAGTCCGTCCATCCTATTCCACTAGACAAGACTTTTCTTAAATTCCACTTGTTTGGGCCAGCGAACTTTATTATAAATAGATGAGAATTTGCAGTTCGCCGATCTTTCTTTAAATACGCAATGATCCATTCTTTCTATACTTAGATCACAATCTTCTGTATGAAACTTGGGATCTATCATCTAATTGACATCGACCATTTCCAATCTATTTTAGAAGATTATATTAGTCTAAGACCTAACCTTGGGAGGTAGTTCTGCGACCTAACCTCGCCAGTTTGTAATAATAACCTTTAGACTTAACCTTTATGTCTGCTCATTTAAAGACAACAACATAACACAAAACCTTATTGAAATGGCAAACCCAAACCACGCATGAAAGTTCCAAGTCAAGAACATAACACATAACTTTATTTGCTGAAATTTTAATGTGTAAAGAAAGAGAGCATAACACAACTTTATTGAAATATCAAACCCGAGCCTCGCAGTCTAGACTCAACGATCTCGTCTATAGTTTTCGCTATTTGAGGAGTGAGATGATTCTTCCAGTCACCAACTTCACCTTTCCTGAAAAACACATTAGTATCTACACCAACTCTTATTGTCCCATTCTTATTAATCTCCAAACTGCTCAAATTACGCAAACTACACAAGTTCACGATCTCCTCCACCGATCCACTCTCTTCTTCCTCCTTGGTGAATGGACAGTTCAAGAACTCACCGAGTCTCTTGACTTGAAGGCGAGGGTCCTCAATGATCTCTTCATACTTCATAAATAGGACATGCTCCTTATCTTCTAAGCTCCCTTTCCAGTAGCTCAATATGTGCTCCCAGTAGGGTCCGTATAAGTGAACTCCTTTACAGTAAGCATCAAACATGAGCTCAAAACTGGCTTGATCCATCTCGGTGCGATGCAACTTGTTCCTATAATGCCAAGCGGAGACAAACGTGTCTTTGATACCTCTACACACGTACACGATTTTGCAAGGCGAGGAAGAAGAAGAAGACTTTGTGGTGGCTTCAAGCAATGTATTCAAGTGCATGTGTGTAGAAAAGATCATAGGAGAGGGAAACTTTGTGAGATCAGGAGTTTGGCTACCAGCGTATAGCTCAATCTCAAGAAATGGGACAAGGTCATGAGGGTTTTGTGAGAGCAAAGGATGTGTTTGGGGATTTTCGCGGTATTTTTCTCTATGTAAAACGGCAAAGACTATAGATTTGAGCCAAGTTGTACCACCTTTGGGCAAAGAAGCAAGGATTATGTCCTTCTTTCGTGGCTGGAAATGCTCTTGGACGTCAAGAACGGCTTGGAGTGTGTTGGGATAGTACCAACAACCTTTGTAGTTGTACAGACTGTAACCCATAAAATCTTTGTCTGAGGGAAGAGAAGATATCAAGTTCTTGGTTTCCTGGCTAACGTTGTCGTCTTTCATGTAACTTGGAAGGTGAGGTTCTTGAGAAGCCTCCATTGTGATTCTCTCTGGACACTGAGAAATGATAATGGAAAAAGACGAAGAGAAAATACTTTTTGATTGGTTGCTTTGAAAATTTCAAGTCTGGAGTAAAGGCTATTATTACCAAAGCACGTGTTTATGACTTTTTAGGGGACTGTAGGCTTTTCAATTATCACTTCGTTCTATGCCACATATTATTCTACCCACTTAAATCTTACTTGCATTCTATGCCACATATTATTCTACCCACATGAATCTTTCTAGAAGCCATTTGCAACTTTTAATATTTTATTGGTTAAAGTTATTTTGCTTTATAATAAAAATAGGGATAGAGCCGTTTTTGTTTTGTTGCTTTTAACAGAATATGTGTAAAGCATCTTCATTCATGGTGCTTGTGAATGAAATGCAACATTTCAAATTCTCGTATATAATAAAAAGCTTAAAAAATTGATTTGGCTATATATATCGCCAAAATACATTTATTTTTTTTGGTACACATTTATTTAGAATTCTAGAACTAAACGAGTTTTAACTGGAGTAGTAAAAAAATAGATGAACTATTAAAAAATAATTTTCATGTAAGTGAGGCCAAAGCACGAAAAAAATAATATAGTGATTACATAGTAAAAATACAATAAAACCGCGCTTTCAAAAAAATTAACACATAATTCATTAGACGGAATGGAGCCCACGAATCGAATGAAAAAGCGTGGATGAATAATCTATCAGTCGTGAGCGGTCAGGCATTACATAAATCAAATAAGATTTATGTTCGTCGGAGTATACACAAGGAAGACCATGATTCGATCGAAGAGGATTAGAAAAGAATGGTTTAGACAAGAGTAGGGTTAATGATTTCTCTGATTTTTGGGAAAATTGTTACAGAAACCCCAAATAATATCACGTGGTGATAACAATTGAAAAACTTTAAAAAGGTCGATGATTTATTTTTCCATAATAACTAGTATCATATAACATCAGATCTTCATTAAACTATGCCCTTATATGCCCTTATGCTAAATCTCCACTAAATGAAATTTACAGATTTACTTATCCTTAAATTAATCGTTCAAAACTTGATTACCTATAAACCAATGGTTTTAATCGGTTTACTAGTTTTAGTCGGTTTACTCTTAATCAAACAATTTAAGATCAATTAAACCAAGAAAAAAAATCAAATCTGCATATATAATGTTTCTTTTTTTCTTAAATTATCATTTTTTCATATGCTTTTCTTCTTCTTCTTCACTAACGTCACCCTCGATGACGTCTCTACAGCGAAGTCTTAAGTTGCAAAATTAGTTTTGTCCCATGACTAACAACAAAACCGAAACAGAACACACAAGTTGTCTTTTGCCATCACCAAAGAATAGATAGATGATAAATATCAAATCTTTTCTACAGTGAAGTTCACATTTAGTGTATCGGAAGCCTTTTGAGCTCAATTTCAAGCTCCATCATAGTGGTAGCCTCACTCCCACGAATAACAGCAGCTCGGGTAGCTGCGACGGCTTCCACAAGATCCGACTGTTTTCTTCAGCCGTTGAACTCATCAATTACATTAAACGGCTCCTCATTCCCGAGATCAGACATGGATGACGTAGGCTACTCCAAGGAGGCCTGAGCCTGAGCTAGCTAGCCGCTTGTAGTGACACCGTGATGCGCCGCTCGAGTTTGGTGGTAGGCGGAGATGGCGTCAGGGTTTTGAAAGGGGGTTCGAGTGGTCGGCCATGGAAGGTCAAGGTAAATTCGAGCTTCGATTGAGGATAAACGATGCTGACCTTCACCACACTGTTTTTTTTTTTTGGTTGGCTATGACGATGATTTGGAAGAAGAAACCCATAAGAGATGATAATCATTTTTTTATTATAAAAATTGAATTTTGTTTAGTTTAATTTATTTTTAAATTATTTTGGTTAAGAGTAAACCGATTAAAACTAGTGGTTTATGGTTAATTAAAATTTTAAACTATTAATTAAGGGTTCAATAAATTTGCAACTTTCATTTTAAATAGTCTAACAAACGATCATAGTTTGGTGGAGATCTGATGATAGATGATAGTTATTGACATTGTGGGGAAATAAATTGTCTACCCACCCTAAAAAGAACATAAATTTCTCTATCACTTGTTAGGCGGCAAGGTGGACAATCCTTTTTATTTATATTAAAAGAGGAATACTTCTATAAATTAACTTTGCACTCATGTGTTATTAACCAAAACGTCATTTCCTACGTGTCATCACAAAAGCTCTTCTTACATCCTTTAACCAAAAATCATTTTTACTAGAATAATTACATGTATTGCCATTGTTATAAACCTATCTTATTAGAAATTTGTAATCATTAGTTGCATCAACGATTTTTTATCATGATTATGTTTGTATATTAAACTTAGATATAACATGTTTACAATGTCCATATAAGCTGCCTTGATATAAACTTATATATTTATAAATATATACAAAATAATTATATTATATAGTTGATATAGTCGTACTATATAGCAAAAAAATAAATATATAATAGTTATATAAATATATATACAAAACATTAATATTATATAGTTGATATGATCGCATTGTCTATAAAAATAATTATATTATGTATATAAATATATACAAAATAATTATATTATATAATTGATATGGTCGTACTGTAAATCATAATAGTTCTTTATATTAATTTAAATTAAAGGTTGGCCCAATCATATATGTATATGTATATTATATCTTCGCGTATATAACCTTGGAAAACTGTTGGCCATTTGGTAATATTTCATACCCAATTTTGCATAAATACATTTTGCCTAAATTATACTGATTAATTTATGAGCAATAATGAGACTTAAATTAGCATTGCCATATATGGATTTTTAATTTGAACATCCTTCAATTTTCTATATTCGTTAAGGAATATATATATGACACATTGAATACTAATTATTAATTAAGAATGAGGCATGATACCACTGTATCTTTATCATAACTAAATTATGTACACTAGAACCTCTATAAATTAATAATTATGAATTTGAAATTTTATTAATTTATAGAGATATTAATTTTCAAAAATTTTTATTTTATTTAGATTTTTTATTTTATGATATATTTATTCTAAGATAAGAAAAATATTTGATTTTAGTGTATAGACATTAATTGTTATTTTTTGAAATTTGACATTTATATTAATTTTATAATATTATTTGGTGTATTAATATATATTATATAGAACTTAAATGTGGTTTTAAATATAAATATTACTAAGTTTCATTACAAATATATTTAGTGTTAAGAAAATATAAAGATAATTCCATTATTAAAATAAAACAAACAATATAATAATAGGTTCTTACTTATATAAAATATGTATACTTTTAAATTATTAGTTTATAATTTTAATGGGACCATATATTTACATAGAATTTGATTTTCTTAAAAATTATTATCTTATTATTTTATCGATTTTTGTCAAATTTTAAACCGGCCTAAATTGGGACCGAGAAAATTTATTAATTTATAGAAATTATTAATTTATCGAGTATTAATTTATAGAATTTCTACTGTACATGTATTATAATTTAAAAAAAAATTATATTGTATTGTAAAATTAAATTATATCACACATATTTATTATTATATAACATAATTTTTTCATACATGATCACATCATGCAAAAGTCATTATCAATTCTTTACATTTTTTATCAGATTATACTATATTCTTTTTAATGTTGACAAAAAAATATTATATTCTTTTTAAAAGAGTTGTGGTTGATTCATTATATAAGTTTTAAACGAGTTGCATCGATTGAATCATTGTGTCCTTAATTTTATCCAATCTTTAAATTATTTTTCTTTCCATTACTGAATTTGCGGTGATCCGTGGCTGTATGTAAAGTAAGTTTAAGAATGAAATCTTTTTATTTACATCAAATTACGTGATCAATAGAGTATATGGTCTGTTAAAGTAATTTGGGCGATAATCTTGGATCGCAAGTTTTGGTTAATAAATCCGTGAATGTTTTATATAATTAATCACATACGATTTCATCATTTGAAATCTAATCCTTCCTCATCGTATATATAAATAGGTTGTTTTGAGCACTTCTACTCATCACATTCTTCTTCCCAAATCTTCATTACAAATTCGATCTCGTAAGCAAAACACTTATGGTTGATCTCAACTCAATATATAACATAATCTTGTGACTATGCCTTTTACATTTCTAATACATATAGATTAAAAGTTATAATCTCTTTTAATCCATTCACTCCGCGCAGGGCGCATGTATCACCTAGTTTACATTGTTAAATGATGTCACAAGTAAAATGTGACTTTACTTGTAAATTCCAAAAGTGACTTGAAATGTAATAGATTTGGTAAGTTTTTGTTTGTGTTGAAATGTAATAATTTGGTCAAGTTTTTGTTTGTATTCAATTTCATTTAATTCCTCTAATAATTTGCTAGACATCTCTTTGATTATGTTGGCCTTCGTAAAGTCACTGACAAGAAGAACAAGCGGGTCCGAGTTACATTATGGCTCAGTGTCGTTACCGCGTCCGAGGCATTAAATATTGGGGCTTTCTGTTGAGACCCACAGACACGGACTTGGATAAGATTTTTAATATTTTTGGTGGACATGGCCTGATGGCCCATATATATACTTGTATTCTCATTAGACTATCCACATCAATCTGAGGCGAATGGCTGGAGAAGAGCAAAGAGGAAGATGGAGCCTTCAAGGCAAAACCGCACTTGTCACCGGTGGAACCAAAGGCATTGGGTTCGTAAACCTCTTCTCTCTCTCTATACATCCTAAAAAGCACTAGTGACTAGACTCTTCTTGATCTATATATTAATGATTCTTGAAATTTTTAGGCATGGTATAGTAGAAGAACTTGCAGGATTTGGAGCAATAATACATACGTGTGCTCGAGATGAAGCACATCTCAACGAGTGTTTGAGCGACTGGAAAAAGAAAGGGTTTCAAGTCACTGGTTCAGTCTGTGACGCATCGTCCTGGACCGAAAGAGAGAAGCTGATGCAAACTGTGTCCACTTTGTTTGATGCCAAGCTTAGTATCCTCGTAAGTTATACCCATCCCTCTAATATCATTTGATTGTTTTTTGTGTTGTGCAAACAAAAGACTGATCAAGAATCTATACTATTAAATCATGATCTTATTTTAAAATTTCAGATTATGTCCTTGAGTTTTTATCATATTTACAAGACAATACCACTCTTTATTTTTAGAATTTTGAACTAAAATTGGCAAGAAATATAACAGATTTTATATATATATGGAAAACTATATATATGGCATGTCAACAATCATTATTATTTTAATAGGTTTTGGAAAATATAAATATATTTAAAACGATTTTTCAAATTATGGTAACCAAATTTGTCTCATCATTTTAAAAAGTCATAATATTAAAATATTAACAATATTTTAATTTTGAAAATCTTTATACGCTCCAAGGTATTCCCTAAAAATACTAACAACCTAAATATTAAAATAGCTTTAACGTGTTTTTCTATCTATATTATTAAAGTTGAAGTACCTATATGAATTAAAATTTGAAATAACCTTTTAATCACATCTACTTTCATTTCCTTTTTACTCAAAAAAATAATTAGTTTTAATAAATGAATTTACAAAAAATATGATACATATGAGTTTCCTTATAAATTGTAGGTATTACATTAAATTACCTAATATTTAGCTAATTGAAAAGATTGCAATCTTTCAATCATTTAATACTTAACAAAAACAATTTTATAAATAGCATATATATATACACGATCATATCTAATTTTAAATATATTTAATAATCTCAAATCTTGGTTAGAAATTATTGTGAATAATTATTTGATATCATTTGATCTATGTGGAGGCCGGTTCACTTTCAAGATGTAAATTTTTCCTACGTGTATCAATTTCATACTAACTTTTTTTTATTGTTTTTAACTAAATTTACATTATTTTGAAACCGCTTAACATGACAACCGTAGATACTAAAATTTTATACATGGATTACATTGATTTAATTTTCTATTTTTCAAAATTAAAAATCTAAACACTGTTTTCATTTTTTTAGAAATGAATTAAACATTTCTTAAGAAAAATACAATACAAATCTATTTTTCTAAAAACTAAATGATTTTGGTCACTCAAAATTAACTCAAACCGGTTTGAATAGATGATCAATACAATTACATGAATCTAAATGGATAAAATTATTAAAAACTTAAAAGTAAATGAGTTCAAACGGTTAAGACATAAATGTGTTCGCCAAAAATGAAACAGATCTAAATAAGGTGGATTTACCATTTTATCATTCTTAACAAAGGAATTTGATAAATTTTTACTAAAATATGACAATGCATACTATCCTGCGCTTTCAAAGCGCGAGTCAAATTCTAATAAACACTTATGGATGATTCATGTTTCCGGTTGTATACTCTTGATATTAGATCAACAATGTCGGGGCAATCCGGTCAAAGCCAACAATTGAAAATACGGCAGAGGATTTCTCGTTCCACATTTCTACCAACTTGGAATCTGCGTACCATTTTAGCCAGCTTGCACATCCTCTGCTCAAGTCTTCAGGGTGTGGTAATATCGTGTTCATATCCTCTGTTGCTGGGGTCGTGTCGTTTGGCGTCAGCTCTATATACTGTGCAACTAAAGGTATATACCGACTTAAGAAGAAACCAAAACCAATGATCAAAATAAACCAAAACCACCTCTTTGTGAGTCTGGTTGGTACAGCTCATGGTAGAGTATAGTAGTAGTAAACAACAATAATACCACTCGATATGTATGTATGTATATATATTCGACCAAAAATAAAATATCTAATCTATTAATTTAGGGATTGGTTTTTATCTACTACTTGAAGTTGTCATTTAGATTTTGGGCTCTTTCAAGTTTGTTAGTAAGCTACTTAATTTATGGACCATTTAGAGTTATTAGTTATATATAACATATAACACGCTACTATGATAATAAAACTGGAAAACTTAAACTAAATCAACGTGTAATCTATTATAAGTAAACCAACCTATTAATTCAAAATTAAAATAAAATTAGACCGAGTGCTATATAGAATTAGATTAGCTGTAGAATAACTCTCATTGGACCTCTTTTTCGTGTATATGAAACTTGGCTTTAAGTTGATTGACCCTTGATTCTTTTCTCTTACCAACATCATCATCACTTAAAGAACATGAATATTTTTTATCCTATCATTGCTGAATCAGTTACCTGTATCATATTTTGATAACCATATTAAACAAAAGTTGAAGAAGCTAAGCCATTTTTCATTTTCTTTTCTTGATCCAGAAAAATTGTCAAATAGTTAGCACCAACCAAACCAATCCGGTTTAATATGAGTTTCCAAAATTGCAAGAAATTATGAATAGTGTTATATTGTGTCTATATGTTTGAATTTATTATATGATCATCAATTATTCTTTCTAACCCAACAAATCATCTACGTTCAATTCGAAAAAGATAGTAGTAGCCACAAAATATGATAAGTAAAGTGTATATACTATACCGTCTTGATTTTTTTATTTTTTCTATTACTGATTTACTTAAACGAGTTCATCCTAAATATTTATATAGGAACCAAATAGGATTTTTTACACTTAAAGCAAATATATGTGCGTAAATATATGATACAATATTAACTGAAATCTTTGACTTTCTCACAAATTTTGATATTATGTATATATGTTTTTTTTAACTAACAATTTTGAAGATAATATCCGACTTCAGTGCTACGTTGCACGGAAGCTTCATCGGACGTCCGCTTCCCGCTTCGGAACCGGAATCGGAATCGGAACCTTGTGGAAGCTTACGGAATCTCGCTTCCAAAACGCTTCTAAAATATTCTCTTTAAAAACACATTGGAAGCTTACGATTCCATTTTGGAATCACGCTTCCATTTTAAAAAAAAACAATGTCTTATATCAATAAAAATATAAAATTATAGTTTTTAATTTATATATAATCCAAATTTTAATAGTATTGAATAGAGAGAATAGAAATATACAAATATTAAAACTAATACTATAAATTATCTTTATGCATTGAGGTTTTTATTAAAGATAGATCATATATTCAAATATATTATGTCAATTAATTATAAGGAATTGAGAAAATATAATATTATTTATTTAATTTAATTTATGTGTATTTTCACAGTTTAAATATGAAGTCATTTGAAAATTATTATAAGAATAAATGCTTTATTTTAAATTTAAATCATATAATTTTTAGTTTTAGATTTTAAAAAATAATCTTACATATGTATATATATTCATATATATATATATATATGGATACGTTTCCAACACGTATCCGCTTCTTAATTTTTTTAAAAATCTCGCTTCTGCGCTTCCATACGCTTCCGCTTCCACGTACCCGCTTCCGTTTCCATGTAACATAGCTTCAGTGCAATTAGCTAATCTTCAAACTTTTTGGTACTCAACGATTTAATCTAATTCATTATACTATAAATATACCTCTAATATTTCTTTAATGAAATCACTCTTGTGCATTTAAAAGATGGCTTAAAAACGCTTTTGCTTACAAAATAATTTCATATCCAATGGTTGTAAGGAAGAGAGAGACAGTGGAAACTTTGATTAGATCTAGAAAAACATATCATTTCTACTACTTTTCTTAGCTATCTTTAGAAAAATAAAAATGGTTAAAAGACAACACAATGTTTTCTCAGTGTTAAAGTATCGCTATATTAAGATATTAGAAGATCACATAACAATGTTCAGTTATTCAAAGTATTGAAGGGTCTCTTGCAAAATATGTTTGATCTTTAATAAGGTTTTAGATGATTTTAATGAATTGCATGGATTAAAGTGATTTTTGTTTAATCATCCTAGAATATCAACTAAAACCATGAGATTTGAATTTTAATTTTTTAACTAATAAATTCTTCCAAAACACTTTAAAATCACTTGAAAAATTTAAAACTATACAACTTAGAATATTATTAATAGCACTGGATTTCAGAGTACTTCATAAAATGTCAAGTTCAATAACACTAGATTTTAAATATCTTTTTTAATTCATATTTGAATAATAGTGAATTTGTCAAATCTCAATTGAATACACCTCTTCTCCCCCCCTCCCTCCTCCCCCCCCAAAACAAAAACAAAATTCCAAAATAATCAACTGAACCATATATTTCAACAGACCAAAAATAAACTCCAAATTTAATGGAAAATGTAAAATTATTTATAAAACTTATTTTACATAAATTTAAAATAAATGAAATCCCGCGCTAAGCGCGGGTTAGAATCTAGTCTATACTATTAAAAGGGAAGCAGTTTTTAAAAATCTACTTATAAAAAGTTGTTGGACCCTTTCATTTTTTTATTTTTTGGTCTTCCTTATATATTATATGTTATCCCTACTTAATCTCACTTTGTTATCAGCAAAATAAATATTATTAATTGGGCTTTAGGCGTTTAACTTAAAAAAGATAATTTAACTGATACAACCCATTCAGAAAAGAAAATTACAAATCCAATTAACTTTTGTTACAGAAAAAAAAATTTAACCAAATTAACTTTAGACCCATTTTTTACAAAATCCCAAATTATGAAGACCATTTTATACATAAATACATATAAATGTAACATTATTTAAATTGTATGGATTTCTAATAATGAAATATCTGTCACAAACTGATTTTATTGATAATAGTTTGATAGAAAATTAAAAAAGGAAAAAAAATAATACTTGCTTCACTATTTTGGTAGATTGATAATTAATATATTTATAAATTAACTTAACAATATTTGTTAAAAGAAATTTCTTATACAAGTCAAATGTATATTAATATATCAAAAATTTATAAAACAAAAAATAAATTATATTTTTTCAGTGGGTTAATAACCGTCTTTTTGATTTTCAGATACTTTTACTATATTCGTTTTATTATATTCTATCCTACTATATATGAGTTTCTAGATCTTAAGGTTCGACCAAAAGTCTGATTCGGATATGAAAATTCAATGAAAACATTGTATCGGACTGAAATAATAATAATAGAACAGCTTTTAAATATTTTAGATATTTAATAATAAATATAAATTCATTTAATATTTGAGTTTACGGTCACCAAAAAAATATCCGGGCTTCTTAAGCGCGAGTCAAAATCTAGTATATATATTAATGCAGCATCTTTTTTTTCCGTCAAATTGTTAAATTTCATTCAAAAGAGGAATACAAAAGCTGGCAGAAGAACTAGAAATCCCGAGAAACACAAGCCCACAAGAAAGGCAACTAGAACCCACTCCGGGGTAACTTAGGAGAATACCAAATACAGACTTAACTATAGCTACAACAAGGATAAATCAAAAACCCACCATGAAGTTAGCACACTGCACTTGCAACCTTCCGACACCACTTGACGTTTCTGAACGAGATTTATCGTTGTTGCCCACGGCTCACCAAGGGATAACATCAACTTCTACGAACACAGAGAAACACCTCTTCCACCTAAAGAACCAGACTTTATAACCCAACAAGAGAGAACCACACATAGTTCTCCTCTTTCGGATACGGCTGCAACACACTTAATGCGTCCAAGCAACGCCTCAATAAAAGCCATACAACCAACACTCTAATCTCAACAGATCTAGAGATAAACAAAGTCAATCCCACCCGAACTCACCGAAAACATATAGAAACCGGCAGCAGGAGACAGGAAGCATTCACTACCACATCAAGAACTCGAAAAAATTGCAAGTATAGAGACCAAACAACCAAAAGAGGGCCAACGATTCCCTTTGAGAGCAGAACATAGCATAGACAAACTTCCACACAACAATGGAAAACAGATATTCTAGACCACTTAAAACGGATGTCTCCGCTGGTCGAAGAGTGGAGAGCTCGTGGGCAAACAGAATCAAATCTGACAAGGGAGGAGAACCCCTTCACCACCGATGAAGCCTCAACTACAACCTTATCACAGATCCGCCAGATCTGACCCAGATCCGGTTAAAACCACACAAAACACTTCCAATCCCGAGTTCTCTGGCTTCACATCATGGGTAATAGTCTTGCCGGTGCTCCAGCTGAGCAAAAGAACAACTAAAACACAGATCTATTTCCAATAAGAGATAGCTCCAGAGACACCAACAAAGAGACCAAACCATAGACATAGAAGACAGAGAAGAAAAGCAGAGACTAAAACTACAGAGAGCAAACTGAAGGGTGACCGGCAGCGGTAGAACCACCGGCCACCGTAACGCCAACGAGGAAGACGATAGCTTTTTTCTTCTTTTTCTTTTTTACATATATTAATGCAGCATATATAAATATATATATATATATATATATATATATATATATATATATATATATATATATATATATATATATATATATATATATATATATCCTATGTGTTTTCTGTATAAGCAAAAATCAATTCGATAAAAAAAGGAAAAGATAAGAAAAACAAAAGACTTTATCTCTCCTCCTGTTTTCTCTCTAGCCTCTCTTTAACTTTCCTCTTATCTTGATTTTCGTTTTTCCGGCGACCGCCGGGCGCCGGAGCTCCGTTTGTTTCTCTTCTCTTCTCTTCTTCCCGCCTCCTTTGTTTCCTCCTTATCATCTCATTCTTCGGTTAGGGTGGAACTCAGTCGTGGTAGGCTCCGATTTCAGATCCGGCGGATCCTTTCCAGATCTGGAGCGTGTTTGGTGGTTTGGTAAGGGTTAGAGGACGGCCTTTGCTCCCGCTGAACTCATCTCTAGGTTTCGGATGGTTCTTCTGCTCGGAGCAGTTTTCAATCTCTTCGGCTGAGTCTCTTCGAGTCGGCGGCGCGTGAGTCGTCAAGCAATCTCCCTTGTGCTCGTCTCCGGTGTAGTGTGGCGCGTGGCTAGTTAGTGACGAGTTTTTTGGTGGGGTTGGAGCTTGTGGTTCTGGATCTCAAGTTCCTCTGCTCCTCTTTGGGTCCATCGTTGGTCTACGGTGGTAGCGCATAGAGGGTTTCCGGGGTTGGTCGTCGTCTAACCTGGTGGATCTCTCATGTGGCGACGCGTGATGTTGAGTCATTCCTTCGCTCGTCGAGCTCGTTCTTGGCGCAAGGGGATCTAGGCTATCTCCAGAGGCGGTGCGGGTTTGACGGGGTGGTGCTCCTCGTCGCTGTTTCTCTGTCCTCTCGTCATCTATGCGGGTGGTTTGGCTTTGTGAAAGCGGATTGGGTCCGACGCAAGGGATAAGTGTTAGTTTGGCTATTAGGTCTTCAAGTTCTCTCGACAGTCACAGTTCCGGAGGAATTTTGCCCAACCTGTCCCATTACCCTATATGGGCGGTGGGTTAAACGGGTGTAACGGTCCTGGGATGGTGGAGCGGATGCAGCAATCTCCTGTCTTTGCTGTCCCGAACGACGGCATCGCCGGTTGTGGACTCTTCCTCGTGCTGCCGGTGAGGCGATGTTGGACGAACTTGCAGGTATGAGATGTGATTCTTAGTGGAGGTGGTGATGAGTGGGTTCTCGGAAGCTGTAGGCGCCAGTGCATCCAAGGTTTGAGGGCGTCTTTTTCGCCGGTTTGCTCGTGGCAACAGGGTGCTCATTCCGCTCATGCCTCTGTCTTAGGTCCGCCACTGCTGCGCTAATACCAGTCTCTTTCTGGTCCATGTCTTCTTTTGTTTAAGCTTTTCTATCTATTAGATGCTCTGTTTAGCTTAATTTATTTCCTCTGCTACTAGTTCACCTTTGTAAAATCTGTCAAAAACTAAAAACTTGGTATAATAAATTTAACATTTTACCAAAAAAAAAAATATCAATTCGATATAACGTAATCTTATCCTGTTGTTGGATTTTTTGTACTTCTCATTGGGTGAATCTTTTCAGTTATATTTATAGGCGGGCGACAATACAAGGATAATACTATGCCAATCTATGAGATTTGCTCCACTAGGAACGTAAGAACTGACCTAGACCTAGATTATTTGAAACATAATTTTTGATTCTTTTCGTTCATATGTTCACATTAGAAAACAAATTTTAGTTTTAAGTTTCTTCATTAGATATTCTTGAAAAGTGCATAAATCTTTTCATTTTATGAAAATTTAAAATTCACAGCTGAAGAAACAAAAATGCTTAATATTGTGAATTTCCAATTACATCCCTTATATATTAATTCTTGAGCATTACAACATGTTTTCGTAGCCACGTCTCCTCACGAGAATGACTTTAGAATTGTTACAAAAATAAGTTGGTCCATATAAACATATACTATGTTTTTTATTAAATTAACTATCAAATTAATTAATAGCGTACAAAATAATATTTTGTATTTTCTTAAATAAAATCTACGGAATTACCTAATATTGTTAACATATATATGATAATTAATGATTATGAATAATACATATTTGATAAAAAAAATTATAACCTCTCTCTTTTGTTTAATTTTATACTATTAAAAGAAATTAAACAATCTCATTAAGCATATAATAAAAACAATTAGATTTTTTTTTATATGTTATATTTTGAATTTTTAAAAACGACTATAAATTACTAAAAATGGTAAAAGTCCCACACTAAAATTTTTGTGATCAATGGCTTAACTTTTTTTTGTTCAAGCAAGATACAAATGATTATATATCATAGGGGTGGGCATTCGGATACATGTTCGGGTTTGTATCGAACATTTCAGTATAAAGGTATAGAACCCGTTCGGGTATTTTTACACTTCGAGTCGGGTTCAGGTATTTTATGTTCGGGTTCAGATATTTTGGGTCGAGTTCGGATATTTAAATTTTGAAGAAAAAAATAAAAAAATTATTCATTTTTTAAGTTTTTTGTATTTAAAATATATGTTAACTTACTGTTTTTTTTTTTAATTTTTAAAAGATTAAACTATTAATAGGTTTGAAGATAAAACTTTAAAAATAGAAAGACACTAATTTAGTTGTTGTTTTGAAATTTTAGATGAAACTTTTATTAATGCAAGAAACAAGAACTTGATATATATTTTAAGTGAGTAGCAAATGATTTTGTCCATAATTATATGTATATTATCTAATTTTGAGCAATAAGAATCATTAATATAAATATTTTTAATAAAATGAGAGAAATAAACTAAAATATAGAGTTAAGTATAGTTATGTTTGGTTATCTTCGGATATCCATTCGGATTCGGATATTACCCGTTCGGATTCGGATATTACCCATTCGGATTGAGATATTACCTGAACTGGTGAAATAAGTAATTTGTTTTGTTGTTCTAATTAGATGATTTTAGACCGAGCTGGTGAATATATACTCTACAAACATATATTTCGAGTCTGCACTTATATTCTATAACAACTTGATATATTAGATTTGAACACTAACCTGTTAATATAGTTTGCCGGTGATATTTTTTCAAAATTTTGAATTTTAGTTATGTATATGGAGTAAAACTAATTTTAACAAATGTCCATTTTTTTTAATTTACACTCATGTAATTCAATGAATTCATAAAAGAAGTTAAAAAGAAACTTAACTCATATCAATAAAACAATGACGAGAACGAAAGCACAATTCTATAAAGGTAGAAAATAAAATCACGTATGGAAAGTCAATAGTAAACAAATCGAGAGCAGAAAACCTAACCCCCTTTTGTCATTATACAATCAATGTTGCCTATTTGGTTTTGGTGATTTATGTTAGCCGCAAAACTTAATTTCTTTTTGTGCATATGAAATTTTAAAAATAATTAAAATGAGATGTAATACGTTAACTCTTCAACAACGATGATATATTTAAGAGCAACATTTGTATTCATTATTTTATAATCGATAAAGATTCCAGTGTTGCAAAATGTTAAAATCATTTCATAAACAAACATTATTATAAGAACTTATCCCGCGCATGCGTGCAGGCTATCATCTAGTATATATATATATATATATATTTCAACACTGGGGTAAACAAAAAGGCAAGGTCTTATAACACATGTTAGTATGTGTATATAGGGGCAATGAATCAGCTAGCAAGGAATTTGGCATGCGAATGGGCTAGCGATGGCATAAGGGCTAATGCTGTAGCTCCTACAGTCATTGCCACTCCTTTAGCTGAAGCTGTGAGATCCAATTGTTCATTAAAGATCCCTCTTTATTTTGATGATATTTTGACTTTAATATCGCACCTTTTTAAATGATATTTTGACTTCTTTCCCACACGATGATTATATTTAGGCGTTTGATGATGAATTCAAGAAAGCAGTGGAATCAACAAATCCCTTGGGGCGCTTAGGGAAGCCGGAGGAGGTAGCATCGCTTGTGGCATTTCTTTGTATGCCTGCAGCTTCTTATATAACGGGTCAGACCATCTGCGTCGATGGAGGTCTTTCTATAAATGGCTTCTCGTATCAGCCACATGCTTAAATCCAATCACCAAAACAAAACACAATTTCAAATTTCTACTTCATATGAATTATGTATTTTATTGGAGGTTGTTTTTCTTTAAAAAGAGTGAGGTTGACAAAGTAAAAGTACTTTTCATAGTATAAAAAATGAAATCAGAAACTAAGACAGAATACATGTGATTTTTATCTATTCCTTGAAGTAATAATAAATCATAAATGGAAGAAATTCAAAGCTAGTTTTGCTAGATAAACTAAGAGTCCAAGACAATGGTATTTGGAGCCTCAAGATACAGGAGCATTATGACTTTAAACCGACTTAAAATACTTATTTACCTGAAAAATAATAACACTATTGCCGGCAATGAAAGCCTAGATGAATAGTTGTTTGAAAAAAAAAACTAAATGAATTGTGAATGTGTTGCAAGTCGTTAGCATTCTCCTAGCCTGCGCCGAAACATGAGATAGTACAAACACAACGAAGAAAAAACACGTCTCTTGATTGATGTCTAAAGTAGTAAAACCCAAACGAAATAAATCTTTATTCTATTTTTCCTTTTTTTTCCGATGAATGAATAGAGAGTTACATGTGTTACTACGTGTCGGTCATATGTCCCTGGCGATGCCGAAATGTTAATTTCCCAGTGGCCGGGATTCAAACTCAAGTGGCGGTACTCACAACTATAAGTCCTTTACCACTAAAGTTAGAAGCCCGGTTTGTTTGTATTCAATTTCATTTAATTCCTCTAATAATTTGCCAGACATTTTATTGATTATGTTGGCTTCTTAAAGTCACTGACAAGAAGAACAAGCGGGTCAGAGTTATCTTATGGCTCAGTGTCGTTCCCGCGTCCAAGGCATTAAATATTGGGGCCTTCGGTTGGGACCTCACAGACACGGACTTGAATCCTCCAAATATGAGATGTTTAATATTTTCGATGGACATTCACTTGTATTCTCATAAGATAATCCACTTTATTCTGAGGGGAATGGCTGGAGAAGACCAAAGACGAAGATGGAGCATTCAAGGCAAAACTGCACTTGTTACCGGTGGAACCAAAGGCATTGGGTTCGTAAACCCTCTTCTCTCTCCGTACATCCTAAAAGCACAGTGACTAGATTCTTCTTAATCTATATATTGTTGATTTTTGAAAATTTTAGGCATGCTATAGTAGAGGAACTTGCAGGATTGGAGCAATAATACATACGTGTGCTCGAGATGAAGCACATCTCAACGAGTGTTTGAGCGACTGGAAAAATAAAGGGTTTCAAGTCACTGGTTCAGTCTGTGACGCATCGTCCTGGACCGAAAGAGAGAAGCTGATGCAAACTGTGTCCACTTTGTTTGATGCCAAGCTCAGTATCCTCGTAATTTATCTCCTTCCTATATCATTTGATTTTTTTTTTAATGTTGTGCAAACAAAGACAGATCAATAATACTCACTTCTGGCTGATTCATGTCTCCGGTTTGTATATTCTTGATATTAGATCAACAACGTTGGCGCAATCCGGTCAAAGCCAACAATTGAAAATACGGCAGAGGATTTCTCGTTCCACATTTCCACCAACTTGGAATCTGCATACCATTTTAGCCAGCTTGCACATCCTCTGCTCAAGTCTTCAGGGTGTGGTAATATCGTCTTCATATCCTCTATTGCTGGGGTGGTGTCGTGTGGCGTCAGCTCCATCTACTCTGCCATAAAAGGTACATACTGACTTAAGAAGAAACCAAAACCAATGATCAAAGAAATCAAAACCACCTCTCTGTGAATCTAGTTGGTACAGCACATAGTAGACAACAATAATACTACTATGCTTAGAAAGAACATTAGCTCACTGGTCCAGTTCATGTAAACAACAATAATATTACTATGCTTAGAAAGAACATTAGCTCACTGGTCCAGTTCATATAAACAACAATAATATATACAAATTTGAAATGATCGGTATAAGTCGAGTGATTACAAACCACTCGATATGTTTATGTATATATATTCAACCAAAAATAAAATGCATATACATATATGTTTTTAATCCATATGCATCATCTATATATATATATATATATCCTATGCGTTATCTATATAAGAAAAATCCATTTGATATGATGAACTCATCCTGTTGTTGGATTTTCTGTACTTCTCATTTGAATCTATGCAATTATATTTATACGCAGGCGACAACATAAGGATAATACTATGCCAATCTATGAGATTTTCTCAACTAGGAACATAAGATCTGACTTAGACCTAGATTGTTTGAAACATAATATTTTTGTTCATATGTTCACAATAGAAATCAAATTAAAGTTTTGTAATTATCAAAATAATTTAAGTTTCTTCATAAAATATTCTTGAAAAGTGCATCAATCATTTCATTTTATGAAAATGTAAAATTCACTGCTGAAGAAACAAAAGTTCTTAATATTGTGAATTTCCAATTTCATTAAATATACATTTCAACACTTAAATAAGCAATAAGGCAAGGTCTTATAACGCATGTTAGTATGTGTATACATATATAGGGGCAATGAATCAGCTAGCAAGGAATTTGGCGTGCGAATGGGCTAGCGACGGCATAAGGGCTAATGCTATAGCTCCTGCAGTCATTGCCACTCCTCTCGTTGAATATGTGAGATCCAATTATTCATTAAAGATCTCTCTTTGTTTTAATGATATTTTGAATATTGCACCTTTTTAAATGATATTTTTACTTCTTTCTCATATGATGATTATATTAAGGGGTTTGATGATGAATTCAAGAAAGCAATGGAATCAATAAATCCCTTGGGGCGCTTAGGGAAGCCGGAAGAGGCAGCATCGCTTGTGGCATTTCTTTGTATGCCTGCAGCTTCTTATATAACGGGTCAGACCATCTGCGTGGATGGAGGTCTTTCTATAAATGGCTTCTCGTATCAGCCACATGCTTAAATCCAATCACCAAAACAAAACACAGTTTCAAATTTCTACTTCATATGAATTATGTATTTTATTGGAGGTTGTTTTTCTTTAAAAAGAGTAAGGTTGACAAAGTAAAAGTACTTTTCATAGTATAAAAAAATAAATCAGAAAGACAGAATACATGTGATTTTTATCTATTCCTTGAAGTAATAATAAATCATAAATGGAAGAAATTCAAAGCTAGTTTTGCAAGATAAACTAAGAGCACTTGGAATGGTCATCCCCACATTGGGATCCTTGGCAATTGTTTAATATATTTTTTTTTGTTTTTTTTTGTTTGAACAGTGAAGGATTCGAGTCCAAAAAGCTCGTCCAATGGTGATCCCGAAGACGGAGTTCTTAACAATAAAATATTATTTTTTAAAAAAAAAAAAATTGAAATTGAAAATTTATTAATTGCATAATTAAAATAAAAGGTACAAGGATTCAATTTAAAGAAACAAGGATTAAAAGATACAAGGTTTAAATATAAAGATACTAATTATTAATCTTCATCGCCAAATTTATTCCAAATGTTTTCGATCAAATCATTCTTCAATCGTTCATGAGTTTGCCTATCACGAAGATCATTTCGGTTGGGAAATATGTTATTGAGAATTGTCGGGATTTCGTTTAGTGTAGGGTTTGCGTTTAGGACCTCTGAAGTTCTGGAAGATTCTCCTTCTAAAAATTCTGAAATATCGTACCGTATTGAATAACCATCTCGTTCATCTTCAACTATCATATTGTGTAGTATGATACATGCTCTCATTATCTTCCCTATCTTCTCTTTGGCCATTGTACGAACCGGGTTTTTCACAATCGCAAACCGAGCTTGTAATACTCCAAAAGCCCGCTCGACATCTTTTCGGACTGATTCTTGAACTTGAGCAAATAACTGTTGTTTAGGACTTTGAGGGAGTGTGATAGTTTGGATAAATGTTGACCATTTTGGATATATACCATCTGTGAGGTAATATGCCAACTTATACATGTGGTTGTTGACCATGTACCTCACCCTGGGAGCTCGACCTTCTAAAAGGTCATCAAACACAGGAGATCGATCGAGGACATTAAGATCATTTAAGGTACCTGGAAGACCAAAAAATGCGTGCCAAATCCAAAGATCTTGTGAAGCTACGGCCTCTAGGACAATACTCGGTTTTCCGTGGCCACGGGCGTACTGTCCTTTCCAAGCGGTTGGACAATTTTTCCACTCCCAGTGCATACAGTCAATGCTCCCGACCATCCCAGAAAACCCTCGTTTCTCTCCCATATCGAGTAGTCGTTGAAGATCCTCTGCTGTGGGTGGTCGCAGATACTCATCTCCGAATAACTGTATTATCCCATCAGTGAAGTGATGTAAACAAGAAAGTGCAGTGCTCTCACCAAGTCGGAGATATTCGTCAACCGTGTCAGCCGAATTTCCATAAGCAAGTAGACGAATTGCTGCCGTACATTTTTGTAGTGCAGTAAGACCCCACCTCCCCGTTGCATCTTTTCTTTGCTGAAAGAATGGAAAGAATTGTTCAAGGCCATCGACAATACGCATGAATAATCCCTTATTCATGCGGAATCGGCGTCTGAAAGTTTGTATCGAATATGTCGAATGGTCGTCGTTGAAGTAGTCATTGCTTAGCTGGTGCTGTCCTCCTTCGCGGTGTCGTTCAGTATAACTACGGGTCCTTTGCGGTATGGGTTCGGCCTCCACTATATCGTCGTAAATTTTGTCAATGAAATCTTCGATAATATCATCCAATCTCTCCTCGATTTCATCATTTTCATCAGATGAAGATGACGACATTGCTTATCCTGCTGGATAAATAATAATTTGCTTAGAAGATTTCTTATATTTTTCAATCTCTTCTATTTTTTTTTCTTATAAGTTAAAAATATTTAGATTTCTTCTACTTTTAAATCTTTTCTATTTTTTTTTTCTTCTACTTTTAAATATTTAGATTTGTTCTACTTTTAAATCTCTTCTATTTTTTTTCTTTATAAGTTAAAAATATAATAATTTCTTCTAAGTTTGAAAAATCTCTTCTATTTAGTGAATCTGATATATATTTTTATCTATTCAATTGGAGTTTGTTATAACTTTTAAAAAACCAGCGTTTACTAGCAACTTTTAAAACTAAACTTTACTAAATGGTTATGATGAAACAAAAACAAAATGACAAGTACTAACTTAAAGAGAGGCAAATGCACATAAAACCGAATGAGAACAAGCGAAACTGAGAAGAGAATGCATGTAAAACTGAAACAAAATGCATGTAAAACTGAAACAAAATGACAAGTCAAATACAAATGCAAGTTAAGCCATATGAGAGAACAAGCGAAACCTGATTATGGTTATGGTACAGAGAAGCAAGTTGATGAGATGGATACAAAGGATTGAGAGAAGCAAGTAGCAGACAAATATTACAATGGTTTTCGTTCCAAAATATTACAAAGGTTTTGATGATAAGGTTTTTGATGTTGAGGAGAAATAGATACATATCCGAGTACTTATACTACAAGAAGGGAAAACCCGTGACTTATGAGCAGGAGCTACATGCCAAAATGCTCTCAGTACTCTAAATCCACCCATGACAACTCCGCATTAGCTAAGGAACAAAAGAACTCCTATCCTCCCGTGACTACCTGCAACAACATGTTTAAAAAATGGTTAGTTTAGCTATAACAACTAAGCAAGTACACACATCACACAACAAGTACTAACTTTTCCTGCAAGTGACCTCAAAGAACACACAGTACACATCATAACATTTCAGACATAAGCTTCATTTTTAGTGTTGTTTCGATCTCAGACAATGGCTCTTTCTTGGCCAGCAAGCGATCAAGGAGTTTATTTCTAGACAGTTTTTCCTTAAGTTCCAAAACGCCTTGTAGCTTAGACAACTCCTCATCTTTACCACTCTTCTTCTTCTTACTGGCACCTTTCGCAGCCTTTACCCCGACTGGTCTATCCTCATCTTCTCCAACAACATTTTCTTCTGGTCCGTCAAGATCCACCACTGGCCTCCGCTTTTCCTTTCCACCATCCTTAGCCATATAAGTGGAGGCCCATTTCTGCTCATGCCTGAGCTCTCTCCAGCAGTGATCGAGTGTGAACTTGGTATCGTACTTGGTGAAGAATATGTCGTAAGCAGCTTTGATCACATCATCATCATTTGGGCCGCTTCTCTGCTCCCTCAGCGCCTGGTTGTAGCAACCAGTGAATCTGGATACTTCATGATTGATCCTAGACCACCTCTGCTTACAAGAAGTAACCTCTCGCGGTACTTCCCCAACGAGCTGAGGGCTGGCGTTGTAGTAGTCTACAATACGCTTCCAGAAAGCAACAGCTCTCTGCTCGTTGCCTACGAGAGGGTCCTTACTGGTGTTAAGCCAAGCACCAATAAGGATCCTATCCTCTTTGGGTGAATATTTCCTTCTATCTGCAAAGGTCTTAACAGACTCCTCAGGGACTTGCCTACGAGACTGACCAGGGACTTGCCTACGAGACTGATCAGGGACTTGCCTACGAGACTGATCAGGGACTTGACTAGGACACTCAGGAGGGATTTGGCTAGGACACTCAGGAGGGATTTTGCTAGGAGAATCATCAGGAGCTTGAGACCCGAGCCAAAAAGGCTCGGGTGATTCAAGATCTACTGGCATTTGACTGTACATAAGGTGTCTATAACCCGACATGGCTGTAAAAATGCTCTGTGTTACTCAAGTAGTTACACAGAGCCTTAAGTAATACATGTTCCAATTTATTATACAATAACAGCCTATCAAATCTGAGCAGTTAGGAAGATAGGAAGCAAACTAAAAGCAATTAACAAAAATCAGTAGCATTTATTAATACAGTCCTAGTTTAACCAAACACCATTCAAAATCAGTAGCAAAAATCAGTAGCAAAATTAAATCCTATGTACTATAACAGCTATTTAACCAAACACCATTCAATTAATCTACAGCAATTTAAACGTAGAACATTTAAAACCAATCAAATCACACGGGTTGGGAAGATATAAAGCAAATCAGTAGCATTTATTAATACAGTCCTAGTTTTTTATCTACCTACAAAAACCATTCAATTAATCTACAATACTATTTGAATTTTTTTTTTACGGAATATACATTGTCAAGTGATAGAAAAGAAAAGCAGAGTACCTTTACTTTTTTGGCCATTGGACAGGTGATAGAACACTCCCCATTGAAGCCTTTGAAGCTACTCCTGCAAACAAGTAACATTAGGCAGTCAAATGTTTTAATACAAACGCATAAACTGAAAATGAAATCCAAATAAGTCGAGAACTTACCATGTAGAACCAAGATTACCAAACCTATGACCACTAGCAGGCACACCATTAGCTTAACTCGTGTGGTATCCTTTCCTGCGTCGTACACAGTCTTCTCTAGCAGCAGCAGCTTCTGCTCTCTCTCTGCAACTGCTTCCTTAAGCCGTCTTATCTCCGTCTGAAAGTCCCTCATCTCCTCCATGACCGCGTCATCCCACCACTTCTAGATGTGAGTGGCTCCATCAACGACATTGTTGCAGGTGAAATACCTACGGCCTGGATCTTTTTCCGTGTAGGCTGTAGCAACTACCGGCTCACTCCCACAGTAGCAGATCGTCGGGATGCCATCATCCCCCTCAGGTTGAGGTTGGTTCTGAAACGGCTCTCCATTATCGAAGCTACTCTGAGCTTCATCGGCGTACAACTGAGCTTCAGCTTCGAGAAGTGAGGTGATGTCGATGGACGCTGATGATGAGGACGGCTGGCTATAGCTATACCTTCCCATTTTCGTTAACCTGCAAAGAAAGAGACAAGCAAAAAGCAAAGATTAGCATTGATTTTGAAAAACAATAAGAAAGACGAACATATCAACACTAAATAGAGTCGCAACCCTAAATCGAATGGAAAAAATGCACAATTTTCAAATCCCTAAATCGATCGAGACCCAAAAGGGTTTTCAAATCCCTAAATCGATCGAGACCCAAAAGGGTTTTCAAATCCCTAAATCGATCGAGACCCAAAAGGGTTTTCAAACTCTTTGAATATAAAAAATCCCCAAATCGCAGATTTTTTTCGAACCCTAATTTTGATACGAAACGATCCCAACTCTATTGAATATAAATGGAAACAATCTAGTTCGATTAATATAGAAGAAAACGCTTCTACTTACCTTGAGGATCAGACGGAGTTGAATCGCGAAGGTGGGATCCGACAATCGCCCTAGAGAGTTGAGAGGTTTTTTTTTTCTTTGCTTTCGTCGAAACGAAGAATTTTTTCTCGCCAATACCAAACACAATCACGCCTCCGTCCAATCTCTTTCCGCCACGTCGCCCACGGACCGGGTCCGTCAAGATGTTATTTACGGATCAATCCGTCAAATGAGCTGGGTTTATATTAATTAAAAAATCCAAAAAGTGCAACGGACCGGTCTTACGGATTCGTTGTCATCCCCCGTTGCAAGTGCTCTAAGAGTCCAAGACAATGGTATTTTGAGCCTCAAGATACAGGAGCATTATGACTTTAAAAAATACTTATTTAGCTGTAAAATAATAACACTATTGCCGGCAATGAAAGCCTAGATGAATAGTTGTTTGAAAAAAAACTAAATGAATTGTGAATGTGTTGCAAGTCATTAGCATTCTCCTAGCCTGCGCAGAAACATGAGATAGTGCAAACACAACGAAGAAAAAACACGTTTCTTGATTGATGTCTGAAGTAGTAAAACCCAAACGAAATAAATCTTTATTCTATTTTTCCCTTCTTTTTTTTCTCGATGAATGAATAGAGTTACACGTGAAGAAAATTACAAAAGAAACCAAGAAAAGCAGTCCATGCAAATAGAAAGACTGTTGATTGCGAATAATCTATTTACAAGCATTTACAGAAACAGATGATAAAATGTGAATTGATTTTGAATGTTTTTCCAGGGAATTAAGATTCATCAGTGAGTAAGTTTGCAGCAAACGGGATTTAGTAAGTGACTTCTCCACTGGAGCTTGGCCATAACATAAACCAAGCTCAACCTGCAAACAAAACATCATTCCTAAAAATGTTGATTCATTTCAGTTAAAAAAATAGAATAGCCAAACATATTAAGCGGCCTATGGGGAAGGAAGAATTATTCTTACCTTCTTCAGAGAAAGCGAAAACACCACCAAGCATGTCGTCATCGTCGTCACCATCATCATCTAGTTTTCTTTGATCAGATGGATCATCCTTGTCCTCTGCTTCTTTAGCAGTTTCCTTGAAAAACTGCTGAAAATCTGGGGAGCCATCAATGGCTCCCTCCTCACTTTCCTCTCCTGCATTCATGCTCAGATTAGAACGGTTAGAACTTAAATTTGAAGCTCCACTTGTCCCGCTGCTGTTTTCAATAGTTGTTTCAGCGGGCAGGGAGGTGTTCTTTAGCAACATATGAGCATCGTCTATAGTATAGTCGCTGTCTTTCACAGCAGAAGAAGAAATCGAAACCACGGGTTGTTTGAATGTTATACTTCCACTTCTTTCCTCACTCTCGGTGTAAGCCATATCTGCTACACATTCAGTTTAAAGATTTTGAGAAACATCGAAATGCATGGGTTATAGGAAGTTAATTTGATTAACCTTTAACTTGTCCAGGATCAGAAGAAGAAGAAGAATCTGAATCTCTTTCCACAGAAAATCCTCTGCGCATACTGGAATAAACACTCTGAAAATTATCAAACACCGGGAGCAGATCCTTCCTTCTGATATCAACCTCATTTGCAGATACTTTCTCGATTTCGATCTCCCCGCCTCCATGATGATGATGCAAATTCATCTTCTTTCCATCATTTAACAACGGATAGAAAGATATCTGCAATGTGTATATGAACATATCATGATTTATCCAGGATCGTTAAGGAGACAGAGAAGTAGATAATAACCTCTGAGTTTTGCCAGATTGGTTTTCTTCCGGAGTTTATCATCACCTCTGCATTAGCAAGATAAACATGGTGTTTCTCAAGAGGCCTCGCTACATCTTCACTAATTTTCCGTCCATCAAAAGTAAGTCCACATATGTTCTCCTCTCTCTCAGGCCAATTTGTTTTCCGGCAGACATCCCAACACTGAAGAGGTTCGACTTTCACTCTCAGTTCCTCTTCAGCTGCTCCTCCAATTCGAGAATTGCTCTCAGCCTGGTCTCCTCCAAGAGATGGAACAAGTTTGTACTGAACTACATGACCGGACGGAGTGTAAACCAGTAGATAGTCCAAGGCATGAGCTGACGACTGCACGGATCGATGGAAAACAGCAGCGAGACAGCCAGAAGGGAAGGACGTTTGTTTTCCTATAGCTGAACTTGCAGCAAGGAAGAAATTGTTGCATTTGATTCGGGTAACAACAGAAAGAGTTACCGATGCTGGAGGTGGAGACAAAAACTGGGTGTTCATAAACGATGGACTCGACCACCATGGTAAGGACAACGTTGGAGCAAGAGTTGGTCCATCGACATGAGAGTTCCGTATCTCAAGAACATTTTCTCCACCGAAAGGGGATAAAACATAAATATGACAAGTTCCTTTAGATGAAACAATAGCAATCCATTGACTGTAGCTGCTAAAGCAAATATCTTGTATTACCTGTGGGGATGGGTAATAGCACATCAGTGTTCGCTCACAGTAGCGTAAAATGAAACATTGTTACAACAGAAGATGGAATAAGTAAACATACAGCTGATGTCATGCCACGATGTAGTTTGTAAAGAGGCACATGTGCGGAGCTCCAATCATAGCTTTGACCATTCTTTGAAGGCATAATCCGGAAAACGTTAATATTGTTACCGTGAATTGAGGCTGTTACTAATAGAGTGCCACTAGGGTCGAAACAAAGCGCCGATATTGGACTAGTGTGAGCCCTGAAGTGTGCTATAGTGGCTCGAGATTCAAAATCCTTGACAATAACCTGGTCATCATGATAAGAAAGTGTCATACTTACTCCACTCTTAATACAACCCAAGGTGAAAAAAATATTGAACAATTATTAATGATTTTTTAATTTTCAATTTTTATATCCGCGCGTGAACACCGGAGAATTTTTAATATAACCCAAGTCGACCAAAATGCAGCACAGTATAAAAACAAAACGTTACTGGCGATACTCAATAGATGGTTTGTAACCAATATAATCAATAAAAGATGCTGCTTCTAATAGACTAACCGTTCCAGCAACATCTGACTCAGCTGAAGATGCAGCCCGACCAACTTTCCAGCCAGGACTGGACGAAAGAGAAGAACCAGGACCGTCATGCTTGAGATCTTGACAGTATTTAGATATAGTCTTGTAACCCTTATCACCCAAACTGAGTAAACCCGCAGCCAGATGCTTACTAGATTCCACGGCGTACCTCGCAACTAAATTACCACCACTTGGAGACGTAGATGGACTGACGCCAGGTGTAACATTCTGAGGGCTCAGTCGACCTATACTAGATGAAAAAGGACTGTTGGAAGCATAAGCTAACCATCTCGGTCCCACCGACATCGGACCGTATCCGATATTGACCTCAGATATCCCTTGGTTTCCAAGCTGAGGAACCGGATACGAGAGCACGCTGAATTTGTTTTCAAGTGTAAGCGCATCAAAACAGTAAATCTGCATCGCAATGGCACAAGATCAATTAAATCTTACCCCACAGCAGTTAACAGTAACAAAAATCTCTAAATATATCTATATATCTATATTTTTGTTCCGCGTGTTACTTTTAAATCTAAAAATAGTAAACTTGTAGCTGACCTGTGAACCAAGGCCAACAGCTACAATCCTGGGACTGCATCGAACCATATAAACAGTAGACCGGAATCTCAAAACATGAACGTAGTTGTGAGATCTAAGCGAATAGAACCGCACAACCGTGGGAGAGAGTGCAATAGGATCATCAAAACCATTTCTAACTGAACCATTGGATTCATCAGCAACTGCTAAAAGAATTGGATGCGATGATCTAAACCCTTCGACTCCTTCACACCTATCAGGCAAAGGCTGCATCTGAAGAAACGTAACGGGGTCATCCCGCCTCGACACAAGCTCACTGACATTGCTTGCATCATCGATATCAACGACTTGGAACCCGTTGGCGTAACCGAGTAGAAGAATGTTCTTGAAACAAGATTCACTCGTGTGTAATCTATCAAAGGATGACCACAACACCTGCTTTGATCCCAAAAACAAAGTCAATGCCACCTCCAAGTCAAAATCAAATTGAATCAAAATCGGAAACCTGATCCTTAGGCTCCTGCGAATCGGGGGAGAGAGAAGCGGCGACGGAAGCGCTAGCTGAGCGTACGCCGGAGGAGGCGGTTTTGATGCAGGAAGAGATGAATTTTAGCGAATTAGGTAAAAAGCGATTGGTCGTCTGGTGATTAACTCCGTTGTTGTTGATGATGATATTGGCCTTGGTGGTGGTGCTCTTCATAGTAGTAATAGGTCAACTTGTTTTAGAAGAGATTCCAGGTCACCGGAGAGGAAAAGCGATTGAGAAAACAGCATACGACGAGGAAGGGGTGGGAAGTAGGGAAGGAGATCTTTCAATTCGTTAGCTTCGCCATTTTTTTTTTTGTTAATTGAATTAGCGGTGGAGTTTGGATTTGGGTTTTCTTGTTGACCTTCTGAGATGAAAGTAGAAGAAGAAAAGGTTGAAACGGTTCTTATTTTTCACTTCGATTTTGTTTAAAAAAAATAATTAATAATTTACTGTCTGACGCAAAAAAAAAAAAAAAAAAAACTCTCTCTTCTTTCCTTTCCTCCTACCTCTCTCTAGAACTTTCATCAAAGAAAATCAATTCCGGTGGCCGATGGCCGGTGACCGGTGCCGCTGGTCACCAACCCCTTTTTATCTTTTGTTTTTTGTTTGTAGATAATTTTCGCTTTCGCAAATCTCTTCTATTCCGGTTAGCGGATTTAATTTTTGCAGTGGCGACTTTTGTAGTGTATCCAATTTCAGTCGAAGCAAAGTTTCAAGGATGTTTCCATGTTCTTCGAAAGGGATCGGTGTAAATACAGTAACCCTTATCTTTCGCAGTTCGTTAGCAAAATCCCATTCGCTTAGGAAAACTCTCCTCTTCTCTCCCGGATTGCACTTTCTCCTTTCCAAAAGGAATCAATCTTTATTCCTTATGTTGGAGCCGCTAAATCGGTTTATGGGTAAAGTATCCTAGATGGAAAGGAAGATGTGATGTTGGATTGATTTTGGTTGGTTCTGATGGAGATCTAGATGAGTCAGCATCTTCTCTATATCGAAAGTGGTCAGGTAAAATCTTCAATTAGATCAACTGAGTATTCCCAAGTTTATTATCCTGCAGTGTTGATGGTGGTTCTAACTTAAGTGACAGTTGAACGAAAGATAAGAAGCAAAGGAGTTTCAAATAGTTCTCGGAGACAAAGCTCAAGAAGACTGGGGTTCTGCCGGTGAGGTTGCGTCTCAGATTTCTCATCCCACGTGTGGTGTTCAGGGACACGTGTCACCTTAATTTGGCTATCGTCTCATGTAAACACAGAAAAGGACGCGTGTTGAAGACTTACTTCGTACAGACGCGTGTAATAACTCGAAGGAAATATTGGGTCAATAAATTGGGTTTATGGTTAGGTCGAGTTTGTATTAATGAGAATTGGGATGTCTGTAACTCCTTTGTAGTATGCCCATTTGGGCCTTTCTAATAGAAAGAAACAGTTGACCAAAAAAAAAATTACTGTCTGCAGTATGCGTGTGTTGTTGAATAATTGAATGGCTAGAAGAGCAAACAGTGAGCATGTTATCCTTGTTTTTTTTACCCAAAAAGTTTTTTTGGCTCAAGCCCATCAGACGTGAGCTAAGTGATATGCCGATTTTTAGGGCAACTTAACAACCTGTAAACAACCGTGATAGATATCCCAAATTTGAACATTCAATCATATCGTTAACAAATTACGGAACTGTTCGATCTGAGTATGGTGTGTTCGAGATGAAAGCACGAATTCGATCATGGGTTATTTGAAAAATAATTATTAAAGAATCATGTTGATTACAATTTGTAAAAGCTTAAAACTATATACTCTAATCTCTCAGCTGACTTTGTGGGTTTTCACTACAAGAAAACTTACGATTTACTAGGAAACATTTACGAGGAATATTAATATTGGTCGTCACACGATTTGATGAGGAGTTTATGTGGAAAAATTAATTTGTCGTAAAGCAGAAGTAAACTTACGAGGAAATCTGTAATTTAACGATGAAGATAACAATTGGTTGTAACTTTGTTGTAAAATAAGGAATATTTTACGACAATAAACTTTATATTCGTTTAACGACGAATGTACGAGTAAAAGTAAAATAGTTGGTGAAAACGTATTTTTAGTGGATTGTACCGAACTGATTTCCTTGCAAAGCGTTGTTACACTGAAGTAAAAGACTTCTAAATGGTTTCGTTGTAAATCTGCTGTTAATTTCTTACCTACCAGTACCACAAAACATATATATATATATATATCCCCTATATATTATTTGAGAAGCATTGCAACATTTTTTTGTAGCCACATGTCATCACTAGAATGATTCTTATAATCCTTAGAGAAATAGGTTGGTCCATCTAAATATATAATAAGCTTTTTATCAAACCACAATAAATACACTATTAAATGTGCTTCATTATTTTCTTAAATAAAATTACAGAATTGCCTAAATTGGCTAAAGTATATATGACAATTAATGATTTTGAATAATAAAGATTTGATAAAAATCAGTGTGTGTTATAATTATATTTATTTAATTTTAAGTTATTAAAATAAATTAAACAATCATACTAACTATATAATAAAAATTTAAAAAAATATTTATATATTATATTTTGAATTTTTAAAAACGAGTATAAATTACTAAAAACTGTTAAAAGTTTCACATTCAAATGTAGTAATCTATGATTTAAAACTTTTGTTATGACATGATACAAATAATTAAAAAATAATATAAGTTGAAAGTCTCATTTAATAAGTATCAAAAATAAAAGATATATAAATATATGTATCATTTTAAATTAAACTATATGCCATATAAAAATATATAAATATCTTAATTTGAAATTTACTTTGAACATTTTTTTGATAAAAAATTTGAAAAAATATTGATAACTTAATTTTTTAAAATATTATCAATTACATAAACCATTAATCCCACAGTGAAAATTTTGTTATCACTAATTTAGACTTTTTGCTATAACAGATACAAATAATAAAAAAAATATGAGCAAAAAGCATCATTTAATAAATATTAATATTAAAATATACCATATATGTTACTATCATTTAAATTTAATTATACATCATATCAAATAGAAAAAATATTTTTTCGATTTATAAAATTTATTTATATGTTTGCACTAATTTAATTATATAAGTAGTAGATAATGACTTTTTAATTATTCAATATATATTTATTATTTCATAATATGTTATAAACATATAATATATAAAATAATTTATATATATAATGTTTATCCCGCGCAAGGCGCGGATCTTATCCTAGTATATATATATATATATATATATGTCATTCCCTTGAAAATGAAAGATACAAACCAAATCAAAGTTACTCTTTGTGATAGAAATGTTGTGGAGACAAACCCCCTTTACAACAAGATTCGTTTGTCAATGCAGTCGAGGTACCTGAACAACAAACTGATACCATCTTTCTTATTGATTTGCACAACTGAGAATATGAAATCTTTCTAATTATGAGAAGTATGACAAAAATGAAGACGAGTTTGATGAAAGTGATAGATGAAACATTATATATTCTTTCTATAAATCTGGAATTATTTACCATAAATATTTCTAATATTAATTGTGTTGTTTGATAACTAGAATTAATTTTTATATATTTACCTTTTATTTTTAGATTATGTTAAAATAAATTAACAAAAATCATCAACCAATCAAGTTATAAAAAAATTTAAAAACTTCATATATGAGCTCGATAGATAAGCAAAAATCAATTGAGTGGGTTCTCAATTATTTATAAATGTTTTAAGTTTTGTGGTTCACTAAAGAGATTTTCTTTAGATCTTATTAAAGTATTTCCATAATTAATTCTTTTTATTTTAGAATTGGAAAAAATAAAATCTAAAATCCCATCAAAATTATAACAATCTTTAATATTTCACCTATAAAGCTAGCTAGTAACCAAAAGTTACTTAAATGATTACTATTTTAATATAATATAAGAAGTATGAAATAATTCTATATGATTTATAAATAATTATAAATATACATTTATACAATTTTAAATAGATTTAGAAGCATTTACAGATGATTTTAAAGAATTTATAAGTCCTAGAAATGAATTTATAAGCCTTTAGAAATGATTTAATAAAAGTCTTATAAATGATATAGAAACTATAATAAAATATAGAACCTTTATATTAATTTATATAAAAATATATTAAAGTATGTATATAACTATAAAAAATAATTGATGGAACATTATATACTTTTTGTAAATCTGCAATTAGTGACCATAAATCATTATTTGTAATATTAGTTGTGTTGTTTGGTAACTTGTATTACTTTGTTATATAGTTATCTATTATTTTTAGATCTGGTTAAAATAAATAATTAACAAAAATTATCAACCAATTAAATTATAACAGTTTTCTAAAATTTCACATATGAGTGACACGTAAGCAAAAATCACTTAAATGAAATCTTAATATATAGTTGGATTATTTTAAAAAACTCATATCAACAACTATTAGATTTGTTTTCTTATAGTAAACAAAAAATATATTAAATAAGCACTATATTTGCATCTCTATCTTGTTGACAATAAACAAATCTAGTAGTCAACAAATATTAAACAAGTTGTAATAATGTTTTCTTAAAATGAGCACCTGTTCTTGCATATCTGTCTTGTTATCTTTAAATTTGACACCCACTTTAATTTTATTTCATTTTTCTTAACTCATCAAAAATTTCTATTATTTGTGTTTGTTGATTTTGTATATATATTAACAAGCTGACAGAAACATATTCTACTATAAGATTAAGAAAATAAAGTCTAAGCAAGCTCTATTGACAATCTTTTTCAAGAACTTTTTAAGTATGAGGGTTTCTACTTTGTTTGTGGTTTCTTGTGTACTCATGTTCTTCGTTACAAGTCATGCTAAAGGTACTATTCAATTATATTTTTGTCCAGATTGGTTTATAGGACGATATGAAAATATTGATTGTTCCTAATTGTAAAAACTGCTATTACGATAGATAAGAAAATAATTGTAATTTGTTGCGCTGATAAATTTTTACTCATTAACAATTTTTCAAAAGGATGGAATTGTTAGATGGAATTTTTATTTTTTGCATTTGTCAATAACTAGTTGCGGCGGAAGATCAAAAGGGTGGAATTGTTAGATGGTTTGCTGGAGTTTGCGGTCCTAACGGAAGCAAAAAATGCTTAGCTGACATGAAAGAATATCCTCGTTGT
This sequence comes from Brassica napus, assembly GCF_020379485.1. Taxonomy (NCBI): domain Eukaryota; kingdom Viridiplantae; phylum Streptophyta; class Magnoliopsida; order Brassicales; family Brassicaceae; genus Brassica; species Brassica napus. Next base: position 12,205,694 of record NC_063442.1, on the reverse strand, counting down.
GATTGTAGAGATGACCACTTTCCGACAGGACATTATTGCATGTGTTTTCATCATTAATATATTTATCTGACAAGATTTACTATGTCTATTACCAAAATCTATTTAGCAATAAGACTATCTCTATTTATCTGCTCAAGAAATTAAATTTTATTTTGTCATTTTGTGTTTTTAACGCTAGTTAGTTATACTATTATAAACTATAAAAATTATCTAGACATTCTAAATATATTAAAAAAATTATACATCTTATGAAAATTTACATGTGACTTCACCTTCCTAAACCGTCTTATGAGATCCATATTTAGTGGTTTTATTTGTATTGTATTAAGGATTTCATGAAAAAAAATCTTTATCAATCTGCATAATTCACTTTCGCTAAGATTCAAAATCCAAATCTCAATATATATATGAACTCTCAATGAAACCATAGGATTGAACAGGTTTCTACCAATTATTGTGTCTTAAAACATGACTAATTTGCTATTGGTAGATGATTCAATTTCCGTTTGAATGTCGGTTTGATGTTTGAATGAAGGTTGAATGACCTGATGAAACTTTAAGACAAGTTTGCAGAAGTTTGTTGGTGGTTTGCCAAAGCAGTTGAAATCTGCTGAATGCCTTACTAAACCTCTGCGTTTTGGAGATGGAAGACAAGTTTACAATACTGATTGCGACAGAGGTTTCGTTTCACTTTAGACTGAGTATAAATACTCTCCTTGGTATATTCCATTTCTTTAACCTAAAAATCTAAAAAGTGCAGAAAACAGTGTTTTGAAAAACAGTTTTCTTGTTGGTCGCTTGTGCTCTTGTTTGAAGAGTTCTATCATCATCTTTGATCTATAGAAAGCCAGGACTGAATCCTTGGGGTCTTTTACATTTTCTGTTCATGTCTTTTCTTTACACAAACGAGAGTAGACAAAACAGAGCGAAAGAGAGAGTTGTTTCTTAACTCATATAAAGTATGTAACAATCGTGTTCCAAAAAAAAAAAAAATGTAACAATCATGTACTTGGAGAAACATAATTATATTATCCATACCACATTTCTAGTTCTACATCTAGCGTCTACAGATTCCAATCTATTATAAATCTTTGGCCAGAGTTCCACGTTTTTTCGAACTAAATTACTATATATTCTCTAAAGACAAAAGCCACCTACTGTTTTGTCTCACTTGATTTGATTCCGTCCCTTTTTAATTAATTATATTACCCATGAGATGCTCAAGCCTATGTAATATAAACAAACAAAAAAGTGTAAAATATTCGTACGTTGTCCAGTTCTCAACTCCTATAAAAATGTTTAGAGAACTTGAAGTACTCGTCAGAAAGTAAACTCCGATAGATACTCTTACTTTCGCACTTTAACTTTCTCATTAGGAAAAAAAAGAGAGTAATAATGGAGAGACAAAAGAGTATTATGGAGAGACAGAAAAGCATGGAAAGTGGTTTACTCAGGAAGAGTCTCAGCATAAGAGAAAGGAAACACCCAAACGAAGACGGTTATCTTGAAACCGGTTTATCATCAAAGAGGCATAAAGAAGTGAAGAAGCATCACAACGAAGATGGTGAATGTTGTGTCACGACCTCTGTGTGCCTTATCACCTTTATCGTCGTTACTGGCTCTTTCTGCGTCGGTTGTGGTGTGAGTATGCTTTACTCTTTTGGTTTTGTTTTAAGATTGGTTCTTTACGATCAAAATTATATTTTTATTCTAATTGAGTTGGATGTATCGATTTGGCAGACCGGTTATTCTTCAGTTGCCCAACATGGAATTGTCAGTGATTTATCTCTCTCAGTTGCAGAAGTAAGTCTAATATAGTATGCATCGGTATATATACTCAATTTTAATTTTATTTGGATTCTATAAGTTTATCACAATTTTATGTTGAAAAGTAGCTTATTTGGACCCAAAAAAAGCAGCTTATATATTTGTAAATATTTACACTCGTTGCGTAAAAAAATTGAGTCTATAGCATTTATATTTAGGGTTTAGTTTTGTTAGAAGATCATTTGATATATGGCAAGAAAAAAAATATTATTTGTGCTATAAACTTACATAGAAGATAAAACATGTTATATGATGGACTTTTATATTCGTTCTAGTTCTAGTTCTAGTTACTAATGAGGAAGCCATCTATATTGTCGTTCTAAGAATATCTTGTATTTTTTGCCATTTAACTCTTTAATTATTTTACAGTACTCAATGTTCGGGTCAATAATGACATTAGGAGGACTCATTGGTGCAGTATTTAGCGGTAAAATTTCTGATGTTTTGGGAAGAAAACGAGTAAGTAATTTAGTTATGAGCTCGTCCAAATATTTGGTTGACCGGTTAACTAATACTAAATCGATCTATATACATACTAACGACAATTGTTTATTCCATAACAACTGGAAAACAGACAATGTTTCTCTGTGAAGCTTTCTGCGCAACAGGCTGGTTGTGTATCGCACTGGCTAAGGTTTATTAGTTACTATTTTTGAGTTGTGCCTGTTTTCTTTAGTTTACTACATTTCTTGTTATCTAATGACTGTTATATTTATAATTAAAGGATGCACTTTGGCTGGACTGTGGAAGATTCCTACTTGGAATAGGCGTTGGCATCTTTAGCTACGTGGTAACGTATTGTAATCCATTAATTTATCTAGTTTTAGTTGCAGTCTCTAATTCATAAATACATATATTTTGTTTTTCTTATATAGATTCCCGTGTATATAGCGGAAATAGCACCAAAACATGTTCGAGGATCGTTCGTGTTTGCTAATCAGGTTCAAAGCTTATACTAACCCTGAATTCTATTTACACTTAATATGATTTAGAACTTTAATTTTATTAATTTACTTTATTGGAATTGTTTTAGCTGATGCAAAATTTTGGGCTTTCACTATTTTTCATCATTGGAAATTTTATTTCCTGGAGATTTCTATCAATCGTTGGTATGATCCGATAAAAAAATTTCTTGAATATAGACTAGTAATTACATGAGTGGATTAGTTCAATCTTTTGTTGTCCTTAAGGTATGGTTCCATGTGTTCTTCACGTCGTTTGTCTATTCTTCATTCCTGAGTCTCCAAGATGGCTGGTAAGTCAATTCTAACTATCGCTTTGACTATTGTTAAAAAATTATATGTGCCACCAAATTGGTGCCTCCAGCCATAATTGTGTTTTCAAATACAATACCAAAACAATGGTCAATTAGCATGATCAATAATTCTTTTTTTTTAACTTTTTACATAATTTACACCTAAAGAAACTCTAAAAACATTAAATATTACATAATGTTGAGTTCAAATATGTCGACGTCTTCTACATCTTGTGTTTAGCTAGTTTAATTAAGATGTCAAAAAGATGTTAACTTTGATGTTCCATTTCTATGCCACTTATACTTTAAATTAACTACACATAATGTTTCTTAAGTTATAAGTTATAGTTTTACATATTATAGTAGTAAACGTATTTTTGAGAGACTGTCACATGTCACTTACATTTTAACATATATATTATTTTTTACATCAGCTAGATTAAGTTCCCAGTAAAAATAGTTTTCAAAGGTATTTTAATTCACTTTTATGTCATATTTAGTATTGGTAATCAATATTTAGTTACAAATATAGATATTATACTTTTGAAAAATATAAATATTATACTTTTGAAAAATATAGATATTTTATTATATTAATTTGAAATCTATTGCACATAAATGATCTAATAAACTGAAAATGCTGAGATTACCAATATGGAATCTGTAGCACAATATACTTTGCATTGGTTATGACATTTTTGAAATTTTAGTTGTTATTGAAATGTCGACAGGCAAAATTTGGTCGTGACAAAGAATGCAGAGCTTCTTTACAACAACTAAGAGGCCATGACGTGGACATCTCACAAGAAGCTAACGCAATTAAAGTACTACAACAATTTATTAGTTTAATTTGAAATTAACTCATAATCTTGGTTTTCTAAACTTTGACAACTTCTTATTTGTTTTAGGATACAATGGATTTTTCACAACAAATCGGTGAAACTGGGTTTGTGGAACTGTTTCAGAGGAGATATGTATTTCCGTTAATTGTAAGTGTATTTAGGACTCATATGACTATTCTGAGTATTTTGACTTAGAGCATCTCCAATTTTACTCTATTTTTATTTAAAAATATAGTTTGAAAAAAAAAAGTTTACTCTACACCAATTTTTTTACTAGAAAGCTTTTTCTACTCTATTTTCACTTTATAATATAATAAAAATGAATTTATTCAATAACTAAAATAATACATTTTTTGGTTCATTATTTAGAACGTTAAATAATATACAAATAGATAAAAAGTATATTAAATTTGTGTTATCGGCATGTACTTCATTTTCATTTGTCTTAATGATATCTAAACTAATTATTCTCCATTTTTTTGTCACTGAGATATGTGAGAAATACTATTATGGTCTCTCCTGAACTTTGTTAATAAATTCACTTTTACAGATCGGAGTTGGTTTGATGCTCTTGCAACAACTGTCCGGTAGCGCAGGTGTTATATATTATGCTAGTAGCCTGTATGAAAGAGGAGGTATTAAATATACATAACCAGTTTTCAATATATTTTCCGAACTTTGTACTTTGCTTTAATTTTCGGATCCAGTAAATTAATGGTAACTTATTTTAATTTCAGGTTTCCCGAGCGCTATTGGCACGTCTGTAATGGCGACAATCATGGTAAAAACTAATTATGAAATTAATTCGTAAGAATTTATACTCATGTTAAAAATAGACTCTAGAATTAGTCAGCCAGAGAAATGTTTTGTATTAGATCTCCACAATGCTTTTTTTTAAACTTAATTCTTTGTTACAATTTTTGTTTAGTATTTAAATTATGAATGGTTCTTTACAGGTACCAAAAGCGATGATTGGAACAATTATTGTCGATAAAATGGGAAGAAGAACTCTACTGATGGTTAGATATTTTACTCAATTAAATATCACTGTTTTCTTGAAGCAATGTCTAATAGATTTAGTCTATAATGTATTATTTGTCGTTACTTAATTGTTGTGCAGGCTTCTTGTGCTGGAATGGGCCTGTTTGCTTTGCTCTTAAGTGTTTCCTATAGTCTTCAGGTATGGGCTGTTCAATATGGTAAAACCGAACCGTACCGAACCGAACCGAACCGAAATAGACAATATGATTTGGTTTTGGTATATACCATATAAACCGAATGGATATAATTTTATAAAAACCGTAGGATTTGGATATGGTTTGGTATATAACCGATTAAACCGAATAAACCGAACAAAACCGATTAAAAGTAAAAACATGTAAATATGTATCTATTTTATAATAATACATGAAAATCTATTTGTTACATAAGTTAAATTTGTGTTAATAACTATTGCCATAATTTTATAGTAATAAAAAATCTTAATTTGTAAAACACTTGAACTATAACTAAATAACAATACATCGCAATTCAGACATTTTATTTTCTAAGTCTTTTTTTGATCTTTTTGATTTATTTTAGTCTTCACTATATTAATATGAAGATTATAAATTTGATGGACAATAATTAATTGAAAAAACATGACTTTAACGAACACTAAATATGGAAGAGTGGAAAAATATTTCTTTCATGTTTCTGTTTTGTTTCATATTTTTATTTTCAAAATTTCAAGCTTTGATTTTAGTTATAGATTTGATTATTTTATTTGATGGTAGAAGCATTTTTACTTTTTTGTTCATTTATTTGAACATGTAATATATTTTTAATAAATGATTATGTTGACAATATGACTCTAAAATTCATATAATATGATCTCAAACAAAATAATTATGTTTTTTGGTATAAAACCGAATAAACCAAAAACCGACGGTATATAAACCGAACCGAACCGAAGTAAATATGAATTTAGAATGGTAGTTATATTTTACTAACCGAAATACCGAAAACCGAAAAAAACCGAACCGAAACCGAACCGATATCCGGATTGAACACCCCTATCTTCAGGTGATCCTTTCTAAATATCTTTTTTTTTTCTTTTTGACAAAGGATTTTCACCTTTCTTTATATCTTATATCAATAAATACTGTTAATGTATATATATATATATATATATATATATATATATATATAGATCATGCACTATAGATTCTAAAACCTACATTTAAAAAGATCATCAACACTTCTGAATTTTAAAATTATACTAGATTTTTATCTGGGCTATGCGTAAAATTGATTCTCATTTAAATATTCAAAATTTATAAGAAAAATTATATGCTCAAAAAAATAGATGTATTACTTCAGACTGTTAAAATCTATTCACGGATGCTAACATATACTCCATCCGTTTCATATTAAGTGCCGTTGTAGAGAAATTTTTTCGTTACAAAATAAGTGTCGTTTTCGATTTTCAATGCAAAATTTATTAATTTTATGCAGTAATTTTTTTTTATTAGTTGAAATATGATTAAGTGTATAGGTAACTGTGTTTTTATATAAAAAATACACAAAATTAATTGTTTTCTTAATTTGTGTGCACAAGGTCAAAATGACACTTAATATGAAATGAAATATTATTACAAGAAATTATAATTTTAGAAAAGTATTAAAATTATGAATACTCCTGATGAAAGTTTATTAATCAATCTGTATTATGTAAATTTAATATATATAAATTTAAACTTACGATTCCTAGTTACTAAATTTCTTCCCTAATGTTTTTTTTTTTGTGAAACTTATCTTCCCTAATGTTTATATAGTCATTCGACATTCTACCAGAACTCACTCCACTTTTTACCTTCATCAGCGTACTGGTAAACATATCTATATCACTTTTTATTTGCTTAAAATATATAATTTTGGGGATGTATCTAACTATTTATATGGTTGGATAAATACGATTTTGTTTTTATTAGGGTTATATTATATCATATGCTTTGGGCATGGGAGGGCTACCATGGATTATAATGGCTGAGGTAATACATAATGTTCAATGTATAGTGTTAATAAAAAATACATATGTGTTACTCAAATTTTAAAATATAAGAAATCAAACTTCCCTAACTCCTACATTTTACAGATATTTCCTATGAACGTAAAAGTTTCAGCTGGAACTTTAGTTACAGTTACCAACTGGGCATGTGGTTGGATTATTACTTTCACCTTCAATATATTAATGCAATGGAATGCATCAGGTAAATAGTCATTTGATGTTTATATGTTCTTATAATACTTATTTGTAAGGGACACTACAAGTTATTCCTAATACTGATTATCTTGTTAATAAATTATTAAAATATTTTCAGGAACATTTTTAATTTTCTCCTCCGTGTCAGCCGTGTCGATCGTGTTTATCTATTTCATAGTGCCTGAGACGAAAGGAAGGTCACTCGAAGAAATACAAACATTGCTTTCCAATTCTGTTCATTAATACCAAAGTATCATTTTATTTCTTGTTGCAAGAAAAGTAAAAAACAGAGAAAAGAGTTATAAATTTATTAGCGTCCATGTGAGTTTGACTTGTGTTGGATGATTATATCGAATTTTTATTTGGAGCCTAAAACAACACGTTATTTTTGATGTTAAAATAATTAAATATTTATATAGTTAAAAAAAATTATAAATCATATTGGGAATGATTGGTCTAGCAGATATCACTTGCAAACACTGTGTTTGTGGTTCATATCATTTTTTGTTGTTTGACAACAATGACGAAGATTGCTGTTCACTGTTGGTCATAAATTAATCCAACTCCTGGGAACAGATCCAGTGGAGACGGGGTGGGGCAGGAGTAGTTCTTCTTGGCTATAGCAAGATGTCGATTTCTGTTTTCTGGACTTTTGGCTTACAGTTTCTTCTGCATTTGGCCTAAAAATAAAGGAAAGTCTTTTCATATCTCATGATATGGTCGAATCTTACATAAATTTTACCAATTTATGCTTTCATGCCAAAATATTTCTAATTAACGTTTCTCAAATAACCCACCATCAAATTCATACTTTCATTTCAAAGATGGCAAATTCAGATTTAACAATCAACACAATGTTGCTAGAACACATGTTCCTTCTCAACAACTTAGCCAGCATTCTTAGAAAGCCACTTGGAGCACATGAATTTGACTCATTCTTTTCGAAGATGAATATTCCTAACCTTCCTTTTTTGCTGTAAATATGGTTATATACCAACCACCACCAAAAATATCCACATATTACATAACCAAATGATCAAAATCAGTCAAGACACAGAGCCACCTACAGATTATTCACCAGAAGATAATTAAAACGAGCCAAAAAAGATGTTTAAGCCATTGCGGATAACTAGAAACCACATAAGATTGATGAAAATCCTCTCTTGTGACACTCGCTGCAATTATGAAATCACACAAACAGTATTTTCTTGATTTCAATTCCCATTTTCAGAGACATTGACAAGTTTCATGAACTTCCAACTTAAAACTAATTGGCGGTAAGTAGAATATCTCAAGTCTCTTATATATTATTCAAGTCCCTTAAATATTCTCAATGTGGGATCTTCTTTTCAACACTCTCCCTCAAAATAATGGTGTATAACCATTAATCTCGCATAATCCATCATACACCCTCCGAGACAATGCTTTATTTTTCTAGCAATCTCGAAGAAACTGAACCTTTTATGGGCCATCAGCTAGTGGGATGATCGGACCACGTTTTGGATCGGATTAATGGGTCAGGCTGTGTGTGCATTCTAATATCATGACAAGTTTCACGGGCTTCCAACTTAAAAGCAATTGACAGTACGTGGAATAGCCCAAGTTCCTTATATATTACTCAAGTCCCTTACATAATTCCAATGTGGAATCTTCTCTCCAATAAATACAAATAAAAAAGAAAGCGAAGAGTGGATCAAACTTGAAATCCACTAGAAAGAGGGCCGGTTTACTAACTGCACCTAAAATATCTTTGAAGTTTACTGTAAATACCACCTTGTTAAAGTGTAAATCCCTCATGCTATTAATTTCACATAGCTAGACTTCACATTAGCATCGATCACAGAACATATATTGACATAGGACCTTCAGATATGGAGCAGCATCTTGCTGTAACTATCCACAAAAAAAACCACACCGCCCCATTGGTCCATCTGTGCTTATTCAAAGACACCGATATAATATTTAACCCATCATAACTCTGGGGATTTCCAACCATGATTTTGGCTTAAGTGTGTATCCACCATCACCAATCTGTCTCTTGTTTCCAAAGCATGAGCTTGTGTTCATTGGTCAAAGTCTTTTTTTTTCTTTTTTAAGATTGAGCATGATCTTGTTTTTCTTCAATCACCACAGTATCCAAAGGAACACCAGAACCGGTCCTGGGACAAGCCTAATGAAACATTTGTGTAGGGCTTCCAAAATTTTTGAAATTTTTTATATGAAACATATTCCCTCAGTTTCAATATACTTGATGTTTTAGAGAAGTTTTGTTGTTTCATAATAATGAAGTTTGCACAAATCTATGTAATTTTAACTTTATCAAAAACTGTGTAATCAATTAGATTTTTCTTATTTTTATTTATAATTAAATAAACTAATTTTATATTATAATTTAGTGATGTTTTTGATAAAAAATAGTTTTTTTAATATTTGTGCATTGGACTAAAACATCAAGTAATAAAAAACAGAGGGAGTATTATTTATTTATTGTACACTAATATGTCTTTGTATACAGAATGATAACTTTAATTAAGGAAAGGGCAGTGTTGTAGCTATATTTTATACTATGAAATTAAGTGTACTTGAAATCATTTTTTTATTAACATAAGGGTATCTTGGATCAACGAAAAGTTTCAGACTAATTTTAAGGAGATATGCAATTCATAGATAGATTTTCTCCGGATATGTAAATGTACCAAAAGCAAGGACCCATATATGTATGGATGTCCAGAAGCAAGATGATTTAATTTGTGTAACAGATGGATCGAACCTAAAATTTGTTAGCTTCTCAAAGTTGTCTCCTTGCTATTCGACCACAAGGTCCCTGCTCAAATCATAATTTTCAGAAACGTTATTCTTCCTCGTGCTTGCCACTATTCTAGTGAATTTGTAATATAATTTTAGTATATGCAGTTCAATTCTTATTTACTGTTGCAGTTTTGTGTCTAAAAATGTTTGTATTGATGTTGAGTCTTATCTGATAAAATGAATTGTAAAAGTTTACAACTAAGTGTTTTGAGGTTTGGAAAATTAAAGTTTTGTTAAATTTTTGGGGTATCCAAAGTTTTATTTGTAACCAAGTTGCTTTGGTCTAGTGGTATAGGAGCTCCAGCTGGAGTGCCCGCCCCTGGGTTCGAGCCTTGGCCACTGCGGAATTTACATATGGGCTGCAGCATCCGAGACCGAAGACCGTTACACGGTGAGCCACATGGTGACGCCCTGGCAGCGTCCTTGCTCACTTCGGTCTCTAGTCTGGACCACCTCGGTGGGGCCAGGATACTCGGTTAGCAAAAAAAGTTTTATTTGTGTTTCTGTTGTGTTTTTTTTGTTTTCTGTTTTTTTTTTCCTTTCAGATTTCTTAATTCATGTCTACTATGCCACCCGACGTCCACTGAACCGGCCGAGATAGCTGACGGTCAAAAGTCAAATCTTATAATCTAAAATACAAGAGCTTAAGGGTGATTTAAGTTTCAATATTTTGTATTTGGTTCACGAAGTTCCCATCTGTCTCCCATTATTAGCTGTTTACCCTTTTATTATTCCAACAACCTTGAAAGAGAATAATACATCTCCCTTGGAGCAAACTCCCAAACTATGCTTTTCACGTGCAAAAAACTGTAGATCATATTCCCATCATCACCACCTTTATAAGGACCCCCCAGGTATCTCGTATTTTGCATATATTATTTCATTCCTACACTTTTAACACTTTCTTTGTTTATCTGTTCGTATCATATATTATTTGAAAAAAGTTTCATTTTTATAATTAGCAAGGCCAATGGCTCTCGAGGGTGCGATTTCCCAATGCAGCTATAATGGGAAAGAAGCATATTCCAACATTTACACAGATAATGAACCACCGTTTTCTGATCTCCAAGCCGCTCTTTGTTTCCTCGACAATCAAACCGATAACTACGACTCTACTTTTCTCCAAGAAGGCTACTATGGGAATACTACTACATTCCTTCATCAACCACCTAATGAAATTGTAATTAATGAAGAGAAACCTGCGGCGAACTGCGATATCAGTTTCCACGGAGATATGGGGAAGAATCAGGTAACGCGCAGAACAAGGGCGAAGAAAAACAAAGAAGAAATTAGTAATCAACGTATGACTCACATTGCAGTGGAGCGCAACAGGAGAAGACAGATGAATGAGTATCTCTCTGTTCTCCGCTCTCTCATGCCTGAGTCATATGTTCAAAGGGTATCCCTTATTAACTTCTGTATCTGCATTCGTAACTCTATATAGCATCTACACATTTTTATATACACTGTCTAGCAGAAATCCATGTTTTTTTTTGCCAGATACAGAAAACCATGTTTTCCTACGTTCAGTTTTAAATTTCTTTTTATAAAAGTTTAAGTAAACAGTTTTTATAAAACATTTCTAAAATATAGTTGTATTACTAAATGATCATGGTTTATTTCTGTATTTGCAAAATTGGTTTATAACCTTTTGCAAAAGCATTGTGTCTCATTTATCGCGCCCTATCGTTGAAATATTGTTGAATTCGCTTGTGATTTTAAATATATCATGCTATTTTTTTTGCCAAAGAATATATCATGCTATTATTCAAAAGCATTCTATTCGCAAAAAAAAAAAAAACCCACGCAATAGGACGCACAGCTTGTTTAGAAATGGGAAATTGCCCTTTATTTCTCTTGCTAACCAAAAACACTCTTCTTTCCTCATTTCTCTTCCTATCTCTTTCTAACCTCTCACTAAAAATCTAATTACTTTTTTTGTTAATTGGCAAATAAACCTTTTCGAAATTGCCAACATAATTTTTTTTCCCTCAAATTGTCACCCCCATATCTACTAAAATTGCCCCTTAAAAATACAACAAATCGTGCCAAGTTACAAAAAAAATACAACAAATTTTATGTTCTTAAAACAATTTTCAAATTCTAATATAAAATTATTGGCGTCTCAACAATTAATAGAAATGAAACAAGAGTGATTTTTTTTTTTGAACTATTTGCGCAATAAATATGAAAAGTTACATTAACCATTATGTTTCTCTTTGAATATCTCAACATGCATGGTCACGTACAGTAACTACTATATTAGTATATGCGTTACATAAGTTATGTGTGTGTGTTTTTTTTCTGGGTTGAAGTAACTGTAGTGAACTAACCTAGTGTTTCTTATTTTCATGGTTTCAGTGTGACCAAGCATCAACAGTAGGAGGCGCAATAAACTTCATCAGAGAACTCGAACACCGTCTTCACCTTCAAAACCTCAGTTGCGAGACAAATGAAACCTCTCTATCAGGAAGCTGTATGTCATCGGCGACACCTTTCTCCGACACCTTCAAGCTTCCCCAGTTCTCAATGGGTTCATCTTCTGTCAGCGATAACATGGTTCTCGAGGTTAACGCATTGGCTGATATCGAAGTAAGCCTCGTCGAGAGCCACGCAACTCTTAAGATAAGGTCAAGAAGAAGACCAAAGGTTCTTCTCAACATGGTCTCTGGCTTACAGAACTTAGGGTTTATCATTTTACACCTGAATGTCTCCACCGTTTCTGACTTTGTCCTCTACTGTTTCTCCACTAAGGTATGTTTCTGCTTAATCATAAATCACCTGTTTGTTAACGTTACAGTAAATAAACATTGTAAAATATATTAGCTGTAACAAAATAAACTTCATTAGGAAAGAATTATGGAGCTCTGTTTGAATTAATCGTAAATCAAATGCTAGGCCTAGCTGCAACCTAATTGTTTTGGATCTTGTCGCCTACCGTTTTTTTTTTGGTAAAACGATTACCGTGTTATTAGTTGTAAAATGTAATGTCACTAATAGATACTTATTATAATACTCGGTTTCAGATATAGGCTTCATTATAAACCTACTTAGACCCGTCTGGCAGAAAGAGATGTAGTCACTTAGATACAAATCATTCACATGCAATTCTCGTAGTCGATATAAATTTTGATATTTAATCACTAAGTGCAGCAAAATCAAACCTAACAGTGATGTATTCACTTACAAAAAAACTATAACTACTTTCCTTTTTTACCAAAAATTGATAGCACAATTTGCTTCTGTTTATAAAATGTTACGATCTATCGTTTTCAACTATTTCACATATATATTATGTTTTCATGTTTCATGTTTCTTTATAATAATTGCAGTGCATATAAATAAACCAGAATCTAGCTCATCTGCTTAACAATATTTTCAATTTCTTATATTTTTATTAAAAAATTATTTAGTTTAAACTTTTACATTGTTACACCTTCCCATGATATAACTTATATCATTACATTATTGAATGATATATATTTTATTTATCTTTTTACGTATACCATTGGTTTATTAACAATTTATCCTACTATTGTGTTTGCATCGGTTATAATACAATGTACTTATTTATCATAATAACAAGACCTAACCAAAGAGGATTGATTCAATGTATTATTAATATGATAACACATCAAAGTGAAAGAAAATCAGTAATGTATATTTTTTAAAATAAAAAAATAAAAAATCAGTAATGTATACAAACACAATTAGCCAAATTTATTTACTATTCACATCAATATGTAGGCCCATGTATCAAAAGTACCATTTTATATTCGTTACTACAATTACCATAAACTTTTTGTTAACCCAAAATTTCTTTTAAAAGTTTACATTCGTTTTTTATTCCTTTTTAAATTTAAATTCGTTACTGAACCAAAGTTTATGATCCTTATTTCAAATGATTTTTGTTGTAATTTGAGAACATAAAACATAAAAGGGATAGTTATAATGTATAAATTTGCATTAATCTAACTTTTTCGTATCGCTAAAATAACATCGCAGTTGGAAGATTGTTGTAAGCTTTCCTCCGTCGCTGATATATCTACTGCAGTGTATGAAATGCTCAAGATGCATCACGATTCATGATGATGCTCAGCATTACCCCTAAAGTAGATCTATTTGCAGTGTAAATGCTAGTAACGACTAGCTGATCTGGGATCATTTGATACGAGTTTATATAATTGAAACTGTATGCTTGGCCTGTCAAGTTATTTTAGTATATTGTTACATTAATAAATGCTTCTATCAAGTAAACTTTCCAAACTGTCTAGACGGTCCATTTTTTCTTTAATCTGTTGACAAAAGGTAGTAAATGGTAACAGCTGGCGATTAATGGTGGTTGGCTTTGGTTAATTCTTAGAAAACAAACTTTATAAGAAAATATTGATTTGGAGGAAGATCAAATAAAATCGTCTAGTCATTCTCGACCCCTCTCATCTGTTTCACCAATACTTCCCTCTTGATATTCAATAAAAATAGTTGGTACCAAACAAAACCAGGAATCTATGTTTTTCAATGGGCCACGAATCCGCCAAAACTACCTTTGTATATTTTATTGTGTGATAATCAAAAAGAAACAAATTCCATTACAGTTTCATAAATATACGAAAATGAGAATGGAAGAAAGCACTGATATATTAAAATCATTGTAACACTACACTTACACACTTGCTAATCAATTCATTTCCTTTTTCTTTGTTCAACCATAGATTTTCATTAAACTGGATAACAAAGAGTTTAGTCCACTGGAGACCCATTACAAAACGAAATTTAAGATAAATGAAGGTTCTCTTTGCTAACTCGTTGGCTTCCTGGTTCTGAGATCGTGGCAGAAATGAAAAGGAGATTGAGTTAAACACAGAGGATATTTGATGGATATCCTTGATGATCCCATTAATTTCCTTTTCCTGCATCTTGGTGTTGATAACTCTGATGAGCGAAAGATTTTGAGATTGGGAATCTCAAGATCTGCTGCCATGGTGATGGCTGATCGAATCGCTAATGCTTCAGCTATCAAAGGGGAAGAGACTAAGCTTTGGACCTCCGCTCCTTGTCTTGATTCCTCGTTGCTGCTCCCTTTGAAGATCCAAGCTAGGCATGCCATCATAGAGTTTTTTTCCCATGAGGCGTCTGTTTTGCAATTCATCCTATACCTTATAAGCAATGTTTCTTGAAGCTTTAAAGTTTAAAGAATTTGTGGGAGATTTTAATGGCATAGTTTTAACTCACATAAATATGCTGTCAATTATTGTCAGCACATCAAACAAAATAGTGTTATAGGATTAAATGATTTATAGGGATAGGTTGAGGCATAAACTAATTCCCACATAAACTAATTTTACATTACGATTCTATAAGAATAAAATAGAAATATAAATATGGGATTTTTGTTGTAACTATTAAAAGAAAATGACTAAATAAGATCAAACGGAGAAAATGTCAAACTTAAGGAAAATGTGTTGGATAATTCCAAGCTTGTGGAAACTTAACATATTATTAGATGTTTAATATATTAAGATAAACACAATAAGGAAACCTAGAAATAGGAAAAAAAAGTTTCTATTTAGGTTAGGTTTGTGTTTTCCATATCCCACATGTTAAAGGGAATTGTCTTTCATAGAAATATAGGTCTAATGGAGAGGTGTTCCATATGATTTGAAAGAAACATATTGAGAGCTTTAGTTTTGAGTAGTTTCTAAAGCTAATAAGAAAAGTTATTCTTATAACTCTTTGTGTTTCTAAGAGATTTGAAAATGCACAAGAATCAGGAATCACAAATCACAAATCATAAATCCAACATGAAAATGAGTAAGTGTGTTCTCAGAGCCGTGCCTGTGGTGTTGAGAAAGAGGTAATGGCCTCAGGCCCCACTCTCACATAGTAACTTTAGGGCCCCATTTTTTGTTTAATTGGTTAAAAAAATTGTATTTTAGTAAATATATTACATGGTAAACATTTTTACATATTTATTTAGACTAATTAGTTTTATTTTTATGTGATTTTAATGAGCTTTTGAATTATCTATCATTAGCTTTTTCATCTTTTTGTTGCTAAATATTTAACTCATTTGGTATTTACATATTCTGAATATAATTTTATACATTTTTAATATATTTTATAGTTTTTGACATAAATATTTAATATCATTTTATATTTTATATATTATATAGTGGAATTAGCATTAATGATGAAGACCACACAATATTACATATAAAATTTTAATATGATCTTTGTTATTTTATGTAATATATAGTTCTCTTCATAAATATTTTACATGAAATATTAAATATATTTTTACTAAAATATTAATTAACCTTACAAATTATCAGAAAACTATATTCACAAATATCGTCTTAGGCCCTTTAAACACAAGGCACGACACTGTGTGTTCTACAACTTAACACATAGAATTACAATGAACATAATATTATAATATCAATCACTATGTCAAATAGCTTAAGATTCTTAAATTGTGTTTGAATTACAGAAGTTGACATGCATTAAATTCCTATTTATATGTTCACAAAATGCCTTCAAATCAACTGTCTTTGGGTAAGGACATTTTGCCGTATATGTTCTTCATGCATTTAAACAAACAATTTTGATGGACTAAATAACTTATTATCAGAAACTATGTAGTTAATCAAGTTTTTATCATTAATGACATTTATATTGCTTCAGGTTTCAAGGGATACATCAATTTTAGAAGCAGAAATGGATTTCTTATATGTTTTCCAACAGAGTTTGGTTTGAAGGTGGCAATAGTGAGATCACAAGAAAAGAATCATGCAACTTGGAAGAGAATATCGAGCTTGGGAACCTTCTGTTTGATATAAAACACTGGATGTCTCTACTCTCTGAATGCTCCTTTGGACATGTCAATCGAGAGAAAAATCAGGGAGCGGATATTTTATCGAAGAAATATCAAGAATACTCATGTTTATCATGTATTTGATGTTCCGCCCGTTTGGCTAATTGACTATTTGAACACCCCTTTTACAGTTTAAATAATATATCCAGTTGATAAAAAAAAAACTTTGATTAACACGAGAATCTCTTACACACTCGAACAAAACACGGGCCACATGATTTTGGTCAAAACTCTATTTGGCAAATTTCCACTATGCTCTGATCCGAGATCAACGATTCACATACAAAAACACGTTCATAAGGGCCACATGGTTTTGGTTAAAACTCTATTAGGTGAAATTCCACTATGCTTTGACAGTTTGACCCGAGATCCACGGTTCACATACACGAACATGTTCAATTGTTCATAGTGGCTAAGTACCTTACCCACTGACACCGTGTCGTTTACACGTATTAACATTTAAAGGAAAAAAATAAAGCTGCTCAAAAAATTGGTAACAAATGAATACATTCTGAAATGTTAACTTATAAGACTAATTTATCGTTTTTCTTAACAATAATGTGGTAAAAAAATTTCTTAACTTATAAGAGCTATATTAAGACACTATAAACCATATCCATCAACGTACGATCTATCGAAAATCTACAGCTATATAATGTGGCGGAACCAGAAATTCATTTTACGGGGTTCATAAAATAACATAAGGTTTCAATGGAGGCTTGAACCTTGGTTTTGGCAGGGCCGGTCTCGAGCATAAGCGAGGTAACCGACCGCTTAGGGCATCATATTTTAAGTGAAAAAATTAGTTTTATATAGGGCATAATTTTTTTTATATATAAATAACAAAGGCATAAAATTTTAAATGAGCTTAGGGCATCAAGAAAAAAATGAAAATGTTAGACCGGCACTGGGTTTTGGGGTGTCATAACAGAGAATATTGCCATTTTTGCTGCTTATTCTTTAGTAAATCTTATACAATTTTGTTTATTTATTGGTTTAATGGGTGTCATATACTAAACGCTTAATGGATCCGCCTAAATTCACAAATCACAGCTGCTTATTATCACCACAAAGAAACGTGACAATGTTTTAAGAAAAAGAAACGTGACAATTACATTCATAAATGTTTTGGTGAAGTTCGGCCAAAGTCAGAAGCGCCTGCATGTCGAGTGGAAAGCAATTTCAGTAAGAAGATGAAGAGAGAGAGAAGACTAGAGTAGAGAGAGGTTTTATAGAAATTTGACTTTACATAAACTTTATTAAGATTTCGTTTATAAGAAAGTAATATGTGTGTTTTAGTGTAATTATGTCGGTGTATTTACACAAGAATCATTAAATATGATTATTAATATTCCAACTAGCCAAGCAAGCATGCTCTCTATAAAAAGAGGTCACATGAGAGGAAAGAAATACAAACTCATTTCCCAATATAAGTCAAAGACTCAAAGCAATGAAGGAAGATCTAAAGCGCATCAATGGGTTGTACGTTACATTGTTACTAACGCTCTATGCGTGCGCTGTCATCGTACAACTCGAAGCAGCGTCGGAAACAAAGACATGTTTCCAAAAGAAGAGCCCATGCTTCCTTAAGAAGCAGACTTGCCCAAACCAGTGCCCTTCGTTTTCCCCTCCCAACGGTAGCTCCAAGGCATGCGTCGTAGATTGTTTTAACCCTATATGCAAAGCCACTTGCCGAAGTAAGTAAAAAATATGCCATACTTTTTAATGGATGATGTTCAGTCTAGATTTTGGTTTGGTCATTCTGAATTAATTGGTTTATGAATGATAAATATTTAAAGTAAAATCTGATCTGAAGTGGATAGTTTGGTACGGTTATGGTTTTGGTTTTGATGGGAGTTTTAGTCAAACATATCACTAACTTATGATTAGAAACTTTTTGAATCATACTAGCCAATCAAATTAAGATAATAATTGGTTTTAGCATCCTTTATTTTGGTTTAGTTGGGACTAGTTGGGATACATTCTTACAAAAACCAATCTCTTTAAAACAGATAGAAAGCCTAACTGCAACGGCAGAGGATCAGCATGCTTAGACCCACGATTCATAGGTGGCGACGGCATCGTCTTCTACTTTCACGGCAAACGCGATGAGCATTTCGCACTCGTCTCTGACACTGACCTCCAAGTCAACGCACGCTTCATTGGTCTTAGACCCTCTGGACGGAGCAGAGACTTCACCTGGATCCAATCTTTGGGTCTGATCTTCGGTCCCAACAACAAAACCTTCACACTCGAGGCCCAAAAGGCTGCGAAATGGGACCACCAAGTGGACCATCTCCGTCTCTCCTTTCAGGGAAA
Organism: Brassica napus; assembly: GCF_020379485.1. Lineage (NCBI taxonomy): Eukaryota > Viridiplantae > Streptophyta > Magnoliopsida > Brassicales > Brassicaceae > Brassica > Brassica napus. Next base: position 12,186,525 of record NC_063442.1, on the reverse strand, counting down.
AGAGATTCTTTTACCAAAAGGGGATTCGTCTATCTGGACTCCTCCGGGAAGCTATATTAAGATAGAGAGAACTTCAGACATGAACTCCGTGTTGGTCACTTTACCAGACATTGCCGAGATTTGGGTCAACGTTGTTCCAGTTACAAAGGAAGATGACACGATACATAAATACGGGAGACCTGAAAATGACTGTTTTGCCCATCTCGAAGTTCAGTTCCGGTTCTTGAGGTTGTCCCCGAACGTGGAGGGCGTTTTGGGAAGAACATACAGAGAGGATTTCCAGAATCCCGCGAAACCAGGGGTGGCCATGCCGGTCGTCGGTGGGGAAGATAAATACAGAACATCTTCGCTTCTTGAAACAAGTTGTAATGCTTGTGTTTACTCCCGTGGCTCTAGAAGTTCCGACAAGATCGAGCCGTTGTCGCTGAATCAAAACACTGTTGATTGCACTGGGGGATCGAGCAGTGGTATTGGAATCTTCTGCAGAAAATAAATACTATTTTTGATATTTTATTTGAAAAATTAATCGAAGCGTCATGTCGGTGGTGTTTATCATAATTTTTTTTTCTGTTGGTCAAATGTTGAACTAGCTATGTACCTTAAAGATGTTGTGCATCTGTTTGAAATGAATAATATTTTTAAAAAAATGTAATAGAAGCATATTCCATTACTAAATTTGGTTGTGCCACTGGGTTTTGTATGCACCAGGATTTATTTTCGGACATATTTAAGAATATATTTTCAAAATAATATTCCAATTTCGAAGTATTGATCATATTTAAGGTACATTTTATGTTATTATATAAATATTTTTATTTGTTAAAAACCTATATGTAATGTACCTACATCAGATCTAAATATCTTGATTTTTAAATATAATTGATTAACCAAATTTAATTTCAAATCTAAAAATTTCATATGTATTTTTGAATGGGCTAAGATTAGATCGGTTGTAGATGGCAAAATTTTGTCCCTACATTATATGACATTTTAGTTAAATTTTGCTTAACTTTGGATATATGATATACACACTAATTAAACTATTTTCACATGTTAATTTCATTTATGTTTTGTTTAAACTTTGAGCTGCAATTGTTTTCAACATTTAAATACTTTAAAAACACAGTCAGAAAATTTTCATGGTCTAACCATTATCATAATGAAAAGTTCTTTAGAATGTTCATTTGAGAAAAAAAAAATAGTTCAGTAAACTAAGCCAATCTATGATTAAAAGGCTAGAGTCGATCATTTTATCATAGAAGTGCATCTACCACATTTTTCTCCCTTAAATGGGTGAAAGGGTAAACGGATTTGAAGCCACCTTTGTTGCTGGTGGTGGAATTCTAAAATATTTTTTAAGACAGTCTTCAAATTCAGAAGTCATTCTTTCAAGTACTACTCACGCTGCTAGCCCGGGTTTCCTCTCAGAGGCTAACTTTCGTGGTTGACATTATCATGGACGTAGGAACCAAAAATGAGGACTTGCTAGCACCAATTGGACATATGAAGAGACAAAAACCTAACGGCTGGATGTTTCGACCAACATAATGAGACAAATTGATTGAGTTTCAAATTTGGTCCAAGTGAAACTTCGCATGTAACTGGATGTTAATAAACCAATAAATGACTATTTTTAGGTAAAATGACTTTTCAAAAGAATCTTGTTATTTTTCTGGAATGACAAGGAATAATATGGAACTAGATCTTGCCCCGTGCGTCCGCACGAGTATTTACTTTTAATTTTTGTAAACGTTCAAAAACTAAATACATATACTATTGTACTAATTAAATTAGAAGAAGCTAATTAATTAAATATAACTGAGTTAGTTTTATTATTCTGAAAATTAAAACAATTTTGATTAATTTAATTTTCAATAAACCAATAAATTAATCTGATAATTTAATATATTTCAATAATTTCATAGTTTTTCTTTTATGGATTGAAACATTGACTTTTTGATTTTTAAGTAAATGAAGGATCGCATATCTTTTAAATTTATTATGTACCTAAATATTAGGCAATTTCGTAGCCATGTTTATGGAAATTGTTATTTATAAAGTTAGTGGCATTGGATGGTCATTGTTGAGGAAAACTTAGGGTTAAGATTTATTTGTACTTCAGCTTTAATAGATTAGATTTTGATTAATTTAATTTTCAATAAACCAATAAATTAATCTGATAATTTAATATATTTCAATAATTTCATAGTTTTTCTTTTATGGATTGAAACATTGACTTTTTGATTTTTAAGTAAATGAAGGATCGCATATCTTTTAAATTTATTATGTACCTAAATATTAGGCAATTTCGTAGCCATGTTTATGGAAATTGTTATTTATAAAGTTAGTGGCATTGGATGGTCATTGTTGAGGAAAACTTAGGGTTAAGATTTATTTGTACTTCAGCTTTAATAGATTAGATGAGATGGATTACTCATTCTTTTTTTATTGTAACTGGTGAACATTTTATAGAATGAGAAAAATTTAAGTATTCAGGAAATTTCTATTTCAAAAATGCATCTATCTTATTAAAACTCAAGTACAAAATTGGAGTGTTTGGAGACTTGAATAGGACTTTTAAAAATTTGGAGTGTTTGGAAACATGGATTGCAGTCTTTTAAAAAAAAAAATTTTTGTTTGAAAACAAGGATAGTAGTATTAAGAAAAAAAGTAATGGGCTTATATTTTTTAAAAAAATTGAAAGTTATCTAGGCCACTTTTAAAATATACCAAAATAGATCAATCTAATTCCCTAAATTTTTTTTTCTAAACTAACCATAAAACAAAATTTAAACTTTATATACATATTTCAAATCAAAATAATAATTCAAATTTGATTTATATCAAAAATTGATTCAAAAATATACATATATTCAAAAATGGATTTTTACTAAACTATTTTTCAATAACTATTATAAAAAAATATTGTCAATATATATAAGAAAAATATAATACAAAGCCCAATTTGAAATACCAACTCAAATTATGGTTTTCATATTTCATATTAAGTTTTAAAAATATAATATATGTAATTATTTATATGATGGTATGTATAAAATACTATTAATTATATGATAATTATATGATTACTTATATGATGGTACATATAAAATACGATTAATTATATGATGATAAAATACAATATATAATAATGACTAGGGATGGGCTTTTGGATACCCATACGGGTTTAGTTCTGATCGGTTTGTATTTTGGGTTTTCGGGGTCAAAGATTTCAGCCTTATTAGAATGTTTCTAAATTTTGGTTTGAGTTCGATTTGGATCTTTGCGAGTTTGGTTTGGGTTTGGATAACTAATTTAAATTATTTTTAAAGTCTTAAATCATTATATATTTTAAATTTCTCAAAATGTATAAGTAAAATAATATATTACGTATAAATTTGAATAACATATGTCATAATACTTAAGCTTAACATATCAATTGGCTTGATTTAAAATTTTGGATACGAAATCAATAATTATTTTAAGTATTTTTAGTGATTTGAGTATACTTTAACTATTTCAGATATTTACTTTTGACTATCTATATATATTTTCAAGTATTTAAACCAATTTAAAAGTATCATTTTTGATGTTTTATATACGTTAAATCTAAAAATAATTAATATATATAAGTATATAAATCTATTTTTAGATAAATTCGGATACCCAAATACTTCGGTTCGGATCAGATTCGGTTCTCTAAATAACAAAATTTTGGATAATTAGAATATTTAATCAATTTATGGTTGTGTTTGGTACTATATCTTTGGATCGGTATCGGTTATGTTCCTCGGATTCATTTTTCCAAATCCTAATAATTACATGAAAAACAAATATCAACATATTTTTCAAAATATACACCCGCGCGCCTGCGCGGGTCAAAATCTAGTTATAGTTACACGTGAATCCATTTTTCCTGGACCATTTGGAATTTGGGATGACCTTGAATCGGGTCAAACACATGCCAGTATCCGAAGAATTTTGATCACCAAGAAGCCTAAAGAGTCTTGGACCAAAACCTTTCCAACTTCCTATTTATTTTAGAATCAAAACCTTTTATTACGTTGAGAAGTTTCAAAGCCTAAAAAAGCCTGTGGTAGGAATAAAAGGATTAGGTGAACTGAGTGGGAGTACAATGAGCAATTTGAAGATCTTTGTGATTATAGCTCGGAAATGGCATTGAATGAGACTTTTTCAGTTGAATTTGATTCATTGAGAATAAAGACATCAATGATATTTTTAACAGGTTATATGTCTGTTTTGACATCCGTAGAAGAGCTTGAAAGATACGTGTAGACCTGCTTCTTGGAGTAGATAGATGTTTCTTCAAGTCGAAAGATGAAAATTTAGTTGTTGATTTCTTTGGGTCGTGATGCAGATAATGTGATTCGCCAAATCAGATGGACTGTGGTACAAGTTGAAAACAAGGATAATTGGTCATCGTTTATGAAGAAGATCAAAGTTAACATAGGACTCGAAGATGGTGATGTTATATTTATGGTTTCCGATAAAAGTTAATATTTTACTTGTATGGCTTAACCCGAGATAGGCTTAGTGAGCTTGAGTCTCAGCCTCTATCTCCTGCCCATCTGCATGTTCCCATGCCCATTGATCTTGGCTTTATTTACTTTATTTTGTTTGAGTAGATACCATTTTTTTACTACATGTTTATTTATCATACAAATTTGTTTTAACCTCAGATGCTAGATTGGGGTTCACCAATGTTTACTTTATTTTCTTTGAGTATATACTATATTTTTACTACACGTATATTTATCATACAAATTTGTTTTGACCTCAGTTAGATGCTAGATTAGAGTCTAACAATTGTTTACTTTATTATATTCGAGCAGATACTATTTTTTTTACGACAGGTTTTATATATCATACAAAATTGTTCTGGAATTATTTTGGAAAATGGCCTAAAATTATTATATGATGTGTAACAATGGAGAGAGATATTTTAAGAGGAGAAGAAGAATTGCAATCAATTCGAAATTCGTACAAAGATTCAAGTGCGCGGGGTGAGCTATCCTGCGCACCCACCCACTAGCGAGCTCGCTCCGAGGACCAAAACGGGAAGTAGAACCTTCATGCTCGCATCAAATCCACCCAATCGAATGAACGGCCTCGATTTCTTCTTCTCCCCTTCTCCCCCCGTCGCCGGAGAAGATGACGATTGGGGAGAGTTCGTCGACTCTTCCCCTAATCCAAACGGCTTCTCCGCAGATCGAACGCCAACGCGGATCGAATCTGAGAAGAATAGCCAGACGCAGTGGGTTACTCCTCGTGGTCCGGTGCCACTCTCTGTGTTCGGAGAGGCGGAGGAGGAGGAGGAGGAAGAAGATGAATCAGGTGCGCCGCTTCCTCCGTTTAAATTCTCATTCGATTCCTTCTCTCCGAAACACAACGGATCTGCGAATACGAATCCTAGGGTAGAGATCAGTGGCCTAATCGCGAATCTGTATAGAGAGAGCGAACATAGTAACGAGATCAATGGAAATGAGAAAGAGCCAGGTGTCAGTTTGGAGAGTTTTAGCTGGAATCCATTGAATCTAGCTTCAGAGAGATCTGAGAAGACGAGCGATGTGGATCCAACTTCTTCGGATTTGAGTTTTGTCAATAGGAATGATGATGATGACGATTTTGATGAGGGTTGGGAGTTTAAAGCAGCCGAGTCTGTTTTGGATCCAACCTCTAAGGTAAGCTTTAATAATATATATGTTTTTTTTTAATTTGTATATTGTTCTAATACGGTTTTGCTTAAGCAGGAGGAGCAAGAGAAAGCTGGAAATGGATCTGTTGTGGTTAAGAGCGCAACAGATTTTGATTCAAGCATGTGGAGTTCACCAACAACTGGTAAACGAGAAAACGGAGATGATGGTGACCCTTGGGGTAATGGTGGATGGGAGTTTAACGTTGCTGAGACGAAGAAGGATTTAACAAACAAGGTACAAGCTTCGTTTTCATATAACACAATCCTTGCATTGGGCTGAAAAGGTACAAACTTTATTTGTTTTATTGTGTGGTTTACAGGAATCTAACGGTTGGGGGTTCGGGTTTGGTTTTGAACATGGTTCTGAGATGGAAACAACCACTTCTTACCATTCAAACAATGGTAAAGATCTGCATAAGGAGGCAAATGGCTCGATTTCATCTCCAAGTAATGCGAATGTGAATCCTGAAGGATCTTCTTGGGCTTTTAATCAGGCATCTTTAGATACTGGAAACGAGAAAGAGGTATTGTATCTTTACAGTCGAGTCAACGTTTCAGAATGTTGATAATATTTGGGTTTTACATATGTTATTTTCTGCTGGGTTTGAAATGAAGAGTTTTGACTTTTGGTGGTATTTAAGCTTGGTTAATCTGCTATATTAGTATTACGAAATGTACTTTGTTTCACATGGTAACTAAATTTACACTACATTTGTTTAGCTTAATGGAAGTGCTCTTTATTTTGCACTCAGGAAAACGAAGTGCTGCCAGACAAGCCAAAGGGAGTCTTGCCGCTGTCTTTTTTTGAGGACGAAGCATTGGAAACTTCTGATAATTCGGTTCATGAGGATAATCTTGTTTCAACTTTTGATTTCCCCGTGAAAGAGAAAACTAAGGCTCCAAGTCAAACTGTGTCCATCAGTGACCTGATATCAAGTTTATACAGTCAGGTGGAGGAGAAGAATGCTGCCAATCTGTCAGAAAAGTCTGCCACAGTAAATGGTGAGGATGAGTCATGGGAGTTCCAGGGCCCTACAAAGACCATAACAGATTCGAGCTTAGCAGAAGGTGGTGATGATGATTTTGACAGTACTTGGGAGTTTCAAGGTCCTTCTCTGCCCTTGAAAAACTCTGATGCTGCGGATGAGGTTGACGATGATTCCTGGGAGTTTCAAGGTCCAGCACAGCCTGTGAAGGATAATACATTGAGGGAAGGAGACAATGGTTTGTGGGAATCTAAACAAAGTTCAGTGGAAAATGAAGTTGGGAATCGGTTCTCTGTTCCAAATGGTTTTGGAAAATCGCAAGAAGAAACAGTAATCACCATAGACCTTAATGATTACCGAGATGTCTTTCATAAGCTGAAGACTGAACTATACTACCTTGCCCTAAGCCATCTTGAGACTTTAAAGGTTAGTAGACTTTTTGTTAAAGGTTAGTAGACTTTTTCTGTTTGGATATTTTCCTGCATAACACTTTCTTTGACATCATTTGAATTTCTTGGATATTAAAGGAAGCTCGTGACTTGGCTGCTAATTCTGATGAAGTCGCTGAAGCTCAAAAATATGACGATGAAATACAGGTAGGCGAATCATTCATGGGAATGCTACAAAGCATGTTTAAGTTATTATATAGTTATTAAGATGCAAAACTAGAAGAAAACATCTAAGAGACTCTTTACAGATAAGTGTTGCTAATTTTTGGTGTTTTCTCTTCTAGGATCTGCAAAACATGCTGAAAAATGATGTTTTGATCGGTGAGGTCAACGTAGAAAGTCTCCAAGTTAGATCATCTGGCACTACTGAACTTTATAAAGTTCTCCAAGAGCCAAAGTTTCGAACAGTTGATTCAGATGATCTCCTTTCAGAGAGACTGTTATTAGTTAAGTTCTGTTCGACCTTCTCTGTACCCTTTATTCAAGTGAAAAATATTTACATGACGGAAGAAATAATTAAACATGGTTTTTCATAGGCAGAGAAGGACTGGAAATCAACGATTGAACTTCTCAAACACGCCACGTTGACCCTGAAGGTCCTAAACTTGGGTTCACATGAGCAACAGTCAAAATACGCTTCAACTTGGTTAGTCATCGCTAGGACCTGCGCTCAAGAACTGCGACATGCTGCATGTATTTGGAAACAGGTGATTCAAAATGATGTTCAAGAAGAAATCCTATCTAAACCTCAAGGTACCAACCATTATTAATCACATTAGTATCTTTGTATTTCGCACATTTTCATCAACCTTGGACTTATTCTTATTATTTGTTAAACAGGGAAGCGCTATCTTCTCTCAGTAGGAGAAATTTACAGAGTAGTGAAAATCCTGAGAGCCTCGACGAGACTATATAAACCGTGGATTGTATTATTTCCGACATCATCTACTGTGTTGGCTGTTCTGGACGAATGTGTGGAGTTGTGGTTAAGCTCTGGATTAGAAGAAGCTCTTCGGAATAATATCATCCGTCTTCAAGGAGTTGAGAGTAACTATTCTGCTGATCAACTTCTAGAATCAATCAGATGTATAGACGAAGTTGACGCCTTCACACTTCACGCCTGCATCACCTCTGATACATCACCTACCTGCTGCATTTCTGCTCTAAATACTGAAATAGTACCAGGTACGTTTATTCTAGCAATTGCTTTTAGAAAGATCATCGATCCAAACCCTAACGGAATTTAATTTGACCCGAACCATAATTTTGTTAAACTTTACCAAATTAATTGAAGTCCTCTAAGATCTGTCTCTAATTAAATTTCATCTATAGGTTTTATCCAAAACTGAAATGTTCCATAACCAAAACAAAATCTGGTTGTAGTGTGGGATAATTTTATAGTACTCTAGATATAATAATTACTAGATTTCACTCGTATTTTTGAATCAGGGATTAAGATGGTGGAGTGGAACGGAGAGCATTACTTGGTGTCTCTTGCTAATCTATGGGCTAATCTGATCAGCCGCGATTCACCTGACCTCGCTGGCCATGGTCTTTTCACCGGGTCCTAGAAAAAACGTACACAGCGATTCATTACTCGCCCAGCATACAAAGCCATGGTCAGCAGAGAGCATTTTCTACTAAAACATAGATCCGTCCATATATCTATATTTATTTGTTTATAATATTTTAAGATGGTTTGGGTCATTTTTATTGTATGCCATATATCGAATGGGTTTGGTAGTTTCATTGATTGAGCAGGCTTTACAGATGATTTGTTTTGTCCGAACAAACCAATAAATTAATATAATCAATTCGTTTTTCTGTTCTCTGTTATTGGTTTTATGTATTTAGAAAAGGTCTTTAACTTGAAAATTAAAGAATTTACTGAATTTAAAGAAGTTCTAGATATTGTATCTGAATGAGCCCATAACTGATAAAGAGCATGATCACCCTTAACTTTTGAGGTTTTGAGAGACAGATGAACCTTCCTCTGTTTACAAGTGATTCAGCTTTTACAAGTTCTAATGCTTAGTTTATAGAACATTAATTAGTGGATTACACATCTCATCTTCAGTCTTTTATTTTTTTAATTTAGTTGTAGATATTATATAAACATTCAAGGGGAAGATATATTAATTAGTGGACTATATATATATAGTCCATCCTCACTTCCTTGTACCTTTCAGCTTCTTGTCGTCTTCGGAGCTGCAAATTTCCTTTCCACTCAGTTCCTTCACTACTCTCCTTGCCGTCTCCACCATTTTACTCTGCGATTTCGTCATTTCACCGCAGACTTCTTCAAGACTTGCTGCAAATTCTGAGGTCTTGGCTTCGTAAAACTTCACCTGTTTCTCTACTTCAATCACCCGTTTGCTCTGATTACGTGCTGTATCACGAAGAGATTCTAATATCTTGTACGAACCCGTAAAAGCGGTCAACGCATCAACATGTTTCATAGAAACACTCTCGAAATGGAGCTTCAACGAGTTATATTGCTCAATGAGGTCCATCAAAGAGGAGCAGCCTGAAAATGAGGCTTCGGTTTCAATAGACGTAGCAGATTGACTGGTTGGTTTATTGGAAACTGGATTGATGATGTTCTGAGAAAGACTCGTTGCTTCAGCTACCTCCAGTGCATAACCCTCGTTACTATTTGTTGTGTAATAATTACACAAATCCATTAGTTGAGTTTCATTATGTTTCGGTGCAAGTGAAGAGGGTACTTTCTCTCCTGTCTCAAGACTAACCACATCTTTAGATTCTGTAATCAAATAAAAAAGAATCATTGTTTAACAAACCTAACCAACTAAGCAAAATATCAACCAAAAAGAGTAATAAAACTAGCAAAATGTTAGTATGTAAATAAAAACAAAACAGAGAGAGATAAATCATAATAATACCTTGGTTTACACTAGCATCCGAACTCAAATCAACAATAGTTAGTGAATTAACATCATCCGAAAATTCAGACAATGTAGAACCACCAAGTCCTACTTGTTCAGATGGAATTTGAGCATCATTCTCCCATTGAAAGAATCCACATGCTCCGAAACCCTAAACCAAAAACATCCATTAAAATTAAAGAAGATCCTTCAATTCAAATTCAGAAAGATTGGTTTTCACCTTCTTAATGCAACAAACAAAGTATGAACGGTTAGCGTTAGGTCCTTCGGTGACAGTTACTCTTCTACAGGGACCAGAGCCACAAGGGCAAGTAGGGTTGAGGGAGACCACCGCCTGCGATTCGATACTCACTTGGTCGCACCATTTGAAAAATTCGCAGCTTGGGACCTAAAATGTCGGCAGAGATCAGTAGAGAGAGAGGGAAGGAGCTCAGAGAGAGAGAGAGACTTAACTGCTGAGCACTTGTAGAATCTCCGGTTAGGGTTTTTCACAGTTTTAGAAGTCAAAACAACGCAAGCGCGGTCGCAGGGGCAGTGAATGACCGGAGGAGAATCTGCGGCGACGGTGGTGATCGTCGGTGTGGATTTGAGAGGGCAACGATTCGCCCAGTGACCTGGCTTGTGGCAATGGAAGCAATCGCCAGTTGGCATGGCTAACCAAGGAAGTGACCGGAGGATGCAAATCGCCCTTGTCGTTCCAGACAAGCTAATAGTGTCTCTCTATCTGGTCTGGGAGATAATGATTTTACTGTCTCTCTCAGCTAAACTAATGTGGAAAATATGCGCGTCTTTTTTTTTTGGCCAGGGTGGAAAATATGTGCCTTTTTCCAAATGTGCAAATGACAATTCTTTCTTGTTATTTTCCAAAAATAAAAAAAATATAGTAGTTTACACTAAAATAATTTTATATTAAAAAATTTTAATTTTATAAATTTTTCTTTATACTCAAAACAATAAATATAATATGTTTTTATTCTAAAAGTATATTCAAAAAATTATTAAATTTTGTTGGTTTGAGTTGAAAAGACCACTAATACTTTTTTAGTTAGAGATCACAAAATTATTAAATTAAAAATTTAACGAAAATGTAATGATTTATATTTTTCTATTTGATTTCTAGTTCAATTTTATATAGTTGAAAAAATCTAAAATAAGAATAACTAATAATTTTATATTTCTAAGAGTATCAGATTTTAATACTATTACTATAACTAATTTTCACGATGATAAATTAATACATCCATCTCCAAGCCAACTCAATTAAAAATCAAATGTAGTGTGATAAAATACTAAAAATTTATATTTTCAATTAACATAAAAATAGTTTCAATAATGTCATAAATAATAATTAGTATATACTCCCTCTGTTTTTAAAAGATTCATATTCTAGATTTTTCACATATATTAAGAAAACTCATTAAATATGCATTGTTTTTTGTGAATAACAATTTTCCATAACTTTAAGCCAATAGAAATTCAATAAACACCATTAATTTTTTTGAAACTTACAATTTTTCATAAAATCATACATTGAAAAAGTAAAAAATGTATCTTTTTAAAACAAATTTTTTTTCCAGAACATACATTTTTTAGGAACGGAGGGAGTATTATGTAACAACAAATGATGTTTATAATATATGTTTGTTTAAGTTTATATTAGTTTTTCAATTTATAATAAAAGTTTCATTAATTTTTTAATAATTATTTTTTTGTAAATTATTTTAGCATTTGTTGAACTTATTATAAAAATATATTGGTTGGAAATTTCGCTCATGGTATTTGAAAATATTTTTATAAATTTATAGTTTTATAAATTAATAAATTATTATATTTCTAACATAATTTTACTCTAGTTTCATACCTTACCATATCAAATAATTTAAATGTAATCCGGAAATTAAGATGAACCAAACTGCATACAAATGTTTTTTTCTGAAAATTGTTTTTCTCTTCGAAGAATAAAACTAAAAGAAGTAACTAAACTTTTTAAACTTTTTCGTGTTGGCTGTATTGAATAAAATCATATATAATTCCTCTCTAATCAAACATCTCATCCTCAGTTTTCACATAGTAACAACAATAACATCGAAAAGCATGTATACATAACTAAATGGAACAAAACAACATATTAACTTTATATTCCATCCCAAAACAATCAAATAAAATGTCATCTAGCAAACAATTATTCACATCAAAACTGCAGAGATTCTGTTTTGAAACTTATTAAAATGATTTTGTCAATGATTTCTGGAGGTCCATCATTTTTTTCTTTCTAATTTTTAAAGCTTGAGCTTAGTGACGAAAAAAAATCTGTAAATTTCTTTTTTTTTTACTGTTGTTTTTCTTTTTGCTAATTTTTTTAATACTATTATTGCTCTGACTTTGATGAAATGTGCAAAAACAAAATTGCGAACAAATCTCTCTTCTCTTCTGTTTTTCTGAATTTTGTCTATAATTTTTTTTTTTGATAAACCTTTAACATTGTTCATGTAAGAACTTTGTTCCTTGCCAATACAAACATCGGAAGGACACTCGGCATACTAATAAGTACTCAATTAAAAATAAAATCAAACCAAAATAGTGCTTTAAAATTGATATTACTACACATCTTAGCGCAAATTGAGTTGGTCTTCTTGACTACGGATCTTAAATTATGTGTAGATAGGCAAAGGTACCTTATGTATGTGTAGATAGGCACTTCCTGATTTAGAAACTCATCCTTATCCTTCTCAAATTCATCCAACACATCATCACCAGAAAAAGCACGGTTTATAAGCTCTGCTTGAGAAGGAACCACAAAGGTTTCCTTTGAGGCAGATGCCAAAACTCTGTCCACCATTTGCTCTGCTTCACTCTCGGAATCCTCACTTTCTTCATCTCTCGATCACTTTTCAAGATTTTAGACAGAAGTACACAAAGGTGAGGAACTAAAACAGCCAAAAGCTACTACTGGTTGGAAAGAGAAGATGATGAGAAAACAGTATAGTTCAACTGAGACTTGCAGAAAGAAAAACCTTTTTATCTTGAGCCTGTGGGATGGATGCACACGTCTTCTTTGATGCCTTTTTAGATTCTGTGTTTTTAGAGCCTGTCATCTGCATAACATACCCCAAAAGGAGTTGAACAAAAGAATAAAAAGACAAAGTCTGATGTAAAAAACTCAAAAGTAAACCTTCTTCCAGGAGCCTGATGCAAACATGGCAACATCGAATGTTGTCTTATATGCTGGATTTCCAGCAACATCATCATCAAACTTCTGTAGACAAATCACAGTAAAATAATAAATTTTTGTCACAAGGATTTCAAAGGAAGAGAAGAAAGACCCATTATGAAAAAATAAGATACCTCAGTTTCTGTAATGGTGTTTGTAGCAGGTGAGGCATTATCTCTTACAGGCTCTATGTTATTATCTTCTATGCCAGCCATATCATTGTCACTATCACTGTCGTCATAAAAGTTATCTGAATCCTTTCTAGACTCTTTTGGAGCTTCCACTTTAGCGGTTGCACCAAACACTCTTCTACCACTAACATTAACGGTTTTTTTTAGAGTTTTCTCCATCAGAATTTTTCCACTCTTCATACTCCTCAAGTGCACGTTTATCTTCTTCATTAGCTTCCTCGTTTTTCTTTTTTTATAGCACGGGCCTAACCCAAAAAAAAAAAAGATAAGACAAAAAGAAACATAAAATGAGATAAACCAAAATCGTTATGAGAAAGCAAAAAGCAAATATTACCATGAAAGGTAATGACATAAGAACAGCATTGGGCAGTTCATCATCTTCCAAAGCTTTCAACGTCTTCTCCTTCGCTTTTGCTATTAATCTAGGAGTGTCCTCATCTGAACCATCTCTGAACTCTTCCTCATCGTCGCTCTCATCACTGCTACTTCCATCTCTCATGGAGTCCATCTACTGCCAAAAAGGTACTTCAGGTCTTTGTTTTTGAGGCGATGATAAGTCGTAGACTTACTCTTCTTGATTCGTTTGCTTTTTAGCTCATGACGGAAGAGCAGGCTCTGCATTATAAGTTTAGTCACACAGCAAAATAATCAACAAAAAATACCGAAAATAACTAACTCGCCTCACTTAGATGCAGTCTTTCTCTCATCTCAAATTGTGTGGAAGAAGTATCTATTACATGCCTTGGTGAACTCGTGATTGTTTCTTTCGTTGTCGCCAATGATTCTTAACTTGACGGGCTAGCGTCTCTGAAATATATTTACTCGTAAAATCCATGTATTAGTTTCTGATCTGTATTCCACAATCTCCTGGTAATGTACTTATTTCTAGCCTTTTCTTTCTCTGCAACAGTTAGCTACCTACACAACACAACCTAAAGTTTTCAATCAAAACTATGAGATTTTGCAATGATCGGATCAAATTAGGCGATCAATTACTTTTTTTTTACTTGAGAACCGCCATGGCCGTTGCAGCCACCGAAGAAATGAGCGGTTGATTGAGGACTGAAACGATCATCTTTCAACGAATTCTTTGGAGATTGAAGGAAACTGGGTATCGAGGAGACATCATATTCCATCTCCGGTCGTCTTCCACACCGTACAAAGGTACCCTCTTGAACTCAGACAGACTCCTGCTCTCTGGTTTGCTTATCGTCTTCTTCTCAACCGTCGATCTCTCGTCTGAGCGTTGATCTCTACTCCGGCAGCTGTATCAGCGACTATCGCCGTTGATAATTCATCGCTGCAACTCTGCAAATCTGTAGAATACCTTCCTCGATTACGTATGAAGAGGCTGCGCTCGATTTAATGCTAAGGCGTTACAGAAAGTTAATCGCAGATGGCTTCATCGAGGAAAGGGTATTGAGTTTCGTTTTCTCAATCAAACATTATATCGAGTCCGGAGGAAAAACACGTTAGAAGCCCAGATAAAAGAACAAAAAAGTTTGTTTTTGAGTTGACACGTGGCATCAGAAGCCCCTATCTTCCTGCTGATGTGGAGGGCTAAGGTGAGAGAAAACTCCCCTTTATTATATAAGATAAGATACATATGATGTAACAAGTTTTGTGTCTAACTTAATACATACATGATGGTGTGGGATTTATGGTATTAACTTAATTAGAGAAAAAATTGTATATATAGGATGCAATTTCACTTTTTTTATAATTATAATTTAAATATACATTTTTGCTCCTAATATGTATTTAATGTGATTTTATAAATATAAAACTATGGGAGACAAGAAAATCCAGCGTCTTTATCATCGGAAAATGAAAGATTCAACTAAGACCATCTTCGTCCCTAGTCCATAATTTATTCCAAAATTGGAATAGAAAATAGAGCATGAACAAAAAATTATTTCATAAATGAAGTGATTTTTTTATACTCAATTTTCCACTTCATTTATAGAATAAATTATAGAGTAGGGATGTAGATACCCTAAAAGAATGAGGGTATAATAAAGAGAAAACGTTGAGTTTTGAAACCTAGATTACAAATTGAGATGTACCATATGGAGATAAGAGATCGGGTTAATCCAAAGAAAAAATAAATTCAGCCAATATATATATACAAGACCGGCTTAAGGGTAGGGGCAAAGGGCGCGAGCTTCGGGCTCATTTTGTTTTTGTAAAAATAGTATTAGTAAAGGAGCCCATTTAAAAAAAAATTTAGGAGTAGTGGCCCAATTTTTTTTAAACTATCTATAAATATATGTTAAAAAAAATAAAATTATTTTGCCCAAGGGTCCATAATATCTTTGAGCCGGCCATTTATATATATAGTATAATTTTCTTATATATATATATATATATAAATCCTTATATATATTACTATTTTATCTTTTCTATTTGCTTCAAATTTTATGTTATATATTTCTATATAATGTTTTAGCTTTTAATCCTCAAATAATATGTTAGTAATATCTATATATATTTATTGTTTTAGTACATAATATCTGCATAGATTTTCAATTTTATATTCTTGAAATTTACTTAATTTGTTAACTAACTTCTAAAATTTAGTTTTTACATTACATATATGATATTTTATTAAAACAAAGTCTTTAGAGTTTAGACAATTGGTTACATATATGTTTATACTTATGGGACTTTTCCAGCTATTTCATCTTTGAGGATTAAAAGACTAATGATCATCCTAAAACGTTAAAAGATGAATTTGTGTCAGTGATTTTGACTTGTATGAGAACAGAAGATATATTAGACCAATACGGGAACAAATCACTCAATTTTTAAGATAGAGCATAAACAGCTTAAGTTTGATATTTTTCTATGTATGTCCCTAACCAATTACTATATATTTTTTCCTTTTCTATCTTTTGGCTACTTTTTTTCTTTAAGGACGCTGGTGTGAAGTGAACCAAGAATTTTATTAATCATCAAAAGCGCATTTGAGTACATTAATCCAATACATATACTTCAATAATGTTTAAAATTTGGGTTCTATAAGTACGACACACACGACCACTACACGCGTGGGATTCACATAATCATACGAACGAAGCAATCGTATAAAGAGCGAGAGAGAGAAACAAATTGACTTTCACACCAACGTGCGTCCATGCAAATCAGTCATGCTACCAACACGCAGGAATTAAAACACACACATATATATAGCTTCACGTATTAGAGAATGAAGATGCGTTCAAAGGTTTATAGGTACAAAAACGTAACGGAGAGAGATTTAAAGATGGGGGCAAAAACACAAAATTCTAGAGGGAAAATCTTCATGGTCTATCTAATACTAATCTCATTATCACTTGTAGGTTTGATAGTATCCTTTAAACCCTTTTCTATTTCAAACCAAATCATCACTTCTCCATCGTCGTCCGATATACGGATTGATCTTCCTGCCCCGGTAGTCAGCAAAAACCCAAGATGGCTCCGACTTGTCCGTGACTATCTACCGGCAAAGAAACTCCGAATAGGCTTCCTTAACATCGAAGAGCAAGAGCGTGAGAGCTTTGAGGCTAATGGTCCGTCGATTATGGAGAACGTCCACGTGTCGCTTGATCCTCTACCGGTGAGTCTTACTTGGAATAGTCTCTTCCCGGAGTGGATCGACGAGGAAAATTCTCAATGCCCGGAGATCCCTCTCCCTAAGCCCGAAGGTTCTAATGCTGACGTGGATGTCATCGTTGCAAAGGTTCCGTGCGATGGTTGGTCGGAGAATAAAGGACTAAGGGATGTTTTCAGGCTTCAGGTCAATTTGGCTGCGGCGAATCTTGCTGTCAAGAGTGGGTTGACGAAGGTTGATTCGACGGTGTACGTTGTGTTCGTCGGGTCGTGTGGGCCCATGCATGAGATCTTCAAGTGCGATGAGCGCGTTAGGCGCGTGGATGACTATTGGGTGTATAAGCCTAATCTCCCAAGGTTGAAGCAGAAGCTTCTCATGCCTGTTGGTTCATGTCACGTTGCTTCTCCATTTGCTCAACTTGGTAATTTTTTATTCTTTCCTTCTTTATTCTTTTTTTTTTGTGTATTTTTATATTAATTTCATATGTATTATTTTTTTTTTCTTTATAAAATATACATAACAAACTTTTAAGTAACTTCTACATTTTAACCTTTCCTGTAGACTTATTACATGTAACCATCATATATGTAAGAGGCATATAATTATTAATTAGTATTGAACTCTATATAAATTTGTTAAAATGTAGAGACGACTTCATGCATCATGCATTTGCATTTTTGTTTTGTTAATCAAGTTCTGTTGAATGGGTTTATTGGTGGATCATTACTTTAGTGAAAATAAGTAATATGAGGTTAATAGTTGGTGTGATTTGGTCGTGCGGCAGAGTATGCATTCCCTCAATTTAATTATTTTAATCAACAGTAAACATGCTTACCACAAAAAAATTATTCACCAGATTTTCCTCTTTCTATTCTTCCTTCGCATTGTCTTTTTAATCAAAATATTCCTTGTTCGTTACCTCAGTCGCGAGTTTTGACCTATTGTCATAATGTCATTTACAGGCCAAGAAGCATGGAGACCAAAAAATAAAGATAATCTTACATCTGTTGCAATCCGTAAGCATCGAGTGGCCTACGTGACGGTACTACACTCGTCCGAGGCCTATGTCTGTGGGGCAATAGCCTTAGCACAAAGCATAAGACAATCAGGATCGAATAAGGACATGATTCTCCTCCACGATCGGTCCATAACAAACAGGTCCCTTATCGGTCTCAGCTCCGCGGGTTGGAATCTGCGGCTGATTGACAGAATCCGCAGCCCTTTCGCGGAGAAGGACTCTTACAATGAATGGAACTACAGCAAATTGCGTGTGTGGCAAGTAACTGACTACGATAAACTTTTGTTCATAGATGCAGATTTTATCGTCGTCAAGAAGCTTGATCATCTCTTCTACTATCCCCAACTCTCAGCTGCAGGCAACGACAAAGTGTTATTCAACTCCGGAATCATGGTAATCCAAATAAATTAATTAATTATTATACATTCTTACAAATAATTTGGTGAAATGTTCGAGAAAATAAAAGTCGATATCTTAATCTATTTTGTTCTATTTTCTTCAGATTCCTTTTTTCACAGTAGAAGATGGCATATTTTCTTAGCATTAACTTATGGTTTTCAATAATCTACTGCTTTTTTTTCCTGTCAAAAAACGTTAGACAACAGATTTTATTTTGCGTGTTCTGGGCGATATCAATTCATAAATCAATTATAAAGTATTAATAAATATTTTTTGCATCAGATTGTCGAGCCATCAGCATGTCTTTTTAAAGATCTAATGGAGAAATCCTCCAAGATAGAGTCATACAATGGAGGAGACCAAGGATTCCTCAATGAGATTTTTGTATGGTGGCACAGGTTATCGAAACGCGTGAACACAATGAAGTACTTTGACGAAAATTTTAAAGGAACACGCGATCTTCCAGATGATCTAGAGGGTGTGCACTACTTGGGACTGAAGCCATGGGTATGTTATAGAGACTATGATTGCAATTGGGACATGAGTTTAAGGCGCGTGTTTGCCAGCGATTCAGTGCATGAAAAATGGTGGAAAGTTTATGACAAGATGTCAGAGCAGTTGAAAGGTTATTGTGGTTTGAATAAGAAAATGAAGTATAGGATTGAGAAGTGGAGGAAAATCGCTGAGAACGATAGTCTGCCTGATAGGCATTGGGAGATAGAAGTGAAAGATCCTAGGAAGAATAACCTTGTCCAGTGAGATTGTTTCGTCTTTGATTTTATTCAAAACTTGGGAAGTAAGAATGAAGAACCTTCTGATTCGAGAAAAGCGTTTTCGCTTCTGTTTTTTTTTTTTGTCGCACAGGGTTTAAGTTCTGTAATTTTCAAAGTATAGCGGAGAATTTTGGTACGACAATGTGTAGAATCTTACATTGAACTTCATATTGATTTGCTTATATAATCACCAATCGTGTTGATTCGTGAATAATTAAACATCTTCTCCATTTATTTTGCTTCTTTAGATTTGGTATTATCATGTAATATTTTTTTAAAGAATATTGTTGTAGGGATTTCAGTCTTTCCAAAAAGTCTATCATACAACGAATTTGACCGGTTATTTCTTCCGAGTTTATGTTCCTTGTAGAAGAAAAACTTGTTGAAAGGAAAATAGAAAAAGAAAAATTTCTATAAAAATATTCCAACCAATTTTCTTTATTTTTTTAATACCTAAACTTTTTTACTACGCAGTTTGATACTTCCAGTAATTATTTTATTCATTTTAATGCATTGGCTTTAAAACAGTGCTCATTTTAATATTCAAAGTATGTTTATTTTAATCAAAAATATTAATAATTTTTAAACAAATGTGAAAATAATCTTCCAGATTCAAAAATAAATCTTAAAATAATTAATTTTAAATTTTAGGAGTAAACGTAACTAAATTTTGGATGAAAATTTTAAAATTTAGAAAAACTTAATTTTGAACTAAAAGTAAATAAATATATTTAAAGTTTCAGAAAATAATTTAATTTTGATATTAAAATTAATAAATTAAAAAATTAAGGTTATCCATAATTTAGTTTTTTATTCCTAAGACTTAAGATAAAATTAGAAACATTTTAGATTTGTTTTGGATTTTGAAGATTTTATAAATTTTGTTTTAAATTTTTTAATATTTTTGATTAAAATAAGAATAGTTTTAGTATTAAAATGAACTGTGTTTTAAAGTCAGTATATTAAAATTAAAAAAATAACCTGTTGAGTTATTAAATTGGGTAGTAAAAAATTTGGGCATTAAAAGGTTAAAAAACTAGTTGAGATATTTTAATAGAATTTTTCCAAAAAAATTGACTAAAAAGAAAAAGGATTTAGTTGAGGTAAAAAGTTTTCAATGTTGCATGCAATCCATCCCGAAACGTGTCTTTTTTTTTATCCATCCCGAAACGTGTCTTTAATAGGGCGTAACCATGAAACCGTATGTGCGACTTGTGTGCAGCAAGTGATATCTTCGTAAACCTAGGCCAAGTTTTGTGGGACAAGGTGTATCTATTCCAGTGTGTTTGCCGCCGATCCATCTCCGATCTTGGCTAAAATAAGATATATTCTCTACCATCCCATATTAGTGTAGCATTTTTGTTATGGATGGTTTAGTTTCGAAGTATGATTTGTCTCAGTGGATCAAGTTTAACTGATGTCATATGTGTTAATTATTTTATTTTTTGTTTAAACCGGAAATAGAGATTTACATGATTTAATTGTTAATTAAACCGATTGATTTTAAAATTAGTGGGATGTATGCTTAGCATCACATACTTCACTACATGTCTATCTCATACTTCACTAAAGGTTTATTTGTTATGATTTCCTTGTTTTCTTCTTTTTCAAGTGAAACTGAAGAGTTAATGATACATGGACGGTGTGTTTTGGGATCGTCGTATTTTATTTTTGTTTTCCGATTTATTCAGCTTAATTTTAGATTAAATTCTATTTATTTTAAATTTATTAATTATTTGGTTTAATTCAGTTATTTGAATTATTGATAATTAGTGACACGGATATATGCTTGTGTTCGTATGTCATTGGAGAGTTAGTTTTGGATTTACACATCTCCGCTAAACAAAACAGTGAAATTATAGATAAAAGAAGACAAACATACAATTTTTGTATAAAAAAGTTATTTTTTAGCAAGGAAGGTAGTAAATTAAAATTTCGTTTCCGGATAAAGACTTTGATAAAGAAAATGTCAATAATTTATTTTAGTTGTTTTTAGTATATGACGTATAATTCTGTAATAATTTTGCCTTCAAATTTTAACAGAAATTTAGTCGACAAATTAACCAACTCAACAATATCTTGAATAGCCTAATCTCGAAGCACTTTGTTTGGTTCTAATTTACTAGCTTAGCTTGTCTAGTTGTCTGGTCAGTTTGGTCTAATGCAAAGTCCTTTTGGCAAAAAAGAGTCCTTCACGTTTCGGTCACAAATTAGGAAAAAGTCAATTCCATCAAATCATAGTCGACGTCTTCATTCTTTTATTAGTGAAACTATCGATATTTACATTCCTTTTTTCTTTCAATTTCGGTTCTTAAAAGTTATAATGTCACTTGTTGTAAAGTTAGGCTCAATTTGCTGAATATTCATAAAGGATTCACCCATTTTACGGTGTTTTTTTTATGTGACAATTGTAAGCAAAATTGTACCACTTTTTCTTTAACAGCGCGTCTATTATGTATACGCAAAACAAAAAGTAAAACTATACTCTTTTTGGAAGAGAAATAGTATACATTGATCTATATATTGTATACTATTTAGAAGAGAAGGACGAGACATGAGGATATAGGAGGAGGAGGAAGAAGGAGGAGGAGGATGAAGGATGAAAGAGGAAGAGAAAGAAGGAGAACAGAACGGAGGAAGACGAAGATTTTAAGGTTCTATACTATGTTCATAAAATATTATAGTATATTCAATAAGTACAATAATCGTTACAAATTTTTTTTTGTCTATTTCACCTGAGATATGTTGTTCTTTGTATATAGTAAAATTTGAGAGAAGAGATTTCAAAGTAATAAGATTGTCAAGGAATTACACATATTATACTGTTAGCATATTGTTATTTATTATAAAATTATGTTTCTATTCTATGTTTTTTATAGAATATTACACAACAAAACTAACTATGAAAAAAACAAAACTATAATTTTATGAAAAATATATGTCCATTTAAGAAAATTAAATTACAGCATACACAGAAAAATTTCTACATTTTTATCAGCATAATCATTTGAATGGTTTATATTTAATTAGAAAAATGCATATCAAATAAAATGATAGGGGGAAAATAAAATGAGAGGGAGAAGGAAAAAAAATACATGCATGTGATCAACGGTTGTGAATGTCTAAAGGTAAATAAAATATTTAAAATATCATAACCAAGTTGTTGTTAGAGAAAATGACACAAAGAACACTAAACCAAGTTTTCCTCCCCAAACTAGCACTCAGGATCAGAAGTCACAAAAATAGGTTTCATTAAAGGGGCAATTTACCCTTATGCCCTCTTCTTTAACTAATTTAAAAAACAATTTTGAAATCAATTTGTGGCCGTCCTCGTTTCATCGCTTCTTCTTCTCCTCATCGCTGTCTTTCTTCGTCGTCGTCTCTCCGGCGTTGTCGTCGTCGTCTCTCCGTCGTCGTCTCTCCGTCGTTGTCGTCGTCGTCTCTCCGTCGTCGTCGTCTCTCCGTCGTCGTCTTCGCCTCTCCGTTGATCCGTCGTCGTCGTCTCTCCGTTTATTTATCGTCGTCGTCGTCGTTTCTCAATTGATCTGTCGTTTCTACGTCTATTCATCTCATTCTCTCTCTCGTGTGTCTGATTTTGATTAAGGTTTGAATCATTTCATTTTGTTATACATTATCTAGGTTTTGTTATATATTATTCATTTGTTGATGAATTGAAGTTGATTTTGTAGAACAATGGAAGTTTTGTGCATCTGTGGACAATGGATCTCAAAAGAATCTCTCCAGTGGGAGTTTCTTGTTGATTTGAAGAGGAATGCATCAATCATTTCCATAGAAGAAGATCTACTGTATGAAGATTTGATGAAGATTGTCTCTGAAGATTTTAGTGTTAAAGAGGAAGAAATCAGTTTGAGTTATGGTTTTTCATTGGATAAGAAATGTATTATTGAAAGTTTCCCCCCACTCTCGATAGGTAATACTCGTCAGCTCAGAACTTTCATTTCCAAGACTAGAGCATTTGATGGAACCTGTCGTTTGTGTGTTAAGGTTTGTATGATTTTTTTCTTACTTAGACTTTTCAGGATATGCTTCATAACCAAGTATTAAGCCTTACAGAACTACTTGACTTTTGCAGGTTAGTACTGATCCAGCTAGCTGTAACACTCAAGCTTCTGATACATTTGCTTCTACTGTTCCATTGAATGCCAATCCAGCGCTTCTTTCTACTGTGCAGAGTGAAAAACAGGTACATTGTCCTTAATTCCCTTTTTCTGTTTGTGTTTGCATGATATGCTTCATAATCAAGTATTATGCCTTACAGAACTACTTGACTTTTGCAGAGTTTTCTATATGAAGGTGTTTCTACAGTTCCTCTGAATGATCTTCCGGATTTTAGTACTGATTCAGCTAGCTGTAACATTCAAGCTTCTGATACATTTGCTTCTACTGTTCCATTGAATGCCAATCCAGTGATTCTTTCTACTGTGCAGAGTGAAAAACAGGTACATTGTCCCTAATTCCCTTTTTCTGTTTGTGTTTGCATGATATGCTTCATAATCAAGTATTATGCCTTAGAGAACTACTTGACTTTTGCAGAGTCTTCTATATGAAGGTGTTTCTACAGTTCCTCTGAATGCTCTTCCGGATTTTAGCCCTGTCCATATTGGACTTTCACCAAACACGAGAGTAGCTGGCGATATTAAGGTGAATAGCTATTTTAAGACAAAGAGAGAGTTGATGTTGAGGATGAAGAAATGGGCTTTAGAGTGGAAGTTTGAGTACAAGACTGTCTCTTCTAACAAGTCAAGAGTGCTTTTGAGTTGTGTTGATGAAAATTGCACGTGGAGGATGCGTGCTATCAAGCTACCTGTTTCAGATTTTTTCGTTGTTAAAAAGTATGTTCATGAGCATACATGCGATACAACACACAGGAAAGCCAACCACAGACAAGCATCTGCAAAGTTGTTGGGTTCTTTGATTTCCAGCAATTATGGAGAAAAAAAGGAAGGTCTCAAACCGAAACAGATCATTGAACAGGTCAGGATGCTGCATGGTGTTCACATCAATTACAAACAAGCTTGGAGAGTGAGAGAAGAAGCTCAGATTTTGGTTAGAGGGACTCCTGAAGACAGCTATTACAATTTGTCTAGGTGGTTGTATAAAATCACAGAAACAAACCCTGGTTCCTTGACTTATCAACATGTTGATGCTGCAGGAAAGTTCAAGTATGCATTTGTGGCTTTTGGTCCATCGATAAGGGGATTCTCATTGATGAGGAGAGTTATTGCAGTAGATGGTACATTTCTGAAGGGAAAATTCAATGGGACTTTATTGGCAGCTTGTGCTCAAGATGGGAATTATCATCTATATCCTCTCGCCTTTGCAGTGGTTGACGCAGAAAACGGCGCCTCTTGGAAATGGTTCTTTAGAGGTTTGAGCCAGAAGATCCCGGACGCTTCGGATCTTGTTTTTGTATCAGACAGGGCTAACTCCATTTCTTCAGCGTTGGAGGATGTATATCCCTTATCTCACCATGGAATTTGCAGGATCCATCTGCTCCGCAACATCACTCCTACATATGCGAAGACTGGGTTGCTACCTCTGGTGGAAAGCGCTGCTGATGCCTATACGTGTCACGAGTTCTGGTTAATCTTCAAGGACATAAAGGATAAATGTCCTGAATTGGCTAAGTATCTGGAAGAGTCTGATTTTAGGAAGTGGGCACGAAGCTATGCGCCTGCGAACAGGTATAATATCATGACTACCAACATTGCAGAGTCTCTCAATTCTATGTTGAAGATGCCTCGTGAGTTGCCCATTATCTCTCTCCTTGAAACTATCAGATTGACGATGACCACTTGGTTTTTTGAGCGACGCGAAGCGGCTGCGAAACATAAGCACCTGGTTACTCCAAAAGTTGTGCAGAAATTGGTATCTAGGTTAGGGGCCGCAATGTTGTTGAATGTGTATCAAGTTGATCGAAGCGAGTTTGAGGTGAAGGATGAAACAATGAAGTTTGTTGTTGACTTGGAGAAGCGGCATTGCACATGTAATGTTTTCGACATTGACAAGATCCCCTGCATCCATGCCATCGCTGCTGCTAAGCATATCAAGAGAGATGAAAACCGTTTTGTTGATGCTTCTCACTTGACAGAAACGTGGGCTAAAGCTTATGCTGAAAGCATACATCCTGGTGGAGAGTTGTCAACGTCCACCTATCCAGAGAATATTGATGAACTGTCTTGCCCACCTCCAGCTACCAAAAAGAAAAGTGGACGCCCTCCTACAAAGAGAAAGAGATCCGTTGGCGAGTTTGGGGTTCCTGGATCTAAATCTCAGTCCCACAAGTGCAGCAGATGTGGCACAGGAGGGCACAACAAGATCACATGCCAGAGGCCTATAGGATGAAGTTCTACATTTTTACATTTTTACATTTTTATCGATTATTATTTGGATGTTGGCTATTTGATGGTTACATGATATGCACAAGACCATATACATTTTTTCTTTTGGAACCCTATCCTGAATAAGTATGATTTCTTACAACTTTTGTAATATACAACATTATCTTTTGAACTCATTTCAATTTTTAGTTTAAACTTCTTTGCTAGAAAAAAAACACAGTAATATTCAACTATTCTGGAATCCCATCCAGAAATACCGAGTTCATTTCAAGGTTTATAATACAACATTTTCTGTTAAGAATAATTATGTGGAAAAGTGTAACAGATGATTCTCCTCGGTCTAGCGGCTAAAACACCTATCTGTCGAAATTGTGACGCTTGACTCGACCCGGGTTCGATTCCCCTACTAATCAGAGTTTTTAAAAAAAATTTAAGTTGAATAAAAATAAAGAGAATATATTACTTTACTTACAACATGTAATGACTGAAATTAACTTGGCCTAGTGGCTACTACACCTTAGTTCCCTCTTTCCTCCTAGTCATCTTCAGGTTCGAATCCTATGAGATGTGTATATATATTTTTTTTTCCTCCAAAATTTGCAAATCACATTATCAAATTTTCCAAATGTGTAGATATTAATCCTTAGTTTTGATCTCATTTCATTTTTTTCTAGTTTAAGAAAGAAGCACACTAACATTCATGTATATTATTCATGCATACTCTGGAAGCCCATCCTGAACTATCTAAGATCTTTCCAATGTATTTTACTATAAATTGTATGGCTAAATTCAATTATGTGGAAGCAACTAACAGATGATTCTCCTCAGCCTAGCGGCTAAACCACAAAACCTATGATACCGAAACATTTGTTCGACCCGGGTTCGACTCTCCTACGATTAATGGTTGATTTTTTTTTTTTGTTCAAACATATATCTCAGGAATCGAAGAGTCTCTTCCAAACGACATCATGTAACTCAGTAACCGAAGAGTTTCTTTTCGTCAAGATTGGCTGTTATATGATTGGTTATTTTCAGTAACTGACTTCAAAAATCGAAGAGTTCCACAATAATCAAGAGTTTATTTTAACTGACTTCAATAATCGAAGAGTTCCTTTTAGTTCTATAAATATAAGGGACGATATCAGACCTTTTATTCACTCACTTCATTTCGTCTGATTTATCCTTTTGCAATACAAGTTAGTTTTCTCATTTTCTCATTTTCCATTCAATTCATGAACTTTTTTCTATTTCTATTTTATCGTAACATCTTAGTTTCGATTTTGTTGCAGGACAAAGTTTCAATGGAAGGAAGTTCAAAGAAGATGATGAAGCGTCCCATAGAGGAGGTTTACGGATGTGATGCCGCCGAAGGTTTCAATAAGGGGAAGAAGGAAACTGTGGTACATTACAGGGCTCTTCTTCGTTTGTCCAACGAATACAGGCTATCTGAGAATGATTGGAATCTGGCATCCAGCAAAGCAAATTCAATTGCTGTCCAAATCGAGTTGCTTGAAGATATTATCAAAGCTGATGGAAAATTTGATTTAACTGCTGAGTTGGAGAAACTCAAAGAAGAGCACTCGGAAGCGGAAGGAATGCTTGCTGATGTGAAGGTCAAAGTCCCTGATTGGGATAAACTTGGCGAAAGTTGGCTGTGTCATGAGTAATTTCATGTTATCATCTTCTCTTTTTATGTTTTTAAGGACCACATTATGTTTGATTTTCAGTTTTTATTTTAAATGAATAAGTACTTTTGTTTCTCTTGTGTTGTTTCTTCAATTAACAACCTAAATAAAAAAATTGTTCAATGTTTTTCACTATTTTGTAATGGTTTGGCCTAGTGTTCTTGTAACTTGGTTATCTGATTTGCTTATTTGTTTTTGGAAAGCCATCCTGAATACATACAATGATATCCAGATTATATAAATCTATCGTCTGTGAATAAATAAGTTCACATTTACTCTGTTATCGAATATCCACCGTAGCCTAGTGGCAAGCCCTTCTACTCTTAGTGTACCCTTATCACACAATAAGCCGTGTTCGATCCCCGTTGTGTATACTCACATTTTTTTCTGTTTTTAATTAAATATTCAAAAGTTATTTTCGTTTTATTATAGCTTTTGGCAAGTATAACACCCTTGGTTAGTGATGGCATTTGGGCTCTCCCGCAACCAAATGACCCGCCCCGTCGCGGGCTCAGTTTCATTCGAGTCTCTGCGGGTCGTACCGCGGCGGGCTGCGGTCTCTGAAACCTATGACCAATCCCGACCCGCCCTATAGCAGCGGGTATGCGGGTCGGCCCGCGGGCCAGCAATCTTCATCAAGGCTTGGGACCTGTGTTGCAAGAAAGAGACGAGAGTTAACCGGGAAAACGTAAATCTATCCCGAACAGTCAATTGTTACATTATCAAGTTTTTCAGAACCATCAAGTTATAAACATAGGTTACGTTTGTTATAAGCATTATAATTCAGATATATTAATCAAAATAGACAGTGACCCTGTGAAGAAGAGTTAAGCATTAGAGATATATTATCAAGTTGGTGAAAATCATCAAGCTACAAGCATTACACGTTTGTTACAAGCATGGTTACTAAAGGGAATTCAAACCACAATACTACCTATTAAACGTTGGAACAAAGTCTTACCTCAAGTCCTGAAGCAACCCGAAGGCAGAAGGGAATAATATCAGTCTCTCCTCTCCTTGTCCAACATCACTCATCAAACAAGTATCGACTCATGAATTCATGATCATGCGTGAAAAACAAAACAAGTGTAAGCGATATTTAATAAAAAAGAAGACCAGTCTGTTATCAAACAAGATAACAAGAGTGCTTGAACCGTGTTATCAACAAGAATCAAAAACAGAACAATTAAAACAAAGCCATTAATACAAGAAGAACGACAGAATTATATTATATTATATATATATCAATACCGAAAACAAACAATACAGAACAACAAGAGTAAATTTGTTTGAATTTTTAATTAATAACTAGCAACCGAGAGTAAAAGAGAACAACGCTTTACAACCAAGCCATCTAATACATAAACAAAACATAACAACATATATATATATATTACACTGTTAGGAAAAAATACTTTCGCAGAGACATAATCTAACTAAGAAGATTCACACATTCATAGAGACAGAACAAGGAAGATTACTTACCTTTGAAAGGACGAACAGATCTAAAATGTAAACAGAGAGGCACGAGCTAAATAACTCTGGACATGCAAGTCGATCTACT
The DNA here is from genome assembly GCF_020379485.1 of Brassica napus. NCBI lineage: Eukaryota > Viridiplantae > Streptophyta > Magnoliopsida > Brassicales > Brassicaceae > Brassica > Brassica napus. The sequence goes on along the minus strand of NC_063442.1, from coordinate 12,157,673 downwards.
GTACAGAGAAGAAGAAGATGCTTTGTCGTCGTCGATCACTCGATCGAAGAAGAAGAAACACAGAGAGCAAGAATCGCTATCGTCATCACCTTTCACCGTTTAGCTCTATTATCGGTAATCACCAAAGAGACAAACAAAAACTGTAGCGGGCCTCAATGTTCGCATCCCGCTTTGGCCCGTTTTCGGCCCAGTACCATCGCGGTCCTGTCCCGCAAGCAACTAATAATATCTTTACCCAATCCCGCAATGGGCATTTCCGGGCCAGCCAAGAATTGCCATCACCCTTGGTACAACGGCTGCACACTTTGATTCTTCTTTCGAGAGTTCACGAGTTCAATCAACATCAGATCACATTCTTTTTCATTTTTTTTTTGTAAACTTTAAAGGAATTTGTTTTTGGAAAGCTATCCTGAATACCTAAAATGATATCCAGATTATATAAATCTATCGTCTGTGAATAAATAAGTTCACATTTACTCTGTTATCGAATATCCACCGTAGCCTAGTGGCAATCCGTTCTACTCTTAGTGTACCCTTATCACACAATAAGCCGTGTTCGATCCCCGTTTGTGTATACTTACACTTTTTTCTGTTTTTAATTAAATATTCAAAAGTTATTTCGTTTTATTATAGCTTTTGGCAAGTATAACACCCTTGGCACAGCGGCTGCACACTTTGATTCATCTTTCGAGAGTTCACGAGTTCAATCAACATCGGATCACATTCTTTTTCATTTTTTTTTTTGTAAACTTTAAAGGAATTTGCTAGGCTTTGGTGCATTTTGCTTTCTCACTCTTTTTCTGGAAACCCATCCTAAAAGTACCATAAGCATTTGACAATTCATCAATACATCCTAAAAATTTTTCAATAACAATCTAAATGAAAAAAACGTTAGGGATTCATTACAAACTTAAACTTAAACGTTAGGGATAATTAATATCAAAGTAGAAAACAAAGTAGAAAACAGAGTAGAAAACATAGTAGAACAAATATGACATTTTCACTTCCTTTGACCTTCCTGGAAATCTTTATCCATAAACTGGTCGAAGATCTCACAACATAGCTTGCTTCGTAAGTCCATCGCAGTTTCATCATTTATATTAGCCATGCTCTTCAATCCCAGTGACCTGCATTCCAGCATCTTCACAACAAAAATACCACAGTTGTATGGAAATTTTGTCTTTGGAAGCCCTTCTGCAAACTTAACTTCAAATGGACTGATATCTTCGAAATTAACCTCTTCACCAAGAAGTTCCATCTTTATGGCACTAATCAACACTGTCATAAATACCCAAAATTATACAATAAATCAATCACCAACAGACAACAAAATGAATATGTAAAAATGCATCACAAGCACAAGCAGCAACAGACAACAAAATGAATATGTAAAGAGTTTTTACCTGCCAGTTCTTGGATTTGATTAAGAGCACGTTTGATATTTGCTTTTGGAAGACCACAATGGAAGAGTGTGATTGTGTTGTCCATCAATTGTATCTCCACCCCAATATAGTGATAGCTCAACTTATCTTCAATGACACCATATATAACATCAACATCTTCCAGCCATACCTTCTTTGGATGTATTAAACCTTTCACAAGTTCGCCTACACAGCCCTCCAATAACGTTTGTTTTTTCTTATGTGGCTTCCTGACAGATTCATAAGCGTACCCAACCACTTCTAAGAATTTGACTGGTACAAAGCATGCTGCTGGAAGATTGTTGTTGCGGAACCAAGCACCTTGCTCAACCCTCTTACAATTTAGCATTTCAAATGCAACATTTATGTGCTGCCAATGTAACAATATAGTTAGAAACTTCATATAGAACTGCTATAACATGGACATCTAGCATAGCTCAACTCAACCTCTTCCTAAACATATGACACAATCAAATAGAAGACAGAACAGAGTGTTGATTACCTCTTTGTTGAGATTGTTTTCTGCATCGTCCATTTTTTGAAAGAACTCTTTTTCAATTTCTTTTCCATTGATATAAAACGGTCTGTAGTTGATAAAATTAACTAGTATCAATCGAAACTTTTACAAAATAAATTAGGAATATTTATGCGAGGACAAAAAGTTGCTTACACACGATATATGCCCCGTAGATCCATCCAGTGTGCAAGCCTTGAAAACCGAGGAAATTCAGGTGTCACAAATGGATCAATTGGAAGGATTACCTCAGGTGTTACAGGTATAGGAGGGTTTCTAGGTCGTATTGGCCTCTTCTCTTCTCGCTGTAGAAAAGGAAGCATATCTACTGGCTGAGCATTTGCTTTCTTCTTCTTACCAACATCAGGCTTCCCCTTTAATTAAAAATAAAGACAAAAATTCAGGATCGTTTTTATCTTTATACTTGAATGCCTTCCTAATATGAAGTAAAAATATTTTTTATACCTTTTTTGCATGATCGTCTTGACTTGGTTTCACACTCTTACCCTGCTTTACTTCCATCTGTGAAACAAAACCGATATATCAAACTATTGACCTGAACTTCAATTCAAGTGGATCTTATTCATTTTTATTACCTCTTTTGCCATTTTCCCAACACCATCTTCTGATGGACCAGCTGCTTCATTTTTCTTACAAGCGACAGCCTTCGCCTTCCCCTTTTTGAATGACAAAAATTCAGATACATTTATATCTTAATTCCTAGTATGATGTATAAATATTTCATACCTTTTTATCACCATCTCCTTCACTTGGATTCACACTCTGCGTCTGCTCTTCTTCCATCTGAAAATCAATACCGAGATATTAAACAAATGACATTATTTTTCAATTCAAGTGATCCAAGGCATTTGTTTTACCTTTTTTGTCATCTCCCAAACACCATCTACCCATTTTCTTGGTTTTCGCATCTCAGAATGGTGGAAGTAAATTTGTTCTTTAGAATTGTTCAAAGAGACAAAACACGAGCCATCAAACAAAATGACTTTAACTTTTCCAGCGCACCAGGCACCATTGTCGAACGCCTCCACGTCCTGCATTAGCTCATAACTTTTCTTCGCTCCAGATCTCTCAGGTGGTGGTTGAGGACGTATTCTGTCAATTGATACACGTGTCTCAACACTCCTTTTCCTCTTCTTTTCGTCCAGAGACGGGACGAAGTACTCAACTTTCACCATCTCAACCCCATCAACCAAATATGTTGCCAACACATTTCCTGGATACCATTTATGACAAGTATTGTCATCTTGTGATGAAATCTCCACATTTGCTCCGATCTCAAAGGGATTTTGAACTCTGCTTTCTACATCCTGTGATGGTTTAGATTCAAGGATATCCAGTCATTTTGATAGTTGCTGTGTATTTATTAAAGGTTTTAATGAAAGTAATACCTTATTTTGCTCTGTTAAAAGATTTCTGCGAGCTCGGGTATTTGGCTGTGTGTCGGAAATGTTTGGTGAAATGATCTCATTCATAAGCTCGTGAGTCTCCTGAATTCAGGAATGGTTGAATGAACACGTACAAGGGCTTCCAAAAATTACTTGAAAAGTCCAATTTTTTAAAGAAGGTACCTGCTGCGTCTGAATTGGAGTAAGGACTGGAGTCTCAATATTCTGTTGAGCTATTGGAGAACCAGGTGTCTCTTTCGTGATCTCATTCATAGGCTCTCGTGTATCCTGAAGTCAGGAATGGGATTATGAACTCGTACAAGAACTTCCAAAAATTAATTTAAGTACAACCAAATTCATAATTTTATAAATACCAACAGTTTTCAAAATTATACTTGCCTCATTGTTAAGTTGTTCATCTGCTTGATCTGCATTGGCTTCACCTTGTCTGGAAGCCGTCTCATGAAATGGAGTTGTGTCAGTCTGTGCAAGTACAACAAAAATTAGGAAGGCAATCCTAAATATGTATAACATCTTCCAAAATTACTTGACAACTCAAAAAAAAACTGAATCAAGAACTAGATAAACATTAATTTTAATTTCCGAAAAAAAAGTTACCTCATTGTTTGGGGTTTCATATGAAGTAACTCTTTGTAGTTTCTCTAGTTTTGTCACACGTTCTTTAATCTGTTTCCTGTCTTTTTCAATCAAACACAAACGATCGTTCATGATCCTTAAATTATCTCCCACCATCTCGCTGATTCTGTTGATCTTTGATTCCAAAGACTCCTCCTGATACGAAGAAGAAGCTTGACTCATCCCTCCATTCCCAAACAGTAAAGATGCTCTTCTTATTTGTTCATTAGCACCGTATAGGTCTACTGACATGTTTCGCCAATCTCTAATTTTAAACTTATAACCTCTCTTGGATAAATCGGCCATGTCATCCAGATCTTTATTAGCTTCGTCTTCCATGCAAACATCAGCTTCTGGATCATTAGAAATAGGAGGTAGGATGCATGTGACCTTAAGCTGAAACCAAAAAAATAATTAGCTTTTAAATGGAGAATCATAAGGCAAAACAGAAACAAGAAAAAAATAATGTAAAAACTTACATGATCTTTGATTTCAATTAGGAGAACATCTATCAGCTGTGGAGAAGCTATTTGAAGGTACTTCTCACACAAAAATATTGGGGTAGACGGTTGAACGCTCAGAATAGGAACAACTTGACTGAATGCATACTGTAGCAAAGGTACTGACTCAAGTATCCATATAAGAAATGCCATAGGGAATCCTTGCAAATCATAATTGTTTTTGTCGAGGCTTTTGTCGACAGCTCTCTGAAGTGATTTTAACAGCAAATTATAAGCTGTTCTCCCCCATGGGTATGTCATCAAGACATCCATATCCTGCGCTATTTTCACATAATCCAAAGTAAAAGTTGTGCCACCGTCGAGAAGGCTCTTCTGTAGTAGTATGCTCTCAATCAGGAGGAGCATTGCAAGGCAGAATCTCTCATCAGAAGCATCTTCTCTTGTGTTTCTGAGCTGCTTCTCCACGTCCTTTACTGTATGAGTACGCCCTTTTAGGAAGTCCCACTTAAATTTCTCGGTTTCCTCTCGTGGTTCTCTTGCTTCACCACTACATTTCAAACCAGTCACCATGTGGAATTCTCTTATAGAGAACCTCATTGGCTGAGCACCAAAATGGAACCATGCTTCGTGTCTCTTCACTGTCTTGATGCTTTTGGTGAGAACTGCGTGCACTATCTTAGCTGATAATTTCAAAGACCTCTCTCCAAGCTTGATCACCGGTCCCAAAAACGTCCCTCTTATTCTGTTGAACTCATCATTTCCTAGAATTTCCTTAACAGTTTTGATATAAGCAACTATCGAGTGTTGGTTTATCGATATCGTCTTCTCTGGCTCTGATCCAATCGGATACCTCAGCTCAGGCAGTGCTAGTCTTAATGGTAATGGATCTCCCATCTTGTTTCTATCCTGCGTAAACAAGAAAAATTTTATTTGTCTAAATTAATTAAAATCCAATTTTCAGGAAGGGTTTCCTGAAACAATACAAATCCTTCCTGAGTCTATACACATGCTTTCACATGAACTAGAATTCTACCAATCATATTAGGTTAAAACGAGCAAGTCTATACACAAGCAAAAACCAGGAGACCAATCTCTCAGAAAGAAAACACACATAAGGTTGAATCTGCAACATACCTTAAAGAGATAGAGCTCTAGAAATGGTTTTTCTCGGAGAATAGAGAGAGCTCGCGTAAAAGATCGAGAGAGAGAGAGAGTTCTGGAGATGGGTTTTCGTCGGAGATCGAGAGATATGGAGATGAGAGAGAGATTCGAGAGGCGGAGACGAGTGAGATTCGAGAAGTTTGAAACGGCGAGAGTGTTGAGACGGCAAGAGTTTTGTCTTTTTTCAATCGAAATGTATTGTTTTGGAAACCTATCCTATATTAATTGGTTTAAGTATGCTTATGTAATATTCTTTAACAGATGATTCTCCTCAGACCAGCGGTTAAACCAAGGCATTTCATAACTCAAAAGTCTCTCTATCCCCGGGTTCGATATGTGGTGGATTCAAAATCAATTTTAATTTTTTTTTGTTACAGTTTGGAGTTAAATAAAATTAAATGTAATCCATTAACAGATGATTCTTCTTGGCCTAGTGGCTAAACTCCCACACTATCCAAATACGCAAACTCTCTCCCTCTGGGTTCGATCCTTTGTGGTTCTAAATTTTTGTTGTCTGTAAACATCACAATTTTAAGCTTACCATATACATGTCCAATCCTTAGTATATAATCTCATTTCATTCTTTTTTACATTTGAAACACTTAACTTTTTTTCTGGAAACCCATCCAGAAACATTATTTTAACCTTCCAAGATATATGATACCCAAAAAAAATACTTGATATCCTTCCAATCTTTCTTATGTAACCAGACGCCAACAACATAACAAAATAAACAGTCATAACTAAAACCGAGTCTTAACTAAAACAAAAAATGTTTTCATGCATCATTCTCATTTCCCAAAGCTCTCATCCACAAATTGGTTGAAGATCTCACAAGACAAGGTTCTCCTTAGCTCCAATGCATTGTCATCATTAATCTTTGTCATGTCTCCTATCTTCAATGACTGGCACTCCAGAATCTTGACAAGAAATATCCCACAGTTGAAAGGATGTTTTGTCTTGGGTAAACCTTGTGCCTGCTCAATCTCAAATGGAATCATCTTCACTTTATCTACCTCATCACCAGAAGATTCCACCAGCAGATTAGTAATCAACACTGTCATATTTAAAAATCAATATCAAGATAGAATCAGTTGAATATTTCAAACCAAGAAACAGTTGAATACATCAAATACAAATTGTTTATACATACCTGCCAACTTTTTCACTTGAGGAATATCAATGCTGTTGCTTTCCTTTTGAAAACAATCATATACTGTGATTCTTTTCTTCTTCAAATGAATTTCCATCCCAATCCAGACATTGCTTTTTTTTCCAAGAGTAATCCCATACACAACATCAACATCTTCTCCCCATGTCTTCTCTGGATATACCTTCCCTCTCACAGTATCTTTAAATATATCGTTGAAAATCTTTTTACCTTTGACCTTTTCTTTCTTGTAAGCCAAATCATCAGAGAGCAAGCAATGCAAGAACTCCATAGGTAGGAAGCACGCCTTTGGAATCTTGTAGTTGTGGAACCAAGCAGCATTCTCATTTCTTCTGCAATTTAGCATTGCAAAGGCTCCATCAATGTGCTGCAAAAAAAAGGCAAACATTATCTAATTTGTTACTATATAATTCCTGAAACTAAACAAATCCTTCCTGAATTTTTTTTAAAAAAAAGCTCAAGGCAAGAACATATGTAAACAAATTACCTCTTTCTTAAGGTCCTTTTTTGCATTTTCCATGCTTTGAAAGAAAGATTTCCTTATCTTATTATCATTGATTGATAGGGACCTGCAGTCGATTAAAGATTCAAAGGAATTACCAAACCTCTTATACATAAATATAAGAATATATAGACAAGGACAGAAACATGCTTACGTTTCATGCATGCCGGGCTTTAATGTCATCCAATTTTGAAGCCTTGAAAGCTTATGTTCCGCAGGAGTTGAAAACGGATCAACTGCAGGTATAATCTCAGGTATTACAGTTAAAGCCGGATTTCTGTCAGACTTGAATGGAGTTTTTGTGTCTCTAGATCGTTTAGTCACCCTCTCGCTCCTTCTTAGGAAAACATTATCCATTCCTGAATTTTGTGATGAGGCAGCAGCTTTCCTTTTCTTATCAGGCTTCACCTTTAATCAAACAATAGACACCAAGCAAAATATTATCAAATTTGTTGCAATCGGAATTTCTGGAAACCATTCCTGAAACTAAAATGTATGTATATCAAACAATTCACGTGAAGTATAATTCTAGTTATGATTTACCTTATCTGCCATCTTCCAGACTCCATCTTTCCATTCTCTATGAATTCGCAAATCTGAATGTTTGAATAGAATAGTTTCCATAGAAGTATAGAGACACACCGAGTATGTGTTATCACCAAGTACCATGCTAATTTGTCCGCTGCTCCAGCCATTGTTGTAAAAGGCTTCTACCTTATCCATCATCTCAAAGGATTTTTGGTCACTAGTTGGTGTTGCAGGACGTATTTTGTCAGCCGTGATAGTATCCTGAAGTTTCTGAAGTCTATTATGTTGGTATGTGAAGAGTGTCGTGTACTCAACTGTCAGCTCCTCTAGTCCTTCACACAGTTTAAGATCAACAACCTTTCCTG